>NC_086447.1:197029417-197629417 GCF_028390025.1 Pseudophryne corroboree | reverse complement strand
AGTTTGCATTATTATTAGCCCCAATAAAAGAATTTCTTATTAGTAGAGCTTGGCGAAATAGCTCAGTTGTGACAACATTAGACTGAAGATCTAAGGGTGTCTTGTTCAATCCTCGGGTTTAGCATGGTTGGGTGTTTGCTTTTGCTACTGAATAGCAATTTAGCAGCAAAAACTGTTGTGTTCAGGTTTTGATCTTGAAAAGCATTTTATGTTATTTCAGTTTGCAAAATCTTTAGCTCCTAAAAAAAGACATTCTTATCAGTATAGCTTTCCAAAATAGCTCAGTTGTGAGAGCAATAGACTGAAGACCTTAAAATCCCTAGTACGATCGTGGGTTTCCACATGTTTGGGTGTTTGCAGGTTGTTACTGAGTAGCAATTCAGCAAAAAGAAATTTAGCAGCAGAAACTTTCATTTTCAGGTTTCGCCCTCTAGGACACTTGATGTTCTTTCAGTTTGCCTTATCTTAAACACCAAAAAAGACTTTATAAACGTCAGACTTACACGCAATAGCTCTTTTGTGAGAGCATTAAACTGAAGATCTAAAGGTCCTGGGTTCGATCCCAGGATTCGGCATGTTTAGTTGCTGTATTTTTGTTACAGAATAGCAATTTACCAGCAGAATCTTTCATTATCAGGTGTTGTTCATCAAGAACACTTAATGCTCTTTTTTTTCCCAGCCTAAAACCCCAAATACGACTTCACATCTGTCACAATTAGCCAAAATATCTCAGTTGGGAGAGCGTTAGACTGAAGATCTAAAGGTCCCTGGTTCGATCCCGGGTTTCGGCATATTTAGTTGCTGTTTTTTTTGTTACAGAATAGCAATTTAGCAGCAGAAACTGCCGTGTTCAGGTTCTGGTCTTCAAGAACATTTCTTGTTATTACAGTTTGCATTATTATTAGCCCCAATAAAATAATTTCTTATTAGTAGAGCTTGGCGAAATAGCTCAGTTGTGACAACATTAGACTGAAGATCTAAGGGTGTCTTGTTCAATCCTGGGGTTTAGCATGGTTGGGTGTTTGCTTTTGCTACTGAATAGCAATTTAGCAGCAAAAACTGTTGTGTTCAGGTTTTGATCTTGAAAAACATTTTATGTTATTTCAGTTTGCAAAATCTTTAGCTCCAAAAAAAGACATTCTTATCAGTATAGCTTGCTAAAATAGCTCAGTTGTGAGAGCAATAGACTGAAGACCTTAAAATCCCTAGTACGATCGTGGGTTTCCACATGTTTGGGTGTTTGCATTTTGTTACTGAGTAGCAATTCAGCAAAAAGAAATTTAGCAGCAGAAACGTTTATTTTCAGGTTTCGCCCTCTAGGACACTTGATGTTCTTTCAGTTTGCCTTATCTTAAACACCAAAAAAGACTTTCCAAATGTCAGACGTAGCTGCAATAGCTCATTTGGGAGAGCATTAGACTGAAGATCTAAAAGGCAATGGTTCGATCCTGGGTTTCGGCATGTTTAGTAGCTATATTTTTGTTACAGAATAGCAATTTACCAGCAGAATCTTTCATTATAAGGTGTTGCTCTTCAAAAACACTTGATGCTCTTTTTTTCCCAACCTAAAACCCCAAATACGACTTCACATCTGTCACAATTAGCCGAAATAGCTCAGTTGGGAGAGCGTTAGACTGAAGATCTAAAGGTCCCTGGTTCGATCCTGGGTTTCGGCATATTTAGTTGCTGTTTTTTTTGTTACAGAATAGCAATTTAGCAGCAGAAACTGCCGTGTTCAGGTTCTGGTCTTCAAGAACATTTCATGTTATTACAGTTTGCATTATTATTAGCCCCAATAAAATAATTTCTTATTAGTAGAGCTTGGCGAAATAGCTCAGTTGTGACAACATTAGACTGAAGATCTAAGGGTGTCTTGTTCAATCCTGGGGTTTAGCATGGTTGGGTGTTTGCTTTTGCTACTGAATAGCAATTTAGCAGCAAAAACTGTTGTGTTCAGGTTTTGATCTTGAAAAGCATTTTATGTTATTTCAGTTTGCAAAATCTTTAGCTCCTAAAAAAAGACATTCTTATCAGTATAGCTTTCCAAAATAGCTCAGTTGTGAGAGCAATAGACTGAAGACCTTAAAATCCCTAGTACGATCGTGGGTTTCCACATGTTTGGGTGTTTGCAGTTTGTTACTGAGTAGCAATTCAGCAAAAAGAAATTTAGCAGCAGAAACTTTCATTTTCAGGTTTCGCCCTCTAGGACACTTGATGTTCTTTCAGTTTGCCTTATCTTAAACACCAAAAAAGACTTTCTAAACGTCAGACTTACACGCAATAGCTCTTTTGTGAGAGCATTAAACTGAAGATCTAAAGGTCCTGGGTTCGATCCCAGGATTCGGCATGTTTAGTTGCTGTATTTTTGTTACAGAATAGCAATTTACCAGCAGAATCTTTCATTATCAGGTGTTGTTCATCAAGAACACTTAATGCTCTTTTTTTTCCCAGCCTAAAACCCCAAATACGACTTCACATCTTTCACAATTAGCCGAAATAGCTCAGTTGGGAGAGCGTTAGACTGAAGATCTAAAGGTCCCTGGTTCGATCCCGGTTTTCGGCATATTTAGTTGCTGTTTTTTTGTTACAGAATAGCAATTTAGCAGCAGAAACTGCCGTGTTCAGGTTCTGGTCTTCAAGAACATTTCATGTTATTACAGTTTGCATTATTATTAGCCCCAATAAAATAATTTCTTATTAGTAGAGCTTGGCGAAATAGCTCAGTTGTGACAACATTAGACTGAAGATCTAAGGGTGTCTTGTTCAATCCTGGGGTTTAGCATGGTTGGGTGTTTGCTTTTGCTACTGAATAGCAATTTAGCAGCAAAAACTGTTGTGTTCAGGTTTTGATCTTGAAAAGCATTTTATGTTATTTCAGTTTGCAAAATCTTTAGCTCCTAAAAAAAGACATTCTTATCAGTATAGCTTTCCAAAATAGCTCAGTTGTGAGAGCAATAGACTGAAGACCTTAAAATCCCTAGTACGATCGTGGGTTTCCACATGTTTGGGTGTTTGCATTTTGTTACTGAGTAGCAATTCAGCAAAAAGAAATTTAGCAGCAGAAACGTTTATTTTCAGGTTTCGCCCTCTAGGACACTTGATGTTCTTTCAGTTTGCCTTATCTTAAACACCAAAAAAGACTTTCCAAATGTCAGACGTAGCTGCAATAGCTCATTTGGGAGAGCATTAGACTGAAGATCTATAAGTCCCTGGTTCGATCCCGGGTTTCGGCATGTTTAGTAGCTGTATTTTTGTTACAGAATAGCAATTTACCAGCAGAATCTTTCATTATAAGGTATTGCTCTTCAAAAACACTTGATGCTCTTTTTTTCCCAACCTAAAACCCCAAATACGACTTCACATCTGTCACAATTAGCCGAAATAGCTCAGTTGGGAGAGCATTAGACTGAAGATCTAAAGGTCCCTGGTTCGATCCCGGGTTTCGGCATATTTAGTTGCTGTTTTTATTGTTACAGAATAGCAATTTAGCAGCAGAAACTGCCGTGTTCAGGTTCTGGTCTTCAAGAACATTTCATGTTATTACAGTTTGCATTATTATTAGCCCCAATAAAATAATTTCTTATTAGTAGAGCTTGGCGAAATAGCTCAGTTGTGACAACATTAGACTGAAGATCTAAGGGTGTCTTGTTCAATCCTGGGGTTTAGCATGGTTGGGTGTTTGCTTTTGCTACTGAATAGCAATTTAGCAGCAAAAACTGTTGTGTTCAGGTTTTGATCTTGAAAAACATTTTATGTTATTTCAGTTTGCACAATTAGCCGAAATAGCTCAGTTGGGAGAGCGTTAGACTGAAGATCTAAAGGTCCCTGGTTCGATCCCGGGTTTCGGCATATTTAGTTGCTGGTTTTTTTGTTACAGAATAGCAATTTAGCAGCAGAAACTGCCGTGTTCAGGTTCTGGTCTTCAAGAACATTTCATGTTATTACAGTTTGCATTATTATTAGCCCCAATAAAATAATTTCTTATTAGTAGAGCTTGGCGAAATAGCTCAGTTGTGACAACATTAGACTGAAGATCTAAGGGTGTCTTGTTCAATCCTGGGGTTTAGCATGGTTGGGTGTTTGCTTTTGCTACTGAATAGCAATTTAGCAGCAAAAACTGTTGTGTTCAGGTTTTGATCTTGAAAAGCATTTTATGTTATTTCAGTTTGCAAAATCTTTAGCTCCTAAAAAAAGACATTCTTATCAGTATAGCTTTCCAAAATAGCTCAGTTGTGAGAGCAATAGACTGAAGACCTTAAAATCCCTAGTACGATCGTGGGTTTCCACAAGTTTGGGTGTTTGCATTTTGTTACTGAGTAGCAATTCAGCAAAAAGAAATTTAGCAGCAGAAACGTTTATTTTCAGGTTTCGCCCTCTAGGACACCTGATGTTCTTTCAGTTTGCCTTATCTTAAACACCAAAAAAGACTTTCCAAATGTCAGACGTAGCTGCAATAGCTTATTTGGGAGAGCATTAGACTGAAGATCTATAAGTCCCTGGTTCGATCCCGGGTTTCGGCATGTTTAGTAGCTGTATTTTTGTTACAGAATAGCAATTTACCAGCAGAATCTTTCATTATAAGGTATTGCTCTTCAAAAACACTTGATGCTCTTTTTTTCCCAACCTAAAACCCCAAATACGACTTCACATCTGTCACAATTAGCCGAAATAGCTCAGTTGGGAGAGCGTTAGACTGAAGATCTAAAGGTCCCTGGTTCGATCCCGGGTTTCGGCATATTTAGTTGCTGGTTTTTTTGTTACAGAATAGCAATTTAGCAGCAGAAACTGCCGTGTTCAGGTTCTGGTCTTCAAGAACATTTCATGTTATTACAGTTTGCATTATTATTAGCCCCAATAAAATAATTTCTTATTAGTAGAGCTTGGCGAAATAGCTCAGTTGTGACAACATTAGACTGAAGATCTAAGGGTGTCTTGTTCAATCCTGGGGTTTAGCATGGTTGGGTGTTTGCTTTTGCTACTGAATAGCAATTTAGCAGCAAAAACTGTTGTGTTCAGGTTTTGATCTTGAAAAGCATTTTATGTTATTTCAGTTGTCAAAATCTTTAGCTCCTAAAAAAAGACATTCTTATCAGTATAGCTTTCCAAAATAGCTCAGTTGTGAGAGCAATAGACTGAAGACCTTAAAATACCTAGTACGATCGTGGGTTTCCACATGTTTGGGTGTTTGCAGTTTGTTACTGAGTAGCAATTCAGCAAAAAGAAATTTAGCAGCAGAAACTTTCATTTTCAGGTTTCGCCCTCTAGGACACTTGATGTTCTTTCAGTTTGCCTTATCTTAAACACCAAAAAAGACTTTATAAAAGTCAGACTTACACGCAATAGCTCTTTTGTGAGAGCATTAAACTGAAGATCTAAAGGTCCTGGGTTCGATCCCAGGATTCGGCATGTTTAGTTGCTGTATTTTTGTTACAGAATAGCAATTTACCAGCAGAATATTTCATTATCAGGTGTTGTTCATCAAGAACACTTAATGCTCTTTTTTTCCCCAGCCTAAAACCCCAAAAACGGCTTGACATCTTTCACAATTAGCCAAAATAGCTCAGTTGGGAGAGCGTTAGACTGAAGATCTAAAGGTCCCTGGTTCGATCCCGGTTTTCGGCATATTTAGTTGCTGTTTTTTTGTTACAGAATAGCAATTTAGCAGCAGAAACTGCCGTGTTCAGGTTCTGGTCTTCAAGATCATTTCATGTTATTACAGTTTGCATTATTATTAGCCCCAATAAAAGAATTTCTTATTAGTAGAGCTTGGCGAAATAGCTCAGTTGTGAGAACATTAGACTGAAGATCTAAGGGTGTCTTGTTCAATCCTGGGGTTTAGCATGGTTGGGTGTTTGCTTTTGCTACTGAATAGCAATTTAGCAGCAAAAACTGTTGTGTTCAGGTTTTGATCTTGAAAAACATTTTATGTTATTTCAGTTTGCAAAATCTTTAGCTCCAAAAAAAGACATTCTTATCAGTATAGCTTGCCAAAATAGCTCAGTTGTGAGAGCAATAGACTGAAGACCTTAAAATCCCTAGTACGATCGTGGGTTTCCACATGTTTGGGTGTTTGCATTTTGTTACTGAGTAGCAATTCAGCAAAAAGAAATTTAGCAGCAGAAACGTTTATTTTCAGGTTTCGCCCTCTAGGACACTTGATGTTCTTTCAGTTTGCCTTATCTTAAACACCAAAAAAGACTTTCCAAATGTCAGATGTAGCTGCAATAGCTCATTTGGGAGAGCATTAGACTGAAGATCTATAAGTCCCTGGTTCGATCCCGGGTTTCGGCATGTTTAGTAGCTGTATTTTTGTTACAGAATAGCAATTTACCAGCAGAATCTTTCATTATAAGGTGTTGCTTTTCAAGAACACTTGATGCTCTTTTTTTCCCAACCTAAAACTCCAAATACGACTTCACGTCTGTCACAATTAGCCGAAATAGCTCAGTTGGGAGAGCGTTAGACTGAAGATCTAAAGGTCCCTGGTTCGATCCCGGGTTTCGGCATATTTAGTTGCTGTTTTTTTTTGTTACAGAATAGCAATTTAGCAGCAGAAACTGCCGTGTTCAGGTTCTGGTCTTCAAGAACATTTCATGTTATTACAGTTTGCATTATTATTAGCCCCAATAAAATAATTTCTTATTAGTAGAGCTTGGCGAAATAGCTCAGTTGTGACAACATTAGACTGAAGATCTAAGGGTGTCTTGTTCAATCCTGGGGTTTAGCATGGTTGGGTGTTTGCTTTTGCTACTGAATAGCAATTTAGCAGCAAAAACTGTTGTGTTCAGGTTTTGATCTTGAAAAGCATTTTATGTTATTTCAGTTTGCAAAATCTTTAGCTCCTAAAAAAAGACATTCTTATCAGTATAGCTTTCCAAAATAGCTCAGTTGTGAGAGCAATAGACTGAAGACCTTAAAATCCCTAGTACGATCGTGGGTTTCCACATGTTTGGGTGTTTGCAGTTTGTTACTGAGTAGCAATTCAGCAAAAAGAAATTTAGCAGCAGAAACTTTCATTTTCAGGTTTCGCCCTCTAGGACACTTGATGTTCTTTCAGTTTGCCTTATCTTAAACACCAAAAAAGACTTTCTAAACGTCAGACTTACACGCAATAGCTCTTTTGTGAGAGCATTAAACTGAAGATCTAAAGGTCCTGGGTTCGATCCCAGGATTCGGCATGTTTAGTTGCTGTATTTTTGTTACAGAATAGCAATTTACCAGCAGAATCTTTCATTATCAGGTGTTGTTCATCAAGAACACTTAATGCTCTTTTTTTTCCAAGCCTAAAACCCCAAATACGACTTCACATCTTTCACAATTAGCCGAAATAGCTCAGTTGGGAGAGCGTTAGACTGAAGATCTAAAGGTCCCTGGTTCGATCCCGGTTTTCGGCATATTTAGTTGCTGTTTTTTTGTTACAGAATAGCAATTTAGCAGCAGAAACTGCCGTGTTCAGGTTCTGGTCTTCAAGAACATTTCATGTTATTACAGTTTGCATTATTATTAGCCCCAATAAAATAATTTCTTATTAGTAGAGCTTGGCGAAATAGCTCAGTTGTGACAACATTAGACTGAAGATCTAAGGGTGTCTTGTTCAATCCTGGGGTTTAGCATGGTTGGGTGTTTGCTTTTGCTACTGAATAGCAATTTAGCAGCAAAAACTGTTGTGTTCAGGTTTTGATCTTGAAAAGCATTTTATGTTATTTCAGTTTGCAAAATCTTTAGCTCCTAAAAAAAGACATTCTTATCAGTATAGCTTTCCAAAATAGCTCAGTTGTGAGAGCAATAGACTGAAGACCTTAAAATCCCTAGTACGATCGTGGGTTTCCACATGTTTGGGTGTTTGCATTTTGTTACTGAGTAGCAATTCAGCAAAAAGAAATTTAGCAGCAGAAACGTTTATTTTCAGGTTTCGCCCTCTAGGACACTTGATGTTCTTTCAGTTTGCCTTATCTTAAACACCAAAAAAGACTTTCCAAATGTCAGACGTAGCTGCAATAGCTCATTTGGGAGAGCATTAGACTGAAGATCTATAAGTCCCTGGTTCGATCCCGGGTTTCGGCATGTTTAGTAGCTGTATTTTTGTTACAGAATAGCAATTTACCAGCAGAATCTTTCATTATAAGGTATTGCTCTTCAAAAACACTTGATGCTCTTTTTTTCCCAACCTAAAACCCCAAATACGACTTCACATCTGTCACAATTAGCCGAAATAGCTCAGTTGGGAGAGCGTTAGACTGAAGATCTAAAGGTCCCTGGTTCGATCCCGGGTTTCGGCATATTTAGTTGCTGTTTTTATTGTTACAGAATAGCAATTTAGCAGCAGAAACTGCCGTGTTCAGGTTCTGGTCTTCAAGAACATTTCATGTTATTACAGTTTGCATTATTATTAGCCCCAATAAAATAATTTCTTATTAGTAGAGCTTGGCGAAATAGCTCAGTTGTGACAACATTAGACTGAAGATCTAAGGGTGTCTTGTTCAATCCTGGGGTTTAGCATGGTTGGGTGTTTGCTTTTGCTACTGAATAGCAATTTAGCAGCAAAAACTGTTGTGTTCAGGTTTTGATCTTGAAAAACATTTTATGTTATTTCAGTTTGCACAATTAGCCGAAATAGCTCAGTTGGGAGAGCGTTAGACTGAAGATCTAAAGGTCCCTGGTTCGATCCCGGGTTTCGGCATATTTAGTTGCTGGTTTTTTTGTTACAGAATAGCAATTTAGCAGCAGAAACTGCCGTGTTCAGGTTCTGGTCTTCAAGAACATTTCATGTTATTACAGTTTGCATTATTATTAGCCCCAATAAAATAATTTCTTATTAGTAGAGCTTGGCGAAATAGCTCAGTTGTGACAACATTAGACTGAAGATCTAAGGGTGTCTTGTTCAATCCTGGGGTTTAGCATGGTTGGGTGTTTGCTTTTGCTACTGAATAGCAATTTAGCAGCAAAAACTGTTGTGTTCAGGTTTTGATCTTGAAAAGCATTTTATGTTATTTCAGTTTGCAAAATCTTTAGCTCCTAAAAAAAGACATTCTTATCAGTATAGCTTTCCAAAATAGCTCAGTTGTGAGAGCAATAGACTGAAGACCTTAAAATCCCTAGTACGATCGTGGGTTTCCACATGTTTGGGTGTTTGCATTTTGTTACTGAGTAGCAATTCAGCAAAAAGAAATTTAGCAGCAGAAACGTTTATTTTCAGGTTTCGCCCTCTAGGACACTTGATGTTCTTTCAGTTTGCCTTATCTTAAACACCAAAAAAGACTTTCCAAATGTCAGACGTAGCTGCAATAGCTCATTTGGGAGAGCATTAGACTGAAGATCTATAAGTCCCTGGTTCGATCCCGGGTTTCGGCATGTTTAGTAGCTGTATTTTTGTTACAGAATAGCAATTTACCAGCAGAATCTTTCATTATAAGGTATTGCTCTTCAAAAACACTTGATGCTCTTTTTTTCCCAACCTAAAACCCCAAATACGACTTCACATCTGTCACAATTAGCCGAAATAGCTCAGTTGGGAGAGCGTTAGACTGAAGATCTAAAGGTCCCTGGTTCGATCCCGGGTTTCGGCATATTTAGTTGCTGTTTTTATTGTTACAGAATAGCAATTTAGCAGCAGAAACTGCCGTGTTCAGGTTCTGGTCTTCAAGAACATTTCATGTTATTACAGTTTGCATTATTATTAGCCCCAATAAAAGAATTTCTTATTAGTAGAGCTTGGCGAAATAGCTCAGTTGTGACAACATTAGACTGAAGATCTAAGGGTGTCTTGTTCAATCCTGGGGTTTAGCATGGTTGGGTGTTTGCTTTTGCTACTGAATAGCAATTTAGCAGCAAAAACTGTTGTGTTCAGGTTTTGATCTTGAAAAACATTTTATGTTATTTCAGTTTGCACAATTAGCCGAAATAGCTCAGTTGGGAGAGCGTTAGACTGAAGATCTAAAGGTCCCTGGTTCGATCCCGGGTTTCGGCATATTTAGTTGCTGTTTTTTTTGTTACAGAATAGCAATTTAGCAGCAGAAACTGCCGTGTTCAGGTTCTGGTCTTCAAGAACATTTCATGTTATTACAGTTTGCATTATTATTAGCCCCAATAAAATAATTTCTTATTAGTAGAGCTTGGCGAAATAGCTCAGTTGTGACAACATTAGACTGAAGATCTAAGGGTGTCTTGTTCAATCCTGGGGTTTAGCATGGTTGGGTGTTTGCTTTTGCTACTGAATAGCAATTTAGCAGCAAAAACTGTTGTGTTCAGGTTTTGATCTTGAAAAGCATTTTATGTTATTTCAGTTTGCAAAATCTTTAGCTCCTAAAAAAAGACATTCTTATCAGTATAGCTTTCCAAAATAGCTCAGTTGTGAGAGCAATAGACTGAAGACCTTAAAATCCCTAGTACGATCGTGGGTTTCCACAAGTTTGGGTGTTTGCATTTTGTTACTGAGTAGCAATTCAGCAAAAAGAAATTTAGCAGCAGAAACGTTTATTTTCAGGTTTCGCCCTCTAGGACACTTGATGTTCTTTCAGTTTGCCTTATCTTAAACACCAAAAAAGACTTTCCAAATGTCAGACGTAGCTGCAATAGCTTATTTGGGAGAGCATTAGACTGAAGATCTATAAGTCCCTGGTTCGATCCCGGGTTTCGGCATGTTTAGTAGCTGTATTTTTGTTACAGAATAGCAATTTACCAGCAGAATCTTTCATTATAAGGTATTGCTCTTCAAAAACACTTGATGCTCTTTTTTTCCCAACCTAAAACCCCAAATACGACTTCACATCTGTCACAATTAGCCGAAATAGCTCAGTTGGGAGAGCGTTAGACTGAAGATCTAAAGGTCCCTGGTTCGATCCCGGGTTTCGGCATATTTAGTTGCTGGTTTTTTTGTTACAGAATAGCAATTTAGCAGCAGAAACTGCCGTGTTCAGGTTCTGGTCTTCAAGAACATTTCATGTTATTACAGTTTGCATTATTATTAGCCCCAATAAAATAATTTCTTATTAGTAGAGCTTGGCGAAATAGCTCAGTTGTGACAACATTAGACTGAAGATCTAAGGGTGTCTTGTTCAATCCTGGGGTTTAGCATGGTTGGGTGTTTGCTTTTGCTACTGAATAGCAATTTAGCAGCAAAAACTGTTGTGTTCAGGTTTTGATCTTGAAAAACATTTTATGTTATTTCAGTTTGCACAATTAGCCGAAATAGCTCAGTTGGGAGAGCGTTAGACTGAAGATCTAAAGGTCCCAGGTTCGATCCCGGGTTTCGGCATATTTAGTTGCTGGTTTTTTGTTACAGAATAGCAATTTAGCAGCAGAAACTGCCGTGTTCAGGTTCTGGTCTTCAAGAACATTTCATGTTATTACAGTTTGCATTATTATTAGCCCCAATAAAATAATTTCTTATTAGTAGAGCTTGGCGAAATAGCTCAGTTGTGACAACATTAGACTGAAGATCTAAGGGTGTCTTGTTCAATCCTGGGGTTTAGCATGGTTGGGTGTTTGCTTTTGCTACTGAATAGCAATTTAGCAGCAAAAACTGTTGTGTTCAGGTTTTGATCTTGAAAAGCATTTTATGTTATTTCAGTTTGCAAAATCTTTAGCTCCTAAAAAAAGACATTCTAATCAGTATAGCTTTCCAAAATAGCTCAGTTGTGAGAGCAATAGACTGAAGACCTTAAAATCCCTAGTACGATCGTGGGTTTCCACATGTTTGGGTGTTTGCAGTTTGTTACTGAGTAGCAATTCAGCAAAAAGAAATTTAGCAGCAGAAACTTTCATTTTCAGGTTTCGCCCTCTTGGACACTTGATGTTCTTTCAGTTTGCCTTATCTTAAACACCAAAAAAGACTTTATAAACGTCAGACTTACACGCAATATCTCTTTTGTGAGAGCATTAAACTGAAGATCTAAAGGTCCTGGGTTCGATCCCAGGATTCGGAATGTTTAGTTGCTGTATTTTTATTACAGAATAGCAATTTACCAGCAGAATCTTTCATTATCAGGTGTTGTTCATCAAGAACACTTAATGCTCTTTTTTTTCACAGCCTAAAACCCCAAAAACGGCTTGACATCTTTCACAATTAGCCGAAATAGCTCAGTTTGGAGAGCGTTAGACTGAAGATCTAAAGGTCCCTGGTTCGATCCCGGTTTTCGGCATATTTAGTTGCTGTTTTTTTGTTACAGAATAGCAATTTAGCAGCAGAAACTGCCGTGTTCAGGTTCTGGTCTTCAAGATCATTTCATGTTATTACAGTTTGCATTATTATTAGCCCCAATAAAAGAATTTCTTATTAGTAGAGCTTGGCGAAATAGCTCAGTTGTGAGAACATTAGACTGAAGATCTAAGGGTGTCTTGTTCAATCCTGGGGTTTAGCATGGTTGGGTGTTTGCTTTTGCTACTGAATAGCAATAAAGCAGCAAAAACTGTTGTGTTCAGGTTTTGATCTTGAAAAACATTTTATGTTATTTCAGTTTGCAAAATCTTTAGCTCCAAAAAAAGACATTCTTATCAGTATAGCTTGCCAAAATAGCTCAGTTGTGAGAGCAATAGACTGAAGACCTTAAAATCCCTAGTACGATCGTGGGTTTCCACATGTTTGGGTGTTTGCATTTTGTTACTGAGTAGCAATTCAGCAAAAAGAAATTTAGCAGCAGAAACGTTTATTTTCAGGTTTCGCCCTCTAGGACACTTGATGTTCTTTCAGTTTGCCTTATCTTAAACACCAAAAAAGACTTTCCAAATGTCAGACGTAGCTGCAATAGCTCATTTGGGAGAGCATTAGACTGAAGATCTATAAGTCCCTGGTTCGATCCCGGGTTTCGGCATGTTTAGTAGCTGTATTTTTGTTACAGAATAGCAATTTACCAGCAGAATCTTTCATTATAAGGTGTTGCTCTTCAAAAACACTTGATGCTCTTTTTTTCCCAACCTAAAACCCCAAATACGACTTCACATCTGTCACAATTAGCCGAAATAGCTCAGTTGGGAGAGCGTTAGACTGAAGATCTAAAGGTCCCTGGTTCGATCCCGGGTTTCGGCATATTTAGTTGCTGTTTTTTTTGTTACAGAATAGCAATTTAGCAGCAGAAACTGCCGTGTTCAGGTTCTGGTCTTCAAGAACATTTCATGTTATTACAGTTTGCATTATTATTAGCCCCAATAAAATAATTTCTTATTAGTAGAGCTTGGCGAAATAGCTCAGTTGTGACAACATTAGACTGAAGATCTAAGGGTGTCTTGTTCAATCCTGGGGTTTAGCATGGTTGGGTGTTTGCTTTTGCTACTGAATAGCAATTTAGCAGCAAAAACTGTTGTGTTCAGGTTTTGATCTTGAAAAACATTTTATGTTATTTCAGTTTGCACAATTAGCCGAAATAGCTCAGTTGGGAGAGCGTTAGACTGAAGATCTAAAGGTCCCTGGTTCGATCCCGGGTTTCGGCATATTTAGTTGCTGTTTTTTTTGTTACAGAATAGCAATTTAGCAGAAGAAACTGCCGTGTTCAGGTTCTGGTCTTCAAGAACATTTCATGTTATTACAGTTTGCATTATTATTAGCCCCAATAAAATAATTTCTTATTAGTAGAGCTTGGCGAAATAGCTCAGTTGTGACAACATTAGACTGAAGATCTAAGGGTGTCTTGTTCAATCCTGGGGTTTAGCATGGTTGGGTGTTTGCTTTTGCTACTGAATAGCAATTTAGCAGCAAAAACTGTTGTGTTCAGGTTTTGATCTTGAAAAGCATTTTATGTTATTTCAGTTGTCAAAATCTTTAGCTCCTAAAAAAAGACATTCTTATCAGTATAGCTTTCCAAAATAGCTCAGTTGTGAGAGCAATAGACTGAAGACCTTAAAATACCTAGTACGATCGTGGGTTTCCACATGTTTGGGTGTTTGCAGTTTGTTACTGAGTAGCAATTCAGCAAAAAGAAATTTAGCAGCAGAAACTTTCATTTTCAGGTTTCGCCCTCTAGGACACTTGATGTTCTTTCAGTTTGCCTTATCTTAAACACCAAAAAAGACTTTATAAAAGTCAGACTTACACGCAATAGCTCTTTTGTGAGAGCATTAAACTGAAGATCTAAAGGTCCTGGGTTCGATCCCAGGATTCGGCATGTTTAGTTGCTGTATTTTTGTTACAGAATAGCAATTTACCAGCAGAATATTTCATTATCAGGTGTTGTTCATCAAGAACACTTAATGCTCTTTTTTTCCCCAGCCTAAAACCCCAAAAACGGCTTGACATCTTTCACAATTAGCCAAAATAGCTCAGTTGGGAGAGCGTTAGACTGAAGATCTAAAGGTCCCTGGTTCGATCCCGGTTTTCGGCATATTTAGTTGCTGTTTTTTTGTTACAGAATAGCAATTTAGCAGCAGAAACTGCCGTGTTCAGGTTCTGGTCTTCAAGATCATTTCATGTTATTACAGTTTGCATTATTATTAGCCCCAATAAAAGAATTTCTTATTAGTAGAGCTTGGCGAAATAGCTCAGTTGTGAGAACATTAGACTGAAGATCTAAGGGTGTCTTGTTCAATCCTGGGGTTTAGCATGGTTGGGTGTTTGCTTTTGCTACTGAATAGCAATTTAGCAGCAAAAACTGTTGTGTTCAGGTTTTGATCTTGAAAAACATTTTATGTTATTTCAGTTTGCAAAATCTTTAGCTCCAAAAAAAGACATTCTTATCAGTATAGCTTGCCAAAATAGCTCAGTTGTGAGAGCAATAGACTGAAGACCTTAAAATCCCTAGTACGATCGTGGGTTTCCACATGTTTGGGTGTTTGCATTTTGTTACTGAGTAGCAATTCAGCAAAAAGAAATTTAGCAGCAGAAACGTTTATTTTCAGGTTTCGCCCTCTAGGACACTTGATGTTCTTTCAGTTTGCCTTATCTTAAACACCAAAAAAGACTTTCCAAATGTCAGATGTAGCTGCAATAGCTCATTTGGGAGAGCATTAGACTGAAGATCTATAAGTCCCTGGTTCGATCCCGGGTTTCGGCATGTTTAGTAGCTGTATTTTTGTTACAGAATAGCAATTTACCAGCAGAATCTTTCATTATAAGGTGTTGCTTTTCAAGAACACTTGATGCTCTTTTTTTCCCAACCTAAAACTCCAAATACGACTTCACTTCTGTCACAATTAACCGAAATAGCTCAGTTGGGAGAGCGTTAGACTGAAAATCTAAAGGTCCCTGGTTCGATCCCGGGTTTCGGCATATTTAGTTGCTGTTTTTTTTTGTTACAGAATAGCAATTTAGCAGCAGAAACTGCCGTGTTCAGGTTCTGGTCTTCAAGAACATTTCATGTTATTACAGTTTGCATTATTATTAGCCCCAATAAAATAATTTCTTATTAGTAGAGCTTGGCAAAATAGCTCAGTTGTGACAACATTAGACTGAAGATCTAAGGGTGTCTTGTTCAATCCTCGGGTTTAGCATGGTTGGGTGTTTGCTTTTGCTACTGAATAGCAATTTAGCAGCAAAAACTGTTGTGTTCAGGTTTTGATCTTGAAAAGCATTTTATGTTATTTCAGTTTGCAAAATCTTTAGCTCCTAAAAAAAGACATTCTTATCAGTATAGCTTGCCAAAATAGCTCAGTTGTGAGAGCAATAGACTGAAGACCTTAAAATCCCTAGTACGATCGTGGGTTTCCACATGTTTGGGTGTTTGCAGTTTGTTACTGAGTAGCAATTCAGCAAAAAGAAATTTAGCAGCAGAAACTTTCATTTTCAGGTTTCGCCCTCTAGGACACTTGATGTTCTTTCAGTTTGCCTTATCTTAAACACCAAAAAAGACTTTCTAAACGTCAGACTTACACGCAATAGCTCTTTTGTGAGAGCATTAAACTGAAGATCTAAAGGTCCTGGGTTCGATCCCAGGATTCGGCATGTTTAGTTGCTGTATTTTTGTTACAGAATAGCAATTTACCAGCAGAATCTTTCATTATAAGGTGTTGCTCTTCAAGAACACTTGATGCTCTTTTTTTCCCAACCTAAAACCCCAAATACGACTTCACATCTGTCACAATTAGCCGAAATAGCTCAGTTGGGAGAGCGTTAGACTGAAGATCTAAAGGTCCCGGGTTTCGGCATATTTAGTTGCTGTTTTTTTTGTTACAGAATAGCAATTTAGCAGCAGAAACTGCCGTGTTCAGGTTCTGGTCTTCAAGAACATTTCATGTTATTACAGTTTGCATTATTATTAGCCCCAATAAAATAATTTCTTATTAGTAGAGCTTGGCGAAATAGCTCAGTTGTGACAACATTAGACTGAAGATCTAAGGGTGTCTTGTTCAATCCTGGGGTTTAGCATGGTTGGGTGTTTGCTTTTGCTACTGAATAGCAATTTAGCAGCAAAAACTGTTGTGTTCAGGTTTTGATCTTGAAAAGCATTTTATGTTATTTCAGTTTGCAAAATCTTTAGCTCCTAAAAAAAGACATTCTTATCAGTATAGCTTTCCAAAATAGCTCAGTTGTGAGAGCAATAGACTGAAGACCTTAAAATCCCTAGTACGATCGTGGGTTTCCACATGTTTGGGTGTTTGCAGTTTGTTACTGAGTAGCAATTCAGCAAAAAGAAATTTAGCAGCAGAAACTTTCATTTTCAGGTTTCGCCCTCTAGGACACTTGATGTTCTTTCAGTTTGCCTTATCTTAAACACCAAAAAAGACTTTATAAACGTCAGACTTACACGCAATATCTCTTTTGTGAGAGCATTAAACTGAAGATCTAAAGGTCCTGGGTTCGATCCCAGGATTCGGCATGTTTAGTTGCTGTATTTTTGTTACAGAATAGCAATTTACCAGCAGAATCTTTCATTATCAGGTGTTGTTCATCAAGAACACTTAATGCTCTTTTTTTCCCCAGCCTAAAACCCCAAAAACGGCTTGACATCTTTCACAATTAGCCGAAATAGCTCAGTTGGGAGAGCGTTAGACTGAAGATCTAAAGGTCCCTGGTTCGATCCCGGTTTTCGGCATATTTAGTTGCTGTTTTTTTGTTACAGAATAGCAATTTAGCAGCAGAAACTGCCGTGTTCAGGTTCTGGTCTTCAAGATCATTTCATGTTATTACAGTTTGCATTATTATTAGCCCCAATAAAAGAATTTCTTATTAGTAGAGCTTGGCGAAATAGCTCAGTTGTGAGAACATTAGACTGAAGATCTAAGGGTGTCTTGTTCAATCCTGGGGTTTAGCATGGTTGGGTGTTTGCTTTTGCTACTGAATAGCAATTTAGCAGCAAAAACTGTTGTGTTCAGGTTTTGATCTTGAAAAGCATTTTATGTTATTTCAGTTTGCAAAATCTTTAGCTCCTAAAAAAAGACATTCTTATCAGTATAGCTTGCCAAAATAGCTCAGTTGTGAGAGCAATAGACTGAAGACCTTAAAATCCCTAGTACGATCGTGGGTTTCCACATGTTTGGGTGTTTGCATTTTGTTACTGAGTAGCAATTCAGCAAAAAGAAATTTAGCAGCAGAAACGTTTATTTTCAGGTTTCGCCCTCTAGGACACTTGATGTTCTTTCAGTTTGCCTTATCTTAAACACCAAAAAAGACTTTCCAAATGTCAGACGTAGCTGCAATAGCTCATTTGGGAGAGCATTAGACTGAAGATCTATAAGTCCCTGGTTCGATCCCGGGTTTCGGCATGTTTAGTAGCTGTATTTTTGTTACAGAATAGCAATTTACCAGCAGAATCTTTCATTATAAGGTGTTGCTCTTCAAAAACACTTGATGCTCTTTTTTTCCCAACCTAAAACCCCAAATACGACTTCACATCTGTCACAATTAGCCGAAATAGCTCAGTTGGGAGAGCGTTAGACTGAAGATCTAAAGGTCCCTGGTTCGATCCCGGGTTTCGAAATATTTAGTTGCTGTTTTTTTTGTTACAGAATAGCAATTTAGCAGCAGAAACTGCCGTGTTCAGGTTTTGGTCTTCAAGAACATTTCATGTTATTACAGTTTGCATTATTATTAGCTCCAATAAAAGAATTTCTTATTAGTAGAGCTTGGCGAAATAGCTCAGTTGTGACAACATTAGACTGAAGATCTAAGGGTGTCTTGTTCAATCCTGGGGTTTAGCATGGTTGGGTGTTTGCTTTTGCTACTGAATAGCAATTTAGCAGCAAAAACTGTTGTGTTCAGGTTTTGATCTTGAAAAGCATTTTATGTTATTTCAGTTTGCAAAATCTTTAGCTCCTAAAAAAAGACATTCTTATCAGTATAGCTTTCCAAAATAGCTCAGTTGTGAGAGCAATAGACTGAAGACCTTAAAATCCCTAGTACGATCGTGGGTTTCCACATGTTTGGGTGTTTGCAGTTTGTTACTGAGTAGCAATTCAGCAAAAAGAAATTTAGCAGCAGAAACTTTCATTTTCAGGTTTCGCCCTCTAGGACACTTGATGTTCTTTCAGTTTGCCTTATCTTAAACACCAAAAAAGACTTTATAAACGTCAGACTTACACGCAATAGCTCTTTTGTGAGAGCATTAAACTGAAGATCTAAAGGTCCTGGGTTCGATCCCAGGATTCGGCATGTTTAGTTGCTGTATTTTTGTTACAGAATAGCAATTTACCAGCAGAATCTTTCATTATAAGGTGTTGCTCTTCAAAAACACTTGATGCTCTTTTTTTCCCAACCTAAAACCCCAAATACGACTTCACATCTGTCACAATTAGCCGAAATAGCTCAGTTGGGAGAGCGTTAGACTGAAGATCTAAAGGTCCCTGGTTTGATCCCGTGTTTCGGCATATTTAGTTGCTGTTTTTTTTGTTACAGAATAGCAATTTAGCAGCAGAAACTGCCGTGTTCAGGTTCTGGTCTTCAAGAACATTTCATGTTATTACAGTTTGCATTATTATTAGCCCCAATAAAATAATTTCTTATTAGTAGAGCTTGGCGAAATAGCTCAGTTGTGACAACATTAGACTGAAGATCTAAGGGTGTCTTGTTCAATCCTGGGGTTTAGCATGGTTGGGTGTTTGCTTTTGCTACTGAATAGCAATTTAGCAGCAAAAACTGTTGTGTTCAGGTTTTGATCTTGAAAAGCATTTTATGTTATTTCAGTTTGCAAAATCTTTAGCTCCTAAAAAAAGACATTCTTATCAGTATAGCTTTCCAAAATAGCTCAGTTGTGAGAGCAATAGACTGAAGACCTTAAAATCCCTAGTACGATCGTGGGTTTCCACAAGTTTGGGTGTTTGCATTTTGTTACTGAGTAGCAATTCAGCAAAAAGAAATTTAGCAGCAGAAACGTTTATTTTCAGGTTTCGCCCTCTAGGACACTTGATGTTCTTTCAGTTTGCCTTATCTTAAACACCAAAAAAGACTTTCCAAATGTCAGACGTAGCTGCAATAGCTTATTTGGGAGAGCATTAGACTGAAGATCTATAAATCCCTGGTTCGATCCCGGGTTTCGGCATGTTTAGTAGCTGTATTTTTGTTACAGAATAGCAATTTACCAGCAGAATCTTTCATTATAAGGTATTGCTCTTCAAAAACACTTGATGCTCTTTTTTTCCCAACCTAAAACCCCAAATACGACTTCACATCTGTCACAATTAGCCGAAATAGCTCAGTTGGGAGAGCGTTAGACTGAAGATCTAAAGGTCCCTGGTTCGATCCCGGGTTTCGGAATATTTAGTTGCTGGTTTTTTTGTTACAGAATAGCAATTTAGCAGCAGAAACTGCCGTGTTCAGGTTCTGGTCTTCAAGAACATTTCATGTTATTACAGTTTGCATTATTATTAGCCCCAATAAAATAATTTCTTATTAGTAGAGCTTGGCGAAATAGCTCAGTTGTGACAACATTAGACTGAAGATCTAAGGGTGTCTTGTTCAATCCAGGGGTTTAGCATGGTTGGGTGTTTGCTTTTGCTACTGAATAGCAATTTAGCAGCAAAAACTGTTGTGTTCAGGTTTTGATCTTGAAAAACATTTTATGTTATTTCAGTTTGCACAATTAGCCGAAATAGCTCAGTTGGGAGAGCGTTAGACTGAAGATCTAAAGGTCCCTGGTTCGATCCCGGGTTTCGGCATATTTAGTTGCTGGTTTTTTTGTTACAGAATAGCAATTTAGCAGCAGAAACTGCCGTGTTCAGGTTCTGGTCTTCAAGAACATTTCATGTTATTACAGTTTGCATTATTATTAGCCCCAATAAAATAATTTCTTATTAGTAGAGCTTGGCGAAATAGCTCAGTTGTGACAACATTAGACTGAAGATCTAAGGGTGTCTTGTTCAATCCTGGGGTTTAGCATGGTTGGGTGTTTGCTTTTGCTACTGAATAGCAATTTAGCAGCAAAAACTGTTGTGTTCAGGTTTTGATCTTGAAAAGCATTTTATGTTATTTCAGTTTGCAAAATCTTTAGCTCCCAAAAAAAGACATTCTAATCAGTATAGCTTTCCAAAATAGCTCAGTTGTGAGAGCAATAGACTGAAGACCTTAAAATCCCTAGTACGATCGTGGGTTTCCACATGTTTGGGTGTTTGCAGTTTGTTACTGAGTAGCAATTCAGCAAAAAGAAATTTAGCAGCAGAAACTTTCATTTTCAGGTTTCGCCCTCTAGGACACTTGATGTTCTTTCAGTTTGCCTTATCTTAAACACCAAAAAAGACTTTATAAACGTCAGACTTACACGCAATATCTCTTTTGTGAGAGCATTAAACTGAAGATCTAAAGGTCCTGGGTTCGATCCCAGGATTCGGAATGTTTAGTTGCTGTATTTTTATTACAGAATAGCAATTTACCAGCAGAATCTTTCATTATCAGGTGTTGTTCATCAAGAACACTTAATGCTCTTTTTTTTCCCAGCCTAAAACCCCAAAAACGGCTTGACATCTTTCACAATTTGCCGAAATAGCTCAGTTTGGAGAGCGTTAGACTGAAGATCTAAAGGTCCCTGGTTCGATCCCGGTTTTCGGCATATTTAGTTGCTGTTTTTTTGTTACAGAATAGCAATTTAGCAGCAGAAACTGCCGTGTTCAGGTTCTGGTCTTCAAGATCATTTCATGTTATTACAGTTTGCATTATTATTAGCCCCAATAAAAGAATTTCTTATTAGTAGAGCTTGGCGAAATAGCTCAGTTGTGAGAACATTAGACTGAAGATCTAAGGGTGTCTTGTTCAATCCTGGGGTTTAGCATGGTTGGGTGTTTGCTTTTGCTACTGAATAGCAATAAAGCAGCAAAAACTGTTGTGTTCAGGTTTTGATCTTGAAAAACATTTTATGTTATTTCAGTTTGCAAAATCTTTAGCTCCAAAAAAAGACATTCTTATCAGTATAGCTTGCCAAAATAGCTCAGTTGTGAGAGCAATAGACTGAAGACCTTAAAATCCCTAGTACGATCGTGGGTTTCCACATGTTTGGGTGTTTGCATTTTGTTACTGAGTAGCAATTCAGCAAAAAGAAATTTAGCAGCAGAAACGTTTATTTTCAGGTTTCGCCCTCTAGGACACTTGATGTTCTTTCAGTTTGCCTTATCTTAAACACCAAAAAAGACTTTCCAAATGTCAGACGTAGCTGCAATAGCTCATTTGGGAGAGCATTAGACTGAAGATCTATAAGTCCCTGGTTCGATCCCGGGTTTCGGCATGTTTAGTAGCTGTATTTTTGTTACAGAATAGCAATTTACCAGCAGAATCTTTCATTATAAGGTGTTGCTCTTCAAAAACACTTGATGCTCTTTTTTTCCCAACCTAAAACCCCAAATACGACTTCACATCTGTCACAATTAGCCGAAATAGCTCAGTTGGGAGAGCGTTAGACTGAAGATCTAAAGGTCCCTGGTTCGATCCCGGGTTTCGGCATATTTAGTTGCTGTTTTTTTTGTTACAGAATAGCAATTTAGCAGCAGAAACTGCCGTGTTCAGGTTCTGGTCTTCAAGAACATTTCATGTTATTACAGTTTGCATTATTATTAGCCCCAATAAAATAATTTCTTATTAGTAGAGCTTGGCGAAATAGCTCAGTTGTGACAACATTAGACTGAAGATCTAAGGGTGTCTTGTTCAATCCTGGGGTTTAGCATGGTTGGGTGTTTGCTTTTGCTACTGAATAGCAATTTAGCAGCAAAAACTGTTGTGTTCAGGTTTTGATCTTGAAAAACATTTTATGTTATTTCAGTTTGCACAATTAGCCGAAATAGCTCAGTTGGGAGAGCGTTAGACTGAAGATCTAAAGGTCCCTGGTTCGATCCCAGGTTTCGGCATATTTAGTTGCTGTTTTTTTTGTTACAGAATAGCAATTTAGCAGCAGAAACTGCCGTGTTCAGGTTCTGGTCTTCAAGAACATTTCATGTTATTACAGTTTGCATTATTATTAGCCCCAATAAAATAATTTCTTATTAGTAGAGCTTGGCGAAATAGCTCAGTTGTGACAACATTAGACTGAAGATCTAAGGGTGTCTTGTTCAATCCTGGGGTTTAGCATGGTTGGGTGTTTGCTTTTGCTACTGAATAGCAATTTAGCAGCAAAAACTGTTGTGTTCAGGTTTTGATCTTGAAAAGCATTTTATGTTATTTCAGTTGTCAAAATCTTTAGCTCCAAAAAAAAGACATTCTTATCAGTATAGCTTTCCAAAATAGCTCAGTTGTGAGAGCAATAGACTGAAGACCTTAAAATACCTAGTACGATCGTGGGTTTCCACATGTTTGGGTGTTTGCAGTTTGTTACTGAGTAGCAATTCAGCAAAAAGAAATTTAGCAGCAGAAACTTTCATTTTCAGGTTTCGCCCTCTAGGACACTTGATGTTCTTTCAGTTTGCCTTATCTTAAACACCAAAAAAGACTTTATAAAAGTCAGACTTACACGCAATAGCTCTTTTGTGAGAGCATTAAACTGAAGATCTAAAGGTCCTGGGTTCGATCCCAGGATTCGGCATGTTTAGTTGCTGTATTTTTGTTACAGAATAGCAATTTACCAGCAGAATATTTCATTATCAGGTGTTGTTCATCAAGAACACTTAATGCTCTTTTTTTCCCCAGCCTAAAACCCCAAAAACGGCTTGACATCTTTCACAATTAGCCAAAATAGCTCAGTTGGGAGAGCGTTAGACTGAAGATCTAAAGGTCCCTGGTTCGATCCCGGTTTTCGGCATATTTAGTTGCTGTTTTTTTGTTACAGAATAGCAATTTAGCAGCAGAAACTGCCGTGTTCAGGTTCTGGTCTTCAAGATCATTTCATGTTATTACAGTTTGCATTATTATTAGCCCCAATAAAAGAATTTCTTATTAGTAGAGCTTGGCGAAATAGCTCAGTTGTGAGAACATTAGACTGAAGATCTAAGGGTGTCTTGTTCAATCCTGGGGTTTAGCATGGTTGGGTGTTTGCTTTTGCTACTGAATAGCAATTTAGCAGCAAAAACTGTTGTGTTCAGGTTTTGATCTTGAAAAACATTTTATGTTATTTCAGTTTGCAAAATCTTTAGCTCCAAAAAAAGACATTCTTATCAGTATAGCTTGCCAAAATAGCTCAGTTGTGAGAGCAATAGACTGAAGACCTTAAAATCCCTAGTACGATCGTGGGTTTCCACATGTTTGGGTGTTTGCATTTTGTTACTGAGTAGCAATTCAGCAAAAAGAAATTTAGCAGCAGAAACGTTTATTTTCAGGTTTCGCCCTCTAGGACACTTGATGTTCTTTCAGTTTGCCTTATCTTAAACACCAAAAAAGACTTTCCAAATGTCAGATGTAGCTGCAATAGCTCATTTGGGAGAGCATTAGACTGAAGATCTATAAGTCCCTGGTTCGATCCCGGGTTTCGGCATGTTTAGTAGCTGTATTTTTGTTACAGAATAGCAATTTACCAGCAGAATCTTTCATTATAAGGTGTTGCTTTTCAAGAACACTTGATGCTCTTTTTTTCCCAACCTAAAACCCCAAATACGACTTCACTTCTGTCACAATTAGCCGAAATAGCTCAGTTGGGAGAGCGTTAGACTGAAGATCTAAAGGTCCCTGGTTCGATCCCGGGTTTCGGCATATTTAGTTGCTGTTTTTTTTTGTTACAGAATAGCAATTTAGCAGCAGAAACTGCCGTGTTCAGGTTCTGGTCTTCAAGAACATTTCATGTTATTACAGTTTGCATTATTATTAGCCCCAATAAAATAATTTCTTATTAGTAGAGCTTGGCGAAATAGCTCAGTTGTGACAACATTAGACTGAAGATCTAAGGGTGTCTTGTTCAATCCTCGGGTTTAGCATGGTTGGGTGTTTGCTTTTGCTACTGAATAGCAATTTAGCAGCAAAAACTGTTGTGTTCAGGTTTTGATCTTGAAAAGCATTTTATGTTATTTCAGTTTGCAAAATCTTTAGCTCCTAAAAAAAGACATTCTTATCAGTATAGCTTGCCAAAATAGCTCAGTTGTGAGAGCAATAGACTGAAGACCTTAAAATCCCTAGTACGATCGTGGGTTTCCACATGTTTGGGTGTTTGCAGTTTGTTACTGAGTAGCAATTCAGCAAAAAGAAATTTAGCAGCAGAAACTTTCATTTTCAGGTTTCGCCCTCTAGGACACTTGATGTTCTTTCAGTTTGCCTTATCTTAAACACCAAAAAAGACTTTCTAAACGTCAGACTTACACGCAATAGCTCTTTTGTGAGAGCATTAAACTGAAGATCTAAAGGTCCTGGGTTCGATCCCAGCATTCGGCATGTTTAGTTGCTGTATTTTTGTTACAGAATAGCAATTTACCAGCAGAATCTTTCATTATCAGGTGTTGTTCATCAAGAATACTTAATGCTCTTTTTTTCCCCAGCCTAAAACCCCAAATACGGCTTGACATCTTTCACAATTAGCCGAAATAGCTCAGTTGGGAGAGCGTTAGACTGAAGATCTAAAGGTCCCTGGTTCGATCCCGGGTTTTGGCATATTTAGTTGCTGTTTTTTTGTTACAGAATAGCAATTTAGCAGCAGAAACTGCGGTGTTCAGGTTCTGGTCTTCAAGATCATTTCATGTTATTACAGTTTGCATTATTATTAGCCCCAATAAAATAATTTCTTATTAGTAGAGCTTGGCGAAATAGCTCAGTTGTGAGAACATTAGACTGAAGATCTAAGGGTGTCTTGTTCAATCCTGGGGTTTAGCATGGTTGGGTGTTTGCTTTTGCTACTTAATAGCAATTTAGCAGCAAAAACTGTTGTTTTCAGTTTTTGATCTTGAAAAACATTTTATGTTATTTCAGTTTGCAAAATCTTTAGCTCCAAAAAAAAGACATTCTTATCAGTATAGCTTGCCAAAATAGCTCAGTTGTGAGAGCAATAGACTGAAGACCTTAAAATCCCTAGTACGATCGTCGGTTTCCACATGTTTGGGTGTTTGCATTTTGTTACTGAGTAGCAATTCAGCAAAAAGAAATTTAGCAGCAGAAACGTTTATTTTCAGGTTTCGCCCTCTAGGACACTTGATGTTCTTTCAGTTTGCCTTATCTTAAACACCAAAAAAGACTTTCCCAATGTCAGACGTAGCTGCAATAGCTCATTTGGGAGAGCATTAGACTGAAGATCTAAAGGTCCCCGGTTCGATCCTGGGTTTCGGCATGTTTAGTAGCTGTATTTTTGTTACAGAATAGCAATTTACCAGCAGAATCTTTCATTATAAGGTGTTGCTCTTCAAGAACACTTGATGCTCTTTTTTTCCCAACCTAAAACCCCAAATACGACTTCACATCTGTCACAATTAGCCGAAATAGCTCAGTTGGGAGAGCGTTAGACTGAAGATCTAAAGGTCCCTGGTTCGATCCCGGGTTTCGGCATATTTAGTTGCTGTTTTTTTTGTTACAGAATAGCAATTTAGCAGCAGAAACTGCCGTGTTCAGGTTCTGGTCTTCAAGAACATTTCATGTTATTACAGTTTGCATTATTATTAGCCCCAATAAAATAATTTCTTATTAGTAGAGCTTGGCGAAATAGCTCAGTTGTGACAACATTAGACTGAAGATCTAAGGGTGTCTTGTTCAATCCTGGGGTTTAGCATGGTTGGGTGTTTGCTTTTGCTACTGAATAGCAATTTAGCAGCAAAAACTGTTGTGTTCAGGTTTTGATCTTGAAAAGCATTTTATGTTATTTCAGTTTGCAAAATCTTTAGCTCCTAAAAAAAGACATTCTTATCAGTATAGCTTGCCAAAATAGCTCAGTTGTGAGAGCAATAGACTGAAGACCTTAAAATCCCTAGTACGATCGTGGGTTTCCACATGTTTGGGTGTTTGCATTTTGTTACTGAGTAGCAATTCAGCAAAAAGAAATTTAGCAGCAGAAACTTTCATTTTCAGGTTTCGCCCTCTAGGACACTTGATGTTCTTTCAGTTTGCCTTATCTTAAACACCAAAAAAGACTTTCTAAACGTCAGACTTACACGCAATAGCTCTTTTGTGAGAGCATTAAACTGAAGATCTAAAGGTCCTGGGTTCGATCCCAGGATTCGGCATGTTTAGTTGCTGTATTTTTGTTACAGAATAGCAATTTACCAGCAGAATCTTTCATTATCAGGTGTTGTTCATCAAGAATACTTAATGCTCTTTTTTTCCCCAGCCTAAAACCCCAAATACGGCTTGACATCTTTCACAATTCGCCGAAATAGCTCAGTTGGGAGAGCGTTAGACTGAAGATCTAAAGGTCCCTGGTTCGATCCCGGGTTTTGGCATATTTAGTTGCTGTTTTTTTGTTACAGAATAGCAATTTAGCAGCAGAAACTGCGGTGTTCAGGTTCTGGTCTTCAAGATCATTTCATGTTATTACAGTTTGCATTATTATTAGCCCCAATAAAAGAATTTCTTATTAGTAGAGCTTGGCGAAATAGCTCAGTTGTGAGAACATTAGACTGAAGATCTAAGGGTGTCTTGTTCAATCCTGGGGTTTAGCATGGTTGGGTGTTTGCTTTTGCTACTTAATAGCAATTTAGCAGCAAAAACTGTTGTTTTCAGTTTTTGATCTTGAAAAACATTTTATGTTATTTCAGTTTGCAAAATCTTTAGCTCCAAAAAAAAGACATTCTTATCAGTATAGCTTGCCAAAATAGCTCAGTTGTGAGAGCAATAGACTGAAGACCTTAAAATCCCTAGTACGATCGTGGGTTTCCACATGTTTGGGTGTTTGCATTTTGTTACTGAGTAGCAATTCAGCAAAAAGAAATTTAGCAGCAGAAACGTTTATTTTCAGGTTTCGCCCTCTAGGACACTTGATGTTCTTTCAGTTTGCCTTATCTTAAACACCAAAAAAGACTTTCCCAATGTCAGACGTAGCTGCAATAGCTCATTTGGGAGAGCATTAGACTGAAGATCTAAAGGTCCCCGGTTCGATCCCGGGTTTCGGCATGTTTAGTAGCTGTATTTTTGTTACAGAATAGCAATTTACCAGCAGAATCTTTCATTATAAGGTGTTGCTCTTCAAGAACACTTGATGCTCTTTTTTTCCCAACCTAAAACCCCAAATACGACTTCACATCTGTCACAATTAGCCGAAATAGCTCAGTTGGGAGAGCGTTAGACTGAAGATCTAAAGGTCCCTGGTTCGATCCCGGGTTTCGGCTTATTTAGTTGCTGTTTTTTTTGTTACAGAATAGCAATTTAGCAGCAGAAACTGCCGTGTTCAGGTTCTGGTCTTCAAGAACATTTCATGTTATTACAGTTTGCATTATTATTAGCCCCAATAAAATAATTTCTTATTAGTAGAGCTTGGCGAAATAGCTCAGTTGTGACAACATTAGACTGAAGATCTAAGGGTGTCTTGTTCAATCCTGGGGTTTAGCATGGTTGGGTGTTTGCTTTTGCTACTGAATAGCAATTTAGCAGCAAAAACTGTTGTGTTCAGGTTTTGATCTTGAAAAGCATTTTATGTTATTTCAGTTTGCAAAATCTTTAGCTCCTAAAAAAAGACATTCTTATCAGTATAGCTTGCCAAAATAGCTCAGTTGTGAGAGCAATAGACTGAAGACCTTAAAATCCCTAGTACGATCGTGGGTTTCCACATGTTTGGGTGTTTGCAGTTTGTTACTGAGTAGCAATTCAGCAAAAAGAAATTTAGCAGCAGAAACTTTCAT
This sequence comes from Pseudophryne corroboree, assembly GCF_028390025.1. Lineage (NCBI taxonomy): Eukaryota > Metazoa > Chordata > Amphibia > Anura > Myobatrachidae > Pseudophryne > Pseudophryne corroboree. The sequence goes on along the minus strand of NC_086447.1, from coordinate 197,601,403 downwards.
TTTCAGGTTTCGCCCTCTAGGACACTTGATGTTCTTTCAGTTTGCCTTATCTTAAACACCAAAAAAGACTTTCTAAACGTCAGACTTACACGCAATAGCTCTTTTGTGAGAGCATTAAACTGAAGATCTAAAGGTCCTGGGTTCGATCCCAGGATTCGGCATGTTTAGTTGCTGTATTTTTGTTACAGAATAGCAATTTACCAGCAGAATCTTTCATTATCACGTGTTGTTCATCAAGAATACTTAATGCTCTTTTTTTCCACAGCCTAAAACCCCAAATACGGCTTGACATCTTTCACAATTAGCCGAAATAGCTCAGGTGGGAGAGCGTTAGACTGAAGATCTAAAGGTCCCTGGTTCGATCCCGGGTTTTGGCATATTTAGCTGCTGTTTTTTTGTTACAGAATAGCAATTTAGCAGCAGAAACTGCCGTGTTCAGGTTCTGGTCTTCAAGATCATTTCATGTTATTACAGTTTGCATTATTATTAGCCCCAATAAAAGAATTTCTTATTAGTAGAGCTTGGCGAAATAGCTCAGTTGTGACAACATTAGACTGAAGATCTAAGGGTGTCTTGTTCAATCCTGGGGTTTAGCATGGTTGGGTGTTTGCTTTTGCTACTGAATAGCAATTTAGCAGCAAAAACTGTTGTGTTCAGGTTTTGATCTTGAAAAGCATTTTATGTTATTTCAGTTTGCAAAATCTTTAGCTCCTAAAAAAAGACATTCTTATCAGTATAGCTTGCCAAAATAGCTCAGTTGTGAGAGCAATAGACTGAAGACCTTAAAATCCCTAGTACGATCGTGGGTTTCCACATGTTTGGGTGTTTGCAGTTTGTTACTGAGTAGCAATTCAGCAAAAAGAAATTTAGCAGCAGAAACTTTCATTTTCAGGTTTCGCCCTCTAGGACACTTGATGTTCTTTCAGTTTGCCTTATCTTAAACACCAAAAAAGACTTTCTAAACGTCAGACTTACACGCAATAGCTCTTTTGTGAGAGCATTAAACTGAAGATCTAAAGGTCCTGGGTTCGATCCCAGGATTCGGCATGTTTAGTTGCTGTATTTTTGTTACAGAATAGCAATTTACCAGCAGAATCTTTCATTATCAGGTGTTGTTCATCAAGAATACTTAATGCTCTTTTTTTCCCCAGCCTAAAACCCCAAATACGGCTTGACATCTTTCACAATTAGCCGAAATAGCTCAGTTGGGAGAGCGTTAGACTGAAGATCTAAAGGTCCCTGGTTCGATCCCGGGTTTTGGCATATTTAGTTGCTGTTTTTTTGTTACAGAATAGCAATTTAGCAGCAGAAACTGCGGTGTTCAGGTTCTGGTCTTCAAGATCATTTCATGTTATTACAGTTTGCATTATTATTAGCCCCAATAAAATAATTTCTTATTAGTAGAGCTTGGCGAAATAGCTCAGTTGTGAGAACATTAGACTGAAGATCTAAGGGTGTCTTGTTCAATCCTGGGGTTTAGCATGGTTGGGTGTTTGCTTTTGCTACTTAATAGCAATTTAGCAGCAAAAACTGTTGTTTTCAGTTTTTGATCTTGAAAAACATTTTATGTTATTTCAGTTTGCAAAATCTTTAGCTCCAAAAAAAAGACATTCTTATCAGTATAGCTTGCCAAAATAGCTCAGTTGTGAGAGCAATAGACTGAAGACCTTAAAATCCCTAGTACGATCGTGGGTTTCCACATGTTTGGGTGTTTGCATTTTGTTACTGAGTAGCAATTCAGCAAAAAGAAATTTAGCAGCAGAAACGTTTATTTTCAGGTTTCGCCCTCTAGGACACTTGATGTTCTTTCAGTTTGCCTTATCTTAAACACCAAAAAAGACTTTCCCAATGTCAGACGTAGCTGCAATAGCTCATTTGGGAGAGCATTAGACTGAAGATCTAAAGGTCCCCGGTTCGATCCTGGGTTTCGGCATGTTTAGTAGCTGTATTTTTGTTACAGAATAGCAATTTACCAGCAGAATCTTTCATTATAAGGTGTTGCTCTTCAAGAACACTTGATGCTCTTTTTTTCCCAACCTAAAACCCCAAATACGACTTCACATCTGTCACAATTAGCCGAAATAGCTCAGTTGGGAGAGCGTTAGACTGAAGATCTAAAGGTCCCTGGTTCGATCCCGGGTTTCGGCATATTTAGTTGCTGTTTTTTTTGTTACAGAATAGCAATTTAGCAGCAGAAACTGCCGTGTTCAGGTTCTGGTCTTCAAGAACATTTCATGTTATTACAGTTTGCATTATTATTAGCCCCAATAAAATAATTTCTTATTAGTAGAGCTTGGCGAAATAGCTCAGTTGTGACAACATTAGACTGAAGATCTAAGGGTGTCTTGTTCAATCCTGGGGTTTAGCATGGTTGGGTGTTTGCTTTTGCTACTGAATAGCAATTTAGCAGCAAAAACTGTTGTGTTCAGGTTTTGATCTTGAAAAGCATTTTATGTTATTTCAGTTTGCAAAATCTTTAGCTCCTAAAAAAAGACATTCTTATCAGTATAGCTTGCCAAAATAGCTCAGTTGTGAGAGCAATAGACTGAAGACCTTAAAATCCCTAGTACGATCGTGGGTTTCCACATGTTTGGGTGTTTGCATTTTGTTACTGAGTAGCAATTCAGCAAAAAGAAATTTAGCAGCAGAAACTTTCATTTTCAGGTTTCGCCCTCTAGGACACTTGATGTTCTTTCAGTTTGCCTTATCTTAAACACCAAAAAAGACTTTCTAAACGTCAGACTTACACGCAATAGCTCTTTTGTGAGAGCATTAAACTGAAGATCTAAAGGTCCTGGGTTCGATCCCAGGATTCGGCATGTTTAGTTGCTGTATTTTTGTTACAGAATAGCAATTTACCAGCAGAATCTTTCATTATCAGGTGTTGTTCATCAAGAATACTTAATGCTCTTTTTTTCCCCAGCCTAAAACCCCAAATACGGCTTGACATCTTTCACAATTCGCCGAAATAGCTCAGTTGGGAGAGCGTTAGACTGAAGATCTAAAGGTCCCTGGTTCGATCCCGGGTTTTGGCATATTTAGTTGCTGTTTTTTTGTTACAGAATAGCAATTTAGCAGCAGAAACTGCGGTGTTCAGGTTCTGGTCTTCAAGATCATTTCATGTTATTACAGTTTGCATTATTATTAGCCCCAATAAAAGAATTTCTTATTAGTAGAGCTTGGCGAAATAGCTCAGTTGTGAGAACATTAGACTGAAGATCTAAGGGTGTCTTGTTCAATCCTGGGGTTTAGCATGGTTGGGTGTTTGCTTTTGCTACTTAATAGCAATTTAGCAGCAAAAACTGTTGTTTTCAGTTTTTGATCTTGAAAAACATTTTATGTTATTTCAGTTTGCAAAATCTTTAGCTCCAAAAAAAAGACATTCTTATCAGTATAGCTTGCCAAAATAGCTCAGTTGTGAGAGCAATAGACTGAAGACCTTAAAATCCCTAGTACGATCGTGGGTTTCCACATGTTTGGGTGTTTGCATTTTGTTACTGAGTAGCAATTCAGCAAAAAGAAATTTAGCAGCAGAAACGTTTATTTTCAGGTTTCGCCCTCTAGGACACTTGATGTTCTTTCAGTTTGCCTTATCTTAAACACCAAAAAAGACTTTCCCAATGTCAGACGTAGCTGCAATAGCTCATTTGGGAGAGCATTAGACTGAAGATCTAAAGGTCCCCGGTTCGATCCCGGGTTTCGGCATGTTTAGTAGCTGTATTTTTGTTACAGAATAGCAATTTACCAGCAGAATCTTTCATTATAAGGTGTTGCTCTTCAAGAACACTTGATGCTCTTTTTTTCCCAACCTAAAACCCCAAATACGACTTCACATCTGTCACAATTAGCCGAAATAGCTCAGTTGGGAGAGCGTTAGACTGAAGATCTAAAGGTCCCTGGTTCGATCCCGGGTTTCGGCATATTTAGTTGCTGTTTTTTTTGTTACAGAATAGCAATTTAGCAGCAGAAACTGCCGTGTTCAGGTTCTGGTCTTCAAGAACATTTCATGTTATTACAGTTTGCATTATTATTAGCCCCAATAAAATAATTTCTTATTAGTAGAGCTTGGCGAAATAGCTCAGTTGTGACAACATTAGACTGAAGATCTAAGGGTGTCTTGTTCAATCCTGGGGTTTAGCATGGTTGGGTGTTTGCTTTTGCTACTGAATAGCAATTTAGCAGCAAAAACTGTTGTGTTCAGGTTTTGATCTTGAAAAGCATTTTATGTTATTTCAGTTTGCAAAATCTTTAGCTCCTAAAAAAAGACATTCTTATCAGTATAGCTTGCCAAAATAGCTCAGTTGTGAGAGCAATAGACTGAAGACCTTAAAATCCCTAGTACGATCGTGGGTTTCCACATGTTTGGGTGTTTGCATTTTGTTACTGAGTAGCAATTCAGCAAAAAGAAATTTAGCAGCAGAAACTTTCATTTTCAGGTTTCGCCCTCTAGGACACTTGATGTTCTTTCAGTTTGCCTTATCTTAAACACCAAAAAAGACTTTCTAAACGTCAGACTTACACGCAATAGCTCTTTTGTGAGAGCATTAAACTGAAGATCTAAAGGTCCTGGGTTCGATCCCAGGATTCGGCATGTTTAGTTGCTGTATTTTTGTTACAGAATAGCAATTTACCAGCAGAATCTTTCATTATCAGGTGTTGTTCATCAAGAATACTTAATGCTCTTTTTTTCCCCAGCCTAAAACCCCAAATACGGCTTGACATCTTTCACAATTCGCCGAAATAGCTCAGTTGGGAGAGCGTTAGACTGAAGATCTAAAGGTCCCTGGTTCGATCCCGGGTTTTGGCATATTTAGTTGCTGTTTTTTTGTTACAGAATAGCAATTTAGCAGCAGAAACTGCGGTGTTCAGGTTCTGGTCTTCAAGATCATTTCATGTTATTACAGTTTGCATTATTATTAGCCCCAATAAAAGAATTTCTTATTAGTAGAGCTTGGCGAAATAGCTCAGTTGTGAGAACATTAGACTGAAGATCTAAGGGTGTCTTGTTCAATCCTGGGGTTTAGCATGGTTGGGTGTTTGCTTTTGCTACTTAATAGCAATTTAGCAGCAAAAACTGTTGTTTTCAGTTTTTGATCTTGAAAAACATTTTATGTTATTTCAGTTTGCAAAATCTTTAGCTCCAAAAAAAAGACATTCTTATCAGTATAGCTTGCCAAAATAGCTCAGTTGTGAGAGCAATAGACTGAAGACCTTAAAATCCCTAGTACGATCGTGGGTTTCCACATGTTTGGGTGTTTGCATTTTGTTACTGAGTAGCAATTCAGCAAAAAGAAATTTAGCAGCAGAAACGTTTATTTTCAGGTTTCGCCCTCTAGGACACTTGATGTTCTTTCAGTTTGCCTTATCTTAAACACCAAAAAAGACTTTCCCAATGTCAGACGTAGCTGCAATAGCTCATTTGGGAGAGCATTAGACTGAAGATCTAAAGGTCCCCGGTTCGATCCCGGGTTTCGGCATGTTTAGTAGCTGTATTTTTGTTACAGAATAGCAATTTACCAGCAGAATCTTTCATTATAAGGTGTTGCTCTTCAAGAACACTTGATGCTCTTTTTTTCCCAACCTAAAACCCCAAATACGACTTCACATCTGTCACAATTAGCCGAAATAGCTCAGTTGGGAGAGCGTTAGACTGAAGATCTAAAGGTCCCTGGTTCGATCCCGGGTTTCGGCATATTTAGTTGCTGTTTTTTTTGTTACAGAATAGCAATTTAGCAGCAGAAACTGCCGTGTTCAGGTTCTGGTCTTCAAGAACATTTCATGTTATTACAGTTTGCATTATTATTAGCCCCAATAAAATAATTTCTTATTAGTAGAGCTTGGCGAAATAGCTCAGTTGTGACAACATTAGACTGAAGATCTAAGGGTGTCTTGTTCAATCCTGGGGTTTAGCATGGTTGGGTGTTTGCTTTTGCTACTGAATAGCAATTTAGCAGCAAAAACTGTTGTGTTCAGGTTTTGATCTTGAAAAGCATTTTATGTTATTTCAGTTTGCAAAATCTTTAGCTCCTAAAAAAAGACATTCTTATCAGTATAGCTTGCCAAAATAGCTCAGTTGTGAGAGCAATAGACTGAAGACCTTAAAATCCCTAGTACGATCGTGGGTTTCCACATGTTTGGGTGTTTGCAGTTTGTTACTGAGTAGCAATTCAGCAAAAAGAAATTTAGCAGCAGAAACTTTCATTTTCAGGTTTCGCCCTCTAGGACACTTGATGTTCTTTCAGTTTGCCTTATCTTAAACACCAAAAAAGACTTTCTAAACGTCAGACTTACACGCAATAGCTCTTTTGTGAGAGCATTAAACTGAAGATCTAAAGGTCCTGGGTTCGATCCCAGGATTCGGCATGTTTAGTTGCTGTATTTTTGTTACAGAATAGCAATTTACCAGCAGAATCTTTCATTATCACGTGTTGTTCATCAAGAATACTTAATGCTCTTTTTTTCCACAGCCTAAAACCCCAAATACGGCTTGACATCTTTCACAATTAGCCGAAATAGCTCAGTTGGGAGAGCGTTAGACTGAAGATCTAAAGGTCCCTGGTTCGATCCCGGGTTTTGGCATATTTAGCTGCTGTTTTTTTGTTACAGAATAGCAATTTAGCAGCAGAAACTGCCGTGTTCAGGTTCTGGTCTTCAAGATCATTTCATGTTATTACAGTTTGCATTATTATTAGCCCCAATAAAAGAATTTCTTATTAGTAGAGCTTGGCGAAATAGCTCAGTTGTGACAACATTAGACTGAAGATCTAAGGGTGTCTTGTTCAATCCTGGGGTTTAGCATGGTTGGGTGTTTGCTTTTGCTACTGAATAGCAATTTAGCAGCAAAAACTGTTGTTTTCAGTTTTTGATCTTGAAAAACATTTTATGTTATTTCAGTTTGCAAAATCTTTAGCTCCAAAAAAAAGACATTCTTATCAGTATAGCTTGCCAAAATAGCTCAGTTGTGAGAGCAATAGACTGAAGACCTTAAAATCCCTAGTACGATCGTGGGTTTCCACATGTTTGGGTGTTTGCATTTTGTTACTGAGTAGCAATTCAGCAAAAAGAAATTTAGCAGCAGAAACGTTTATTTTCAGGTTTCGCCCTCTAGGACACTTGATGTTCTTTCAGTTTGCCTTATCTTAAACACCAAAAAAGACTTTCCCAATGTCAGACGTAGCTGCAATAGCTCATTTGGGAGAGCATTAGACTGAAGATCTATAAGTCCCTGGTTCAATCCCGGGTTTCGGCATGTTTAGTAGCTGTATTTTTGTTACAGAATAGCAATTTACCAGCAGAATCTTTCATTATAAGGTGTTGCTCTTCAAGAACACTTGATGCTCTTTTTTTCCCAACCTAAAACCCCAAATACGACTTCACATCTGTCACAATTAGCCGAAATAGCTCAGTTGGGAGACCGTTAGACTGAAGATCTAAAGGTCCCTGGTTCGATCCCGGGTTTCGGCATATTTAGTTGCTGTTTTTTTTGTTACAGAATAGCAATTTAGCAGCAGAAACTGCCGTGTTCAGGTTCTGTTCTTCAAGAACATTTCATGTTATTACAGTTTGCATTATTATTAGCCCCAATAAAATAATTTCTTATTAGTAGAGCTTGGCGAAATAGCTCAGTTGTGACAACATTAGACTGAAGATCTAAGGGTGTCTTGTTCAATCCTGGGGTTTAGCATGGTTGGGTGTTTGCTTTTGCTACTGAATAGCAATTTAGCAGCAAAAACTGTTGTGTTCAGGTTTTGATCTTGAAAAGCATTTTATGTTATTTCAGTTTGCAAAATCTTTAGCTCCTAAAAAAAGACATTCTTATCAGTATAGCTTGCCAAAATAGCTCAGTTGTGAGAGCAATAGACTGAAGACCTTAAAATCCCTAGTACGATCGTGGGTTTCCACATGTTTGGGTGTTTGCAGTTTGTTACTGAGTAGCAATTCAGCAAAAAGAAATTTAGCAGCAGAAACTTTCATTTTCAGGTTTCGCCCTCTAGGACACTTGATGTTCTTTCAGTTTGCCTTATCTTAAACACCAAAAAAGACTTTCTAAACGTCAGACTTACACGCAATAGCTCTTTTGTGAGAGCATTAAACTGAAGATCTAAAGGTCCTGGGTTCGATCCCAGGATTCGGCATGTTTAGTTGCTGTATTTTTGTTACAGAATAGCAATTTACCAGCAGAATCTTTCATTATCAGGTGTTGTTCATCAAGAATACTTAATGCTCTTTTTTTCCACAGCCTAAAACCCCAAATACGGCTTGGCATCTTTCACAATTAGCCGAAATAGCTCAGTTGGGAGAGCATTAGACTGAAGATCTAAAGGTCCCTGGTTCGATCCCGGGTTTTGGCATATTTAGCTGCTGTTTTTTTGTTACAGAATAGCAATTTAGCAGCAGAAACTGCCGTGTTCAGGTTCTGGTCTTCAAGATCATTTCATGTTATTACAGTTTGCATTATTATTAGCCCCAATAAAAGAATTTCTTATTAGTAGAGCTTGGCGAAATAGCTCAGTTGTGACAACATTAGACTGAAGATCTAAGGGTGTCTTGTTCAATCCTGGGGTTTAGCATGGTTGGGTGTTTGCTTTTGCTACTGAATAGCAATTTAGCAGCAAAAACTGTTGTTTTCAGTTTTTGATCTTGAAAAACATTTTTTGTTATTTCAGTTTGCAAAATCTTTAGCTCCAAAAAAAAGACATTCTTATCAGTATAGCTTGCCAAAATAGCTCAGTTGTGAGAGCAATAGACTGAAGACCTTAAAATCCCTAGTACGATCGTGGGTTTCCACATGTTTGGGTGTTTGCATTTTGTTACTGAGTAGCAATTCAGCAAAAAGAAATTTAGCAGCAGAAACGTTTATTTTCAGGTTTCGCCCTCTAGGACACTTGATGTTCTTTCAGTTTGCCTTATCTTAAACACCAAAAAAGACTTTCCCAATGTTAGACGTAGCTGCAATAGCTCATTTGGGAGAGCATTAGACTGAAGATCTATAAGTCCCTGGTTCAATCCCGGGTTTCGGCATGTTTAGTAGCTGTATTTTTGTTACAGAATAGCAATTTACCAGCAGAATCTTTCATTATAAGGTGTTGCTCTTCAAGAACACTTGATGCTCTTTTTTTCCCAACCTAAAACCCCAAATACGACTTCACATCTGTCACAATTAGCCGAAATAGCTCAGTTGGGAGACCGTTAGACTGAAGATCTAAAGGTCCCTGGTTCGATCCCGGGTTTCGGCATATTTAGTTGCTGTTTTTTTTGTTACAGAATAGCAATTTAGCAGCAGAAACTGCCGTGTTCAGGTTCTGGTCTTCAAGAACATTTCATGTTATTACAGTTTGCATTATTATTAGCTCCAATAAAAGAATTTCTTATTAGTAGAGCTTGGCGAAATAGCTCAGTTGTGACAACATTAGACTGAAGATCTAAGGGTGTCTTGTTCAATCCTGGGGTTTAGCATGGTTGGGTGTTTGCTTTTGCTACTGAATAGCAATTTAGCAGCAAAAACTGTTGTGTTCAGGTTTTGATCTTGAAAAGCATTTTATGTTATTTCAGTTTGCAAAATCTTTAGCTCCTAAAAAAAGACATTCTTATCAGTATAGCTTGCCAAAATAGCTCAGTTGTGAGAGCAATAGACTGAAGACCTTAAAATCCCTAGTACGATCGTGGGTTTCCACATGTTTGGGTGTTTGCAGTTTGTTATTGAGTAGCAATTCAGCAAAAAGAAATTTAGCAGCAGAAACTTTCATTTTCAGGTTTCGCCCTCTAGGACACTTGATGTTCTTTCAGTTTGCCTTATCTTAAACACCAAAAAAGACTTTCTAAACGCCAGACTTACACGCAATATCTCTTTTGTGAGAGCATTAAACTGAAGATCTAAAGGTCCTGGGTTCGATCCCAGGATTCGGCATGTTTAGTTGCTGTATTTTTGTTACAGAATAGCAATTTACCAGCAGAATCTTTCATTATCAGGTGTTGTTCATCAAGAACACTTAATGTACTTTTTTCCCCCAGCCTAAAACCCCAAATACGGCTTCACAATTAGCCGAAATAGCTCAGTTGGGAGAGCGTTAGACTGAAGATCTAAAGGTCCCTGGTTCGATCCCGGTTTTCGGCATATTTAGTTGCTGTTTTTTTGTTACAGAATAGCAATTTAGCAGCAGAAACTGCCGTGTTCAGGTTCTGGTCTTCAAGATCATTTCATGTTATTACAGTTTGCATTATTATTAGCCCCAATAAAATAATTTCTTATTAGTAGAGCTTGGCGAAATAGCTCAGTTGTGAGAACATTAGACTGAAGATCTAAGGGTGTCTTGTTCAATCCTGGGGTTTAGCATGGTTGGGTGTTTGCTTTTGCTACTGAATAGCAATTTAGCAGCAAAAACTGTTGTTTTCAGTTTTTGATCTTGAAAAACATTTTATGTTATTTCAGTTTGCAAAATCTTTAGCTCCAAAAAAAGACATTCTTATCAGTATAGCTTGCCAAAATAGCTCAGTTGTGAGAGCAATAGACTGAAGACCTTAAAATCCCTAGTACGATCGTGGGTTTCCACTAGAGATGAGCGCCTGAAATTTTTCGGGTTTTGTGTTTTGGTTTTGGGTTCGGTTCCGCGGCCGTGTTTTGGGTTCGAACGCGTTTTGGCAAAACCTCACCGAATTTTTTTTGTCGGATTCGGGTGTGTTTTGGATTCGCATGTTTTTTTCAAAAAACACTAAAAAACAGCTTAAATCATAGAATTTGGGGGTCATTTTGATCCCAAAGTATTATTAACCTCAAAAACCATAATTTACACTCATTTTCAGTCTATTCTGAATACCTCACACCTCACAATATTATTTTTAGTCCTAAAATTTGCACCGAGGTCGCTGTGTGAGTAAGATAAGCGACCCTAGTGGCCGACACAAACACCGGGCCCATCTAGGAGTGGCACTGCAGTGTCACGCAGGATGTCCCTTCCAAAAAACCCTCCCCAAACAGCACATGACGCAAAGAAAAAAAGAGGCGCAATGAGGTAGCTGTGTGAGTAAGATTAGCGACCCTAGTGGCCGACACAAACACCGGGCCCATCTAGGAGTGGCACTGCAGTGTCACGCAGGATGGCCCTTCCAAAAAACCCTCCCCAAACAGCACATGACGCAAAGAAAAAAAGAGGCGCAATGAGGTAGCTGTGTGAGTAAGATTAGCGACCCTAGTGGCCGACACAAACACCGGGCCCATCTAGGAGTGGCACTGCAGTGTCACGCAGGATGGCCCTTCCAAAAAACCCTCCCCAAACAGCACATGACGCAAAGAAAAAAAGAGGCGCAATGAGGTAGCTGACTGTGTGAGTAAGATTAGCGACCCTAGTGGCCGACACAAACACCGGGCCCATCTAGGAGTGGCACTGCAGTGTCACGCAGAATGTCCCTTCCAAAAAAACCCTCCCCAATCAGCACATGATGCAAAGAAAAAGAAAAGTAAAAAGAGGTGCAAGATGGAATTGTCCTTGGGCCCTCCCACCCACCCTTATGTTGTATAAACAAAACAGGACATGCACACTTTAACCAACCCATCATTTCAGTGACAGGGTCTGCCACACGACTGTGACTGATATGACGGGTTGGTTTGGACCCCCCCCAAAAAAGAAGCAATTAATCTCTCCTTGCACATACTGGCTCTACAGAGGCAAGATGTCCACCTCATCTTCACCCTCCGATATATCACCGTGTACATCCCCCTCCTCACAGATTATCAATTCGTCCCCACTGGAATCCACCATCTCAGCTCCCTGTGTACTTTGTGGAGGCAATTGCTGCTGGTCAATGTCTCCGCGGAGGAATTGATTATAATTCATTTTAATGAACATCATCTTCTCCACATTTTCTGGATGTAACCTCGTACGCCGATTGCTGACAAGGTGAGCGGCGGCACTAAACACTCTTTCGGAGTACACACTTGTGGGAGGGCAACTTAGGTAGAATAAAGCCAGTTTGTGCAAGGGCCTCCAAATTGCCTCTTTTTCCTGCCAGTATAAGTACGGACTGTGTGACGTGCCTACTTGGATGCGGTCACTCATATAATCCTCCACCATTCTATCAATGTTGAGAGAATCATATGCAGTGACAGTAGACGACATGTCCGTAATCGTTGTCAGGTCCTTCAGTCCGGACCAGATGTCAGCATCAGCAGTCGCTCCAGACTGCCCTGCATCACCGCCAGCGGGTGGGCTCGGAATTCTGAGCCTTTTCCTCGCACCCCCAGTTGCGGGAGAATGTGAAGGAGGAGATGTTGACAGGTCGCGTTCCGCTTGACTTGACAATTTTGTCACCAGCAGGTCTTTCAACCCCAGCAGACCTGTGTCTGCCGGAAAGAGAGATCCAAGGTAGGCTTTAAATCTAGGATCGAGCACGGTGGCCAAAATGTAGTGCTCTGATTTCAACAGATTGACCACCCGTGAATCCTTGTTAAGCGAATTAAGGGCTGCATCCACAAGTCCCACATGCCTAGCGGAATCGCTCCCTTTTAGCTCCTTCTTCAATGCCTCCAGCTTCTTCTGCAAAAGCCTGATGAGGGGAATGACCTGACTCAGGCTGGCAGTGTCTGAACTGACTTCACGTGTGGCAAGTTCAAAGGGCATCAGAACCTTGCACAACGTTGAAATCATTCTCCACTGCACTTGAGACAGGTGCATTCCATCTCCTATATCGTGCTCAATTGTATAGGCTTGAATGGCCTTTTGCTGCTCCTCCAACCTCTGAAGCATATAGAGGGTTGAATTCCACCTCGTTACCACTTCTTGCTTCAGATGATGGCAGGGCAGGTTCAGTAGTTTTTGGTGGTGCTCCAGTCTTCTGTACGTGGTGCCTGTACGCCGAAAGTGTCCCGCAATTTTTCTGGCCACCGACAGCATCTCTTGCACGCCCCTGTCGTTTTTTAAAAAATTCTGCACCACCAAATTCAAGGTATGTGCAAAACATGGGACGTGCTGGAATTTGCCCATATTTAATGCACACACAATATTGCTGGCGTTGTCCGATGCCACAAATCCACAGGAGAGTCCAATTGGGGTAAGCCATTCCGCGATGATCTTCCTCAGTTGCCGTAAGAGGTTTTCAGCTGTGTGCGTATTCTGGAAAGCGGTGATACAAAGCGTAGCCTGCCTAGGAAAGAGTTGGCGTTTGCGAGATGCTGCTACTGGTGCCGCCGCTGCTGTTCTTGCGGCGGGAGTCCATACATCTACCCAGTGGGCTGTCACAGTCATATAGTCCTGACCCTGCCCTGCTCCACTTGTCCACATGTCCGTGGTTAAGTGGACATTGGGTACAACTGCATTTTTTAGGAGACTGGTGAGTCTTTTTCTGACGTCCGTGTACATTCTCGGTATCGCCTGCCTAGAGAAGTGGAACCTAGATGGTATTTGGTAACGGGGGCACACTGCCTCAATAAATTGTCTAGTTCCCTGTGAACTAACGGCGGATACCGGACGCACGTCTAACACCAACATAGTTGTCAAGGACTCAGTTATCCGCTTTGCAGTAGGATGACTGCTGTGATATTTCATCTTCCTCGCAAAGGACTGTTGAACAGTCAATTGCTTACTGGAAGTAGTACAAGTGGGCTTACGACTTCCCCTCTGGGATGACCATCGACTCCCAGCGGCAACAACAGCAGCGCCAGCAGCAGTAGGCGTTACACGCAAGGATGCATCGGAGGAATCCCAGGCAGGAGAGGACTCGTCAGACTTGCCAGTGACATGGCCTGCAGGACTATTGGCATTCCTGGGGAAGGAGGAAATTGACACTGAGGGAGTTGGTGGGGTGGTTTGCGTGAGCTTGGTTACAAGAGGAAGGGATTTACTGGTCAGTGGACTGCTTCCGCTGTCACCCAAAGTTTTTGAACTTGTCACTGACTTATTATGAATGCGCTGCAGGTGACGTATAAGGGAGGATGTTCCGAGGTGGTTAACGTCCTTACCCCTACTTATTACAGCTTGACAAAGGGAACACACGGCTTGACACCTGTTGTCCGCATTTCTGGTGAAATACCTACACACCGAAGAGCTGATTTTTTTGGTATTTTCACCAGGCATGTCAACGGCCATATTCCTCCCACGGACAACAGGTGTCTCCCCGGGTGCCTGACTTAAACAAACCACCTCACCATCAGAATCCTCCTGGTCAATTTCCTCCCCAGCGCCAGCAACACCCATATCCTCCTCATCCTGGTGTACTTCAACACTGACATCTTCAATCTGACTATCAGGAACTGGACTGCGGGTGCTCCTTCCAGCACTTGCAGGGGGCGTGCAAATGGTGGAAGGCGCATGCTCTTCACGTCCAGTGTTGGGAAGGTCAGGCATCGCAACCGACACAATTGGACTCTCCTTGTGGATTTGGGATTTCAAAGAACGCACAGTTCTTTGCGGTGCTTTTGCCAGCTTGAGTCTTTTCAGTTTTCTAGCGAGAGGCTGAGTGCTTCCATCCTCATGTGAAGCTGAACCACTAGCCATGAACATAGGCCAGGGCCTCAGCCGTTCCTTGCCACTCCGTGTGGTAAATGGCATATTGGCAAGTTTACGCTTCTCCTCCGACAATTTTATTTTAGGTTTTGGAGTCCTTTTTTTACTGATATTTGGTGTTTTGGTTTTGACATGCTCTGTACTATGCCATTGGGCATCGGCCTTGGCAGATGACGTTGCTGGCATTTCATCGTCTCGGCCATGACTAGTGGCAGCAGCTTCAGCACGAGGTGGAAGTGGATCTTGATCTTTCCCTAATTTTGGAACCTCAACATTTTTGTTCTCCATATTTTAATAGGCACAACTAAAAGGCACCTCAGGTAAACAATGGAGATGGATGGATTGGATACTAGTATACAATTATGGACGGGCTGCCGAGTGCCGACACAGAGGTAGCCACAGCCGTGAACTACCGCACTGTACTGTGTCTGCTGCTAATATATAGACTGGTTGATAAAGAGATAGTATACTCGTAACTAGTATGTATGTATAAAGAAAGAAAAAAAACCACGGTTAGGTGGTATATACAATTATGGACGGGCTGCCGAGTGCCGACACAGAGGTAGCCACAGCCGTGAACTACCGCACTGTACTGTGTCTGCTGCTAATATATAGACTGGTTGATAAAGAGATAGTATACTCGTAACTAGTATGTATGTATAAAGAAAGAAAAAAAAACCACGGTTAGGTGGTATATACAATTATGGACGGGCTGCCGAGTGCCGACACAGAGGTAGCCACAGCCGTGAACTACCGCACTGTACTGTGTCTGCTGCTAATATATAGACTGGTTGATAAAGAGATAGTATACTCGTAACTAGTATGTATGTATAAAGAAAGAAAAAAAAACCACGGTTAGGTGGTATATACAATTATGGACGGGCTGCCGAGTGCCGACACAGAGGTAGCCACAGCCGTGAACTACCGCACTGTACTGTGTCTGCTGCTAATATATAGACTGGTTGATAAAGAGATAGTATACTCGTAACTAGTATGTATGTATAAATAAAGAAAAAAAAACCACGGTTAGGTGGTATATACAATTATGGACGGGCTGCCGAGTGCCGACACAGAGGTAGCCACAGCCGTGAACTACCGCACTGTACTGTGTCTGCTGCTAATATATAGACTGGTTGATAAAGAGATAGTATACTCGTAACTAGTATGTATGTATAAAGAAAGAAAAAAAAACCACGGTTAGGTGGTATATACAATTATGGACGGGCTGCCGAGTGCCGACACAGAGGTAGCCACAGCCGTGAACTACCGCACTGTACTGTGTCTGCTGCTAATATAGACTGGTTGATAAAGAGATAGTATACTACTAATATTATATACTGGTGGTCAGGTCACTGGTCACTAGTCACACTGGCAGTGGCACTCCTGCAGCAAAAGTGTGCACTGTTTAATTTTAATATAATATTATGTACTCCTGGCTCCTGCTATAACCTATAACTGGCACTGCAGTAGTGCTCCCCAGTCTCCCCCACAATTATAAGCTGTGTGAGCTGAGCAGTCAGACAGATATATAATATATATAGATGATGCAGCACACTGGCCTGAGCCTGAGCAGTGCACACAGATATGGTATGTGACTGACTGAGTCACTGTGTGTATCGCTTTTTTCAGGCAGAGAACGGATATATTAAATAAACTGCACTGTGTGTCTGGTGGTCACTCACTATATAATATATTATGTACTCCTGGCTCCTGCTATAACCTATAACTGGCACTGCAGTAGTGCTCCCCAGTCTCCCCCACAATTATATGCTGTGTGAGCTGAGCAGTCAGACAGATATATAATATTATATATAGATAATAGATGATGCAGCACACTGGCCTGAGCCTGAGCAGTGCACACAGATATGGTATGTGACTGAGTCACTGTGTGCTGTGTATCGCTTTTTTCAGGCAGAGAACGGATTATAAATAAAAGTGGTGGTCACTATCAGCAAAACTCTGCACTGTACACTACTGAGTACTCCTAATGCTCCCCAAAATTAGTAAATCAAGTGTCTAAACGGAGAGGACGCCAGCCACGTCCTCTCCCTATCAATCTCAATGCACGTGTGAAAATGGCGGCGACGCGCGGCTCCTTATATAGAATCCGAGTCTCGCGATAGAATCCGAGCCTCGCGAGAATCCGACAGCGTCATGATGACGTTCGGGCGCGCTCGGGTTAACCGAGCAAGGCGGGAAGATCCGAGTCGCTCGGACCCGTGAAAAAAAACATGAAGTTCTGGCGGGTTCGGATTCAGAGAAACCGAACCCGCTCATCTCTAGTTTCCACATGTTTGGGTGTTTGCATTTTGTTACTGAGTAGCAATTCAGCAAAAAGAAATTTAGCAGCAGAAACGTTTATTTTCAGGTTTCGCCCTCTAGGACACTTGATGTTCTTTCAGTTTGCCTTATCTTAAACACCAAAAAAGACTTTCCAAATGTCAGACGTAGCTGCAATAGCTCATTTGGGAGAGCATTAGACTGAATATCTATAAGTCCCTGGTTCGATCCCGGGTTTCGGCATGTTTAGTAGCTGTATTTTTGTTACAGAATAGCAATTTACCAGCAGAATCTTTCATTATAAGGTGTTGCTCTTCAAGAACACTTGATGCTCTTTTTTTCCCAACCTAAAACCCCAAATACGACTTCACATCTGTCACAATTAGCCGAAATAGCTCAGTTGGGAGAGCGTTAGACTGAAGATCTAAAGGTCCCTGGTTCGATCCCGGGTTTTTGCATATTTAGTTGCTGTTTTTTTGTTACAGAATAGCAATTTAGCAGCAGAAACTGCCGTGTTCAGGTTCTGGTCTTCAAGATCATTTCATGTTATTACAGTTTGCATTATTATTAGCCCCAATAAAAGAATTTCTTATTAGTAGAGCTTGGCGAAATAGCTCAGTTGTGACAACATTAGACTGAAGATCTAAGGGTGTCTTGTTCAATCCTGGGGTTTAGCATGGTTGGGTGTTTGCTTTTGCTACTGAATAGCAATTTAGCAGCAAAAACTGTTGTTTTCAGTTTTTGATCTTGAAAAACATTTTATGTTATTTCAGTTTGCAAAATCTTTAGCTCCAAAAAAAAAGACATTCTTATCAGTATAGCTTGCCAAAATAGCTCAGTTGTGAGAGTAATAGACTGAAGACCTTAAAATCCCTAGTACGATCGTGGGTTTCCACATGTTTGGGTGTTTGCATTTTGTTACTGAGTAGCAATTCAGCAAAAAGAAATTTAGCAGCAGAAACGTTTATTTTCAGGTTTCGCCCTCTAGGACACTTGATGTTCTTTCAGTTTGCCTTATCTTAAACACCAAAAAAGACTTTCCCAATGTCAGACGTAGCTGCAATAGCTCATTTGGGAGAGCATTAGACTGAAGATCTATAAGTCCCTGGTTCGATCCCGGGTTTCGGCATGTTTAGTAGCTGTATTTTTGTTACAGAATAGCAATTTACCAGCAGAATCTTTCATTATAAGGTGTTGCTCTTCAAGAACACTTGATGCTCTTTTTTCCCAACCTAAAACCCCAAATACGACTTCACATCTGTCACAATTAGCCGAAATAGCTCAGTTGGGAGAGCGTTAGACTGAAGATCTAAAGGTCCCTGGTTCGATCCCGGGTTTCGGCATGTTTAGTTGCTGTTTTTTTTGTTACAGAATAGCAATTTAGCAGCAGAAACTGCCGTGTTCAGGTTCTGGTCTTCAAGAACATTTCATGTTATTACAGTTTGCATTATTATTAGCCCCAATAAAAGAATTTCTTATTAGTAGAGCTTGGCGAAATAGCTCAGTTGTGACAACATTAGACTGAAGATCTAAGGGTGTCTTGTTCAATCCTGGGGTTTAGCATGGTTGGGTGTTTGCTTTTGCTACTGAATAGCAATTTAGCAGCAAAAACTATTGTGTTCAGGTTTTGATCTTGAAAAGCATTTTATGTTATTTCAGTTTGCAAAATCTTTAGCTCCTAAAAAAAGACATTCTTATCAGTATAGCTTGCCAAAATAGCTCAGTTGTGAGAGCAATAGACTGAAGACCTTAAAATCCCTAGTACGATCGTGGGTTTCCACATGTTTGGGTGTTTGCAGTTTGTTACTGAGTAGCAATTCAGCAAAAAGAAATTTAGCAGCAGAAACTTTCATTTTCAGGTTTCGCCCTCTAGGACACTTGATGTTCTTTCAGTTTGCCTTATCTTAAACACCAAAAAAGACTTTCTAAACGCCAGACTTACACGCAATATCTCTTTTGTGAGAGCATTAAACTGAAGATCTAAAGGTCCTGGGTTCGATCCCAGGATTCGGCATGTTTAGTTGCTGTATTTTTGTTACAGAATAGCAATTTACCAGCAGAATCTTTCATTATCAGGTGTTGTTCATCAAGAACACTTAATGCTCTTTTTTTTCCCAGCCTAAAACCCCAAATACGGCTTGACATCTTTCACAATTAGCCGAAATAACTCAGTTGGGAGAGCGTTAGACTGAAGATCTAAAGGTCCCTGGTTCGATCCCGGGTTTCGGCATATTTAGTTGCTGTTTTTTGTTACAGAATAGCAATTTAGCAGCAGAAACTGCCGTGTTCAGGTTCTGGTCTTCAAGATTATTTCATGTTATTACAGTTTGCATTATTATTAGCCCCAATAAAAGAATTTCTTATTAGTAGAGCTTGGCGAAATAGCTCAGTTGTGACAACATTAGACTGAAGATCTAAGGGTGTCTTGTTCAATCCTGGGGTTTAGCATGGTTGGGTGTTTGCTTTTGCTACTGAATAGCAATTTAGCAGCAAAAACTGTTGTTTTCAGTTTTTGATCTTGAAAAACATTTTATGTTATTTCAGTTTGCAAAATCTTTAGCTCCAAAAAAAGACATTCTTATCAGTATAGCTTGCCAAAATAGCTCAGTTGTGAGAGCAATAGACTGAAGACCTTAAAATCCCTAGTACGATCGTGGGTTTCCACATGTTTGGGTGTTTGCATTTTGTTACTGAGTAGCAATTCAGCAAAAAGAAATTTAGCAGCAGAAACGTTTATTTTCAGGTTTCGCCCTCTAGGACACTTGATGTTCTTTCAGTTTGCCTTATCTTAAACACCAAAAAAGACTTCCCAAATGTCAGAAGTAGCTGCAATAGCTCATTTGGGAGAGCATTAGACTGAAGATCTATAAGTCCCTGGTTCGATCCCGGGTTTCGGCATGTTTAGTAGCTGTATTTTTGTTACAGAATAGCAATTTACCAGCAGAATCTTTCATTATAAGGTGTTGCTCTTCAAGAACACTAGATGCTCTTTTTTTCCAAACCTAAAACCCCAAATACGACTTCACATCTGTCACAATTAGCCGAAATAGCTCAGTTGGGAGAGCGTTAGACTGAAGATCTAAAGATCCCGGGTTTCGGCATATTTAGTTGCTGTTTTTTTGTTACAGAATAGCAATTTAGCAGCAGAAACTGCCGTGTTCAGGTTCTGGTCCTCAAGAACATTTCATGTTATTACAGTTTGCATTATTATTAGCCCCAATAAAATAATTTCTTATTAGTAGAGCTTGGCGAAATAGCTCAGTTGTGACAACATTAGACTGAAGATCTAAGGGTGTCTTGTTCAATCCTGGGGTTTAGCATGGTTGGGTGTTTGCTTTTGCTACTGAATAGCAATTTAGCAGCAAAAACTGTTGTGTTCAGGTTTTGATCTTGAAAAGCATTTTATGTTATTTCAGTTTGCAAAATCTTTAGCTCCTAAAAAAAGACATTCTTATCAGTATAGCTTGCCAAAATAGCTCAGTTGTGAGAGCAATAGACTGAAGACCTTAAAATCCCTAGTACGATCGTGGGTTTCCACATGTTTGGGTGTTTGCAGTTTGTTGCTGAGTAGCAATTCAGCAAAAAGAAATTTAGCAGCAGAAACTTTCATTTTCAGGTTTCGCCCTCTAGGACACTTGATGTTCTTTCAGTTTGCCTTATCTTAAACACCAAAAAAAGACTTTATAAACGTCAGACTTACACGCAATATCTCTTTTGTGAGAGCATTAAACTGAAGATCTAAAGGTCTTGGGTTCGATCCCAGGATTCGGCATGTTTAGTTGCTGTATTTTTGTTACAGAATAGCAATTTACCAGCAGAATCTTTCATTATCAGGTGTTGTTCATCAAGAACACTTAATGCTCTTTTTTTTCCCAGCCTAAAACCCCAAATACGGCTTGACATCTTTCACAATTAGCCGAAATAGCTCAGTTGGGAGAGCGTTAGACTGAAGATCTAAAGGTCCCTGGTTCGACTCCGGTTTTCGGCATATTTAGTTGCTGTTTTTTTGTTACAGAATAGCAATTTAGCAGCAGAAACTGCCGTGTTCAGGTTCTGGTCTTCAAGATCATTTCATGTTATTACAGTTTGCATTATTATTTGCCCCAATAAAAGAATTTCTTATTAGTAGAGCTTGGCGAAATAGCTCAGTTGTGAGAACATTAGACTGAAGATCTAAGGGTGTCTTGTTCAATCCTGGGGTTTAGCATGGTTGGGTGTTTGCTTTTGCTACTGAATAGCAATTTAGCAGCAAAAACTGTTGTTTTCAGATTTTGATCTTGAAAAACATTTTATGTTATTTCAGTTTGCAAAATCTTTAGCTCCAAAAAAAAGACATTCTTATCAGTATAGCTTGCCAAAATAGCTCAGTTGTGAGAGCAATAGACTGAAGACCTTAAAATCCCTAGTACGATCGTGGGTTTCCACATGTTTGGGTGTTTGCATTTTGTTACTGAGAAGCAATTCAGCAAAAAGAAATTTAGCAGCAGAAACGTTTATTTTCAGGTTTCGCCCTCTAGGACACTTGATGTTCTTTCAGTTTGCCTTATCTTAAACACCAAAAAAGACTTTCCAAATGTCAGACGTAGCTGCAATAGCTCATTTGGGAGAGCATTAGACTGAAGATCTATAAGTCCCTGGTTCGATCCCGGGTTTTGGCATGTTTAGTAGCTGTATTTTTGTTACAGAATAGCAATTTACCGGCAGAATCTTTCATTATAAGGTGTTGCTCTTCAAGAACACTTGATGCTCTTTTTTTCCCAACCTAAAAAACCAAATACGACTTCACATCTGTCACAATTAGCCGAAATAGCTCAGTTGGGAGAGCGTTAGACTGAAGATCTGAAGGTCCCTGGTTCGATCCCTGGTTTCGGCATATTTAGTTGCTGTTTTTTTTGTTACAGAATAGCAATTTAGCAGCAGAAACTGCCGTGTTCAGGTTCTGGTCTTCAAGAACATTTCATGTTATTACAGTTTGCATTATTATTAGCCCCAATAAAAGAATTTCATATTAGTAGAGCTTGGCAAAATAGCTCAGTTGTGACAACATTAGACTGAAGATCTAAGGGTGTCTTGTTCAATCCTGGGGTTTAGCATGGTTGGGTGTTTGCTTTTGCTACTGAATAGCAATTTAGCAGCAAAAACTGTTGTGTTCAGGTTTTGATCTTGAAAAGCATTTTATGTTATTTCAGTTTGCAAAATCTTTAGCTCCTAAAAAAAGACATTCTTATCAGTATAGCTTGCCAAAATAGCTCAGTTGTGAGAGCAATAGACTGAAGACCGTAAAATCCCTAGTAAGATCGTGGGTTTCCCACATGTTTGGGTGTTTGCAGTTTGTTACTGAGTAGCAATTCAGCAAAAAGAAATTTATCAGCAGAAACTTTCATTTTCAGGTTTCGCCCTCTAGGACACTTGATGTTCTATCAGTTTGCCTTATCTAAAACACCAAAAAAGACTTTCTAAACGTCAGACTTACACGCAATATCTCTTTTGTGAGAGCATTAAACTGAAGATCTAAAGGTCCTGGGTTCGATCCCAAGATTCGGCATGTTTAGTTGCTGTATTTTTGTTACAGAATAGCAATTTACCAGCAGAATCTTTCATTATCAGGTGTTGTTCATCAAGAACACTTAATGCACTTTTTTCCCCCAGCCTAAAACCCCAAATACGGCTTCACAATTAGCCGAAATAGCTCAGTTGGGAGAGCGTTAGACTGAAGATCTAAAGGTCCCGGGTTTCGGCATATTTAGTTGCTGTTTTTTTGTTACAGAATAGCAATTTAGCAGCAGAAACTGCCGAGTTCAGGTTCTGGTCTTCAAGATCATTTCATGTTATTACAGTTTGCATTATTATTAGCCCCAATAAAAGAATTTCTTATTAGTAGAGCTTGGCGAAATAGCTCAGTTGTGACAACATTAGACTGAAGATCTAAGGGTGTCTTGTTCAATCCTGGGGTTTAGCATGGTTGGGTGTTTGCTTTTGCTACTGAATAGCAATTTAGCAGCAAAAACTGTTGTTTTCAGTTTTTGATCTTGAAAAACATTTTATGTTATTTCAGTTTGCAAAATCTTTAGCTCCAAAAAAAGACATTCTTATCAGTATAGCTTGCCAAAATAGCTCAGTTGTGAGAGCAATAGACTGAAGACCTTAAAATCCCTAGTACGATCGTGGGTTTCCACATGTTTGGGTGTTTGCATTTTGTTACTGAGTAGCAATTCAGCAAAAAGAAATTTAGCAGCAGAAACGTTTATTTTCAGGTTTTGCCCTCTAGGACACTTGATGTTCTTTCAGTTTGCCTTATCTTAAACACCAAAAAAGACTTTCCAAATGTCAGACGTAGCTGCAATCGGTCATTTGGGAGAGCATTAGACTGAAGATCTATAAGTCCCTGGTTCGATCCCGGGTTTCGGCATGTTTAGAAGCTGTATTTATGTTACAGAATAGCAATTTACCAGCAGAATCTTTCATTATAAGGTGTTGCTCTTCAAGAACACTTGATGCTCTTTTTTTCCCAACCTAAAACCCCAAATACGACTTCACATCTTTCACAATTAGCCGATATAGCTCAGTTGGGAGAGCGTTAGACTGAAGATCTAAAGATCCCGGGTTTCGGCATATTTAGTTGCTGTTTTTTTTGTTACAGAATAGCAATTTAGCAGCAGAAACTGCCGTGTTCAGGTTCTGGTCTTCAAGAACATTTCATGTTATTACAGTTTGCATTATTATTAGCCCCAATAAAAGAATTTCTTATTAGTAGAGCTTGGCAAAACAGCTCAGTTGTGACAACATTAGACTGAAGATCTAAGGGTGTCTTGTTCAATCCTGGGGTTTAGCATGGTTGGGTGTTTGATTTTGCTACTGAATAGCAATTTAGCAGCAAAAAATGTTGTGTTCAGGTTTTGATCTTGAAAAGCATTTTATGTTATTTCAGTTTGCAAAATCTTTAGCTCCTAAAAAAAGACATTCTTATCAGTATAGCTTGCCAAAATAGCTCAGTTGTGAGAGCAATAGACTGAAGACCTTAAAATCCCTAGTACGATCGTGGGTTTCCACATGTTTGGGTGTTTGCAGTTTGTTACTGAGTAGCAATTCAGCAAAAAGAAATTTAGCAGCAGGAACTTTCATTTTCAGGGTTCGCCCTCTAGGACACTTGATGTTCTTTCAGTTTGCCTTATCTTAAACACCAAAAAAGACTTTCTAAACGTCAGACTTACACGCAATAGCTCTTTTGTGAGAGCATTAAACTGAAGATCTAAAGGTCCTGGGTTCGATCCCAGGATTCGGCATGTTTAGTTGCTGTATTTTTGTTACAGAATAGCAATTTACCAGCAGAATCTTTCATTATCAGGTGTTGTTCATCAAGAACACTTAATGCTCTTTTTTTCCCCTGCCTAAAACCCCAAATACGGCTTGACATCTTTCACAATTAGCCGAAATAGCTCCGTTGGGAGAGCGTTAGACTGAAGATCTAAAGGTCCCTGGTTCTATCCCGGGTTTCAGCATATTTAGTTGCTGTTTTTTTGTTACAGAATAGCAATTTAGCAGCAGAAACTGCCGTGTTCAGGTTCTGGTCTTCAAGATCATTTCATGTTATTACAGTTTGCATTATTATTAGCCCCAATAAAATAATTTCTTATTAGTAGAGCTTGGCGAAATAGCTCAGTTGTGACAACATTAGACTGAAGATCTAAGGGTGTCTTGTTCAATCCTGGGGTTTAGCATGGTTGGGTGTTTGCTTTTGCTACTGAATAGCAATTTAGCAGCAAAAACTGTTGTGTTCAGGTTTTGATCTTGAAAAGCATTTTATGTTATTTCAGTTTGCAAAATCTTTAGCTCCTAAAAAAAGACATTCTTATCAGTATAGCTTGCCAAAATAGCTCAGTTGTGAGAGCAATAGACTGAAGACCTTAAAATCCCTAGTACGATCGTGGGTTTCCACATGTTTGGGTGTTTGCAGTTTGTTACTGAGTAGCAATTCAGCAAAAAGAAATTTAGCAGCAGGAACTTTCATTTTCAGGTTTCGCCCTCTAGGACACTTGATGTTCTTTCAGTTTGCCTTATCTTAAACACCAAAAAAGACTTTCCAAATGTCAGACGTAGCTGCAATAGCTCATTTGGGAGAGCATTAGACTGAAGATCTATAAGTCCCTGGTTCGATCTCTGGTTTCGGCATGTTTAGTAGCTGTATTTTTGTTACAGAATAGCAATTTACCAGCAGAATCTTTCATTATAAGGTGTTGCTCTTCAAGAACACTTGATGCTCTTTTTTTCCCAACCTAAAACCCCAAATACGACTTCACATCTGTCACAATTAGCAGAAATAGCTCAGTTGGGAGAGCGTTAGATTGAAGATCTAAAGGGCCCTGGTTCGATCCCTGGTTTCGGCATATTTAGTTGCTGTTTTTTTTGTTACAGAATAGCAATTTAGCAGCAGAAACTGCCGTGTTCAGGTTCTGGTCTTCAAGAACATTTCATGTTATTACAGTTTGCATTATTATTAGCCCCAATAAAAGAATTTCATATTAGTAGAGCTTGGCAAAATAGCTCAGTTGTGACAACATTAGACTGAAGATCTAAGGGTGTCTTGTTCAATCCTGGGGTTTAGCATGGTTGGGTGTTTGCTTTTGCTACTGAATAGCAATTTAGCAGCAAAAACTGTTGTGTTCAGGTTTTGATCTTGAAAAACATTTTATGTTATTTTAGTTTGCAAAATCTTTAGCTCCTTAAAAAAAGACATTCTTATCAGTATAGCTTGCCAAAATAGCTCAGTTGTGAGAGCAATAGACTGAAGACCGTAAAATCCCTAGTAAGATCGTGGGTTTCCACATGTTTGGGTGTTTGCAGTTTGTTACTGAGTAGCAATTCAGCAAAAAGAAATTTATCAGCAGAAACTTTCATTTTCAGGTTTCGCCCTCTAGGACACTTGATGTTCTATCAGTTTGCCTTATCTTAAACACCAAAAAAGACTTTCTAAACGTCAGACTTACACGCAATATCTCTTTTGTGAGAGCATTAAACTGAAGATCTAAACGTCCTGGGTTCGATCCCAAGATTCGGCATGTTTAGTTGCTGTATTTTTGTTACAGAATAGCAATTTACCAGCAGAATCTTTCATTATCAGGTGTTGTTCATCAAGAACACTTAATGCACTTTTTTCCCCCAGCCTAAAACCCCAAATACGGCTTCACAATTAGCCGAAATAGCTCAGTTGGGAGAGCGTTAGACTGAAGATCTAAAGGTCCCTGGTTCGATCCCGGGTTTCGGCATATTTAGTTGCTGTTTTTTTGTTACAGAATAGCAATTTAGCAGCAGAAACTGCCGAGTTCAGGTTCTGGTCTTCAAGATCATTTCATGTTATTACAGTTTGCATTATTATTAGCCCCAATAAAATAATTTCTTATTAGTAGAGCTTGGCGAAATAGCTCAGTTGTGAGAACATTAGACTGAAGATCTAAGGGTGTCTTGTTCAATCCTGGGGTTTAGCATGGTTGGGTGTTTGCTTTTGCTACTGAATAGCAATTTAGCAGCAAAAACTGTTGTTTTCAGTTTTTGATCTTGAAAAACATTTTATGTTATTTCAGTTTGCAAAATCTTTAGCTCCAAAAAAAGACATTCTTATCAGTATAGCTTGCCAAAATAGCTCAGTTGTGAGAGCAATAGACTGAAGACCTTAAAATCCCTAGTACGATCGTGGGTTTCCACATGTTTGGGTGTTTGCATTTTGTTACTGAGTAGCAATTCAGCAAAAAGAAATTTAGCAGCAGAAACGTTTATTTTCAGGTTTCGCCCTCTAGGACACTTGATGTTCTTTCAGTTTGCCTTATCTTAAACACCAAAAAAGACTTTCCAAATGTCAGACGTAGCTGCAATAGCTCATTTGGGAGAGCATTAGACTGAAGCTCTATAAGTCCCTGGTTCGATCCCGGGTTTCGGCATGTTTAGTAGCTGTATTTTTGTTACAGAATAGCAATTTACCAGCAGAATCTTTCATTATAAGGTGTTGCTCTTCAAGAACACTTGATGCTCTTTTTTTCCCAACCTAAAACCCCAAATACGACTTCACATCTTTCACAATTAGCCGAAATAGCTCAGTTGGGAGAGCGTTAGACTGAAGATCTAAAGGTCCCTGGTTCGATCCCGGGTTTTGGCATATTTAGTTGCTGTTTTTTGTTACAGAATAGCAATTTAGCAGCAGAAACTGCCGTGTTCAGGTTCTGGTCTTCAAGATCATTTCATGTTATTACAGTTTGCATTATTATTAGCCCCAATAAAAGAATTTCTTATTAGTAGAGCTTGGCGAAATAGCTCAGTTGTGAGAACATTAGACTGAAGATCTAAGGGTGTCTTGTTCAATCCTGGGGTTTAGCATGGTTGGGTGTTTGCTTTTGCTACTGAATAGCAATTTAGCAGCAAAAACTGTTGTGTTCAGGTTTTGATCTTGAAAAGCATTTTATGTTATTTCAGTTTGCAAAATCTTTAGCTCCTAAAAAAGACATTCTTATCAGTTTAGCTTGCCAAAATAGCTCAGTTGTGAGAGCAATAGACTGAAGACCTTAAAATCCCTAGTACGATCGTGGGTTTCCACATGTTTGGGTGTTTGCAGTTTGTTACTGAGTAGCAATTCAGCAAAAAGAAATTTAGCAGCAGAAACTTTCATTTTCAGGTTTCGCCCTCTAGGACACTTGATGTTCTTTCAGTTTGCCTTATCTTAAACACCAAAAAAGACTTTCCAAATGTCAGACGTAGCTGCAATAGCTCATTTGGGAGAGCATTAGACTGAAGATCTATAAGTCCCTGGTTCGATCCCGGGTTTCGGCATGTTTAGTAGCTATGTTTTTGTTACAGAATAGCAATTTACCAGCAGAATCTTTCATTATAAGGTATTGCTCTTCAAGAACACTTGATGCTCTTTTTTTCCCAACCTAAAACCCCAAATACGACTTCACATCTGTCACAATTAGCCGAAATAGCTCAGTTGGGAGAGCGTTAGACTGAAGATCTAAAGGTCCCTGGTTCGATCCCGGGTTTCAGCATATTTAGTTGCTGTTTTTTTGTTACAGAATAGCAATTTAGCAGCAGAAACTGCCGTGTTCAGGTACTGGTCTTCAAGATCATTTCATGTTATTACAGTTTGCATTATTATTAGCCCCAATAAAATAATTTCTTATTAGTAGAGCTTGGCGAAATAGCTCAGTTGTGACAACATTAGACTGAAGATCTAAGGGTGTCTTGTTCAATCCTGGGGTTTAGCATGGTTGGGTGTTTGCTTTTGCTACTGAATAGCAATTTAGCAGCAAAAACTGTTGTGTTCAGGTTTTGATCTTGAAAAGCATTTTATGTTATTTCAGTTTGCAAAATCTTTAGCTCCTAAAAAAAGACATTCTTATCAGTATAGCTTGCCAAAATAGCTCAGTTGTGAGAGCAATAGACTGAAGACCTTAAAATCCCTAGTACGATCGTGGGTTTCCACATGTTTGGGTGTTTGCAGTTTGTTACTGAGTAGCAATTCAGCAAAAAGAAATTTAGCAGCAGGAACTTTCATTTTCAGGTTTCGCCCTCTAGGACACTTGATGTTCTTTCAGTTTGCCTTATCTTAAACACCAAAAAAGACTTTCCAAATGTCAGATGTAGCTGCAATAGCTTATTTGGGAGAGCATTAGACTGAAGATCTATAAGTCCCTGGTTCGATCCCGGGTTTCGGCATGTTTAGTAGCTGTATTTTTGTTACAGAATAGCAATTTACCAGCAGAATCTTTCATTATAAGGTGTTGCTCTTCAAGAACACTTGATGCTCTTTTTTTCCCAACCTAAAACCCCAAATACGACGTCACATCTGTCACAATTAGCCGAAATAGCTCAGTTGGGAGAGCGTTAGATTGAAGATCTAAAGGTCCCTGGTTCGATCCCGGGTTTCGGCATATTTAGTTGCTGTTTTTTTTGTTACAGAATAGCAATTTAGCAGCAGAAACTGCCGTGTTCAGGTTCTGGTCTTCAAGAACATTTCATGTTATTACAGTTTGCATTATTATTAGCCCCAATAAAAGAATTTCTTATTAGTAGAGCTTGGCGAAATAGCTCAGTTGTGACAACATTAGACTGAAGATCTAAGGGTGTCTTGTTCAATCCTGGGGTTTAGCATGGTTGGGTGTTTGCTTTTGCTACTGAATAGCAATTTAGCAGCAAAAACTGTTGTGTTCAGGTTTTGATCTTGAAAAGCATTTTATGTTATTTCAGTTTGCAAAATCTTTAGCTCCTAAAAAAAGACATTCTTATCAGTATAGCTTGCCAAAATAGCTCAGTTGTGAGAGCAATAGACTGAAGACCGTAAAATCCCTAGTAAGATCGTGGGTTTCCACATGTTTGGGTGTTTGCAGTTTGTTACTGAGTAGCAATTCAGCAAAAAGAAATTTATCAGCAGAAACTTTCATTTTCAGGTTTCGCCCTCTAGGACACTTGATGTTCTATCAGTTTGCCTTATCTTAAACACCAAAAAAGACTTTCTAGACGTCAGACTTACACGCAATAGCTCTTTTGTGAGAGCATTAAACTGAAGATCTAAAGGTCCTGGGTTCGATCCCAAGATTCGGCATGTTTAGTAGCTGTATTTTTGTTACAGAATAGCAATTTACCAGCATAATCTTTCATTATCAGGTGTTGTTCATCAAGAACACTTAATGCACTTTTTTTCCCCAGCCTAAAACCCCAAATACGGCTTCACAATTAGCCGAAATAGCTCAGTTGGGAGAGCGTTAGACTGAAGATCTAAAGGTCCCTGGTTCGATCCCGGGTTTCGGCATATTTAGTTGCTGTTTTTTTGTTACAGAATAGCAATTTAGCCGCAGAAACTGCCGAGTTCAGGTTCTGGTCTTCAAGATCATTTCATGTTATTACAGTTTGCATTATTATTAGCCCCAATAAAAGAATTTCTTATTAGTAGAGCTTGGAGAAATAGCTCAGTTGTGAGAACATTAGACTGAAGATCTAAGGGTGTCTTGTTCAATCCTGGGGTTTAGCATGGTTGGGTGTTTGCTTTTGCTACTGAATAGCAATTTAGCAGCAAAAACTGTTGTTTTCAGTTTTTGATCTTGAAAAACATTTTATGTTATTTCAGTTTGCAAAATCTTTAGCTCCAAAAAAAGACATTCTTATCAGTATAGCTTGCCAAAATAGCTCAGTTGTGAGAGCAATAGACTGAAGACCTTAAAATCCCCAGTACGATCGTGGGTTTCCACATGTTTGGGTGTTTGCATTTTGTTACTGAGTAGCAATTCAGCAAAAAGAAATTTAGCAGCAGAAACGTTTATTTTCAGGTTTCGCCCTCTAGGACACTTGATGTTCTTTCAGTTTGCCTTATCTTAAACACCAAAAAAGACTTTCCAAATGTCAGACGTAGCTGCAATAGCTCATTTGGGAGAGCATTAGACTGAAGATCTATAAGTCCCTGGTTCGATCCCGGGTTTCGGCATGTTTAGTAGCTGTATTTTTGTTACAGAATAGCACTTTACCAGCAGAATCTTTCATTATAAGGTGTTGCTCTTCAAGAACACTTGATGCTCTTTTTTCCCCAACCTAAAACCCCAAATACGACTTCACATCTGTCACAATTAGCCGAAATAGCTCGGTTGGGAGAGCATTAGACTGAAGATCTAAAGGTCCCTGGTTCGATCCCAGGTTTCGGCATATTTAGTTGCTGTTTTTTTTGTTACAGAATAGCAATTTAGCAGCAGAAACTGCCGTGTTCAGGTTCTGGTCTTCAAGAACATTTCATGTTATTACAGTTTGCATTATTATTAGCCCCAATAAAAGAATTTCTTATTAGTAGAGCTTGGCAAAACAGCTCAGTTGTGACAACATTAGACTGAAGATCTAAGGGTGTCTTGTTCAATCCTGGGGTTTAGCATGGTTGGGTGTTTGCTTTTGCTACTGAATAGCAATTTAGCAGCAAAAACTGTTGTGTTCAGGTTTTGATCTTGAAAAGCATTTTATGTTATTTCAGTTTGCAAAATCTTTAGCTCCTAAAAAAAGACATTCTTATCAGTATAGCTTGCCAAAATAGCTCAGTTGTGAGAGCAATAGACTGAAGACCGTAAAATCCCTAGTAAGATCGTGGGTTTCCACATGTTTGGGTGTTTGCAGTTTGTTACTGAGTAGCAATTCAGCAAAAAGAAATTTATCAGCAGAAACTTTCATTTTCAGGTTTCGCCCTCTAGGACACTTGATGTTCTATCAGTTTGCCTTATCTTAAACACCAAAAAAGACTTTCTAGATGTCAGACTTACACGCAATAGCTCTTTTGTGAGAGCATTAAACTGAAGATCTAAAGGTCCTGGGTTCGATCCCAAGATTCGGCATGTTTAGTAGCTGTATTTTTGTTACAGAATAGCAATTTACCAGCATAATCTTTCATTATCAGGTGTTGTTCATCAAGAACACTTAATGCACTTTTTTTCCCCAGCCTAAAACCCCAAATACGGCTGCACAATTAGCCGAAATAGCTCAGTTGGGAGAGCGTTAGACTGAAGATCTAAAGGTCCCTGGTTCGATCCCGGGTTTCGGCATATTTAGTTGCTGTTTTTTTGTTACAGAATAGCAATTTAGCAGCAGAAACTGCCGTGTTCAGGTTCTGGTCTTCAAGATCATTTCATGTTATTACAGTTTGCATTATTATTAGCCCCAATAAAAGAATTTCTTATTAGTAGAGCTTGGCGAAATAGCTCAGTTGTGAGAACATTAGACTGAAGATCTAAGGGTGTCTTGTTCAATCCTGGGGTTTAGCATGGTTGGGTGTTTGCTTTTGCTACTGAATAGCAATTTAGCAGCAAAAACTGTTGTTTTCAGTTTTTGATCTTGAAAAACATTTTATGTTATTTCAGTTTGCAAAATCTTTAGCTCCAAAAAAAGACATTCTTATCAGTATAGCTTGCCAAAATAGCTCAGTTGTGAGAGCAATAGACTGAAGACCTTAAAATCCCTAGTACGATCGTGGGTTTCCACATGTTTGGGTGTTTGCATTTTGTTACTGAGTAGCAATTCAGCAAAAAGAAATTTAGCCGCAGAAACGTTTATTTTCAGGTTTCGCCCTCTAGGACACTTGATGTTCTTTCAGTTTGCCTTATCTTAAACACCAAAAAAGACTTTCCAGATGTCAGACGTAGCTGCAATAGCTCATTTGGGAGAGCATTAGACTGAAGATCTATAAGTCCCTGGTTCGATTCCTGGTTTCGGCATGTTTAGTAGCTGTATTTTTGTTACAGAATAGCAATTTACCAGCAGAATCTTTCATTATAAGGTGTTGCTCTTCAAGAACACTTGATGCTCTTTTTTTCCCAACCTAAAACCCCAAATACGACTTCACATCTGTCACAATTAGCCGAAATAGCTCGGTTGGGAGAGCATTAGACTGAAGATCTAAAGGTCCCTGGTTCGATCCCAGGTTTCGGCATATTTAGTTGCTGTTTTTTTTGTTACAGAATAGCAATTTAGCAGCAGAAACTGCCGTGTTCAGGTTCTGGTCTTCAAGAACATTTCATGTTATTACAGTTTGCATTATTATTAGCCCCAATAAAATAATTTCTTATTAGTAGAGCTTGGCAAAACAGCTCAGTTGTGACAACATTAGACTGAAGATCTAAGGGTGTCTTGTTCAATCCTGGGGTTTAGCATGGTTGGGTGTTTGCTTTTGCTACTGAATAGCAATTTAGCAGCAAAAACTGTTGTGTTCAGGTTTTGATCTTGAAAAGCATTTTATGTTATTTCAGTTTGCAAAATCTTTAGCTCCTAAAAAAAGACATTCTTATCAGTATAGCTTGCCAAAATAGCTCAGTTGTGAGAGCAATAGACTGAAGACCTTAAAATCCCTAGTACGATCGTGGGTTTCCACATGTTTGGGTGTTTGCAGTTTGTTACTGAGTAGCAATTCAGCAAAAAGAAATTTAGCAGCAGGAACTTTCATTTTCAGGTTTCGCCCTCTAGGACACTTGATGTTCTTTCAGTTTGTCTTATCTTAAACACCAAAAAAGACTTTCTAAACGTCAGACTTACACGCAATATCTCTTTTGTGAGAGCATTAAACTGAAGATCTAAAGGTCCTGGGTTCGATCCCAGGATTCGGCATGTTTAGTTGCTGTATTTTTGTTACAGAATAGCAATTTACCAGCAGAATCTTTCATTATCAGGTGTTGTTCATCAAGAACACTTAATGCTCTTTTTTTTCCCTGCCTAAAACCCCAAATACGGCTTGACATCTTTCGCAATTAGCCGAAATAGCTCAGTTGGGAGAGCGTTAGACTGAAGATCTAAAGGTCCCTGGTTCGATCCCGGGTTTCGGCATATTTAGTTGCTGTTTTTTTGTTACAGAATAGCAATTTAGCAGCAGAAACTGCCGTGTTCAGGTTCTGGTCTTCAAGATTATTTCATGTTATTACAGTTTGCATTATTATTAGCCCCAATAAAAGAATTTCTTATTAGTAGAGCTTGGCGAAATAGCTCAGTTGTGAGAACATTAGACTGAAGATCTAAGGGTGTCTTGTTCAATCCTGGGGTTTAGCATGGTTGGGTGTTTGCTTTTGCTACTGAATAGCAATTTAGCAGCAAAAACTGTTGTTTTCAGTTTTTGATCTTGAAAAACATTTTATGTTATTTCAGTTTGCAAAATCTTTAGCTCCAAAAAAAGACATTCTTATCAGTATAGCTTGCCAAAATAGCTCAGTTGTGAGAGCAATAGACTGAAGACCTTAAAATCCCTAGTACGATCGTGGGTTTCCACATGTTTGGGTGTTTGCATTTTGTTACTGAGTAGCAATTCAGCAAAAAGAAATTTAGCAGCAGAAACGTTTATTTTCAGGTTTCGCCCTCTAGGACACTTGATGTTCTTTCAGTTTGCCTTATCTTAAACACCAAAAAAGACTTTCCAAATGTCAGACGTAGCTGCAATAGCTCATTTGGGAGAGCATTAGACTGAAGATCTATAAGTCCCTGGTTCGATCCTGGGTTTCGGCATGTTTAGTAGCTGTATTTTTGTTACAGAATAGCAATTTACCAGCAGAATCTTTCATTATAAGGTATTGCTCTTCAAGAACACTTGATGCTCTTTTTTTTCCAACCTAAAACCCCAAATACGACTTCACATCTGTCACAATTAGCCGAAATAGCTCAGTTGGGAGAGCGTTAGACTGAAGATCTAAAGATCCCGGGTTTCGGCATATTTACTTGCTGTTTTTTTTGTTACAGAATAGCAATTTAGCAGCAGAAACTGCCGTGTTCAGGTTCTGGTCTTCAAGAACATTTCATGTTATTACAGTTTGCATTATTATTAGCCCCAATAAAATAATTTCTTATTAGTAGAGCTTGGCGAAATAGCTCAGTTGTGACAACATTAGACTGAAGATCTAAGGGTGTCTTGTTCAATCCTGGGGTTTAGCATGGTTGGGTGTTTGCTTTTGCTACTGAATAGCAATTTAGCAGCAAAAACTGTTGTGTTCAGGTTTTGATCTTGAAAAGCATTTTATTTTATTTCAGTTTGCAAAATATTTAGCTCCTAAAAAAGACATTCTTATCAGTATAGCTTGCCAAAATAGCTCAGTTGTGAGAGCAATAGACTGAAGACCTTAAAATCCCTAGTACGATCGTGGGTTTCCACATGTTTGGGTGTTTGCAGTTTGTTACTGAGTAGCAATTCAGCAAAAAGAAATTTAGCAGCAGAAACTTTCATTTTCAGGTTTCGCCCTCTAGGACACTTGATGTTCTTTCAGTTTGCCTTATCTTAAACACCAAAAAAGATTTTCTAAACGTCAGACTTACACGCAATATCTCTTTTGTGAGAGCATTAAACTGAAGATCTAAAGGTCCTGGGTTCGATCCCAGGATTCGGCATGTTTAGTTGCTGTATTTTTGTTACAGAATAGCAATTTACCAGCAGAATCTTTCATTATCAGGTGTTGTTCATCAAGAACACTTAATGCGCTTTTTTTTTACCAGCCTAAAACCCCAAATACGGCTTGACATCTTTCACAATTAGCCGAAATAGCTCAGTTGGGACAGCGTTAGACTGAAGATCTAAAGGTCCCTGGTTGGATCCCGGGTTTCTGCATATTTAGTTGCTGTGTTTTTGTTACAGAATAGCAATTTAGCAGCAGAAACTGCCGTGTTCAGGTTCTGGTCTTCAAGATCATTTCATGTTATTACAGTTTGCATTATTTATTAGCCCCAATAAAAGAATTTCTTATTAGTAGAGCTTGGCGAAATAGCTCAGTTGTGACAACATTAGACTGAAGATCTAAGGGTGTCTTGTTCAATCCTGGGGTTTAGCATGGTTGGGTGTTTGCTTTTGCTACTGAATAGCAATTTAGCAGCAAAAACTGTTGTTTTCAGGTTTTGATCTTGAAAAACATTTTATGTTATTTCAGTTTGCAAAATCTTTAGCTCCAAAAAAAGACATTCTTATCAGTATAGCTTGCCAAAATAGCTCAGTTGTGAGAGCAATAGACTGAAGACCTTAAAATCCCTAGTACGATCGTGGGTTTCCACATGTTTGGGTGTTTGCAGTTTGTTACTGAGTAGCAATTCAGCAAAAAGAAATTTAGCAGCAGGAACTTTCATTTTCAGGTTTCGCCCTCTAGGACACTTGATGTTCTTTCAGTTTGCCTTATCTTAAACACCAAAAAAGACTTTCCAAATGTCAGATGTAGCTGCAATAGCTTATTTGGGAGAGCATTAGACTGAAGATCTATAAGTCCCTGGTTCGATCCCGGGTTTCGGCATGTTTAGTAGCTGTATTTTTGTTACAGAATAGCAATTTACCAGCAGAATCTTTCATTATAAGGTGTTGCTCTTCAAGAACACTTGATGCTCTTTTTTTCCCAACCTAAAACCCCAAATACGACGTCACATCTGTCACAATTAGCCGAAATAGCTCAGTTGGGAGAGCGTTAGATTGAAGATCTAAAGGTCCCTGGTTCGATCCCGGGTTTCGGCATATTTAGTTGCTGTTTTTTTTGTTACAGAATAGCAATTTAGCAGCAGAAACTGCCGTGTTCAGGTTCTGGTCTTCAAGAACATTTCATGTTATTACAGTTTGCATTATTATTAGCCCCAATAAAAGAATTTCTTATTAGTAGAGCTTGGCGAAATAGCTCAGTTGTGACAACATTAGACTGAAGATCTAAGGGTGTCTTGTTCAATCCTGGGGTTTAGCATGGTTGGGTGTTTGCTTTTGCTACTGAATAGCAATTTAGCAGCAAAAACTGTTGTGTTCAGGTTTTGATCTTGAAAAGCATTTTATGTTATTTCAGTTTGCAAAATCTTTAGCTCCTAAAAAAAGACATTCTTATCAGTATAGCTTGCCAAAATAGCTCAGTTGTGAGAGCAATAGACTGAAGACCGTAAAATCCCTAGTAAGATCGTGGGTTTCCACATGTTTGGGTGTTTGCAGTTTGTTACTGAGTAGCAATTCAGCAAAAAGAAATTTATCAGCAGAAACTTTCATTTTCAGGTTTCGCCCTCTAGGACACTTGATGTTCTATCAGTTTGCCTTATCTTAAACACCAAAAAAGACTTTCTAGACGTCAGACTTACACGCAATAGCTCTTTTGTGAGAGCATTAAACTGAAGATCTAAAGGTCCTGGGTTCGATCCCAAGATTCGGCATGTTTAGTAGCTGTATTTTTGTTACAGAATAGCAATTTACCAGCATAATCTTTCATTATCAGGTGTTGTTCATCAAGAACACTTAATGCACTTTTTTTCCCCAGCCTAAAACCCCAAATACGGCTTCACAATTAGCCGAAATAGCTCAGTTGGGAGAGCGTTAGACTGAAGATCTAAAGGTCCCTGGTTCGATCCCGGGTTTCGGCATATTTAGTTGCTGTTTTTTTGTTACAGAATAGCA
Source organism: Pseudophryne corroboree (assembly GCF_028390025.1). Lineage (NCBI taxonomy): Eukaryota > Metazoa > Chordata > Amphibia > Anura > Myobatrachidae > Pseudophryne > Pseudophryne corroboree. Next base: position 197,564,746 of record NC_086447.1, on the reverse strand, counting down.
ATTTAGCCGCAGAAACTGCCGAGTTCAGGTTCTGGTCTTCAAGATCATTTCATGTTATTACAGTTTGCATTATTATTAGCCCCAATAAAAGAATTTCTTATTAGTAGAGCTTGGAGAAATAGCTCAGTTGTGAGAACATTAGACTGAAGATCTAAGGGTGTCTTGTTCAATCCTGGGGTTTAGCATGGTTGGGTGTTTGCTTTTGCTACTGAATAGCAATTTAGCAGCAAAAACTGTTGTTTTCAGTTTTTGATCTTGAAAAACATTTTATGTTATTTCAGTTTGCAAAATCTTTAGCTCCAAAAAAAGACATTCTTATCAGTATAGCTTGCCAAAATAGCTCAGTTGTGAGAGCAATAGACTGAAGACCTTAAAATCCCCAGTACGATCGTGGGTTTCCACATGTTTGGGTGTTTGCATTTTGTTACTGAGTAGCAATTCAGCAAAAAGAAATTTAGCAGCAGAAACGTTTATTTTCAGGTTTCGCCCTCTAGGACACTTGATGTTCTTTCAGTTTGCCTTATCTTAAACACCAAAAAAGACTTTCCAAATGTCAGACGTAGCTGCAATAGCTCATTTGGGAGAGCATTAGACTGAAGATCTATAAGTCCCTGGTTCGATCCCGGGTTTCGGCATGTTTAGTAGCTGTATTTTTGTTACAGAATAGCACTTTACCAGCAGAATCTTTCATTATAAGGTGTTGCTCTTCAAGAACACTTGATGCTCTTTTTTCCCCAACCTAAAACCCCAAATACGACTTCACATCTGTCACAATTAGCCGAAATAGCTCGGTTGGGAGAGCATTAGACTGAAGATCTAAAGGTCCCTGGTTCGATCCCAGGTTTCGGCATATTTAGTTGCTGTTTTTTTTGTTACAGAATAGCAATTTAGCAGCAGAAACTGCCGTGTTCAGGTTCTGGTCTTCAAGAACATTTCATGTTATTACAGTTTGCATTATTATTAGCCCCAATAAAAGAATTTCTTATTAGTAGAGCTTGGCAAAACAGCTCAGTTGTGACAACATTAGACTGAAGATCTAAGGGTGTCTTGTTCAATCCTGGGGTTTAGCATGGTTGGGTGTTTGCTTTTGCTACTGAATAGCAATTTAGCAGCAAAAACTGTTGTGTTCAGGTTTTGATCTTGAAAAGCATTTTATGTTATTTCAGTTTGCAAAATCTTTAGCTCCTAAAAAAAGACATTCTTATCAGTATAGCTTGCCAAAATAGCTCAGTTGTGAGAGCAATAGACTGAAGACCGTAAAATCCCTAGTAAGATCGTGGGTTTCCACATGTTTGGGTGTTTGCAGTTTGTTACTGAGTAGCAATTCAGCAAAAAGAAATTTATCAGCAGAAACTTTCATTTTCAGGTTTCGCCCTCTAGGACACTTGATGTTCTATCAGTTTGCCTTATCTTAAACACCAAAAAAGACTTTCTAGATGTCAGACTTACACGCAATAGCTCTTTTGTGAGAGCATTAAACTGAAGATCTAAAGGTCCTGGGTTCGATCCCAAGATTCGGCATGTTTAGTAGCTGTATTTTTGTTACAGAATAGCAATTTACCAGCATAATCTTTCATTATCAGGTGTTGTTCATCAAGAACACTTAATGCACTTTTTTTCCCCAGCCTAAAACCCCAAATACGGCTTCACAATTAGCCGAAATAGCTCAGTTGGGAGAGCGTTAGACTGAAGATCTAAAGGTCCCTGGTTCGATCCCGGGTTTCGGCATATTTAGTTGCTGTTTTTTTGTTACAGAATAGCAATTTAGCAGCAGAAACTGCCGTGTTCAGGTTCTGGTCTTCAAGATCATTTCATGTTATTACAGTTTGCATTATTATTAGCCCCAATAAAAGAATTTCTTATTAGTAGAGCTTGGCGAAATAGCTCAGTTGTGAGAACATTAGACTGAAGATCTAAGGGTGTCTTGTTCAATCCTGGGGTTTAGCATGGTTGGGTGTTTGCTTTTGCTACTGAATAGCAATTTAGCAGCAAAAACTGTTGTTTTCAGTTTTTGATCTTGAAAAACATTTTATGTTATTTCAGTTTGCAAAATCTTTAGCTCCAAAAAAAGACATTCTTATCAGTATAGCTTGCCAAAATAGCTCAGTTGTGAGAGCAATAGACTGAAGACCTTAAAATCCCTAGTACGATCGTGGGTTTCCACATGTTTGGGTGTTTGCATTTTGTTACTGAGTAGCAATTCAGCAAAAAGAAATTTAGCCGCAGAAACGTTTATTTTCAGGTTTCGCCCTCTAGGACACTTGATGTTCTTTCAGTTTGCCTTATCTTAAACACCAAAAAAGACTTTCCAGATGTCAGACGTAGCTGCAATAGCTCATTTGGGAGAGCATTAGACTGAAGATCTATAAGTCCCTGGTTCGATTCCTGGTTTCGGCATGTTTAGTAGCTGTATTTTTGTTACAGAATAGCAATTTACCAGCAGAATCTTTCATTATAAGGTGTTGCTCTTCAAGAACACTTGATGCTCTTTTTTTCCCAACCTAAAACCCCAAATACGACTTCACATCTGTCACAATTAGCCGAAATAGCTCGGTTGGGAGAGCATTAGACTGAAGATCTAAAGGTCCCTGGTTCGATCCCAGGTTTCGGCATATTTAGTTGCTGTTTTTTTTGTTACAGAATAGCAATTTAGCAGCAGAAACTGCCGTGTTCAGGTTCTGGTCTTCAAGAACATTTCATGTTATTACAGTTTGCATTATTATTAGCCCCAATAAAATAATTTCTTATTAGTAGAGCTTGGCAAAACAGCTCAGTTGTGACAACATTAGACTGAAGATCTAAGGGTGTCTTGTTCAATCCTGGGGTTTAGCATGGTTGGGTGTTTGCTTTTGCTACTGAATAGCAATTTAGCAGCAAAAACTGTTGTGTTCAGGTTTTGATCTTGAAAAGCATTTTATGTTATTTCAGTTTGCAAAATCTTTAGCTCCTAAAAAAAGACATTCTTATCAGTATAGCTTGCCAAAATAGCTCAGTTGTGAGAGCAATAGACTGAAGACCTTAAAATCCCTAGTACGATCGTGGGTTTCCACATGTTTGGGTGTTTGCAGTTTGTTACTGAGTAGCAATTCAGCAAAAAGAAATTTAGCAGCAGGAACTTTCATTTTCAGGTTTCGCCCTCTAGGACACTTGATGTTCTTTCAGTTTGTCTTATCTTAAACACCAAAAAAGACTTTCTAAACGTCAGACTTACACGCAATATCTCTTTTGTGAGAGCATTAAACTGAAGATCTAAAGGTCCTGGGTTCGATCCCAGGATTCGGCATGTTTAGTTGCTGTATTTTTGTTACAGAATAGCAATTTACCAGCAGAATCTTTCATTATCAGGTGTTGTTCATCAAGAACACTTAATGCTCTTTTTTTTCCCTGCCTAAAACCCCAAATACGGCTTGACATCTTTCGCAATTAGCCGAAATAGCTCAGTTGGGAGAGCGTTAGACTGAAGATCTAAAGGTCCCTGGTTCGATCCCGGGTTTCGGCATATTTAGTTGCTGTTTTTTTGTTACAGAATAGCAATTTAGCAGCAGAAACTGCCGTGTTCAGGTTCTGGTCTTCAAGATTATTTCATGTTATTACAGTTTGCATTATTATTAGCCCCAATAAAAGAATTTCTTATTAGTAGAGCTTGGCGAAATAGCTCAGTTGTGAGAACATTAGACTGAAGATCTAAGGGTGTCTTGTTCAATCCTGGGGTTTAGCATGGTTGGGTGTTTGCTTTTGCTACTGAATAGCAATTTAGCAGCAAAAACTGTTGTTTTCAGTTTTTGATCTTGAAAAACATTTTATGTTATTTCAGTTTGCAAAATCTTTAGCTCCAAAAAAAGACATTCTTATCAGTATAGCTTGCCAAAATAGCTCAGTTGTGAGAGCAATAGACTGAAGACCTTAAAATCCCTAGTACGATCGTGGGTTTCCACATGTTTGGGTGTTTGCATTTTGTTACTGAGTAGCAATTCAGCAAAAAGAAATTTAGCAGCAGAAACGTTTATTTTCAGGTTTCGCCCTCTAGGACACTTGATGTTCTTTCAGTTTGCCTTATCTTAAACACCAAAAAAGACTTTCCAAATGTCAGACGTAGCTGCAATAGCTCATTTGGGAGAGCATTAGACTGAAGATCTATAAGTCCCTGGTTCGATCCTGGGTTTCGGCATGTTTAGTAGCTGTATTTTTGTTACAGAATAGCAATTTACCAGCAGAATCTTTCATTATAAGGTATTGCTCTTCAAGAACACTTGATGCTCTTTTTTTTCCAACCTAAAACCCCAAATACGACTTCACATCTGTCACAATTAGCCGAAATAGCTCAGTTGGGAGAGCGTTAGACTGAAGATCTAAAGATCCCGGGTTTCGGCATATTTACTTGCTGTTTTTTTTGTTACAGAATAGCAATTTAGCAGCAGAAACTGCCGTGTTCAGGTTCTGGTCTTCAAGAACATTTCATGTTATTACAGTTTGCATTATTATTAGCCCCAATAAAATAATTTCTTATTAGTAGAGCTTGGCGAAATAGCTCAGTTGTGACAACATTAGACTGAAGATCTAAGGGTGTCTTGTTCAATCCTGGGGTTTAGCATGGTTGGGTGTTTGCTTTTGCTACTGAATAGCAATTTAGCAGCAAAAACTGTTGTGTTCAGGTTTTGATCTTGAAAAGCATTTTATTTTATTTCAGTTTGCAAAATATTTAGCTCCTAAAAAAGACATTCTTATCAGTATAGCTTGCCAAAATAGCTCAGTTGTGAGAGCAATAGACTGAAGACCTTAAAATCCCTAGTACGATCGTGGGTTTCCACATGTTTGGGTGTTTGCAGTTTGTTACTGAGTAGCAATTCAGCAAAAAGAAATTTAGCAGCAGAAACTTTCATTTTCAGGTTTCGCCCTCTAGGACACTTGATGTTCTTTCAGTTTGCCTTATCTTAAACACCAAAAAAGATTTTCTAAACGTCAGACTTACACGCAATATCTCTTTTGTGAGAGCATTAAACTGAAGATCTAAAGGTCCTGGGTTCGATCCCAGGATTCGGCATGTTTAGTTGCTGTATTTTTGTTACAGAATAGCAATTTACCAGCAGAATCTTTCATTATCAGGTGTTGTTCATCAAGAACACTTAATGCGCTTTTTTTTTACCAGCCTAAAACCCCAAATACGGCTTGACATCTTTCACAATTAGCCGAAATAGCTCAGTTGGGACAGCGTTAGACTGAAGATCTAAAGGTCCCTGGTTGGATCCCGGGTTTCTGCATATTTAGTTGCTGTGTTTTTGTTACAGAATAGCAATTTAGCAGCAGAAACTGCCGTGTTCAGGTTCTGGTCTTCAAGATCATTTCATGTTATTACAGTTTGCATTATTTATTAGCCCCAATAAAAGAATTTCTTATTAGTAGAGCTTGGCGAAATAGCTCAGTTGTGACAACATTAGACTGAAGATCTAAGGGTGTCTTGTTCAATCCTGGGGTTTAGCATGGTTGGGTGTTTGCTTTTGCTACTGAATAGCAATTTAGCAGCAAAAACTGTTGTTTTCAGGTTTTGATCTTGAAAAACATTTTATGTTATTTCAGTTTGCAAAATCTTTAGCTCCAAAAAAAGACATTCTTATCAGTATAGCTTGCCAAAATAGCTCAGTTGTGAGAGCAATAGACTGAAGACCTTAAAATCCCTAGTACGATCGTGGGTTTCCACATGTTTGGGTGTTTGCAGTTTGTTACTGAGTAGCAATTCAGCAAAAAGAAATTTAGCAGCAGAAACGTTTATTTTCAGGTTTCGCCCTCTAGGACACTTGATGTTCTTTCAGTTTGCCTTATCTTAAACACCAAAAAAGACTTTCCCAATGTCAGACGTAGCTGGAATAGCTCATTTGGGAGAGCATTAGACTGAAAATCTATAAATCCCTGGTTCGATCCCGGGTTTCGGCATGTTTAGTAGCTGTATTTTTGTTACAGAATAGCAATTTACCAGCAGAATCTTTCATTATAAGGTGTTGCTCTTCAAGAACACTTGATGCTCTTTTTTTCCCAACCTAAAACCCCAAATACGACTTCACATCTGTCATAATTAGCCGAAATAGCTCAGTCGGAGAGCATTAGACTGAAGATCTAAAGGTCCCTGGTTCGATCCCAGGTTTCGGCATATTTAGTTGCTGTTTTTTTTGTTACAGAATAGCAATTTAGCAGCAGAAACTGCCGTGTTCAGGTTCTGGTCTTCAAGAACATTTCATGTTATTACAGTTTGCATTATTATTAGCCCCAATAAAAGAATTTCTTATTAGTAGAGCTTGGCGAAATAGCTCAGTTGTGACAACATTAGACTGAAGATCTAAGGGTGTCTTGTTCAATCCTGGGGTTTAGCATGGTTGGGTGTTTGCTTTTGCTACTGAATAGCAATTTAGCAGCAAAAACTGTTGTGTTCAGGTTTTGATCTTGAAAAGCATTTTATGTTATTTCAGTTTGCAAAATCTTTAGCTCCTAAAAAAAGACATTCTTATCAGTATAGCTTGCCAAAATAGCTCAGTTGTGAGAGCAATAGACTGAAGACCTTAAAATCCCTAGTACGATCGTGGGTTTCCACATGTTTGGGTGTTTGCAGTTTGTTACTGAGTAGCAATTCAGCAAAAAGAAATTTAGCAGCAGAAACTTTCATTTTCAGGTTTCGCCCTCTAGGACACTTGATGTTCTTTCAGTTTGCCTTATCTTAAACACCAAAAAAGACTTTCTAAACGTCAGACTTACACGCAATAGCTCTTTTGTGAGAGCATTAAACTGAAGATCTAAAGGTCCTGGGTTCGATCCCAGGATTCGGCATGTTTAGTTGCTGTATTTTTGTTACAGAATAGCAATTTACCAGCAGAATCTTTCATTATCAGGTGTTGTTCATCAAGAACACTTAATGCTCTTTTTTTTCCCAGCCTAAAACCCCAAATACGGCTTGACGTCTTTCACAATTAGCCGAAATAGCTCAGTTGAGAAAGCGTTAGACTGAAGATCTAAAGGTCCCTGGTTCGATCCCTTGTTTTGGCATATTTAGTTGCTGTTTTTTTGTTACAGAATAGCAATTTAGCAGCAGAAACTGCCGTGTTCAGGTTCTGGTGTTTAAGATCATTTCATGTTATTACAGTTTGCATTATTATTAGCCCCAATAAAAGAATTTCTTATTAGTAGAGCTTGGCGAAATAGCTCAGTTGTGAGAACATTAGACTGAAGATCTAAGGGTGTCTTGTTCAATCCTGGGGTTTAGCATGGTTGGGTGTTTGCTTTTGCTACTGAATAGCAATTTAGCAGCAAAAACTGTTGTGTTCAGGTTTTGATCTTGAAAAGCATTTTATGTTATTTCAGTTTGCAAAATCTTTAGCTCCTAAAAAAGATATTCTTATCAGTATAGCTTGCCAAAATAGCTCAGTTGTGAGAGCAATAGACTGAAGACCTTAAAATCCCTAGTACGATCGTGGGTTTCCACATGTTTGGGTGTTTGCAGTTTGTTACTGAGTAGCAATTCAGCAAAAAGAAATTTAGCAGCAGAAACTTTCATTTTCAGGTTTCGCCCTCTAGGACACTTGATGTTCTTTCAGTTTGCCTTATCTTAAACACCAAAAAAGACTTTCCAAATGTTAGACGTAGCTGCAATAGCTCATTTGGGAGAGCATTAAACTGAAGATCTATAAGTCCCTGGTTCGATCCCGGGTTTCGGCATGTTTAGTAGCTGTATTTTTGTTACAGAATAGCAATTTATCAGCAGAATCTTTCATTATCAGGTGTTGTTCATCAAGAACACTTAATGCTCTTTTTTTCCCCAGCCTAAAACCCCAAATACGGCTTGACGCCTTTTACAATTAGCCGAAATAGCTCAGTTGAGAGAGCGTTAGACTGAAGATCTAAAGGTCCCTGGTTCGATCCCGGGTTTCGGCATATTTAGTTGCTGTTTTTTTGTTACAGAATAGCAATTTAGCAGCAGAAACTGCCGTGTTCAGGTTCTGGTCTTCAAGATAATTTTATGTTATTACAGTTTGCATTATTATTAGCCCCAATAAAATAATTTCTTATTAGTAGAGCTTGGCGAAATAGCTCAGTTGTGACAACATTAGACTGAAGATCTAAGGGTGTCTTGTTCAATCCTGGGGTTTAGCATGGTTGGGTGTTTGCTTTTGCTACTGAATAGCAATTTAGCAGCAAAAACTGTTGTGTTCAGGTTTTGATCTTGAAAAGCATTTTATGTTATTTCAGTTTGCAAAATATTTAGCTCCTAAAAAAGACATTCTTATCAGTATAGCTTGCCAAAATAGCTCAGTTGTGAGAGCAATAGACTGAAGACCTTAAAATCCCTAGTACGATCGTGGGTTTCAACATGTTTGGGTGTTTGCAGTTTGTTACTGAGTAGCAATTCAGCAAAAAGAAATTTAGCAGCAGAAACTTTCATTTTCAGGTTTCGCCCTCTAGGACACTCGATGTTCTTTCAGTTTGCCTTATCTTAAACACCAAAAAAGACTATCCAAATGTTAGACGTAGCTGCAATAGCTCATTTGGGAGAGCATTAGACTGAAGATCTATAAGTCCCTGGTTCGATCCCGGGTTTCGGCATGTTTAGTAGCTGTATTTTTGTTACAGAATAGCAATTTACCAGCAGAATCTTTCATTATAAGGTATTGCTCTTCAAGAACACTTGATGCTCTTTTTTTCCCAACCTAAAACCCCAAATACGACTTCACATCTGTCACAATTAGCCGAAATAGCTCAGTTGGGAGAGCGTTAGACTGAAGATCTAAAGATCCCGGGTTTCGGCATATTTAGTTGCTGTTTTTTTTGTTACAGAATAGCAATTTAGCAGCAGAAACTGCCGTGTTCAGGTTCTGGTCTTCAAGAACATTTCATGTTGAGGGGCGTGGCTTGGACGCTATACTGCAAAGACACACTGGGCTGGAGCTCCTGCAATAAAGAGCTCTAAAATACCCTCAAGCCCGCTCATTACCACATTAAATAGCCCCTACTGTGAGCCTGTGGCCTGCTGACAGCGGTGGGCTATCTGGAGAGGAGCCCCGCACAGCTGACAAGCCATTTCTGCCGCTACGAGCCCGCGGCCTACCCGACATCCAGAAGCCGGGGCCTCGAGTTTGGAGGCATCCCGACGACGAGCTCCGGGACCCGTTCGCGGCCGCTGCGGGACCCGGCGGACCTTCTGCGGGCACCCCACACACCCTCTGGCCGGCGGAGACCCTCCCCAGACCCTCAAATACCTGCAGGGGGCCGAAAACTTCCCCCCTGAGCCGGGAGAAGTGCTTGAAAGGAGAGTCTCCTGCTGGTGACTATGGCGGCGGCCATCTTGGAAGGCACCTAGTAGCTCATACAGCCAGCAGCAGCAGAAGTCAGGAACACTGAAGAGCAGCTCTGAAAAAGCATACTAGTCTACAAACTCTGCCTGCTGTGCATCTGTTAGTGGCTTCTCCCTATTGAAGACATACAATCCATCCCTGGCTGCAGCTAAAGAGGTACGTTTTACCATATAATCGTGCCCTTTTATGCTAATCTGAGACTGCTCTCGGGCTCTGTCCGGTGCTCTCCTACCATCACTAGCGGGTTTGAGGTGACCCTCGTCTCTACACCCCTACAGCCTGTCGCAATGTGACCCCTGATGGGAACTTCTTCCACCCAGAGTCTTATCGTTTAACATGAGATTACGTTTAAAAACCAGCACCCTGCCTACTTTATAACGTACTAGCCTAGAGGGATCCGTCTGCTGCTCTGCTCTCAGATCATTTATTTTTTTTTTTCTCCATTTTTTTTTACTTCTGTCACATTATGGCACCTAAAAAAGCAAAACCCGCACTGCCTCCTCGGGTGTCTCTCCCGAACCGGAAACAACACCAGGCGTCCCCGCCACCTCGTGGAGTGCCGGCCCCTTCCACGAAAAGCCCCTATTCATCTGAACTGACCAGCTCGCTTTCAGTATCGGGCGTAGACCCGAATTCTGATGCCCCCCTTACTGTGAAGACCCTTTGTCAGGTCTTGATGGCCTTCAAATCGGACTTAACTCACGATCTCACAGCTGCTATACGTGAAGTCAAAGCTGAGCTGACAGTCATCGGGGATAGAACCGACACTCTAGAGCGCAAATTGGAAGAACTAGTGACGTCGCATAACGATCTTATCACAGCTCATGACCAACAACAAAACGAGATGGACACATTTAAAAACAAAATGGCAGATATGGAAGATCGTTCCAGACGGAACAATATTAAAATACGCGGAATACCCGACTCGGTCGATAACCCGGATCTGATTGACTACGCCATGGCTCTGTTCCGTAAATTGCTACCTGGAGTATCCGATGCGGAACTACTAATTGACCGAATCCATCGCCTTCCTAAACCTCGGTTTCTCTCCAACACATTACCTAGAGATACGTTACTCCGGGTACACTTCTTCACCGTTAAGGAACGTATTCTCCAAGCCACGCGAGCTGCAGAGAACTCTGATACCCTAGGAGGCTTGCAATTGTTCCCGGACTTCTCCGCACTCACCCTTTCTAAGAGACGCAGTCTAGCTCTGATCACTTCCGCCCTCCGGGCCCAAGATATCCGATATAGGTGGGGCTTTCCAGTGAAGCTAATTGTCTTTAACGAAGGTTCTTCGTTTATTATATCTGAGCTGGAAGCCGGAGTGAAACTGCTCGAGGACTGGGACATCTCTGTGAAATTACCATCCTCTCATGAGAGACGTCCCCCACCTCGCTCGGAATGGTCCACTGAGTGAGCGCACTACGTAATTAGTGAACGATCTAACATGCCTTTCTGTATTTAGTTAGAGATGTTGATTCTATTATATTTGTTTATTGCTGCAATTATGGCTATAGAATCCCTCTGGGCGAGCTATATTTTCTCCTTGCTGGTTATCATAGTACATGCTCCCCTACTTAGAAGTGGTTGTTCAGTTTACGCCCCAGCTTACCTGTTTATCTGTTTAATGGCCTATCTTTATACTACACGCTGATAACAGCAGATGGAAGAATTTCCACTATTGAGATGGGCCATACCATTTTGGGCTTCGCTTTTGTCTTTTTAATATATGTTTATTTCCCATGTGCCACTTTTACCTAGAAGGAGATGTACATTTATTCTCCCTACACATTAGCTATTTATTTTTTTATTTTTCACTGACTCTGGGTGGACTGGAAAGTCCGCCTGCCCCCCGTTTATCTACTGCATTCATTTTTCCCCTGCAGTAGCTATGCAGACCCGATGTACTGGGTCGATTTACTTTTCCTTTCCCTTTGACTCCCTGTTTTTGAGTCTATCGCCCCTTCTCCGTGTTTTTTCTATCCCCCCCTCCCCCCCCAATCAGGATGGGATGCCGTCACTTACATAGCAGTTTCACTGAATAATTATGGTTGGTATTCTTTCATTGAATGTGAAGGGTTTAAACTCCCCTAACAAACGGAGACTAGCTCTATCCTCCTTTCATAAGTATAAAGCTGACATAGTCGCCTTACAAGAAACTCACTTTTCCTCACACAATCCCCCTGTACTGAAAGACCACAGGTTCCCTATAGGATATTTCGCTAACGGCCCCTTTAAAAGAAATGGAGTAGCTCTGTTGTTTAGAGAAAATGTTCCTTTTACTCTCCACTCCCAAATTGCAGATAAGGCAGGCCGATACTTGATTCTCACGGGTGTTCTGGACAGTAAATATGTCACTATAGTCTCGCTATATGCACCTAACTCGAACCAGGTGGCCTTCATTCGGAAGCTATGCTTGCTTATTCAAAAGGTCCGGATCGGCTCCCTAATCCTCCTAGGAGACTTTAACTTAGTATTAGACCCCAAACTAGATAAATCGTCCCAGCCCTCTTCAACTACATCTAAAACCCGCCCTGGCCCCTCATCAGCGTTACGCAATATCTTAGCGGAGTTCGACCTATATGACATCTGGCGCATTCGCAACCCCTCAGGTAGAGACTACACGTTCTTTTCACCGGTTCACAATTCGTATTCCCGAATTGACCTTGTGCTATGCGATAAATGGACCCTACAGGACTCTGGTACGGTCGACATCCTTCCTATCACCTGGTCCGACCACGCTCCGATATATTGGAAGTGGCACACTAGGTCCGCCCCCATCCCCCCCAGATCATGGCGATTATCTCCCCATCTACTACATGACCCATTGGCCAAAAAAATTATCTCCGATGGTATGTCCCTATATACAGACACTAATTCCCCGTCAGACACTTCTTTACCAAATTACTGGTGTGCGTTAAAAGCGGTTGTTCGTGGTTCGGCCATTCAGGCTGGAGCTACGCTTAAAAAGCAAGCTAAACAACTCCAACTAGATCTGGAACAGAGACTTAAAATAGCCAAAGATAAGAATAAAAAACACCCCACCCGGCTTTTGCGTAAGGAACTATCTGACATCCGCAGCCAATTACAAAAACTTTTGGTTTTTAGAACCCAAGCAGCCTTGAATAGATTACAACAGAAATTCTACCTAGTAGGTAATAGACCCGGTAAAATGCTTGCTCGCAGACTTCGGGCCCAACGAGCTCGCAACAGAATTAAATTTATTTTCTCCCCCGCAGGCTCTAAGCTTGCCAACCCTCTAGATATCGCTAATCAATTCGCAGACTACTACATTAAATTATATAATTTACACTCTGACCCCCTCACATTCCAGCCTACTACAGACTCTATACAAGCGTTCCTTTCTTCGGTCAACCTCCCCACCTTGACTCCTGATCAGTTAGATGCTTTAAACGCCCCTTGGACCGCATTAGAGGTCGAAGCCACAATTAAATCCCTCCCGAAGGATAAGGCCCCTGGCCCCGATGGGTTTATTAACGACTTCTATACTTCCGTTACAGGTCATCTCTCCCCCATCTTAACTACTCTGTTTAATGATATAACCAGTACGGGTGCCTTCCCTAAGGAAATGCTGGAGGCCCGGGTGGTAGCTATACCCAAACCTGGGAAAGACCCTGCTCACTGCCATAACTACAGACCAATTGCATTACTTAATAGCGATGTTAAGCTCTATGCTAAAATGATAGCATCCCGACTTAGTGTTTATTTACCATTGTTGATTCATCCTGACCAGGTTGGATTCGTGTCTGGAAGACAGGCCTCCGACAACACCCGCAGGGTCTTCAATTTAATTGATAGGGCCTCTGACACCGAGGGATTTCTGTTACTCTCGTTGGATGCTGAGAAGGCGTTCGACAGACTAAATTGGCTGTACATGCGTACTGTTTTAGTTAAATTTGGCTTCTCAGCCCAGATTCTGGCGTCAATCTTAGCATTGTACACTCTACCGTCAGCAAGGGTATTAAGCAATGGATTCTTGTCGGACGCCTTCCCAATCACTAATGGAACCCGCCAAGGTTGCCCCCTCTCACCTTTGATATATGCTCTTGGCATTGAACCCCTCGTGGCTAAAATCAGAGCGGATGCTACATTCCCCGGCCTGACCCATGGGGGACTTTCCCATAAGTTGTGTCTCTTTGCCGACGACGTTCTTCTCTTTGTATCTCGACCCTCCTCTTCTCTCCCGCATCTACATTCGATATTACACGGCTTCAGTGAGGCCTCATACTATAAACTGAACACAACTAAAACTGACGCTTTACCTGTCCACTTACCCGATACACTCACGGCTGCTCTCCGATCTCAGTATCCATACAACTGGAAACTTAACTCACTTACATACCTAGGGATACATATTCCTCCTACTTCCTCTACCGTTTTTGATTTAAATCTTCCTCCCCTGATACTCACTCTCCAAACCCTGACATCCTCGTGGCTTTTGTATGAAATATCCTGGCTGGGTCGGTTGGCTGCCTTTAAAATGTCCCTATTACCCAAACTTATGTATCTATTTCGCACTATACCTTATACTTTCCCCAAATCATATCTCGATAAATGTAGAATAGTCCTGACAAAATATCTGTGGAAATCGCACCCCCCAAAATTGGCACATGCCAGAATGATACTCCCTCGACACAGGGGAGGTCTCGCATTACCCGACCTAAATATATATCAGGAAGCATGTGTGCTTGCCCAACTGAAATCTTGGAACTCCTCAAACCCCATATCCTTGAGGGCCCACATTGAGGATGACTGTAGCACAGGATACCCATTAGCAGATTTATTATGGACTCCTAAAGCCCTACGTCCCAATGACTTGCCCATCCTCCCCTCTACAGCTTCCTCTTTACGAATATGGGATAATTTGATGAGTAAGCTCCCTGGCATTACAACCTCCTACACTGCCCTTTCACTTAAAGCAGTGAGTAAAAAAATTCCCAATTTACATGTCTCTACGTGGAATGCATGTAATATTCATACCCTTGGAGACTTATTTGATGGAACTGCCTTCATTTCATTCGCTCAATTGCAGGATAAATTCTTCCTCCCGAGCACTGAACTATTCCACTACTTCCAAATCAGACACTGGTTTAGGAGTCTGCCCATTGTACAAACTCCTCCCAGCTCTCTAGTTCAGTCTGTCCTATCCCGCGTGGTATTGCCTACATCAACTAAAGATATCACTTACTGGTACAATACACTCATCTCATTGGTCCCATACCAAAAATCTAATGCTCAGAAGCGCTGGGAGAGAGACTTGAGTATTTCCATAACAGAGACACAATGGGAGCAATTATATCGATTAACATTCCGCATGTCACGTTGCTTAAACCATTCAGAAATGCATGTTAAATTATTGAATAGGTTATACCTGACCCCGGACAGACTACACACATTTTGGCCCTCCTGCTCATCACTATGTTGGAGAAATTGCGGAGAAATAGGACATTTGTATAACATTTTCTGGTCATGTCCTCTTCTTCATACTTTCTGGGCAGAAGTATTTACGCTGATAAATAAAGTGCTATGTCTATCTTTAAGCCCATCCCCAGCTTTAGCTCTCCTACATATTTATCCCCTAGAGGTCTCAGCCTCCCAAAAGTACTTATTGGGACACATTTGTATAGCAGCAAGGGCAACCTTGGCCCAAGCCTGGAAACAAGCGGTAGTTCCTCCTGCTCTAAAAGTGTTTCATAAAGTTCATTTCCACTATATCATGGAAACTGAAAGTATGCCTTATTCTTCCTCTGCTTCCTCTCCCATTATGCGATGGTTCCCTTGGCATGAATACGTCACAGAGGGGGAAGGTTCCACTCTCATATCACACCCAGGGAAGACATCCCCTTTACAATTTAGTCTGAACGAGGAATCTTCTACTTCATGAACGATCCATCTCCTATATTATCCCTTTTAGTTTGTACTGGCGGTTATGTATATACTGTTATCAATTGCTCCCTCCCTAAAGGTAAAACTCTATCGAAATAGCCCTTCACATTTTCATCTGTTAATATGACTTGAATACCTGAATACCTGCTTAGTGCTATGTTAACTGTCTCAAATGTATGTTGCATTTCATTGACGTGTACATCCCTCCCCACCCTGTTTTTTCTCTCTGTAACCCCCCCCCCTTTTTTTTTTCTTTTTGCAATTACTATAAAACCCAATAAAAATTCTTGATGTTAAAAAAAAAAGAACATTTCATGTTATTACAGTTTGCATTATTATTAGCCCCAATAAAAGAATTTCTTATTAGTAGAGCTTGGCAAAACAGCTCAGTTGTGACAACATTAGACTGAAGATCTAAGGGTGTCTTGTTCAATCCTGGGGTTTAGCATGGTTGGGTGTTTGCTTTTGCTACTGAATAGCAATTTAGCAGCAAAAACTGTTGTGTTCAGGTTTTGATCTTGAAAAGCATTTTATGTTATTTCAGGTTGCAAAATCTTTAGCTCCTAAAAAAAGACATTCTTATCAGTATAGCTTGCCAAAATAGCTCAGTTGTGAGAGCAATAGACTGAAGACCTTAAAATCCCTAGTACGATCGTGGGTTTCCACATGTTTGGGTGTTTGCAGTTTGTTACTGAGTAGCAATTCAGCAAAAAGAAATTTAGCAGCAGGAACTTTCATTTTCAGGTTTCGCCCTCTAGGACACTTGATGTTCTTTCAGTTTGCCTTATCTTAAACACCAAAAAAGACTTTCTAAACGTCAGACTTACACGCAATAGCTCTTTTGTGAGAGCATTAAACTGAAGAACTAAAGGTCCTGGGTTCGATCCCAGGATTCGGCATGTTTAGTTGCTGTATTTTTGTTACAGAATAGCAATTTACCAGCAGAATCTTTCATTATCAGGTGTTGTTCATCAAGAACACTTAATGCTCTTTTTTTTCCCTGCTTAAAACCCCAAATACGGCTTGACATCTTTCACAATTAGCCGAAATAGCTCAGTTGGGAGAGCGTTAGACTGAAGATCTAAAGGTCCCTGGTTCGATCCTGGGTTTCGGCATATTTAGTTGCTGTTTTTTTGTTACAGAATAGCAATTTAGCAGCAGAAACTGCCGTGTTCAGGTTCTGGTCTTCAAGATCATTTCATGTTATTACAGTTTGCATTATTATTAGCCCCAATAAAATAATTTCTTATTAGTAGAGCTTGCCGAAATAGCTCAGTTGTGACAACATTAGACTGAAGATCTAAGGGTGTCTTGTTCAATCCTGGGGTTTAGCATGGTTGGGTGTTTGCTTTTGCTACTGAATAGCAATTTAGCAGCAAAAACTGTTGTGTTCAGGTTTTGATCTTGAAAAGCATTTTATGTTATTTCAGTTTGCAAAATCTTTAGCTCCTAAAAAAAGACATTCTTATCAGTATAGCTTGCCAAAATAGCTCAGTTGTGAGAGCAATAGACTGAAGACCTTAAAATCCCTAGTACGATCGTGGGTTTCCACATGTTTGGGTGTTTGCAGTTTGTTACTGAGTAGCAATTCAGCAAAAAGAAATTTAGCAGCAGGAACTTTCATTTTCAGGTTTCGCCCTCTAGGACACTTGATGTTCTTTCAGTTTGCCTTATCTTAAACACCAAAAAAGACTTTCCAAATGTCAGATGTAGCTGCAATAGCTCATTTGGGAGAGCATTAGACTGAAGATCTATAAGTCCCTGGTTCGATCCCGGGTTTCGGCATGTTTAGTAGCTGTATTTTTGTTACAGAATAGCAATTTACCAGAAGAATCTTTCATTATAAGTAGTGATGAGCGGGTTCGGTTTTACTCGGTTTTACTCGGTTTTACTCGGTTCTCAAAACGGCATCTTATTGGCTCACGGATGTCACGTGTTTTGGATAGCCAATAAGATGCCGTTTTGAGAACCGAGTAAAACCGAGTAAAACCGAACCTCGCTCATCACTAATTATAAGGTGTTGCTCTTCAAGAACACTTGATGCTCTTTTTTTCCCAACCTAAAACCCCAAATACGACTTCACATCTGTCACAATTAGCCGAAATAGCTCAGTTGGGAGAGCGTTAGACTGAAGATCTAAAGGTCCCTGGTTCGATCCCGGGTTTCGGCATATTTAGTTGCTGTTTTTTTTGTTACAGAATAGCAATTTAGCAGCAGAAACTGCCGTGTTCAGGTTCTGGTCTTCAAGAACATTTCATGTTATTACAGTTTGCATTATTATTAGCCCCAATAAAATAATTTCTTATTAGTAGAGCTTGGCGAAATAGCTCAGTTGTGACAACATTAGACTGAAGATCTAAGGGTGTCTTGTTCAATCCTGGGGTTTAGCATGGTTGGGTGTTTGCTTTTGCTACTGAATAGCAATTTAGCAGCAAAAACTGTTGTGTTCAGGTTTTGATCTTGAAAAGCATTTTATGTTATTTCAGTTTGCAAAATCTTTAGCTCCTAAAAAAAGACATTCTTATCAGTATAGCTTGCCAAAATAGCTCAGTTGTGAGAGCAATAGACTGAAGACCTTAAAATCCCTAGTGCGATCGTGGGTTTCCACATGTTTGGGTGTTTGCAGTTTGTTACTGAGTAGCAATTCAGCAAAAAGAAATTTAGCAGCAGAAACTTTCATTTTCAGGTTTCGCCCTCTAGGACACTTGATGTTCTTTCAGTTTGCCTTATCTTAAACACCAAAAAAGACTTTCTAAACGTCAGACTTACACGCAATAGCTCTTTTGTGAGAGCATTAAACTGAAGATCTAAAGGTCCTGGGTTCGATCCCAGGATTTGGCATGTTTAGTTGCTGTATTTTTGTTACAGAATAGCAATTTACCAGCAGAATCTTTCATTATCAGGTGTTGTTCATCAAGAACACTTAATGCTCTTTTTTTTCCCTGCCTAAAACCCCAAATACGGCTTGACACATTTCACAATTAGCCGAAATAGCTCAGTTGGGAGAGCGTTAGACTGAAGATCTAAAGGTCCCTGGTTCGATCCCGGGTTTCTGCATATTTAGTTGCTGTTTTTTTGTTACAGAATAGCAATTGAGCAGCAGAAACTGCCGTGTTCAGGTTCTGGTCTTCAAGATAATTTCATGTTATTACAGTTTGCATTATTATTAGCCCCAATAAAAGAATTTCTTATTAGTAGAGCTTGGCGAAATAGCTCAGTTGTGACAACATTAGACTGAAGATCTAAGGGTGTCTTGTTCAATCCTGGGGTTTAGCATGGTTGGGTGTTTGCTTTTGCTACTGAATAGCAATTTAGCAGCAAAAACTGTTGTTTTCAGTTTTTGATCTTGAAAAACATTTTATGTTATTTCAGTTTGCAAAATCTTTAGCTCCAAAAAAAGACATTCTTATCAGTATAGCTTGCCAAAATAGCTCAGTTGTGAGAGCAATAGACTGAAGACCTTAAAATCCCTAGTACGATTGTGGGTTTCCACATGTTTGGGTGTTTGCATTTTGTTACTGAGTAGCAATTCAGCAAAAAGAAATTTAGCAGCAGAAACGTTTATTTTCAGGTTTCGCCCTCTAGGACACTTGATGTTCTTTCAGTTTGCCTTATCTTAAACACCAAAAAAGACTTTCTAAAAGTCAGACGTAGCTGCAGTAGCTCATTTGGGAGAGCATTAGACTGAAGTTCTATAAGTCACTGGTTCGATCCCGGGTTTCGGCATGTTTAGTAGCTGTATTTTTGTTACAGAATAGCAATTTACCAGCAGAATCTTTCATTATCAGGTGTTGTTCATCAAGAACACTTAATGCTCTTTTTTTTTCCAGCCTAAAACCCCAAATACGGCTTAATATCTTTCACAATTAGCCGTAATAGCTCAGTTGGGAGAGCGTTAGACTGAAGATCTAAAGGTCCCTGGTTCAATCCCGGGTTTCGGCATATTTTAGTTGCTGTTTTTTTGTTACAGAATAGCAATTTAGCAGCAGAAACTGCCGTGTTCAGGTTCTGGTCTTCAAGATCATTTCATGTTATTACAGTTTGCATTATTATTAGCCCCAATAAAAGAATTTCTTATTAGTAGAGCTTGGCGAAATAGCTCAGTTGTGAGAACATTAGACTGAAGATCTAAGGGTGTCTTGTTCAATCCTGGGGTTTAGCATGGTTGGGTGTTTGCTTTTGCTACTGAATAGCAATTTAGCAGCAAAAACTGTTGTTTTCAGTTTTTGATCTTGAAAAACATTTTATGTTATTTCAGTTTGCAAAATCTTTAGCTCCAAAAAAAGACATTCTTATCAGTATAGCTTGCCAAAATAGCTCAGTTGTGAGAGCAATAGACTGAAGACCTTAAAATCCCTAGTACGATCGTGGGTTTCCACATGTTTGGGTGTTTGCAGTTTGTTACTGAGTAGCAATTCAGCAAAAAGAAATTTAGCAGCAGAAACGTTTATTTTCAGGTTTCGCCATCTAGGACACTTGATGTTCTTTCAGTTTGCCTTATCTTAAACACCAAAAAAGACTTTCCCAATGTCAGACGTAGCTGCAATAGCTCATTTGGGAGAGCATTAGACTGAAGATCTATAAGTCCCTGGTTCGATCCCGGGTTTCGGCATGTTTAGTAGCTGTATTTTTGTTACAGAATAGCAATTTACCAGCAGAATCTTTCATTATAAGGTATTGCTCTTCAAGAACACTTGATGCTCTTTTTTTCCCAACCTAAAACCCCAAATACGACTTCACATCTGTCACAATTAGCCGAAATAGCTCAGTTGGGAGAGCGTTAGACTGAAGATCTAAAGGTCCCTGGTTCGATTCTGGGTTTCGGCATATTTAGTTGCTGTTTTTTTTTGTTACAGAATAGCAATTTAGCAGCAGAAACTGCCGTGTTCAGGTTCTGGTCTTCAAGAACATTTCATGTTATTACAGTTTGCATTATTATTAGCCCCAATAAAAGAATTTCTTATTAGTAGAGCTTGGCGAAATAGCTCAGTTGTGACAACATTAGACTGAAGATCTAAGGGTGACTTGTTCAATCCTGGGGTTTAGCATGGTTGGGTGTTTGCTTTTGCTACTGAATAGCAATTTAGCAGCAAAAACTGTTGTGTTCAGGTTTTGATCTTGAAAAGCATTTTATGTTATTTCAGTTTGCAAAATCTTTAGCTCCTAAAAAAAGACATTCTTATCAGTATAGCTTGCCAAAATAGCTCAGTTGTGAGAGCAATAGACTGAAGACCTTAAAATCCCTAGTACGATCGTGGGTTTCCACATGTTTGGGTGTTTGCAGTTTGTTACTGAGTAGCAATTCAGCAAAAAGAAATTTAGCAGCAGGAACTTTCATTTTCAGGTTTCGCCCTCTAGGACACTTGATGTTCTTTCAGTTTGCCTTATCTTAAACACCAAAAAAGACTTTATAAACGTCAGACTTACACGCAATAGCTCTTTTGTGAGAGCATTAAACTGAAGATCTAAAGGTCCTGGGTTCGATCCCAGGATTCGGCATGTTTAGTTGCTGTATTTTTGTTACAGAATAGCAATTTACCAGCAGAATCTTTCATTATCAGGTGTTGTTCATCAAGAACACTTAATGCTCTTTTTTTCCCCTGCCTAAAACCCCAAATACGGCTTGACATCTTTCACAATTAGCCGAAATAGCTCAGTTGGGAGAGCGTTAGACTGAAGATCTAAAGGTCCCTGGTTCAAGCCCGGGTTTCGGCATATTTAGTTGCTGTTTTTTTGTTACAGAATAGCAATTTAGCAGCAGAAACTGCCATGTTCAGGTTCTGGTCTTCAGGATCATTTCATGTTATTACAGTTTGCATTATTATTAGCCCCAATAAAATAATTTCTTATTAGTAGAGCTTGGCGAAATAGCTCAGTTGTGACAACATTAGACTGAAGATCTAAGGGTGTCTTGTTCAATCCTGGGGTTTAGCATGGTTGGGTGTTTGCTTTTGCTACTGAATAGCAATTTAGCAGCAAAAACTGTTGTGTTCAGGTTTTGATCTTGAAAAGCATTTTATGTTATTTCAGTTTGCAAAATCTTTAGCTCCTAAAAAAAGACATTCTTATCAGTATAGCTTGCCAAAATAGCTCAGTTGTGTTTTGTTATTAGCCCCAATAAAATAATTTCTTATTAGTAGAGCTTGGCGAAATAGCTCAGTTGTGACAACATTAGACTGAAGATCTAAGGGTGTCTTGTTCAATCCTGGGGTTTAGCATGGTTGGGTGTTTGCTTTTGCTACTGAATAGCAATTTAGCAGCAAAAACTGTTGTGTTCAAGTTTTGATCTTGAAAAGCATTTTATGTTATTTCAGTTTGCAAAATCTTTAGCTCCTAAAAAAAGACATTCTTATCAGTATAGCTTGCCAAAATAGCTCAGTTGTGAGAGCAATAGACTGAAGACCTTAAAATCCCTAGTACGATCGTGGGTTTCCACATGTTTGGGTGTTTGCAGTTTGTTACTGAGTAGCAATTCAGCAAAAAGAAATTTAGCAGCAGAAACTTTCATTTTCAGGTTTCGCCCTCTAGGACACTTGATGTTCTTTCAGTTTGCCTTATCTTAAACACCAAAAAAGACTTTCTAAACGTCAGACTTACACGCAATAGCTCTTTTGTGAGAACATTAAACTGAAGATCTAAAGGTCCTGGGTTCGATCCCAGGATTCGGCATGTTGTGAGAGCAATAGACTGAAGACCTTAAAATCCCTAGTACGATCGTGGGTTTCCACATGTTTGGGTGTTTGCAGTTTGTTACTGAGTAGCAATTCAGCAAAAAGAAATTTAGCAGCAGGAACTTTCATTTTCAGGTTTCGCCCTCTAGGACACTTGATGTTCTTTCAGTTTGCCTTATCTTAAACACCAAAAAAGACTTTCCAAATGTCAGATGTAGCTGCAATAGCTCATTTGGGAGAGCATTAGACTGAAGATCTATAAGTCCCTGGTTCGATCCCGGGTTTCGGCATGTTTAGTAGCTGTATTTTTGTTACAGAATAGCAATTTACCAGAAGAATCTTTCATTATAAGGTGTTGCTCTTCAAGAACACTTGATGCTCTTTTTTTCCCAACCTAAAACCCCAAATACGACTTCACATCTGTCACAATTAGCCGAAATAGCTCAGTTGGGAGAGCGTTAGACTGAAGATCTAAAGGTCCCTGGTTCGATCCCGGGTTTCGGCATATTTAGTTGCTGTTTTTTTTGTTACAGAATAGCAATTTAGCAGCAGAAACTGCCGTGTTCAGGTTCTGGTCTTCAAGAACATTTCATGTTATTACAGTTTGCATTATTATTAGCCCCAATAAAATAATTTCTTATTAGTAGAGCTTGGCGAAATAGCTCAGTTGTGACAACATTAGACTGAAGATCTAAGGGTGTCTTGTTCAATCCTGGGGTTTAGCATGGTTGGGTGTTTGCTTTTGCTACTGAATAGCAATTTAGCAGCAAAAACTGTTGTGTTCAGGTTTTGATCTTGAAAAGCATTTTATGTTATTTCAGTTTGCAAAATCTTTAGCTCCTAAAAAAAGACATTCTTATCAGTATAGCTTGCCAAAATAGCTCAGTTGTGAGAGCAATAGACTGAAGACCTTAAAATCCCTAGTGCGATCGTGGGTTTCCACATGTTTGGGTGTTTGCAGTTTGTTACTGAGTAGCAATTCAGCAAAAAGAAATTTAGCAGCAGAAACTTTCATTTTCAGGTTTCGCCCTCTAGGACACTTGATGTTCTTTCAGTTTGCCTTATCTTAAACACCAAAAAAGACTTTCTAAACGTCAGACTTACACGCAATAGCTCTTTTGTGAGAGCATTAAACTGAAGATCTAAAGGTCCTGGGTTCGATCCCAGGATTTGGCATGTTTAGTTGCTGTATTTTTGTTACAGAATAGCAATTTACCAGCAGAATCTTTCATTATCAGGTGTTGTTCGTCAAGAACACTTAATGCTCTTTTTTTTCCCAGCCTAAAACCCCAAATACGGCTTGACATCTTTCACAATTAGCCGAAATAGCTCAGTTGGGAGAGCGTTAGACTGAAGATCTAAAGGTCCCTGGTTCGATCCCGGGTTTCTGCATATTTAGTTGCTGTTTTTTTGTTACAGAATAGCAATTGAGCAGCAGAAACTGCCGTGTTCAGGTTCTGGTCTTCAAGATCATTTCATGTTATTACAGTTTGCATTATTATTAGCCCCAATAAAAGAATTTCTTATTAGTAGAGCTTGGCGAAATAGCTCAGTTGTGACAACATTAGACTGAAGATCTAAGGGTGTCTTGTTCAATCCTGGGGTTTAGCATGGTTGGGTGTTTGCTTTTGCTACTGAATAGCAATTTAGCAGCAAAAACTGTTGTTTTCAGTTTTTGATCTTGAAAAACATTTTATGTTATTTCAGTTTGCAAAATCTTTAGCTCCAAAAAAAGACATTCTTATCAGTATAGCTTGCCAAAATAGCTCAGTTGTGAGAGCAATAGACTGAAGACCTTAAAATCCCTAGTACGATTGTGGGTTTCCACATGTTTGGGTGTTTGCATTTTGTTACTGAGTAGCAATTCAGCAAAAAGAAATTTAGCAGCAGAAACGTTTATTTTCAGGTTTCGCCCTCTAGGACACTTGATGTTCTTTCAGTTTGCCTTATCTTAAACACCAAAAAAGACTTTCTAAATGTCAGACGTAGCTGCAATAGCTCATTTGGGAGAGCATTAGACTGAAGTTCTATAAGTCACTGGTTCGATCCCGGGTTTCGGCATGTTTAGTAGCTGTATTTTTGTTACAGAATAGCAATTTACCAGCAGAATCTTTCATTATCAGGTGTTGTTCATCAAGAACACTTAATGCTCTTTTTTTTTCCAGCCTAAAACCCCAAATACGGCTTAATATCTTTCACAATTAGCCGTAATAGCTCAGTTGGGAGAGCGTTAGACTGAAGATCTAAAGGTCCCTGGTTCGATCCCGGGTTTCGGCATATTTTAGTTGCTGTTTTTTTGTTACAGAATAGCAATTTAGCAGCAGAAACTGCCGTGTTCAGGTTCTGGTCTTCAAGATCATTTCATGTTATTACAGTTTGCATTATTATTAGCCCCAATAAAAGAATTTCTTATTAGTAGAGCTTGGCGAAATAGCTCAGTTGTGACAACATTAGACTGAAGATCTAAGGGTGTCTTGTTCAATCCTGGGGTTTAGCATGGTTGGGTGTTTGCTTTTGCTACTGAATAGCAATTTAGCAGCAAAAACTGTTGTGTTCAGGTTTTGATCTTGAAAAGCATTTTATGTTATTTCAGTTTGCAAAATCTTTAGCTCCTAAAAAAAGACATTCTTATCAGTATAGCTTGCCAAAATAGCTCAGTTGTGTTTTGTTATAAGCCCCAATAAAATAATTTCTTATTAGTAGAGCTTGGCGAAATAGCTCAGTTGTGACAACATTAGACTGAAGATCTAAGGGTGTCTTGTTCAATCCTGGGGTTTAGCATGGTTGGGTGTTTGCTTTTGCTACTGAATAGCAATTTAGCAGCAAAAACTGTTGTGTTCAAGTTTTGATCTTGAAAAGCATTTTATGTTATTTCAGTTTGCAAAATCTTTAGCTCCTAAAAAAAGACATTCTTATCAGTATAGCTTGCCAAAATAGCTCAGTTGTGAGAGCAATAGACTGAAGACCTTAAAATCCCTAGTACGATCGTGGGTTTCCACATGTTTGGGTGTTTGCAGTTTGTTACTGAGTAGCAATTCAGCAAAAAGAAATTTAGCAGCAGAAACTTTCATTTTCAGGTTTCGCCCTCTAGGACACTTGATGTTCTTTCAGTTTGCCTTATCTTAAACACCAAAAAAGACTTTCTAAACGTCAGACTTACACGCAATAGCTCTTTTGTGAGAACATTAAACTGAAGATCTAAAGGTCCTGGGTTCGATCCCAGGATTCGGCATGTTGTGAGAGCAATAGACTGAAGACCTTAAAATCCCTAGTACGATCATGGGTTTCCACATGTTTGGGTGTTTGCAGTTTGTTACTGAGTAGCAATTCAGCAAAAAGAAATTTAGCAGCAGAAACGTTTAGTTTCAGGTTTCGCCCTCTAGGACACTTGATGTTCTTTCAGTTTGCCTTATCTTAAACACCAAAAAAAACTTTCCCAATGTCAGACGTAGCTGCAATAGCTCATTTGGGAGAGCATTAGACTGAAGATCTATAAGTCCCTGGTTCGATCCCGGGTTTTGGCATATTTAGTAGCTGTATTTTTGTTACAGAATAGCAATTTACCAGCAGAATCTTTCATTATAAGGTATTGCTCTTCAAGAACACTTGATGCTCTTTTTGACCCAACCTAAAACCCCAAATACGACTTCACATCTGTCACAATTAGCCGAAATAGCTCAGTTGGGAGAGCGTTAGACTGAAGATCTAAAGGTCCCTGGTTCGATCCCGGGTTTCGGCATATTTAGTTGCTGGTTTTTTTTGTTACAGAATAGCAATTTAGCAGCAGAAACTGCCGTGTTCAGGTTCTGGTCTTCAAGAACATTTCATGTTATTACAGTTTGCATTATTATTAGCCCCAATAAAAGAATTTCTTATTAGTAGAGCTTGGCAAAACAGCTCAGTTGTGACAACATTAGACTGAAGATCTAAGGGTGTCTTGTTCAATCCTGGGGTTTAGCATGGTTGGGTGTTTGCTTTTGCTACTGAATAGCAATTTAGCAGCAAAAACTGTTGTGTTCAGGTTTTGATCTTGAAAAGCATTTTATGTTATTTCAGTTTGCAAAATCTTTAGCTCCTAAAAAAAGACATTCTTATCAGTATAGCTTGCCAAAATAGCTCAGTTGTGAGAGCAATAGACTGAAGACCTTAAAATCCTTAGTACGATCGTGGGTTTCCACATGTTTGGGTGTTTGCAGTTTGTTACTGAGTAGCAATTCAGCAAAAAGAAATTTAGCAGCAGGAACTTTCATTTTCAGGTTTCGCCCTCTAGGACACTTGATGTTCTTTCAGTTTGCCTTATCTTAAACACCAAAAAAGACTTTCTAAACGTCAGACTTACACGCAATAGCTTTTTTGTGAGAGCATTAAACTGAAGATCTAAAGGTCCTGGGTTCGATCCCAGGATTCGGCATGTTGTGAGAGCAATAGACTGAAGACCTTAAAATCCCTAGTACGATCGTGGGTTTCCACATGTTTGGGTGTTTGCAGTTTGTTACTGAGTAGCAATTCAGCAAAAAGAAATTTAGCAGCTGGAACTTTCATTTTCAGGTTTCGCCCTCTAGGACACTTTATGTTCTTTCAGTTTGCCTTATCTTAAACACCAAAAAAGACTTTCCAAATGTCAGACGTAGCTGCAATAGCTCATTTGGGAGAGCATTAGACTGAAGATCTATAAGTCCCTGGTTCGATCCCGGGTTTCGGCATGTTTAGTAGCTGTATTTTTGTTACAGAATAGCAATTTACCAGAAGAATCTTTCATTATAAGGTGTTGCTCTTCAAGAACACTTGATGCTCTTTTTTTCCCAACCTAAAACCCCAAATACGACTTCACATCTGTCACAATTAGCTGAAATAGCTCAGTTGGGAGAGCGTTAGACTGAAGATCTAAAGGTCCCTGGTTCGATCCCGGGTTTCGGCATATTTAGTTGCTGTTTTTTTTGTTACAGAATAGCAATTTAGCAGCAGAAACTGCCGTGTTCAGGTTCTGGTCTTCAAGAACATTTCATGTTATTACAGTTTGCATTATTATTAGCCCCAATAAAAGAATTTCTTATTAGTAGAGCTTGGCGAAATAGCTCAGTTGTGACAACATTAGACTGAAGATCTAAGGGTGTCTTGTTCAATCCTGGGGTTTAGCATGGTTGGGTGTTTGCTTTTGCTACTGAATAGCAATTTAGCAGCAAAAACTGTTGTGTTCAGGTTTTGATCTTGAAAAGCATTTTATGTTATTTCAGTTTGCAAAATCTTTAGCTCCTAAAAAAAGACATTCTTATCAGTATAGCTTGCCAAAATAGCTCAGTTGTGAGAGCAATAGACTGAAGACCTTAAAATCCCTAGTACGATCGTGGGTTTCCACATGTTTGGGTGTTTGCAGTTTGTTACTGAGTAGCAATTCAGCAAAAAGAAATTTAGCAGCAGAAACTTTCATTTTCAGGTTTCGCCCTCTAGGACACTTGATGTTCTTTCAGTTTGCCTTATCTTAAACACCAAAAAAGACTTTCTAAACGTCAGACTTACACGCAATAGCTCTTTTGTGAGAGCATTAAACTGAAGATCTAAAGGTCCTGGGTTCGATCCCAGGATTCGGCATGTTTAGTTGCTGTATTTTTGTTACAGAATAGCAATTTACCAGCAGAATCTTTCATTATCAGGTGTTGTTCATCAAGAACACTTAATGCTCTTTTTTTCCCCAGCCT
This sequence comes from Pseudophryne corroboree, assembly GCF_028390025.1. Lineage (NCBI taxonomy): Eukaryota > Metazoa > Chordata > Amphibia > Anura > Myobatrachidae > Pseudophryne > Pseudophryne corroboree. The sequence continues at coordinate 197,537,137 of NC_086447.1, read as the reverse complement.
AAAACCCCAAATACGGCTTGATATCTTTCACAATTAGCCGAAATAGCTCAGTTGGGAGAGCGTTAGACTGAAGATCTAAAGGTCCCTGGTTCGATCCCGGGTTTCTGCATATTTAGTTGCTGTTTTTTTGTTACAGAATAGCAATTTAGCAGCAGAAACTGCCGTGTTCAGGTTCTGGTCTTCAAGATCATTTCATGTTATTACAGTTTGCATTATTTATTAGCCCCAATAAAATAATTTCTTATTAGTAGAGCTTGGCGAAATAGCTCAGTTGTGACAACATTAGACTGAAGATCTAAGGGTGTCTTGTTCAATCCTGGGGTTTAGCATGGTTGGGTGTTTGCTTTTGCTACTGAATAGCAATTTAGCAGCAAAAACTGTTGTTTTCAGTTTTTGATCTTGAAAAACATTTTATGTTATTTCAGTTTGCAAAATCTTTAGCTCCAAAAAAAGACATTCTTATCAGTATAGCTTGCCAAAATAGCTCAGTTGTGAGAGCAATAGACTGAAGACCTTAAAATCCCTAGTACGATCGTGGGTTTCCACATGTTTGGGTGTTTGCATTTTGTTACTGAGTAGCAATTCAGCAAAAAGAAATTTAGCAGCAGAAACGTTTATTTGCAGGTTTCGCCCTCTAGGACACTTGATGTTCTTTCAGTTTGCCTTATCTTAAACACCAAAAAAGACTTTCCAGATGTCAGACGTAGCTGCAATAGCTCATTTGGGAGAGCATTAGACTGAAGATCTATAAATCCCTGGTTCGATCCCGGGTTTCGGCATGTTTAGTAGCTGTATTTTTGTTACAGAATAGCAATTTACCAGCAGAATCTTTCATTATAAGGTGTTGCTCTTCAAGAACAGTTGATGCTCTTTTTTCCCCAACCTAAAACCCCAAATACGACTTCACATCTGTCACAATTAGCCGAAATAGCTCAGTTGGGAGAGCGTTAGACTGAAGATCTAAAGGTCCCTGGTTCGATCCCGGGTTTCGGCATATTTAGTTGCTGTTTTTTTTGTTACAGAATAGCAATTTAGCAGCAGAAACTGCCGTGTTCAGGTTCTGGTCTTCAAGAACATTTCATGTTATTACAGTTTGCATTATTATTAGCCCCAATAAAAGAATTTCTTATTAGTAGAGCTTGGCGAAATAGCTCAGTTGTGACAACATTATACTGAAGATCTAAGGGTGTCTTGTTCAATCCTGGGGTTTAGCATGGTTGGGTGTTTGCTTTTGCTACTGAATAGCAATTTAGCAGCAAAAACTGTTGTGTTCAGGTTTTGATCTTGAAAAGCATTTTATGTTATTTCAGTTTGCAAAATCTTTAGCTCCTAAAAAAAGACATTCTTATCAGTATAGCTTGCCAAAATAGCTCAGTTGTGAGAGCAATAGACTGAAGACCTTAAAATCCCTAGTACGATCGTGGGTTTCCACATGTTTGGGTGTTTGCAGTTTGTTACTGAGTAGCAATTCAGCAAAAAGAAATTTAGCAGCAGAAACTTTCATTTTCAGGTTTCGCCCTCTAGGACACTTGATGTTCTTTCAGTTTGCCTTATCTTAAACACCAAAAAAGACTTTCTAAACGTCAGACTTACACGCAATAGCTCTTTTGTGAGAGCATTAAACTGAAGATCTAAAGGTCCTGGGTTCGATCCCAGAATTCGTCATGTTTAGTTGCTGTATTTTTGTTACAGAATAGCAATTTACCAGCAGAATCTTTCATTATCAGGTGTTGTTCATCAAGAACACTTAATGCTCTTTTTTTTCCCAGCCTAAAACCCCAAATACGGCTTGACATCTTTCATAATTAGCCGAAATAGCTCAGTTGGGAGAGCGTTAGACTGAAGATCTAAAGGTCCCTGGTTCAATCCCGGGTTTCAGCATATTTAGTTGCTGTTTTTTTGTTACAGAATAGCAATTTAGCAGCAGAAACTGCCGTGTTCAGGTTCTGGTCTTCAAGATCATTTCATGTTATTACAGTTTGCATTATTATTAGCCCCAATAAAAGAATTTCTTATTAGTAGAGCATGGCGAAATAGCTCAGTTGTGAGAACATTAGACTGAAGATCTAAGGGTGTCTTGTTCAATCCTGGGGTTTAGCATGGTTGGGTGTTTGCTTTTGCTACTGAATAGCAATTTAGCAGCAAAAACTGTTGTGTTCAGGTTTTGATCTTGAAAAGCATTTTATGTTATTTCAGTTTGCAAAATCTTTAGCTCCTAAAAAAAGACATTCTTATCAGTATAGCTTGCCAAAATAGCTCAGTTGTGAGAGCAATAGACTGAAGACCTTAAAATCCCTAGTACAATCGTGGGTTTCCACATGTTTAGGTGTTTGCAGTTTGTTACTGAGTAGCAATTCAGCAAAAAGAAATTTAGCAGCAGAAACTTTCATTTTCAGGTTTCGCCCTCTAGGACACTTGATGTTCTTTCAGTTTGCCTTATCTTAAACACCAAAAAAGACTTTCTAAACGTCAGATTTACACGCAATATCTCTTTTGTGAGAGCATTAAACTGAAGATCTAAAGGTCCTGGGTTCGATCCCAGGATTCGGCATGTTTAGTTGCTGTATTTTTGTTACAGAATAGCAATTTACCAGCAGAATCTTTCATTATCAGGTGTTGTTCATCAAGAACACTTAATGCTCTTTTTTTTCCCCAGCCTAAAACCCCAAATACGGCTTAACATCTTTCACAATTAGCCGAAATAGCTCAGTTGGGAGAGCGTTAGACTGAAGATCTAAAGGTCCCTGGTTCGATCCCGGGTTTCAGCATATTTAGTTGTTGTTTTTTTGTTACAGAATAGCAATTTAGCAGCAGAAACTGCCGTGTTCAGGTTCTGGTCTTCAAGATCATTTCATGTTATTACAGTTTGCATTATTATTAGCCCCAATAAAAGAATTTCTTATTAGTAGAGCTTGGCGAAATAGCTCAGTTGTGAGAACATTAGACTGAAGATCTAAGGGTGTCTTGTTCAATCCTGGGGTTTAGCATGGTTGGGTGTTTGCTTTTGCTACTGAATAGCAATTTAGCAGCAAAAACTGTTGTTTTCAGTTTTTGATCTTGAAAAACATTTTATGTTATTTCAGTTTGCAAAATCTTTAGCTCCAAAAAAAGACATTCTTATCAGTATAGCTTGCCAAAATAGCTCAGTTGTGAGAGCAATAGACTGAAGACCTTAAAATCCCTAGTACGATCGTGGGTTTCCACATGTTTGGGTGTTTGCAGTTTGTTACTGAGTAGCAATTCAGCAAAAAGAAATTTAGCAGCAGGAACTTTCATTTTCAGGTTTCGCCCTCTAGGACACTTGATGTTCTTTCAGTTTGCCTTATCTTAAACACCAAAAAAGACTTTCTAAACGTCAGATTTACACGCAATATCTCTTTTGTGAGAGCATTAAACTGAAGATCTAAAGGTCCTGGGTTCGATCCCAGGATTCGGCATGTTTAGTTGCTGTATTTTTGTTACAGAATAGCAATTTACCAGCAGAATCTTTCATTATCAGGTGTTGTTCATCAAGAACACTTAATGCTCTTTTTTTCCCCTGCCTAAAACCCCAAATACGGCTTGACATCTTTCACAATTAGCCGAAATAGCTCAGTTGGGAGAGCGTTAGACTGAAGATCTAAAGGTCCCTGGTTCAAGCCCGGGTTTCGGCATATTTAGTTGCTGTTTTTTTGTTACAGAATAGCAATTTAGCAGCAGAAACTGCCATGTTCAGGTTCTGGTCTTCAGGATCATTTCATGTTATTACAGTTTGCATTATTATTAGCCCCAATAAAATAATTTCTTATTAGTAGAGCTTGGCGAAATAGCTCAGTTGTGACAACATTAGACTGAAGATCTAAGGGTGTCTTGTTCAATCCTGGGGTTTAGCATGGTTGGGTGTTTGCTTTTGCTACTGAATAGCAATTTAGCAGCAAAAACTGTTGTGTTCAGGTTTTGATCTTGAAAAGCATTTTATGTTATTTCAGTTTGCAAAATCTTTAGCTCCTAAAAAAAGACATTCTTATCAGTATAGCTTGCCAAAATAGCTCAGTTGTGTTTTGTTATTAGCCCCAATAAAATAATTTCTTATTAGTAGAGCTTGGCGAAATAGCTCAGTTGTGACAACATTAGACTGAAGATCTAAGGGTGTCTTGTTCAATCCTGGGGTTTAGCATGGTTGGGTGTTTGCTTTTGCTACTGAATAGCAATTTAGCAGCAAAAACTGTTGTGTTCAAGTTTTGATCTTGAAAAGCATTTTATGTTATTTCAGTTTGCAAAATCTTTAGCTCCTAAAAAAAGACATTCTTATCAGTATAGCTTGCCAAAATAGCTCAGTTGTGAGAGCAATAGACTGAAGACCTTAAAATCCCTAGTACGATCGTGGGTTTCCACATGTTTGGGTGTTTGCAGTTTGTTACTGAGTAGCAATTCAGCAAAAAGAAATTTAGCAGCAGAAACTTTCATTTTCAGGTTTCGCCCTCTAGGACACTTGATGTTCTTTCAGTTTGCCTTATCTTAAACACCAAAAAAGACTTTCTAAACGTCAGACTTACACGCAATAGCTCTTTTGTGAGAACATTAAACTGAAGATCTAAAGGTCCTGGGTTCGATCCCAGGATTCGGCATGTTGTGAGAGCAATAGACTGAAGACCTTAAAATCCCTAGTACGATCGTGGGTTTCCACATGTTTGGGTGTTTGCAGTTTGTTACTGAGTAGCAATTCAGCAAAAAGAAATTTAGCAGCAGGAACTTTCATTTTCAGGTTTCGCCCTCTAGGACACTTGATGTTCTTTCAGTTTGCCTTATCTTAAACACCAAAAAAGACTTTCTAAACGTCAGACTTACACGCAATATCTCTTTTGTGAGAGCATTAAACTGAAGAACTAAAGGTCCTGGGTTCGATCCCAGGATTCGGCATGTTTTGTTGCAGTATTTTTGTTACAGAATAGCAATTTACCAGCAGAATCTTTCATTATCAGGTGTTGTTCATCAAGAACACTTAATGCTCTTTTTTTTCCCTGCCTAAAACCCCAAATACGGCTTGACATCTTTCACAATTAGCCGAAATAGCTCAGTTGGGAGAGCGTTAGACTGAAGATCTAAAGGTCCCTGGTTCGATCCTGGGTTTTGGCATATTTAGTTGCTGTTTTTTTGTTACAGAATAGCAATTTAGCAGCAGAAACTGCCGTGTTCAGGTTCTGGTCTTCAAGATCATTTCATGTTATTACAGTTTGCATTATTATTAGCCCCAATAAAATAATTTCTTATTAGTAGAGCTTGGCGAAATAGCTCAGTTGTGACAACATTAGACTGAAGATCTAAGGGTGTCTTGTTCAATCCTGGGGTTTAGCATGGTTGGGTGTTTGCTTTTGCTACTGAATAGCAATTTAGCAGCAAAAACTGTTGTGTTCAGGTTTTGATCTTGAAAAGCATTTTATGTTATTTCAGTTTGCAAAATCTTTAGCTCCTAAAAAAAGACATTCTTATCAGTATAGCTTGCCAAAATAGCTCAGTTGTGAGAGCAATAGACTGAAGACCTTAAAATCCCTAGTACGATCGTGGGTTTCCACATGTTTGGGTGTTTGCAGTTTGTTACTGAGTAGCAATTCAGCAAAAAGAAATTTAGCAGCAGGAACCTTCATTTTCAGGTTTCGCCCTCTAGGACACTTGATGTTCTTTCAGTTTGCCTTATCTTAAACACCAAAAAAGACTTTCCAAATGTCAGATGTAGCTGCAATAGCTCATTTGGGAGAGCATTAGACTGAAGATCTATAAGTCCCTGGTTCGATCCCGGGTTTCGGCATGTTTAGTAGCTGTATTTTTGTTACAGAATAGCAATTTACCAGAAGAATCTTTCATTATAAGGTGTTGCTCTTCAAGAACACTTGATGCTCTTTTTTTCCCAACCTAAAACCCCAAATACGACTTCACATCTGTCACAATTAGCCGAAATAGCTCAGTTGGGAGAGCGTTAGACTGAAGATCTAAAGGTCCCTGGTTCGATCCCGGGTTTCGGCATATTTAGTTGCTGTTTTTTTTGTTACAGAATAGCAATTTAGCAGCAGAAACTGCCGTGTTCAGGTTCTGGTCTTCAAGAACATTTCATGTTATTACAGTTTGCATTATTATTAGCCCCAATAAAATAATTTCTTATTAGTAGAGCTTGGCGAAATAGCTCAGTTGTGACAACATTAGACTGAAGATCTAAGGGTGTCTTGTTCAATCCTGGGGTTTAGCATGGTTGGGTGTTTGCTTTTGCTACTGAATAGCAATTTAGCAGCAAAAACTGTTGTGTTTAGGTTTTGATCTTGAAAAGCATTTTATGTTATTTCAGTTTGCAAAATCTTTAGCTCCTAAAAAAAGACATTCTTATCAGTATAGCTTGCCAAAATAGCTCAGTTGTGAGAGCAATAGACTGAAGACCTTAAAATCCCTAGTGCGATCGTGGGTTTCCACATGTTTGGGTGTTTGCAGTTTGTTACTGAGTAGCAATTCAGCAAAAAGAAATTTAGCAGCAGAAACTTTCATTTTCAGGTTTCGCCCTCTAGGACACTTGATGTTCTTTCAGTTTGCCTTATCTTAAACACCAAAAAAGACTTTCTAAACATCAGACTTACACGCAATAGCTCTTTTGTGAGAGCATTAAACTGAAGATCTAAAGGTCCTGGGTTCGATCCCAGGATTTGGCATGTTTAGTTGCTGTATTTTTGTTACAGAATAGCAATTTACCAGCAGAATCTTTCATTATCAGGTGTTGTTCATCAAGAACACTTAATGCTCTTTTTTTTCCCAGCCTAAAACCCCAAATACGGCTTGACATCTTTCACAATTAGCCGAAATAGCTCAGTTGGGAGAGCGTTAGACTGAAGATCTAAAGGTCCCTGGTTCGATCCCGGGTTTCTGCATATTTAGTTGCTGTTTTTTTGTTACAGAATAGCAATTGAGCAGCAGAAACTGCCGTGTTCAGGTTCTGGTCTTCAAGATCATTTCATGTTATTACAGTTTGCATTATTATTAGCCCCAATAAAAGAATTTCTTATTAGTAGAGCTTGGCGAAATAGCTCAGTTGTGACAACATTAGACTGAAGATCTAAGGGTGTCTTGTTCAATCCTGGGGTTTAGCATGGTTGGGTGTTTGCTTTTGCTACTGAATAGCAATTTAGCAGCAAAAACTGTTGTTTTCAGTTTTTGATCTTGAAAAACATTTTATGTTATTTCAGTTTGCAAAATCTTTAGCTCCAAAAAAAGACATTCTTATCAGTATAGCTTGCCAAAATAGCTCAGTTGTGAGAGCAATAGACTGAAGACCTTAAAATCCCTAGTACGATTGTGGGTTTCCACATGTTTGGGTGTTTGCATTTTGTTACTGAGTAGCAATTCAGCAAAAAGAAATTTAGCAGCAGAAACGTTTATTTTCAGGTTTCGCCCTCTAGGACACTTGATGTTCTTTCAGTTTGCCTTATCTTAAACACCAAAAAAGACTTTCTAAATGTCAGACGTAGCTGCAATAGCTCATTTGGGAGAGCATTAGACTGAAGTTCTATAAGTCACTGGTTCGATCCCGGGTTTCGGCATGTTTAGTAGCTGTATTTTTGTTACAGAATAGCAATTTACCAGCAGAATCTTTCATTATCAGGTGTTGTTCATCAAGAACACTTAATGCTCTTTTTTTTTCCAGCCTAAAACCCCAAATACGGCTTAATATCTTTCACAATTAGCCGTAATAGCTCAGTTGGGAGAGCGTTAGACTGAAGATCTAAAGGTCCCTGGTTCGATCCCGGGTTTCGGCATATTTTAGTTGCTGTTTTTTTGTTACAGAATAGCAATTTAGCAGCAGAAACTGCCGTGTTCAGGTTCTGGTCTTCAAGATCATTTCATGTTATTACAGTTTGCATTATTATTAGCCCCAATAAAAGAATTTCTTATTAGTAGAGCTTGGCGAAATAGCTCAGTTGTGACAACATTAGACTGAAGATCTAAGGGTGTCTTGTTCAATCCTGGGGTTTAGCATGGTTGGGTGTTTGCTTTTGCTACTGAATAGCAATTTAGCAGCAAAAACTGTTGTGTTCAGGTTTTGATCTTGAAAAGCATTTTATGTTATTTCAGTTTGCAAAATCTTTAGCTCCTAAAAAAAGACATTCTTATCAGTATAGCTTGCCAAAATAGCTCAGTTGTGTTTTGTTATAAGCCCCAATAAAATAATTTCTTATTAGTAGAGCTTGGCGAAATAGCTCAGTTGTGACAACATTAGACTGAAGATCTAAGGGTGTCTTGTTCAATCCTGGGGTTTAGCATGGTTGGGTGTTTGCTTTTGCTACTGAATAGCAATTTAGCAGCAAAAACTGTTGTGTTCAAGTTTTGATCTTGAAAAGCATTTTATGTTATTTCAGTTTGCAAAATCTTTAGCTCCTAAAAAAAGACATTCTTATCAGTATAGCTTGCCAAAATAGCTCAGTTGTGAGAGCAATAGACTGAAGACCTTAAAATCCCTAGTACGATCGTGGGTTTCCACATGTTTGGGTGTTTGCAGTTTGTTACTGAGTAGCAATTCAGCAAAAAGAAATTTAGCAGCAGAAACTTTCATTTTCAGGTTTCGCCCTCTAGGACACTTGATGTTCTTTCAGTTTGCCTTATCTTAAACACCAAAAAAGACTTTCTAAACGTCAGACTTACACGCAATAGCTCTTTTGTGAGAACATTAAACTGAAGATCTAAAGGTCCTGGGTTCGATCCCAGGATTCGGCATGTTGTGAGAGCAATAGACTGAAGACCTTAAAATCCCTAGTACGATCGTGGGTTTCCACATGTTTGGGTGTTTGCAGTTTGTTACTGAGTAGCAATTCAGCAAAAAGAAATTTAGCAGCAGAAACGTTTAGTTTCAGGTTTCGCCCTCTAGGACACTTGATGTTCTTTCAGTTTGCCTTATCTTAAACACCAAAAAAAACTTTCCCAATGTCAGACGTAGCTGCAATAGCTCATTTGGGAGAGCATTAGACTGAAGATCTATAAGTCCCTGGTTCGATCCCGGGTTTTGGCATGTTTAGTAGCTGTATTTTTGTTACAGAATAGCAATTTACCAGCAGAATCTTTCATTATAAGGTATTGCTCTTCAAGAACACTTGATGCTCTTTTTGACCCAACCTAAAACCCCAAATACGACTTCACATCTGTCACAATTAGCCGAAATAGCTCAGTTGGGAGAGCGTTAGACTGAAGATCTAAAGGTCCCTGGTTCGATCCCGGGTTTCGGCATATTTAGTTGCTGGTTTTTTTTGTTACAGAATAGCAATTTAGCAGCAGAAACTGCCGTGTTCAGGTTCTGGTCTTCAAGAACATTTCATGTTATTACAGTTTGCATTATTATTAGCCCCAATAAAAGAATTTCTTATTAGTAGAGCTTGGCAAAACAGCTCAGTTGTGACAACATTAGACTGAAGATCTAAGGGTGTCTTGTTCAATCCTGGGGTTTAGCATGGTTGGGTGTTTGCTTTTGCTACTGAATAGCAATTTAGCAGCAAAAACTGTTGTGTTCAGGTTTTGATCTTGAAAAGCATTTTATGTTATTTCAGTTTGCAAAATCTTTAGCTCCTAAAAAAAGACATTCTTATCAGTATAGCTTGCCAAAATAGCTCAGTTGTGAGAGCAATAGACTGAAGACCTTAAAATCCCTAGTACGATCGTGGGTTTCCACATGTTTGGGTGTTTGCAGTTTGTTACTGAGTAGCAATTCAGCAAAAAGAAATTTAGCAGCAGGAACTTTCATTTTCAGGTTTCGCCCTCTAGGACACTTGATGTTCTTTCAGTTTGCCTTATCTTAAACACCAAAAAAGACTTTCTAAACGTCAGACTTACACGCAATAGCTTTTTTGTGAGAGCATTAAACTGAAGATCTAAAGGTCCTGGGTTCGATCCCAGGATTCGGCATGTTGTGAGAGCAATAGACTGAAGACCTTAAAATCCCTAGTACGATCGTGGGTTTCCACATGTTTGGGTGTTTGCAGTTTGTTACTGAGTAGCAATTCAGCAAAAAGAAATTTAGCAGCTGGAACTTTCATTTTCAGGTTTCGCCCTCTAGGACACTTTATGTTCTTTCAGTTTGCCTTATCTTAAACACCAAAAAAGACTTTCCAAATGTCAGACGTAGCTGCAATAGCTCATTTGGGAGAGCATTAGACTGAAGATCTATAAGTCCCTGGTTCGATCCCGGGTTTCGGCATGTTTAGTAGCTGTATTTTTGTTACAGAATAGCAATTTACCAGAAGAATCTTTCATTATAAGGTGTTGCTCTTCAAGAACACTTGATGCTCTTTTTTTCCCAACCTAAAACCCCAAATACGACTTCACATCTGTCACAATTAGCTGAAATAGCTCAGTTGGGAGAGCGTTAGACTGAAGATCTAAAGGTCCCTGGTTCGATCCCGGGTTTCGGCATATTTAGTTGCTGTTTTTTTTGTTACAGAATAGCAATTTAGCAGCAGAAACTGCCGTGTTCAGGTTCTGGTCTTCAAGAACATTTCATGTTATTACAGTTTGCATTATTATTAGCCCCAATAAAAGAATTTCTTATTAGTAGAGCTTGGCGAAATAGCTCAGTTGTGACAACATTAGACTGAAGATCTAAGGGTGTCTTGTTCAATCCTGGGGTTTAGCATGGTTGGGTGTTTGCTTTTGCTACTGAATAGCAATTTAGCAGCAAAAACTGTTGTGTTCAGGTTTTGATCTTGAAAAGCATTTTATGTTATTTCAGTTTGCAAAATCTTTAGCTCCTAAAAAAAGACATTCTTATCAGTATAGCTTGCCAAAATAGCTCAGTTGTGAGAGCAATAGACTGAAGACCTTAAAATCCCTAGTACGATCGTGGGTTTCCACATGTTTGGGTGTTTGCAGTTTGTTACTGAGTAGCAATTCAGCAAAAAGAAATTTAGCAGCAGAAACTTTCATTTTCAGGTTTCGCCCTCTAGGACACTTGATGTTCTTTCAGTTTGCCTTATCTTAAACACCAAAAAAGACTTTCTAAACGTCAGACTTACACGCAATAGCTCTTTTGTGAGAGCATTAAACTGAAGATCTAAAGGTCCTGGGTTCGATCCCAGGATTCGGCATGTTTAGTTGCTGTATTTTTGTTACAGAATAGCAATTTACCAGCAGAATCTTTCATTATCAGGTGTTGTTCATCAAGAACACTTAATGCTCTTTTTTTCCCCAGCCTAAAACCCCAAATACGGCTTGATATCTTTCACAATTAGCCGAAATAGCTCAGTTGGGAGAGCGTTAGACTGAAGATCTAAAGGTCCCTGGTTCGATCCCGGGTTTCTGCATATTTAGTTGCTGTTTTTTTGTTACAGAATAGCAATTTAGCAGCAGAAACTGCCGTGTTCAGGTTCTGGTCTTCAAGATCATTTCATGTTATTACAGTTTGCATTATTTATTAGCCCCAATAAAATAATTTCTTATTAGTAGAGCTTGGCGAAATAGCTCAGTTGTGACAACATTAGACTGAAGATCTAAGGGTGTCTTGTTCAATCCTGGGGTTTAGCATGGTTGGGTGTTTGCTTTTGCTACTGAATAGCAATTTAGCAGCAAAAACTGTTGTTTTCAGTTTTTGATCTTGAAAAACATTTTATGTTATTTCAGTTTGCAAAATCTTTAGCTCCAAAAAAAGACATTCTTATCAGTATAGCTTGCCAAAATAGCTCAGTTGTGAGAGCAATAGACTGAAGACCTTAAAATCCCTAGTACGATCGTGGGTTTCCACATGTTTGGGTGTTTGCATTTTGTTACTGAGTAGCAATTCAGCAAAAAGAAATTTAGCAGCAGAAACGTTTATTTGCAGGTTTCGCCCTCTAGGACACTTGATGTTCTTTCAGTTTGCCTTATCTTAAACACCAAAAAAGACTTTCCAGATGTCAGACGTAGCTGCAATAGCTCATTTGGGAGAGCATTAGTCTGAAGATCTATAAATCCCTGGTTCGATCCCGGGTTTCGGCATGTTTAGTAGCTGTATTTTTGTTACAGAATAGCAATTTACCAGCAGAATCTTTCATTATAAGGTGTTGCTCTTCAAGAACAGTTGATGCTCTTTTTTCCCCAACCTAAAACCCCAAATACGACTTCACATCTGTCACAATTAGCCGAAATAGCTCAGTTGGGAGAGCGTTAGACTGAAGATCTAAAGGTCCCTGGTTCGATCCCGGGTTTCGGCATATTTAGTTGCTGTTTTTTTTGTTACAGAATAGCAATTTAGCAGCAGAAACTGCCGTGTTCAGGTTCTGGTCTTCAAGAACATTTCATGTTATTACAGTTTGCATTATTATTAGCCCCAATAAAAGAATTTCTTATTAGTAGAGCTTGGCGAAATAGCTCAGTTGTGACAACATTATACTGAAGATCTAAGGGTGTCTTGTTCAATCCTGGGGTTTAGCATGGTTGGGTGTTTGCTTTTGCTACTGAATAGCAATTTAGCAGCAAAAACTGTTGTGTTCAGGTTTTGATCTTGAAAAGCATTTTATGTTATTTCAGTTTGCAAAATCTTTAGCTCCTAAAAAAAGACATTCTTATCAGTATAGCTTGCCAAAATAGCTCAGTTGTGAGAGCAATAGACTGAAGACCTTAAAATCCCTAGTACGATCGTGGGTTTCCACATGTTTGGGTGTTTGCAGTTTGTTACTGAGTAGCAATTCAGCAAAAAGAAATTTAGCAGCAGAAACTTTCATTTTCAGGTTTCGCCCTCTAGGACACTTGATGTTCTTTCAGTTTGCCTTATCTTAAACACCAAAAAAGACTTTCTAAACGTCAGACTTACACGCAATAGCTCTTTTGTGAGAGCATTAAACTGAAGATCTAAAGGTCCTGGGTTCGATCCCAGAATTCGTCATGTTTAGTTGCTGTATTTTTGTTACAGAATAGCAATTTACCAGCAGAATCTTTCATTATCAGGTGTTGTTCATCAAGAACACTTAATGCTCTTTTTTTTCCCAGCCTAAAACCCCAAATACGGCTTGACATCTTTCATAATTAGCCGAAATAGCTCAGTTGGGAGAGCGTTAGACTGAAGATCTAAAGGTCCCTGGTTCAATCCCGGGTTTCAGCATATTTAGTTGCTGTTTTTTTGTTACAGAATAGCAATTTAGCAGCAGAAACTGCCGTGTTCAGGTTCTGGTCTTCAAGATCATTTCATGTTATTACAGTTTGCATTATTATTAGCCCCAATAAAAGAATTTCTTATTAGTAGAGCTTGGCGAAATAGCTCAGTTGTGAGAACATTAGACTGAAGATCTAAGGGTGTCTTGTTCAATCCTGGGGTTTAGCATGGTTGGGTGTTTGCTTTTGCTACTGAATAGCAATTTAGCAGCAAAAACTGTTGTTTTCAGTTTTTGATCTTGAAAAACATTTTATGTTATTTCAGTTTGCAAAATCTTTAGCTCCAAAAAAAGACATTCTTATCAGTATAGCTTGCCAAAATAGCTCAGTTGTGAGAGCAATAGACTGAAGACCTTAAAATCCCTAGTACGATCGTGGGTTTCCACATGTTTGGGTGTTTGCATTTTGTTACTGAGTAGCAATTCAGCAAAAAGAAATTTAGCAGCAGAAACGTTTATTTTCAGGTTTCGCCCTCTAGGACACTTGATGTTCTTTCAGTTTGCCTTATCTTAAACACCAAAAAAGACTTTCCAAATGTCAGACGTAGCTGCAATAGCTCATTTGGGAGAGCATTAGACTGAAGATCTATAAGTCCCTGGTTCAATCCCGGGTTTCGGCATGTTTAGTAGCTGTATTTTTGTTACAGAATAGCAATTTACCAGCAGAATCTTTCATTATAAGGTGTTGCTCTTCAAGAACACTTGATGCTCTTTTTTTCCCAACCTAAAACCCCAAATACGACTTCACATCTGTCACAATTAGCCAAAATATCTCAGTTGGGAGAGCGTTAGACTGAAGATCTAAAGGTCCCGGGTTTCGGCATATTTAGTTGCTGTTTTTTTTGTTACAGAATAGCAATTTAGCAGCAGAAACTGCCGTGTTCAGGTTCTGGTCTTCAAGAACATTTCATGTTATTACAGTTTGCATTATTATTAGCCCCAATAAAAGAATTTCTTATTAGTAGAGCTTGGCGAAATAGCTCAGTTGTGACAACATTAGACTGAAGATCTAAGGGTGTCTTGTTCAATCCTGGGGTTTAGCATGGTTGGGTGTTTGCTTTTGCTACTGAATAGCAATTTAGCAGCAAAAACTGTTGTGTTCAGGTTTTGATCTTGAAAAGCATTTTATGTTATTTCAGTTTGCAAAATCTTTAGCTCCTAAAAAAAGACATTCTTATCAGTATAGCTTGCCAAAATAGCTCAGTTGTGAGAGCAATAGACTGAAGACCTTAAAATCCCTAGTACGATCGTGGGTTTCCACATGTTTGGGTGTTTGCAGTTTGTTACTGAGTAGCAATTCAGCAAAAAGAAATTTAGCAGCAGAAACTTTCATTTTCAGGTTTCGCCCTCTAGGACACTTGATGTTCTTTCAGTTTGCCTTATCTTAAACACCAAAAAAGACTTTCTAAACGTCAGACTTACACGCAATAGCTCTTTTGTGAGAGCATTAAACTGAAGATCTAAAGGTCCTGGGTTCGATCCCAGGATTCGGCATGTTTAGTTGCTGTATTTTTGTTACAGAATAGCAATTTACCAGCAGAATCTTTCATTATCAGGTGTTGTTCATCAAGAACACTTAATGCTCTTTTTTTCCCCAGCCTAAAACCCCAAATACGGCTTGACATCTTTCACAATTAGCCGAAATAGCTCAATTGGGAGAGCGTTAGACTGAAGATCTAAAGGTCCCTGGTTCGATCCCGGGATTCGGCATATTTAGTTGCTGTTTTTTTGTTACAGAATAGCAATTTAGCAGCAGAAACTGCCGTGTTCAGGTTCTGGTCTTCAAGATCATTTCATGTTATTACAGTTTGCATTATTATTAGCCCCAATAAAAGAATTTCTTATTAGTAGAGCTTGGCGAAATAGCTCAGTTGTGACAACATTAGACTGAAGATCTAAGGGTGTCTTGTTCAATCCTGGGGTTTAGCATGGTTGGGTGTTTGCTTTTGCTACTGAATAGCAATTTAGCAGCAAAAACTGTTGTTTTCAGTTTTTGATCTTGAAAAACATTTTATGTTATTTCAGTTTGCAAAATCTTTAGCTCCAAAAAAAGACATTCTTATCAGTATAGCTTGCCAAAATAGCTCAGTTGTGAGAGCAATAGACTGAAGACCTTAAAATCCCTAGTACGATCGTGGGTTTCCACATGTTTGGGTGTTTGCATTTTGTTACTGAGTAGCAATTCAGCAAAAAGAAATTTAGCAGCAGAAACGTTTATTTTCAGGTTTCGCCCTCTAGGACACTTGATGTTCTTTCAGTTTGCCTTATCTTAAACACCAAAAAAGACTTTCCAAATGTCAGACGTAGCTGCAATAGCTCATTTGGGAGAGCATTAGACTGAAGATCTATAAGTCCCTGGTTCGATCCCGGGTTTCGGCATGTTTAGTAGCTGTATTTTTGTTACAGAATAGCAATTTACCAGCAGAATCTTTCATTATAAGGTGTTGCTCTTCAAGAACACTTGATGCTCTTTTTTTCCCAACCTAAAACCCCAAATACGACTTCACATTTGTCACAATTAGCCGAAATAGCTCAGTTGGGAGAGCGTTAGACTGAAGATCTAAAGGTCCCTGGTTCGATCCCGGGTTTAGGCATATTTAGTTGCTGTTTTTTTTGTTACAGAATAGCAATTTAGCAGCAGAAACTGCCGTGTTCAGGTTCTGGTCTTCAAGATCATTTCATGTTATTACAGTTTGCATTATTATTAGCCCCAATAAAATAATTTCTTATTAGTAGAGCTTGGCGAAATAGCTCAGTTGTGACAACATTAGACTGAAGATCTAATGGTGTCTTGTTCAATCCTGGGGTTTAGCATGGTTGGGTGTTTGCTTTTGCTTCTGAATAGCAATTTAGCAGCAAAAACTGTTGTGTTCAGGTTTTGATCTTGAAAAGCATTTTATGTTATTTCAGTTTGCAAAATCTTTAGCTCCTAAAAAAAGACATTCTTATCAGTATAGCTTGCCAAAATAGCTCAGTTGTGAGAGCAATAGACTGAAGACCTTAAAATCCCTAGTACGATCGTGGGTTTCCACATGTTTGGGTGTTTGCAGTTTGTTACTGAGTAGCAATTCAGCAAAAAGAAATTTAGCAGCAGAAACGTTTATTTTCAGGTTTCGCCCTCTAGGACACTTGATGTTCTTTCAGTTTGCCTTATCTTAAACACCAAAAAAGACTTTCCAAATGTCAGACGTAGCTGCAATAGCTCATTTGGGAGAGCATTAGACTGAAGATCTATAAGTCCCTGGTTCGATCCCGGGTTTCGGCATGTTTAGTAACTGTATTTTTGCTACAGAATAGCAATTTACCAGCAGAATCTTTCATTATAAGGTGTTGCTCTTCAAGAACACTTGATGCTCTTTTTTTCCCAACCTAAAACCCCAAATACGACTTCACATCTGTCACAATTAGCCGAAATAGCTCAGTTGGGAGAGCGTTAGATTGAAGATCTAAAGGTCCCTGGTTCGATCCCGGGTTTAGGCATATTTAGTTGCTGTTTTTTTTGTTACAGAATAGCAATTTAGCAGCAGAAACTGCCGTGTTCAGGTTCTGGTCTTCAAGATCATTTCATGTTATTACAGTTTGCATTATTATTAGCCCCAATAAAATAATTTCTTATTAGTAGAGCTTGGCGAAATAGCTCAGTTGTGACAACATTAGACTGAAGATCTAAGGGTGTCTTGTTCAATCCTGGGGTTTAGCATGGTTGGGTGTTTGCTTTTGCTACTGAATAGCAATTTAGCAGCAAAAACTGTTGTGTTCAGGTTTTGATCTTGAAAAACATTTTATGTTATTTCAGTTTGCAAAATCTTTAGCTCCTAAAAAAAGACATTCTTATCAGTATAGCTTGCCAAAATAGCTCAGTTGTGAGAGCAATAGACTGAAGACCTTAAAATCCCTAGTACGATCGTGGGTTTCCACATGTTTAGGTGTTTGCAGTTTGTTACTGAGTAGCAATTCAGCAAAAAGAAATTTAGCAGCAGAAACTTTCATTTTCAGGTTTCGCCCTCTAGGACACTTGATGTTCTTTCAGTTTGCCTTATCTTAAACACCAAAAAAGACTTTCTAAACGTCAGACTTACACGCAATAGCTCTTTTGTGAGAGCATTAAACTGAAGATCTAAAGGTCCTGGGTTCGATCCCAGGATTCGGCATGTTTAGTTGCTGTATTTTTGTTACAGAATAGCAATTTACCAGCAGAATCTTTCATTATCAGGTGTTGTTCATCAAGAACACTTAATGCTCTTTTTTTTCCCAGCCTAAAACCCCAAATACGGTTTGACATCTTTCACAATTAGCCGAAATAGCTCAGTTGGGAGAGCGTTAGACTGAAGATCTAAAGGTCCCTGGTTCGATCCTGGGTTTCGGCATATTTAGTTGCTGTTTTTTTGTTACAGAATAGCAATTTAGCAGCAGAAACTGCCGTGTTCAGGTTCTGGTCTTCAAGATCATTTCATGTTATTACAGTTTGCATTATTATTAGCCCCAATAAAAGAATTTCTTATTAGTAGAGCTTGGCGAAATAGCTCAGTTGTGAGAACATTAGACTGAAGATCTAAGGGTGTCTTGTTCAATCCTGGGGTTTAGCATGGTTGGGTGTTTGCTTTTGCTACTGAATAGCAATTTAGCAGCAAAAACTGTTGTTTTCAGTTTTTGATCTTGAAAAACATTTTATGTTATTTCAGTTTGCAAAATCTTTAGCTCCAAAAAAAGACATTCTTATCAGTATAGCTTGCCAAAATAGCTCAGTTGTGAGAGCAATAGACTGAAGACCTTAAAATCCCTAGTACGATCGTGGGTTTCCACATGTTTGGGTGTTTGCATTTTGTTACTGAGTAGCAATTCAGCAAAAAGAAATTTAGCAGCAGAAACGTTTATTTTCAGGTTTCGTCCTCTAGGACACTTGATGTTCTTTCAGTTTGCCTTATCTTAAACACCAAAAAGACTTTCCAAATGTCAGACGTAGCTGCAATAGCTCATTTGGGAGAGCATTAGACTGAAGATCTATAAGTCCCTGGTTCGATCCCGGGTTTCGGCATGTTTAGTAGCTGTATTTTTGTTACAGAATAGCAATTTACCAGCAGAATCTTTCATTATAAGGTGTTGCTCTTCAAGAACACTTGATGCTCTTTTTTTCCCAACCTAAAACCCCAAATACGACATCACATCTGTCACAATTAGCCGAAATAGCTCAGTTGGGAGAGCGTTAGACTGAAGATTTAAAGGTCCCTAGTTCGATCCCGGGTTTCGGCATATTTAGTTGCTGTTTTTTTTTTGTTACAGAATAGCAATTTAGCAGCAGAAACTGCCGTGTTCAGGTTCTGGTCTTCAAGAACATTTCATGTTATTACAGTTTGCATTATTATTAGCCCCAATAAAAGAATTTCTTATTAGTAGAGCTTGGCGAAATAGTTCAGTTGTGACAACATTAGACTGAAGATCTAAAGGTGTCTTGTTCAATCCTGGGGTTTAGCATGGTTGGGTGTTTGCTTTTGGTACTGAATAGCAATTTAGCAGCAAAAACTGTTGTGTTCAGGTTTTGATCTTGAAAAGCATTTTATGTTATTTCAGTTTGCAAAATCTTTAGCTCCTAAAAAAAGACATTCTTATCAGTATAGCTTGCCAAAATAGCTCAGTTGTGAGAGCAATAGACTGAAGACCTTAAAATCCCTAGTACGATCGTGGGTTTCCACATGTTTGGGTGTTTGCAGTTTGTTACTGAGTAGCAATTCAGCAAAAAGAAATTTAGCAGCAGAAACTTTCATTTTCAGGTTTCGCCCTCTAGGACACTTGATGTTCTTTCAGTTTGCCTTATCTTAAACACCAAAAAAGACTTTCTAAACATCAGACTTACACGCAATATCTCTTTTGTGAGAGCATTAAACTGAAGATCTAAAGGTCCTGGGTTCGATCCCAGGATTCGGCATGTTTAGTTGCTGTATTTTTGTTACAGAATAGCAATTTACCAGCAGAATCTTTCATTATCAGGTGTTGTTCATCAAGAACACTTAATGCTCTTTTTTCCCCCAGCCTAAAACCCCAAATACGGCTTCACAATTAGCCGAAATAGCTCAGTTGGGAGAGCGTTAGACTGAAGATCTAAAGGTCCCTGGTTCGATCCTGGGTTTCGGCATATTTAGTTGCTGTTTTTTTGTTACAGAATAGCAATTTAGCAGCAGAAACTGCCGTGTTCAGGTTCTGGTCTTCAAGATCATTTCATGTTATTACAGTTTGCATTATTATTAGCCCCAATAAAAGAATTTCTTATTAGTAGAGCTTGGCGAAATAGCTCAGTTGTGAGAACATTAGACTGAAGATCTAAGGGTGTCTTGTTCAATCCTGGGGTTTAGCATGGTTGGGTGTTTGCTTTTGCTACTGAATAGCAATTTAGCAGCAAAAACTGTTGTTTTCAGTTTTTGATCTTGAAAAACATTTTATGTTATTTCAGTTTGCAAAATCTTTAGCTCCAAAAAAAGACATTCTTATCAGTATAGCTTGCCAAAATAGCTCAGTTGTGAGAGCAATAGACTGAAGACCTTAAAATCCCTAGTACGATCGTGGGTTTCCACATGTTTGGGTGTTTGCATTTTGTTACTGAGTAGCAATTCAGCAAAAAGAAATTTAGCAGCAGGAACTTTCATTTTCAGGTTTCGCCCTCTAGGACACTTGATGTTCTTTCAGTTTGCCTTATCTTAAACACCAAAAAAGACTTTCCAAATGTCAGACGTAGCTGCAATATCTCATTTGGGAGAGCATTAGACTGAAGATCTATAAGTCCCTGGTTCGATCCTGGGTTTCGGCATGTTTAGTAGCTGTATTTTTGTTACAGAATAGCAATTTACCAGCAGAATCTTTCATTATAAGGTGTTGCTCTTCAAGAACACTTGATGCTCTTTTTTTCCCAACCTAAAACCCCAAATACGACTTCACATCTGTCACAATTAGCCGAAATAGCTCAGTTGGGAGAGCGTTAGACTGAAGATCTAAAGGTCCCTGGTTCGATCCCGGGTTTTGGCATGTTTAGTTGCTGTTTTTTTGTTACAGAATAGCAATTTAGCAGCAGAAACTGCCGTGTTCAGGTTCTGGTCTTCAAGATCATTTCATGTTATTATAGTTTGTATTATTATTAGGCCCAATAAAAGAATTTCTTATTAGTAGAGCTTGGCGAAATAGCTCAGTTGTGACAACATTAGACTGAAGATCTAAGGGTGTCTTGTTCAATCCTTGGGTTTAGCATGGTTGGGTGTTTGCTTTTGCTACTGAATAGCAATTTAGCAGCAAAAACTGTTGTTTTCAGTTTTTGATCTTGAAAAACATTTTATGTTATTTCAGTTTGCAAAATCTTTAGCTCCAAAAAAAGACATTCTTATCAGTATAGCTTGCCAAAATAGCTCAGTTGTGAGAGCAATAGACTGAAGACCTTAAAATCCCTAGTACGATCGTCGGTTTCCACATGTTTGGGTGTTTGCAGTTTGTTACTGAGTAGCAATTCAGCAAAAAGAAATTTAGCAGCAGAAACTTTCATTTTCAGGTTTCGCCCTCTAGGACACTTGATGTTCTTTCAGTTTGCCTTATCTTAAACACCAAAAAAGACTTTCTAAACGTCAGACTTACACGCAATATCTCTTTTGTGAGAGCATTAAACTGAAGATCTAAAGGTCCTGGGTTCGATCCCAGGATTCGGCATGTTTAGTAGCTGTATTTTTGTTACAGAATAGCAATTTACCAGCAGAATCTTTCATTATAAGGTGTTGCTCTTCAAGAACACTTAATGCTCTTTTTTTCCCAACCTAAAACCCCAAATACGACTTCACATCTGTCACAATTAGCCGAAATAGCTCAGTTGGGAGAGCGTTAGACTGAAGATCTAAAGGTCCCTGGTTCGATCCCGGGTTTCGGCATATTTAGTTGCTGTTTTCTTTGTTACAGAATAGCAATTTAGCAGCAGAAACTGCCGTGTTCAGGTTCTGGTCTTCAAGAACATTTCATGTTATTACAGTTTGCATTATTATTAGCCCCAATAAAATAATTTCTTATTAGTAGAGCTTGGCGAAATAGCTCAGTTGTGACAACATTAGACTGAAGATCTAAGGGTGTCTTGTTCAATCCTGGGGTTTAGCATGGTTGGGTGTTTGCTTTTGCTACTGAATAGCAATTTAGCAGCAAAAACTGTTGTGTTCAGGTTTTGATCTTGAAAAGCATTTTATGTTATTTCAGTTTGCAAAATCTTTAGCTCCTAAAAAAAGACATTCTTATCAGTATAGCTTGCCAAAATAGCTCAGTTGTGAGAGCAATAGACTGAAGACCTTAAAATCCCTAGTACGATCGTGGGTTTCCACATGTTTGGGTGTTTGCAGTTTGTTACTGAGTAGCAATTCAGCAAAAAGAAATTTAGCAGCAGGAACTTTCATTTTCAGGTTTCGCCCTCTAGGACACTTGATGTTCTTTCAGTTTGCCTTATCTTAAACACCAAAAAAGACTTTCTAAACGTCAGACTTACACGCAATATCTCTTTTGTGAGAGCATTAAACTGAAGATCTAAAGGTCCTGGGTTCGATCCCAGGATTCGGCATGTTTAGTTGCTGTATTTTTGTTACAGAATAGCAATTTACCAGCAGAATCTTTCATTATCAGGTGTTGTTCATCAAGAACACTTAATGCTCTTTTTTTTCCCAGCCTAAAACCCCAAATACGGTTTGACATCTTTCACAATTAGCCGAAATAGCTCAGTTGGGAGAGCGTTAGACTGAAGATCTAAAGGTCCCTGGTTCGATCCTGGGTTTCGGCATATTTAGTTGCTGTTTTTTTGTTACAGAATAGCAATTTAGCAGCAGAAACTGCCGTGTTCAGGTTCTGGTCTTCAAGATCATTTCATGTTATTACAGTTTGCATTATTATTAGCCCCAATAAAATAATTTCTTATTAGTAGAGCTTGGCGAAATAGCTCAGTTGTGAGAACATTAGACTGAAGATCTAAGGGTGTCTTGTTCAATCCTGGGGTTTAGCATGGTTGGGTGTTTGCTTTTGCTACTGAATAGCAATTTAGCAGCAAAAACTGTTGTTTTCAGTTTTTGATCTTGAAAAACATTTTATGTTATTTCAGTTTGCAAAATCTTTAGCTCCAAAAAAAGACATTCTTATCAGTATAGCTTGCCAAAATAGCTCAGTTGTGAGAGCAATAGACTGAAGACCTTAAAATCCCTAGTACGATCGTGGGTTTCCACATGTTTGGGTGTTTGCATTTTGTTACTGAGTAGCAATTCAGCAAAAAGAAATTTAGCAGCAGGAACTTTCATTTTCAGGTTTCGCTCTCTAGGACACTTGATGTTCTTTCAGTTTGCCTTATCTTAAACACCAAAAAAGACTTTCCAAATGTCAGACGTAGCTGCAATAGCTCATTTGGGAGAGCATTAGACCGAAGATCTATAAGTCCCTGGTTCGATCCTGGGTTTCGGCATGTTTAGTAGCTGTATTTTTGTTACAGAATAGCAATTTACCAGCAGAATCTTTCATTATAAGGTGTTGCTCTTCAAGAACACTTGATGCTCTTTTTTTCCCAACCTAAAACCCCAAATACGACTTCACATCTGTCACAATTAGCCGAAATAGCTCAGTTGGGAGAGCGTTAGACTGAAAATCTAAAGGTCCCTGGTTCGATCCCGGGTTTCGGCATGTTTAGTTGCTGTTTTTTTGTTACAGAATAGCAATTTAGCAGCAGAAACTGCCGTGTTCAGGTTCTGGTCTTCAAGATCATTTCATGTTATTACAGTTTGCATTATTATTAGGCCCAATAAAAGAATTTCTTATTAGTAGAGCTTGGCGAAATAGCTTAGTTGTGACAACATTAGACTGAAGATCTAAGGGTGTCTTGTTCAATCCTGGGGTTTAGCATGGTTGGGTGTTTGCTTTTGCTACTGAATAGCAATTTAGCAGCAAAAACTGTTGTTTTCAGTTTTTGATCTTGAAAAACATTTTATGTTATTTCAGTTTGCAAAATCTTTAGCTCCAAAAAAAGACATTCTTATCAGTATAGCTTGCCAAAATAGCTCAGTTGTGAGAGCAATAGACTGAAGACCTTAAAATCCCTAGTACGATCGTGGGTTTCCACATGTTTGGGTGTTTGCATTTTGTTACTGAGTAGCAATTCAGCAAAAAGAAATTTAGCAGCAGAAACTTTTATTTTCAGGTTTCGCCCTCTAGAACACTTGATGTTCTTTCAGTTTGCCTTATCTTAAACACCAAAAAAGACTTTCCAAATGTCAGACGTAGCTGCAATAGCTCATTTGGGAGAGCATTAGACTGAAGATATATAAGTCCCTGGTTCGATCCCGGGTTTCGGCATGTTTAGTAGCTGTATTTTTGTTACAGAATAGCAATTTACCAGCAGAATCTTTCATTATAAGGTGTTGCTCTTCAAGAACACTTGATGCTCTTTTTTTCCCAACCTAAAACCCCAAATACGACTTCACATCTGTCACAATTAGCCGAAATAGCTCAGTTGGGAGAGCGTTAGACTGAAAATCTAAAGGTCCCTGGTTCGATCCCGGGTTTCGGCATATTTAGTTGCTGTTTTCTTTGTTACAGAATAGCAATTTAGCAGCAGAAACTGCCGTGTTCAGGTTCTGGTCTTCAAGAACATTTCATGTTATTACAGTTTGCATTATTATTAGCCCCAATAAAATAATTTCTTATTAGTAGAGCTTGGCGAAATAGCTCAGTTGTGACAACATTAGACTGAAGATCTAAGGGTGTCTTGTTCAATCCTGGGTTTTAGCATGGTTGGGTGTTTGCTTTTGCTACTGAATAGCAATTTAGCAGCAAAAACTGTTGTTTTCAGTTTTTGATCTTGAAAAACATTTTATGTTATTTCAGTTTGCAAAATCTTTAGCTCCAAAAAAAGACATTCTTATCAGTATAGCTTGCCAAAATAGCTCAGTTGTGAGAGCAATAGACTGAAGACCTTAAAATCCCTAGTACGATCGTGGGTTTCCACATGTTTGGGTGTTTGCATTTTGTTACTGAGTAGCAATTCAGCAAAAAGAAATTTAGCAGCAGAAACTTTTATTTTCAGGTTTCGCCCTCTAGAACACTTGATGTTCTTTCAATTTGCCTTATCTTAAACACCAAAAAATACTTTCCAAATGTCAGACGTAGCTGCAATAGCTCATTTGGGAGAGCATTAGACTGAAGATATATAAGTCCCTGGTTCGATCCCGGGTTTCGGCATGTTTAGTAGCTGTATTTTTGTTACAGAATAGCAATTTACCAGCAGAATCTTTCATTATAAGGTGTTGCTCTTCAAGAACACTTGATGCTCTTTTTTTCCCAACCTAAAACCCCAAATACGACTTCACATCTGTCACAATTAGCCGAAATAGCTCAGTTGGGAGAGCGTTAGACTGAAGATCTAAAGGTCCCTGGTTCGATCCCGGGTTTCGGCATATTTAGTTGCTGTTTTCTTTGTTACAGAATAGCAATTTAGCAGCAGAAACTGCCGTGTTCAGGTTCTGGTCTTCAAGAACATTTCATGTTATTACAGTTTGCATTATTATTAGCCCCAATAAAATAATTTCTTATTAGTAGAGCTTGGCGAAATAGCTCAGTTGTGACAACATTAGACTGAAGATCTAAGGGTGTCTTGTTCAATCCTGGGGTTTAGCATGGTTGGGTGTTTGCTTTTGCTACTGAATAGCAATTTAGCAGCAAAAACTGTTGTGTTCAGGTTTTGATCTTGAAAAGCATTTTATGTTATTTCAGTTTGCAAAATCTTTAGCTCCAAAAAAAGACATTCTTATCAGTATAGCTTGCCAAAATAGCTCAGTTGTGAGAGCAATAGACTGAAGACCTTAAAATCCCTAGTACGATCGTGGGTTTCCACATGTTTGGGTGTTTGCAGTTTGTTACTGAGTAGCAATTCAGCAAAAAGAAATTTAGCAGCAGAAACTTTCATTTTCAGGTTTCGCCCTCTAGGACACTTGATGTTCTTTCAGTTTGCCTTATCTTAAACACCAAAAAAGACTTTCTAAACGTCAGACTTACACGCAATATCTCTTTTGTGAGAGCATTAAACTGAAGATCTAAAGGTCCTGGGTTCGATCCCAGGATTCGGCATGTTTAGTTGCTGTATTTTTGTTACAGAATAGCAATTTACCAGCAGAATCTTTCATTATCAGGTGTTGTTCATCAAGAACACTTAATGCTCTTTTTTTTCCCAGCCTAAAACCCCATATACGGTTTGACATCTTTCACAATTAGCCGAAATAGCTCAGTTGGGAGAGCGTTAGACTGAAGATCTAAAGGTCCCTGGTTCGATCCTCGGTTTCGGCATATTTAGTTGCTGTTTTTTTTGTTACAGAATAGCAATTTAGCAGCAGAAACTGCCGTGTTCAGGTTCTGGTCTTCAAGATCATTTCATGTTATTACAGTTTGCATTATTATTAGCCCCAATAAAATAATTTCTTATTAGTAGAGCTTGGCGAAATAGCTCAGTTGTGAGAACATTAGACTGAAGATCTAAGGGTGTCTTGTTCAATCCTGGGGTTTAGCATGGTTGGGTGTTTGCTTTTGCTACTGAATAGCAATTTAGCAGCAAAAACTGTTGTTTTCAGTTTTTGATCTTGAAAAACATTTTATGTTATTTCAGTTTGCAAAATCTTTAGCTCCAAAAAAAGACATTCTTATCAGTATAGCTTGCCAAAATAGCTCAGTTGTGAGAGCAATAGACTGAAGACCTTAAAATCCCTAGTACGATCGTGGGTTTCCACATGTTTGGGTGTTTGCATTTTGTTACTGAGTAGCAATTCAGCAAAAAGAAATTTAGCAGCAGGAACTTTCATTTTCAGGTTTCGCTCTCTAGGACACTTGATGTTCTTTCAGTTTGCCTTATCTTAAACACCAAAAAAGACTTTCCAAATGTCAAACGTAGCTGCAATAGCTCATTTGGGAGAGCATTAGACTGAAGATCTATAAGTCCCTGGTTCGATCCTGGGTTTCGGCATGTTTAGTAGCTGTATTTTTGTTACAGAATAGCAATTTACCAGCAGAATCTTTCATTATAAGGTGTTGCTCTTCAAGAACACTTGATGCTCTTTTTTTCCCAACCTAAAACCCCAAATACGACTTCACATCTGTCACAATTAGCCGAAATAGCTCAGTTGGGAGAGCGTTAGACTGAAAATCTAAAGGTCCCTGGTTCGATCCCGGGTTTCGGCATGTTTAGTTGCTGTTTTTTTGTTACAGAATAGCAATTTAGCAGCAGAAACTGCCGTGTTCAGGTTCTGGTCTTCAAGATCATTTCATGTTATTACAGTTTGCATTATTATTAGGCCCAATAAAAGAATTTCTTATTAGTAGAGCTTGGCGAAATAGCTTAGTTGTGACAACATTAGACTGAAGATCTAAGGGTGTCTTGTTCAATCCTGGGGTTTAGCATGGTTGGGTGTTTGCTTTTGCTACTGAATAGCAATTTAGCAGCAAAAACTGTTGTTTTCAGTTTTTAATCTTGAAAAACATTTTATGTTATTTCAGTTTGCAAAATCTTTAGCTCCAAAAAAAGACATTCTTATCAGTATAGCTTGCCAAAATAGCTCAGTTGTGAGAGCAATAGACTGAAGACCTTAAAATCCCTATTACGATCGTGGGTTTCCACATGTTTGGGTGTTTGCATTTTGTTACTGAGTAGCAATTCAGCAAAAAGAAATTTAGCAGCAGGAACTTTCATTTTCAGGTTTCGCTCTCTAGGACACTTGATGTTCTTTCAGTTTGCCTTATCTTAAACACCAAAAAAGACTTTCCAAATGTCAAACGTAGCTGCAATAGCTCATTTGGGAGAGCATTAGACTGAAGATCTATAAGTCCCTGGTTCGATCCTGGGTTTCGGCATGTTTAGTAGCTGTATTTTTGTTACAGAATAGCAATTTACCAGCAGAATCTTTCATTATAAGGTGTTGCTCTTCAAGAACACTTGATGCTCTTTTTTTCCCAACCTAAAACCCCAAATACGACTTCACATCTGTCACAATTAGCCGAAATAGCTCAGTTGGGAGAGCGTTAGACTGAAAATCTAAAGGTCCCTGGTTCGATCCCGGGTTTCGGCATGTTTAGTTGCTGTTTTTTTGTTACAGAATAGCAATTTAGCAGCAGAAACTGCCGTGTTCAGGTTCTGGTCTTCAAGATCATTTCATGTTATTACAGTTTGCATTATTATTAGGCCCAATAAAAGAATTTCTTATTAGTAGAGCTTGGCGAAATAGCTTAGTTGTGACAACATTAGACTGAAGATCTAAGGGTGTCTTGTTCAATCCTGGGGTTTAGCATGGTTGGGTGTTTGCTTTTGCTACTGAATAGCAATTTAGCAGCAAAAACTGTTGTTTTCAGTTTTTAATCTTGAAAAACATTTTATGTTATTTCAGTTTGCAAAATCTTTAGCTCCAAAAAAAGACATTCTTATCAGTATAGCTTGCCAAAAAAGCTCAGTTGTGAGAGCAATAGACTGAAGACCTTAAAATCCCTAGTACGATCGTGGGTTTCCACATGTTTGGGTGTTTGCAGTTTGTTACTGAGTAGCAATTCAGCAAAAAAAAATTTAGCAGCAGGAACTTTCATTTTCAGGTTTCGCCCTCTAGGACACTTGATGTTCTTTCAGTTTGCCTTATCTTAAACACCAAAAAAGACTTTCCAAATGTCAGACGTAGCTGCAATATCTCATTTGGGAGAGCATTAGACTGAAGATCTATAAGTCCCTGGTTCGATCCTGGGTTTCGGCATGTTTAGTAGCTGTATTTTTGTTACAGAATAGCAATTTACCAGCAGAATCTTTCATTATAAGTTGTTGCTCTTCAAGAACACTTGATGCTCTTTTTTTCCCAACCTAAAACCCCAAATACGACTTCACATCTGTCACAATTAGCCGAAATAGCTCAGTTGGGAGAGCGTTAGACTGAAGATCTAAAGGTCCCTGGTTCGATCCCGGGTTTTGGCATGTTTAGTTGCTGTTTTTTTGTTACAGAATAGCAATTTAGCAGCAGAAACTGCCGTGTTCAGGTTCTGGTCTTCAAGATCATTTCATGTTATTACAGTTTGTATTATTATTAGGCCCAATAAAAGAATTTCTTATTAGTAGAGCTTGGCGAAATAGCTCAGTTGTGACAACATTAGACTGAAGATCTAAGGGTGTCTTGTTCAATCCTGGGGTTTAGCATGGTTGGGTGTTTGCTTTTGCTACTGAATAGCAATTTAGCAGCAAAAACTGTTGTTTTCAGTTTTTGATCTTGAAAAACATTTTATGTTATTTCAGTTTGCAAAATCTTTAGCTCCAAAAAAAGACATTCTTATCAGTATAGCTTGCCAAAATAGCAATAGACTGAAGACCTTAAAATCCCTAGTACGATCGTGGGTTTCCACATGTTTGGGTGTTTGCAGTTTGTTACTGAGTAGCAATTCAGCAAAAAGAAATTTAGCAGCAGAAACTTTCATTTTCAGGTTTCGCCCTCTAGGACACTTGATGTTCTTTCAGTTTGCCTTATCTTAAACACCAAAAAAGACTTTCTAAACGTCAGACTTACACGCAATATCTCTTTTGTGAGAGCATTAAACTGAAGATCTAAAGGTCCTGGGTTCGATCCCAGGATTCGGCATGTTTAGTTGCTGTATTTTTGTTACAGAATAGCAATTTACCAGCAGAATCTTTCATTATCAGGTGTTGTTCATCAAGAACACTTAATGCTCTTTTTTTTCCCAGCCTAAAACCCCAAATACGGTTTGACATCTTTCACAATTAGCCGAAATAGCTCAGTTGGGAGAGCGTTAGACTGAAGATCTAAAGGTCCCTGGTTCGATCCTGGGTTTCGGCATATTTAGTTGCTGTTTTTTTGTTACAGAATAGCAATTTAGCAGCAGAAACTGCCGTGTTCAGGTTCTGGTCTTCAAGATCATTTCATGTTATTACAGTTTGCATTATTATTAGCCCCAATAAAATAATTTCTTATTAGTAGAGCTTGGCGAAATAGCTCAGTTGTGAGAACATTAGACTGAAGATCTAAGGGTGTCTTGTTCAATCCTGGGGTTTAGCATGGTTGGGTGTTTGCTTTTGCTACTGAATAGCAATTTAGCAGCAAAAACTGTTGTTTTCAGTTTTTGATCTTGAAAAACATTTTATGTTATTTCAGTTTGCAAAATCTTTAGCTCCAAAAAAAGACATTCTTATCAGTATAGCTTGCCAAAATAGCTCAGTTGTGAGAGCAATAGACTGAAGACCTTAAAATCCCTAGTACGATCGTGGGTTTCCACATGTTTGGGTGTTTGCATTTTGTTACTGAGTAGCAATTCAGCAAAAAGAAATTTAGCAGCAGGAACTTTCATTTTCAGGTTTCGCTCTCTAGGACACTTGATGTTCTTTCAGTTTGCCTTATCTTAAACACCAAAAAAGACTTTCTAAACGTCAGACTTACACGCAATAGCTCTTTTGTGAGAGCATTAAACTGAAGATCTAAAGGTCCTGGGTTCGATCCCAGGATTCGGCATGTTTAGTTGCTGTATTTTTGTTACAGAATAGCAATTTACCAGCAGAATCTTTTATTATCAGGTGTTGTTCATCAAGAACACTTAATGCTCTTTTTTTCCCCAGCCTAACACCCCAAATACGGTTTGACATCTTTCACAATTAGCTGAAATAGCTCAGTTGGGAGAGCGTTAGACTGAAGAGCTAAAGGTCCCTGGTTCGATCCTGGGTTTCGGCATATTTAGTTGCTGTTTTTTTGTTACAGAATAGCAATTTAGCAGCAGAAACTGCCGTGTTCAGGTTCTGGTCTTCAAGATCATTTCATGTTATTACAGTTTGCATTATTATTAGCCCCAATAAAAGAATTTCTTATTAGTAGAGCTTGGCGAAATAGCTCAGTTGTGAGAACATTAGACTGAAGATCTAAGGGTGTCTTGTTCAATCCTGGGGTTTAGCATGGTTGGGTGTTTGCTTTTGCTACTGAATAGCAATTTAGCAGCAAAAACTGTTGTTTTCAGTTTTTGATCTTGAAAAACATTTTATGTTATTTCAGTTTGCAAAATCTTTAGCTCCAAAAAAAGACATTCTTATCAGTATAGCTTGCCAAAATAGCTCAGTTGTGAGAGCAATAGACTGAAGACCTTAAAATCCCTAGTACGATCGTGGGTTTCCACATGTTTGGGTGTTTGCATTTTGTTACTGAGCAGCAATTCAGCAAAAAGAAATTTAGCAGCAGGAACTTTCATTTTCAGGTTTCGCCCTCTAGGACACTTGATGTTCTTTCAGTTTGCCTTATCTTAAACACCAAAAAAGACTTTCCAAATGTCAGACGTAGCTGCAATAGCTCATTTGGGAGAGCATTAGACTGAAGATCTATAAGTCCCTGGTTCGATCCTTGGTTTCGGCATGTTTAGTAGCTGTATTTTTGTTACAGAATAGCAATTTACCAGCAGAATCTTTCATTATAAGGTGTTGCTCTTCAAGAACACTTGATGCTCTTTTTTTCCCAACCTAAAACCCCAAATATGACTTTACATCTGTCACAATTAGCCGAAATAGCTCAGTTGGGAGAGCGTTAGACTGAAGATCTAAAGGTCCCTGGTTCGATCCCGGGTTTCGGCAGGTTTAGTTGCTGTTTTTTTGTTACAGAATAGCAATTTAGCAGCAGAAACTGCCGTGTTCAGGTTCTGGTCTTCAAGATCATTTCATGTTATTACAGTTTGCATTATTATTAGGCCCAATAAAAGAATTTCTTATTAGTAGAGCTTGGCGAAATAGCTCAGTTGTGACAACATTAGACTGAAGATCTAAGGGTGTCTTGTTCAATCCTGGGGTTTAGCATGGTTGGGTGTTTGCTTTTGCTACTGAATAGCAATTTAGCAGCAAAAACTGTTGTTTTCAGTTTTTGATCTTGAAAAACATTTTATGTTATTTCAGTTTGCAAAATCTTTAGCTCCAAAAAAAGACATTCTTATCAGTATAGCTTGCCAAAATAGCTCAGTTGTGAGAGCAATAGACTGAAGACCTTAAAATCCCTAGTACGATCGTGGGTTTCCACATGTTTGGGTGTTTGCATTTTGTTACTGAGTAGCAATTCAGCAAAAAGAAATTTAGCAGCAGAAACTTTTATTTTCAGGTTTCGCCCTCTAGAACACTTGATGTTCTTTCAATTTGCCTTATCTTAAACACCAAAAAATACTTTCCAAATGTCAGACGTAGCTGCAATAGCTCATTTGGGAGAGCATTAGACTGAAGATATATAAGTCCCTGGTTCGATCCCGGGTTTCGGCATGTTTAGTAGCTGTATTTTTGTTACAGAATAGCAATTTACCAGCAGAATCTTTCATTATAAGGTGTTGCTCTTCAAGAACACTTGATGCTCTTTTTTTCCCAACCTAAAACCCCAAATACGACTTCACATCTGTCACAATTAGCCGAAATAGCTCAGTTGGGAGAGCGTTAGACTGAAGATCTAAAGGTCCCTGGTTCGATCCCGGGTTTCGGCATATTTAGTTGCTGTTTTCTTTGTTACAGAATAGCAATTTAGCAGCAGAAACTGCCGTGTTCAGGTTCTGGTCTTCAAGAACATTTCATGTTATTACAGTTTGCATTATTATTAGCCCCAATAAAATAATTTCTTATTAGTAGAGCTTGGCGAAATAGCTCAGTTGTGACAACATTAGACTGAAGATCTAAGGGTGTCTTGTTCAATCCTGGGGTTTAGCATGGTTGGGTGTTTGCTTTTGCTACTGAATAGCAATTTAGCAGCAAAAACTGTTGTGTTCAGGTTTTGATCTTGAAAAGCATTTTATGTTATTTCAGTTTGCAAAATCTTTAGCTCCAAAAAAAGACATTCTTATCAGTATAGCTTGCCAAAATAGCTCAGTTGTGAGAGCAATAGACTGAAGACCTTAAAATCCCTAGTACGATCGTGGGTTTCCACATGTTTGGGTGTTTGCAGTTTGTTACTGAGTAGCAATTCAGCAAAAAGAAATTTAGCAGCAGAAACTTTCATTTTCAGGTTTCGCCCTCTAGGACACTTGATGTTTTTTCAGTTTGCCTTATCTTAAACACCAAAAAAGACTTTCTAAACGTCAGACTTACACGCAATAGCTCTTTTGTGAGAGCATTAAACTGAAGATCTAAAGGTCCTGGGTTCGATCCCAGGATTCGGCATGTTTAGTTGCTGTATTTTTGTTACAGAATAGCAATTTACCAGCAGAATCTTTCATTATCAGGTGTTGCTCATCAAGAACACTTAATGCTCTTTTTTTTCCCAGCCTAAAACCCCAAATACGGTTTGACATCTTTCACAATTAGCCGAAATAGCTCAGTTGGGAGAGCGTTAAACTGAAGATCTAAAGGTCCCTGGTTCGATCCTGGGTTT
The DNA here is from genome assembly GCF_028390025.1 of Pseudophryne corroboree. Taxonomy (NCBI): domain Eukaryota; kingdom Metazoa; phylum Chordata; class Amphibia; order Anura; family Myobatrachidae; genus Pseudophryne; species Pseudophryne corroboree. Next base: position 197,504,634 of record NC_086447.1, on the reverse strand, counting down.
CGGCATATTTAGTTGCTGTTTTTTTGTTACAGAATAGCAATTTAGCAGCAGAAACTGCCGTGTTCAGGTTCTGGTCTTCAAGATCATTTCATGTTATTACAGTTTGCATTATTATTAGCCCCAATAAAAGAATTTCTTATTAGTAGAGCTTGGCGAAATAGCTCAGTTGTGAGAACATTAGACTGAAGATCTAAGGGTGTCTTGTTCAATCCTGGGGTTTAGCATGGTTGGGTGTTTGCTTTTGCTACTGAATAGCAATTTAGCAGCAAAAACTGTTGTTTTCAGTTTTTGATCTTGAAAAACATTTTATGTTATTTCAGTTTGCAAAATCTTTAGCTCCAAAAAAAGACATTCTTATCAGTATAGCTTGCCAAAATAGCTCAGTTGTGAGAGCAATAGACTGAAGACCTTAAAATCCCTAGTACGATCGTGGGTTTCCACATGTTTGGGTGTTTGCATTTTGTTACTGAGTAGCAATTCAGCAAAAAGAAATTTAGCAGCAGGAACTTTCATTTTCAGGTTTCGCCCTCTAGGACACTTGATGTTCTTTCAGTTTGCCTTATCTTAAACACCAAAAAAGACTTTCCAAATGTCAGATGTAGCTGCAATAGCTCATTTGGGAGAGCATTAGACTGAAGATATATAAGTCCCTGGTTCGATCCTGGGTTTCGGCATGTTTAGTAGCTGTATTTTTGTTACAGAATAGCAATTTACCAGCAGAATCTTTCATTATAAGGTGTTGCTCTTCAAGAACACTTGATGCTCTTTTTTTCCCAACCTAAAACCCCAAATACGACTTCACATCTGTCACAATTAGCCGAAATAGCTCAGTTGGGAGAGCGTAAGACTGAAGATCTAAAGGTCCCTGGTTCGATCCCGGGTTTCGGCATGTTTAGTTGCTGTTTTTTTGTTACAGAATAGCAATTTAGCAGCAGAAACTGCCGTGTTCAGGTTCTGGTCTTCAAGATCATTTCATGTTATTACAGTTTGCATTATTATTAGGCCCAATAAAAGAATTTCTTATTAGTAGAGCTTGGCGAAATAGCTTAGTTGTGACAACATTAGACTGAAGATCTAAGGGTGTCTTGTTCAATCCTGGGGTTTAGCATGGTTGGGTGTTTGCTTTTGCTACTGAATAGCAATTTAGCAGCAAAAACTGTTGTTTTCAGTTTTTGATCTTGAAAAACATTTTATGTTATTTCAGTTTGCAAAATCTTTAGCTCCAAAAAAAGACATTCTTATCAGTATAGCTTGCCAAAATAGCTCAGTTGTGAGAGCAATAGACTGAAGACCTTAAAATCCCTAGTACGATCGTGGGTTTCCACATGTTTGGGTGTTTGCATTTTGTTACTGAGTAGCAATTCAGCAAAAAGAAATTTAGCAGCAGAAACGTTTATTTTCAGGTTTCGCCCTCTAGAACACTTGATGTTCTTTCAGTTTGCCTTATCTTAAACACCAAAAAAGACTTTCCAAATGTCAGACGTAGCTGCAATAGCTCATTTGGGAGAGCATTAGACTGAAGATATATAAGTCCCTGGTTCGATCCTGGGTTTCGGCATGTTTAGTAGCTGTATTTTTGTTACAGAATAGCAATTTACCAGCAGAATCTTTCATTATAAGGTGTTGCTCTTCAAGAACACTTGATGCTCTTTTTTTCCCTACCTAAAACCCCAAATACGACTTCACATCTGTCACAATTAGCCGAAATAGCTCAGTTGGGAGAGCGTTAGACTGAAGATCTAAAGGTCCCTGGTTCGATCCCGGGTTTCGGCATATTTAGTTGCTGTTTTCTTTGTTACAGAATAGCAATTTAGCAGCAGAAACTGCCGTGTTCAGGTTCTGGCCTTCAAGAACATTTCATGTTATTACAGTTTGCATTATTATTAGCCCCAATAAAATAATTTCTTATTAGTAGAGCTTGGCGAAATAGCTCAGTTGTGACAACATTAAACTGAAGATCTAAGGGTGTCTTGTTCAATCCTGGGGTTTAGCATGGTTGGGTGTTTGATTTTGCTACTGAATAGCAATTTAGCAGCAAAAACTGTTGTGTTCAGGTTTTGATCTTGAAAAGCATTTTATGTTATTTCAGTTTGCAAAATCTTTAGCTCCAAAAAAAGACATTCTTATCAGTATAGCTTGCCAAAATAGCTCAGTTGTGAGAGCAATAGACTGAAGACCTTAAAATCCCTAGTATGATCGTGGGTTTCCACATGTTTGGGTGTTTGCAGTTTGTTACTGAGTAGCAAATCAGCAAAAAGAAATTTAGCAGCAGAAACTTTCAATTTCAGGTTTCGCCCTCTAGGACACTTGATGTTCTTTCAGTTTGCCTTATCTTAAACACCAAAAAAGACTTTCTAAACATCAGACTTACACGCAATAGCTCTTTTGTGAGAGCATTAAACTGAAGATCTAAAGGTCCTGGGTTCGATCCCAGGATTCGGCATGTTTAGTTGCTGTATTTTTGTTACAGAATAGCAATTTACCAGCAGAATCTTTCATTATCAGGTGTTGTTCATCAAGAACACTTAATGCTCTTTTTTTTCCCAGCCTAAAACCCCAAATACGGTTTGACATCTTTCACAATTAGCCGAAATAGCTCAGTTGGGAGAGCGTTAGACTGAAGATCTAAAGGTCCCTGGTTCGATCCTGGGTTTCGGCATATTTAGTTGCTGTTTTTTTGTTACAGAATAGCAATTTAGCAGCAGAAACTGCCGTGTTCAGGTTCTGGTCTTCAAGATCATTTCATGTTATTACAGTTTGCATTATTATTAGCCCCAATAAAAGAATTTCTTATTAGTAGAGCTTGGCGAAATAGCTCAGTTGTGAGAACATTAGACTGAAGATCTAAGGGTGTCTTGTTCAATCCTGGGGTTTAGCATGGTTGGGTGTTTGCTTTTGCTACTGAAATGCAATTTAGCAGCAAATACTGTTGTTTTCAGTTTTTGATCTTGAAAAACATTTTATGTTATTTCAGTTTGCAAAATCTTTAGCTCCAAAAAAAGACATTCTTATCAGTATAGCTTGCCAAAATAGCTCAGTTGTGAGAGCAATAGACTGAAGACCTTAAAATCCCTAGTACGATCGTGGGTTTCCACATGTTTGGGTGTTTGCATTTTGTTACTGAGTAGCAATTCAGCAAAAAGAAATTTAGCAGCAGGAACTTTCATTTTCAGGTTTCGCCCTCTAGGACACTTGATGTTCTTTCAGTTTGCCTTATCTTAAACACCAAAAAAGACTTTCCAAATGTCAGACGTAGCTGCAATAGCTCATTTGGGAGAGCATTAGACTGAAGATCTATAAGTCCCTGGTTCGATCCTGGGTTTCGGCATGTTTAGTAGCTGTATTTTTGTTACAGAATAGCTATTTACCAGCAGAATCTTTCATTATAAGGTGTTGCTCTTCAAGAACACTTGATGCTCTTTTTTTCCCAACCTAAAACCCCAAATACGACTTCACATCTGTCAAAATTAGCCGAAATAGCTCAGTTGGGAGAGCGTTAAACTGAAGATCTAAAGGTCCCTGGTTCGATCCCGGGTTTCGGCATGTTTAGTTGCTGTTTTTTTGTTACAGAATAGCAATTTAGCAGCAGAAACTGCCGTGTTCAGGTTCTGGTCTTCAAGATCATTTCATGTTATTACAGTTTGCATTATTATTAGGCCCAATAAAAGAATTTCTTATTAGTAGAGCTTGGCGAAATAGCTCAGTTGTGACAACATTAGACTGAAGATCTAAGGGTGTCTTGTTCAATCCTGGGGTTTAGCATGGTTGGGTGTTTGCTTTTGCTACTGAATAGCAATTTAGCAGCAAAAACTGTTGTTTTCAGTTTTTGATCTTGAAAAACATTTTATGTTATTTCAGTTTGCAAAATCTTTAGCTCCAAAAAAAGACATTCTTATCAGTATAGCTTGCCAAAATAGCTCAGTTGTGAGAGCTATAGACTGAAGACCTTAAAATCCCTAGTACGATCGTGGGTTTCCACATGTTTGGGTGTTTGCATTTTGTTACTGAGTAGCAATTCAGCAAAAAGAAATTTAGCAGCAGAAACGTTTATTTTCAGGTTTCGCCCTCTAGAACACTTGATGTTCTTTCAGTTTGCCTTATCTTAAACACCAAAAAAGACTTTCCAAATGTCAGACGTAGCTGCAATAGCTCATTTGGGAGAGCATTAGACTGAAGATATATAAGTCCCTGGTTCGATCCCGGGTTTCGGCATGTTTAGTAGCTGTATTTTTGTTACAGAATAGCAATTTACCAGCAGAATCTTTCATTATAAGGTGTTGCTCTTCAAGAACACTTGATGCTCTTTTTTTCCCTACCTAAAACCCCAAATACGACTTCACATCTGTCACAATTAGCCGAAATAGCTCAGTTGGGAGAGCGTTAGACTGAAGATCTAAAGGTCCCTGGTTCGATCCCGGGTTTCGGCATATTTAGTTGCTGTTTTCTTTGTTACAGAATAGCAATTTAGCAGCAGAAACTGCCGTGTTCAGGTTCTGGCCTTCAAGAACATTTCATGTTATTACAGTTTGCATTATTATTAGCCCCAATAAAATAATTTCTTATTAGTAGAGCTTGGCGAAATAGCTCAGTTGTGACAACATTAAACTGAAGATCTAAGGGTGTCTTGTTCAATCCTGGGGTTTAGCATGGTTGGGTGTTTGATTTTGCTACTGAATAGCAATTTAGCAGCAAAAACTGTTGTGTTCAGGTTTTGATCTTGAAAAGCATTTTATGTTATTTCAGTTTGCAAAATCTTTAGCTCCAAAAAAAGACATTCTTATCAGTATAGCTTGCCAAAATAGCTCAGTTGTGAGAGCAATAGACTGAAGACCTTAAAATCCCTAGTATGATCGTGGGTTTCCACATGTTTGGGTGTTTGCAGTTTGTTACTGAGTAGCAAATCAGCAAAAAGAAATTTAGCAGCAGAAACTTTCAATTTCAGGTTTCGCCCTCTAGGACACTTGATGTTCTTTCAGTTTGCCTTATCTTAAACACCAAAAAAGACTTTCTAAACATCAGACTTACACGCAATAGCTCTTTTGTGAGAGCATTAAACTGAAGATCTAAAGGTCCTGGGTTCGATCCCAGGATTCGGCATGTTTAGTTGCTGTATTTTTGTTACAGAATAGCAATTTACCAGCAGAATCTTTCATTATCAGGTGTTGTTCATCAAGAACACTTAATGCTCTTTTTTTTCCCAGCCTAAAACCCCAAATACGGTTTGACATCTTTCACAATTAGCCGAAATAGCTCAGTTGGGAGAGCGTTAGACTGAAGATCTAAAGGTCCCTGGTTCGATCCTGGGTTTCGGCATATTTAGTTGCTGTTTTTTTGTTACAGAATAGCAATTTAGCAGCAGAAACTGCCGTGTTCAGGTTCTGGTCTTCAAGATCATTTCATGTTATTACAGTTTGCATTATTATTAGCCCCAATAAAAGAATTTCTTATTAGTAGAGCTTGGCGAAATAGCTCAGTTGTGAGAACATTAGACTGAAGATCTAAGGGTGTCTTGTTCAATCCTGGGGTTTAGCATGGTTGGGTGTTTGCTTTTGCTACTGAAATGCAATTTAGCAGCAAATACTGTTGTTTTCAGTTTTTGATCTTGAAAAACATTTTATGTTATTTCAGTTTGCAAAATCTTTAGCTCCAAAAAAAGACATTCTTATCAGTATAGCTTGCCAAAATAGCTCAGTTGTGAGAGCAATAGACTGAAGACCTTAAAATCCCTAGTACGATCGTGGGTTTCCACATGTTTGGGTGTTTGCATTTTGTTACTGAGTAGCAATTCAGCAAAAAGAAATTTAGCAGCAGGAACTTTCATTTTCAGGTTTCGCCCTCTAGGACACTTGATGTTATTTCAGTTTGCCTTATCTTAAACACCAAAAAAGACTTTCCAAATGTCAGACGTAGCTGCAATAGCTCATTTGGGAGAGCATTAGACTGAAGATCTATAAGTCCCTGGTTCGATCCTGGGTTTCGGCATGTTTAGTAGCTGTATTTTTGTTACAGAATAGCTATTTACCAGCAGAATCTTTCATTATAAGGTGTTGCTCTTCAAGAACACTTGATGCTCTTTTTTTCCCAACCTAAAACCCCAAATACGACTTCACATCTGTCAAAATTAGCCGAAATAGCTCAGTTGGGAGAGCGTTAGACTGAAGATCTAAAGGTCCCTGGTTCGATCCCGGGTTTCGGCATGTTTAGTTGCTGTTTTTTTGTTACAGAATAGCAATTTAGCAGCAGAAACTGCCGTGTTCAGGTTCTGGTCTTCAAGATCATTTCATGTTATTACAGTTTGCATTATTATTAGGCCCAATAAAAGAATTTCTTATTAGTAGAGCTTGGCGAAATAGCTCAGTTGTGACAACATTAGACTGAAGATCTAAGGGTGTCTTGTTCAATCCTGGGGTTTAGCATGGTTGGGTGTTTGCTTTTGCTACTGAATAGCAATTTAGCAGCAAAAACTGTTGTTTTCAGTTTTTGATCTTGAAAAACATTTTATGTTATTTCAGTTTGCAAAATCTTTAGCTCCAAAAAAAGACATTCTTATCAGTATAGCTTGCCAAAATAGCTCAGTTGTGAGAGCTATAGACTGAAGACCTTAAAATCCCTAGTACGATCGTGGGTTTCCACATGTTTGGGTGTTTGCATTTTGTTACTGAGTTGCAATTCAGCAAAAAGAAATTTAGCAGCAGAAACGTTTATTTTCAGGTTTCGCCCTCTAGAACACTTGATGTTCTTTCAGTTTGCCTTATCTTAAACACCAAAAAAGACTTTCCAAATGTCAGACGTAGCTGCAATAGCTCATTTGGGAGAGCATTAGACTGAAGATATATAAGTCCCTGGTTCGATCCCTGGTTTCGGCATGTTTAGTAGCTGTATTTTTGTTACAGAATAGCAATTTACCAGCAGAATCTTTCATTATAAGGTGTTGCTCTTCAAGAACACTTGATGCTCTTTTTTTCCCTACCTAAAACCCCAAATACGACTTCACATCTGTCACAATTAGCCGAAATAGCTCAGTTGGGAGAGCGTTAGACTGAAGATCTAAAGGTCCCTGGTTCGATCCCGGGTTTCGGCATATTTAGTTGCTGTTTTCTTTGTTACAGAATAGCAATTTAGCAGCAGAAACTGCCGTGTTCAGGTTCTGGTCTTCAAGAACATTTCATGTTATTACAGTTTGCATTATTATTAGCCCCAATAAAATAATTTCTTATTAGTAGAGCTTGGCGAAATAGCTCAGTTGTGACAACATTAGACTGAAGATCTAAGGGTGTCTTGTTCAATCCTGGGGTTTAGCATGGTTGGGTGTTTGCTTTTGCTACTGAATAGCAATTTAGCAGCAAAAACTGTTGTGTTCAGGTTTTGATCTTGAAAAGCATTTTATGTTATTTCAGTTTGCAAAATCTTTAGCTCCAAAAAAAGACATTCTTATCAGTATAGCTTGCCAAAATAGCTCAGTTGTGAGAGCAATAGACTGAAGACCTTAAAATCCCTAGTACGATCGTGGGTTTCCACATGTTTGGGTGTTTGCAGTTTGTTACTGAGTAGCAATTCAGCAAAAAGAAATTTAGCAGCAGAAACTTTCATTTTCAGGTTTCGCCCTCTAGGACACTTGATGTTCTTTCAGTTTGCCTTATCTTAAACACCAAAAAAGACTTTCTAAACGTCAGACTTACACGCAATAGCTCTTTTGTGAGAGCATTAAACTGAAGATCTAAAGGTCCTTGGTTCGATCCCAGGATTCGGCATGTTTAGTTGCTGTATTTTTGTTACAGAATAGCAATTTACCAGCAGAATCTTTCATTATCAGGTGTTGTTCATCAAGAACACTTAATGCTCTTTTTTTTCCCAGCCTAAAACCCCAAATACGGCTTGACATCTTTCACAATTAGCTGAAATAGCTCAGTTGGGAGAGCGTTAGACTGAAGATCTAAAGGTCCCTGGTTCGATCCCGGGTTTTGGCATATTTAGTTGCTGTTTTTTTGTTACAGAATAGCAATTTAGCAGCAGAAACTGCCGTGTTCAGGTTCTGGTCTTCAAGATCATTTCATGTTATTACAGTTTGCATTATTATTAGCCCCAGTAAAAGAATTTCTTATTAGTAGAGCTTGGCGAAATAGCTCAGTTGTGAGAACATTAGACTGAAGATCTAAGGGTGTCTTGTTCAATCCTGGGGTTTAGCATGGTTGGGTGTTTGCTTTTGCTACTGAATAGCAATTTAGCAGCAAAAACTGTTGTTTTCAGTTTTTGATCTTGAAAAACATTTTATGTTATTTCAGTTTGCAAAATCTTTAGCTCCAAAAAAAGACTTTCTTATCAGTATAGCTTGCCAAAATAGCTCAGTTGTGAGAGCAATAGACTGAAGACCTTAAAATCCCTAGTACGATCGTGGGTTTCCACATGTTTGGGTGTTTGCATTTTGTTACTGAGTAGCAATTCAGCAAAAAGAAATTTAGCAGCAGAAACGTTTATTTTCAGGTTTCGCCCTCTAGGACACTTGATGTTCTTTCAGTTTGCCTTATCTTAAACACCAAAAAAGACTTTCCAAATGTCAGACGTAGCTGCAATAGCTCATTTGGAAGAGCATTAGATTGAAGATCTATAAGTCCCTGGTTCGATCCCGGGTTTCGGGATGTAAAGTAGCTGTATTTTTGTTACAGAATAGCAATTTACCAGCAGAATCTTTAATTATCAGGTGTTGCTCTTCAAGAACACTTGATGCTCTTTTTTTCCCAACCTAAAACCCCAAATACGACTTAACATCTGTCACAATTAGCCGAAATAACTCAGTTGGGAGAGCATTAGACTGAAGAACTAAAGGGTCCCTGGTTCGATCCCGGGTTTCGGCATATTGAGTTGCTGTTTCTTTTGTTACAGAATAGCAATTTAGCAGCAGAAACTGCCGTGTTCAGGTTCTGGTCTTCAAGAACATTTCATGTTATTACAGTTTGCATTATTATTAGCCCCAATAAAATAATTTCTTATTAGTTGAGCTTGGCGAAATAGCTCAGTTGTGACAACATTAGACTGAAGATCTAAGGGTGTCTTGTTCAATCCTGGGGTTTAGCATGGTTGGGTGTTTGCTATTGCTACTGAATAGCAATTTAGCAGCAAAAACTGTTGTGTTCAGGTTTTGATCTTGAAAAGCATTTTATGTTATTTCAGTTTGCAAAATCTTTAGCTCCTAAAAAAAGACATTCTTATCAGTATAGCTTGCCAAAATAGCTCAGTTGTGAGAGCAATAGACTGAAGACCTTAAAATCCCTAGTACGATCGTGGGTTTCCACATGTTTGGGTGTTTGCAGTTTGTTACTGAGTAGCAATTCAGCAAAAAGAAATTTAGCAGCAGAAACTTTCATTATCAGGTTTCGCCCTCTAGGACACTTGATGTTCTTTCAGTTTGCCTTATCTTAAACACCAAAAAAGACTTTCTAAACGTCAGACTTACACGCAATAGCTCTTTTGTGAGAGCATTAAACTGAAGATCTAAAGGTCCTGGGTTCGATCCCAGGATTCGGCATATTTAGTTGCGGTATTTTTGTTACAGAATAGCAATTTACCAGCAGAATCTTTCATTATCAGGTGTTGTTCATCAAGAACACTTAATGCTCTTTTTTTTCCCAGCCTAAAAACCCAAATACGGCTTGACATCTTTCACAATTAGCCGAAATAGCTCAGTTGGGAGAGAGTTAGACTGAAGATCTAAAGGTCCCTGGTTCGATCCTGGGTTTTGGCATATTTAGTTGCTGTTTTTTGTTACAGAATAGCAATTTAGCAGCAGAAACTGCCGTGTTCAGGTTCTGGTCTTCAAGATCATTTCATGTTATTACAGTTTGCATTATTATTAGCCCCAATAAAAGAATTTCTTATTAGTAGAGCTTGGCGAAATAGCTCAGTTGTGAGAACATTAGACTGAAGATCTAAGGGTGTCTTGTTCAATCCTGGGGTTTAGCATGGTTGGGTGTTTGCTTTTGCTACTGAATAGCAATTTAGCAGCAAAAACTGTTGTTTTCAGTTTTTGATCTTGAAAAACATTTTATGTTATTTCAGTTTGCAAAATCTTTAGCTCCAAAAAAAGACTTTCTTATCAGTATAGCTTGCCAAAATAGCTCAGTTGTGAGAGCAATAGACTGAAGACCTTAAAATCCCTAGTACGATCGTGGGTTTCCACATGTTTGGGTGTTTGCATTTTGTTACTGAGTAGCAATTCAGCAAAAAGAAATTTAGCAGCAGAAACGTTTATTTTCAGGTTTCGCCCTCTAGGACACTTGATGTTCTTTCAGTTTGCCTTATCTTAAACACCAAAAAAGACTTTCCAAATGTCAGACGTAGCTGCAATAGCTCATTTGGGAGAGCATTAGACTGAAGATCTATAAGTCCCGGGTTCGATCCCGGGTTTCGGGCATGTTTAGTAGCTGTATTTTTGTTACAGAATAGCAATTTACCAGCAGAATCTTTCATTATCAGGTGTTGCTCTTCAAGAACACTTGATTCTCTTTTTTTCCCAACCTAAAACCCCAAATACGACTTCACATCTGTCACAATTAGCCGAAATAACTCAGTTGGGAGAGCATTAGACTGAAGAACTAAAGGGTCCCTGGTTCGATCCTGGGTTTCGGCATATTGAGTTGCTGTTTCTTTTGTTACAGAATAGCAATTTAGCAGCAGAAACTGCCGTGTTCAGGTTCTGGTCTTCAAGAACATTTCATGTTATTACAGTTTGCATTATTATTAGCCCCAATAAAATAATTTCTTATTAGTTGAGCTTGGCGAAATAGCTCAGTTGTGACAACATTAGACTGAAGATCTAAGGGTGTCTTGTTCAATCCTGGGGTTTAGCATGGTTGGGTGTTTGCTATTGCTACTGAATAGCAATTTAGCAGCAAAAACTGTTGTGTTCAGGTTTTGATCTTGAAAAGCATTTTATGTTATTTCAGTTTGCAAAATCTTTAGCTCCTAAAAAAAGACATTCTTCTCAGTGTAGCTTGGCAAAATAGCTCAGTTGTGAGAGCAATAGACTGAAGACCTTAAAATCCCTAGTACGATCGTGGGTTTCCACATGTTTGGGTGTTTGCAGTTTGTTACTGAGTAGCAATTCAGCAAAAAGAAATTTAGCAGCAGAAACTTTCATTTTCAGGTTTCGCCCTCTAGGACACTTGATGTTCTTTCAGTTTGCCTTATCTTAAACACCAAAAAAGACTTTCTAAACGTCAGACTTACACGCAATAGCTCTTTTGTGAGAGCATTAAACTGAAGATCTAAAGGTCCTGGGTTCGATCCCAGGATTCGGCATATTTAGTTGCGGTATTTTTGTTACAGAATAGCAATTTACCAGCAGAATCTTTCATTATCAGGTGTTGTTCATCAAGAACACTTAATGCTCTTTTTTTCCCCAGCCTAAAACCCCAAATACGGCTTGACATCTGTCACAATTAGCCGAAATAGCTCAGTTGGGAGAGAGTTAGACTGAAGATCTAAAGATCACTGGTTCGATCCCGGGTTTTGGCATATTTAGTTGCTGTTTTTTTGTTACAGAATAGCAATTTAGCAGCAGAAACTGCCGTGTTCAGGTTCTGGTCTTCAAGATCATTTCATGTTATTACAGTTTGCATTATTATTAGCCCCAATAAAAGAATTTCTTATTAGTAGAGCTTGGCGAAATAGCTCAGTTGTGAGAACATTAGACTGAAGATCTAAGGGTGTCTTGTTCAATCCTGGGGTTTAGCATGGTTGGGTGTTTGCTTTTGCTACTGAATAGCAATTTAGCAGCAAAAACTGTTGTTTTCAGTTTTTGATCTTGAAAAACATTTTATGTTATTTCAGTTTGCAAAATCTTTAGCTCCAAAAAAAGACTTTCTTATCAGTATAGCTTGCCAAAATAGCTCAGTTGTGAGAGCAATAGACTGAAGACCTTAAAATCCCTAGTACGATCGTGGGTTTCCACATGTTTGGGTGTTTGCATTTTGTTACTGAGTAGCAATTCAGCAAAAAGAAATTTAGCAGCAGAAACGTTTATTTTCAGGTTTCGCCCTCTAGGACACTTGATGTTCTTTCAGTTTGCCTTATCTTAAACACCAAAAAAGACTTTCCAAATGTCAGACGTAGCTGCAATAGCTCATTTGGGAGAGCATTAGACTGAAGATCTATAAGTCCCTGCTTCGATCCCGGGTTTCGGCATGTTTAGTAGCTGTATTTTTGTTACAGAATAGCAATTTACCTGCAGAATCTTTCATTATCAGGTGTTGCTCTTCATGAACACGTGATGCTCTTTTTTTCCCAACCTAAAACCCCAAATACGACTTCACATCTGTCACAATTAGCCGAAATAACTCAGTTGGGAGAGCGTTAGACTGAAGAACTAAAGGGTCCCTGGTTCGATCCCGGGTTTTGGCATATTTAGTTGCTGTTTTTATTGTTACAGAATAGCAATTTAGCAGCAGAAACTGCCGTGTTCAGGTTCTGGTCTTCAAGAACATTTCATGTTATTACAGTTTGCATTATTATTAGCCCCAATAAAATAATTTCTTATTAGTAGAGCTTGGCGAAATAGCTCAGTTGTGACAACATTAGACTGAAGATCTAAGGGTGTCTTGTTCAATCCTGGGGTTTAGCATGGTTGGGTGTTTGCTATTGCTACTGAATAGCAATTTAGCAGCAAAAACTGTTGTGTTCAGGTTTTGATCTTGAAAAGCATTTTATGTTATTTCAGTTTGCAAAATCTTTAGCTCCTAAAAAAAGACATTCTTATCAGTATAGCTTGCCAAAATAGCTCAGTTGTGAGAGCAATAGACTGAAGACCTTAAAATCCCTAGTACGATCGTGGGTTTCCACATGTTTGGGTGTTTGCAATTTGTTACTGAGTAGCAATTCAGCAAAAAGAAATTAAGCAGCAGAAACTTTCATTTTCAGGTATCGCCCTCTAGGACACTTGATGTTCTTTCAGTTTGCCTTATCTTAAACACCAAAAAAGACTTTCTAAACGTCAGACTTACACGCAATAGCTCTTTTGTGAGAGCATTAAACTGAAGATCTAAAGGTCCTGGGTTCGATCCCAGGATTCGGCATATTTAGTTGCGGTATTTTTGTTACAGAATAGCAATTTACCAGCAGAATCTTTCATTATCAGGTGTTGTTCATCAAGAACACTTAATGCTCTTTTTTTTCCCAGCCTAAAACCCCAAATACGGCTTGACATCTTTCACAATTAGCTGAAATAGCTCAGTTGGGAGAGCGTTAGACTGAAGATCTAAAGGTCCCTGGTTCGATCCCGGGTTTTGGCATATTTAGTTGCTGTTTTTTTGTTACAGAATAGCAATTTAGCAGCAGAAACTGCCGTGTTCAGGTTCTGGTCTTCAAGATCATTTCATGTTATTACAGTTTGCATTATTATTAGCCCCAGTAAAAGAATTTCTTATTAGTAGAGCTTGGCGAAATAGCTCAGTTGTGAGAACATTAGACTGAAGATCTAAGGGTGTCTTGTTCAATCCTGGGGTTTAGCATGGTTGGGTGTTTGCTTTTGCTACTGAATAGCAATTTAGCAGCAAAAACTGTTGTTTTCAGTTTTTGATCTTGAAAAACATTTTATGTTATTTCAGTTTGCAAAATCTTTAGCTCCAAAAAAAGACTTTCTTATCAGTATAGCTTGCCAAAATAGCTCAGTTGTGAGAGCAATAGACTGAAGACCTTAAAATCCCTAGTACGATCGTGGGTTTCCACATGTTTGGGTGTTTGCATTTTGTTACTGAGTAGCAATTCAGCAAAAAGAAATTTAGCAGCAGAAACGTTTATTTTCAGGTTTCGCCCTCTAGGACACTTGATGTTCTTTCAGTTTGCCTTATCTTAAACACCAAAAAAGACTTTCCAAATGTCAGACGTAGCTGCAATAGCTCATTTGGAAGAGCATTAGATTGAAGATCTATAAGTCCCTGGTTCGGTTTCGGGATGTAAAGTAGCTGTATTTTTGTTACAGAATAGCAATTTACCAGCAGAATCTTTAATTATCAGGTGTTGCTCTTCAAGAACACTTGATGCTCTTTTTTTCCCAACCTAAAACCCCAAATACGACTTAACTACTGTCACAATTAGCCGAAATAACTCAGTTGGGAGAGCATTAGACTGAAGAACTAAAGGGTCCCTGGTTCGATCCCGGGTTTCGGCATATTGAGTTGCTGTTTCTTTTGTTACAGAATAGCAATTTAGCAGCAGAAACTGCCGTGTTCAGGTTCTGGTCTTCAAGAACATTTCATGTTATTACAGTTTGCATTATTATTAGCCCCAATAAAATAATTTCTTATTAGTTGAGCTTGGCGAAATAGCTCAGTTGTGACAACATTAGACTGAAGATCTAAGGGTGTCTTGTTCAATCCTGGGGTTTAGCATGGTTGGGTGTTTGCTATTGCTACTGAATAGCAATTTAGCAGCAAAAACTGTTGTGTTCAGGTTTTGATCTTGAAAAGCATTTTATGTTATTTCAGTTTGCAAAATCTTTAGCTCCTAAAAAAAGACATTCTTATCAGTATAGCTTGCCAAAATAGCTCAGTTGTGAGAGCAATAGACTGAAGACCTTAAAATCCCTAGTACGATCGTGGGTTTCCACATGTTTGGGTGTTTGCAGTTTGTTACTGAGTAGCAATTCAGCAAAAAGAAATTTAGCAGCAGAAACTTTCATTATCAGGTTTCGCCCTCTAGGACACTTGATGTTCTTTCAGTTTGCCTTATCTTAAACACCAAAAAAGACTTTCTAAACGTCAGACTTACACGCAATAGCTCATTTGGGAGAGCATTAGACTGAAGATCTATAAGTCCCTGGTTCGATCCTGGGTTTCGGCATGTTTAGTAGCTGTATTTTTGTTACAGAATAGCAATTTACCAGCAGAATCTTTCATTATAAGGTATTGCTCTTCAAGAACACTTGATGCTCTTTTTTTTCCAACCTAAAACCCCAAATACGACTTCACATCTGTCACAATTAGCCGAAATAGCTCAGTTGGGAGAGAGTTAGACTGAAGATCTAAAGGTCCCTGGTTCGATCCCGGGTTTTGGCATATTTAGTTGCTGTTTTTTGTTACAGAATAGCAATTTAGCAGCAGAAACTGCCGTGTTCAGGTTCTGGTCTTCAAGATCATTTCATGTTATTACAGTTTGCATTATTATTAGCCCCAATAAAAGAATTTCTTATTAGTAGAGCTTGGCGAAATAGCTCAGTTGTGAGAACATTAGACTGAAGATCTAAGGGTGTCTTGTTCAATCCTGGGGTTTAGCATGGTTGGGTGTTTGCTTTTGCTACTGAATAGCAATTTAGCAGCAAAAACTGTTGTTTTCAGTTTTTGATCTTGAAAAACATTTTATGTTATTTCAGTTTGCAAAATCTTTAGCTCCAAAAAAAGACTTTCTTATCAGTATAGCTTGCCAAAATAGCTCAGTTGTGAGAGCAATAGACTGAAGACCTTAAAATCCCTAGTACGATCGTGGGTTTCCACATGTTTGGGTGTTTGCATTTTGTTACTGAGTAGCAATTCAGCAAAAAGAAATTTAGCAGCAGAAACGTTTATTTTCAGGTTTCGCCCTCTAGGACACTTGATGTTCTTTCAGTTTGCCTTATCTTAAACACAAAAAAGACTTTCCAAATGTCAGACGTAGCTGCAATAGCTCATTTGGGAGAGCATTAGACTGAAGATCTATAAGTCCCGGGTTCGATCCCGGGTTTCGGGCATGTTTAGTAGCTGTATTTTTGTTACAGAATAGCAATTTACCAGCAGAATCTTTCATTATCAGGTGTTGCTCTTCAAGAACACTTGATTCTCTTTTTTTCCCAACCTAAAACCCCAAATACGACTTCACATCTGTCACAATTAGCCGAAATAACTCAGTTGGGAGAGCATTAGACTGAAGAACTAAAGGGTCCCTGGTTCGATCCTGGGTTTCGGCATATTGAGTTGCTGTTTCTTTTGTTACAGAATAGCAATTTAGCAGCAGAAACTGCCGTGTTCAGGTTCTGGTCTTCAAGAACATTTCATGTTATTACAGTTTGCATTATTATTAGCCCCAATAAAATAATTTCTTATTAGTTGAGCTTGGCGAAATAGCTCAGTTGTGACAACATTAGACTGAAGATCTAAGGGTGTCTTGTTCAATCCTGGGGTTTAGCATGGTTGGGTGTTTGCTATTGCTACTGAATAGCAATTTAGCAGCAAAAACTGTTGTGTTCAGGTTTTGATCTTGAAAAGCATTTTATGTTATTTCAGTTTGCAAAATCTTTAGCTCCTAAAAAAAGACATTCTTCTCAGTGTAGCTTGGCAAAATAGCTCAGTTGTGAGAGCAATAGACTGAAGACCTTAAAATCCCTAGTACGATCGTGGGTTTCCACATGTTTGGGTGTTTGCAGTTTGTTACTGAGTAGCAATTCAGCAAAAAGAAATTTAGCAGCAGAAACTTTCATTTTCAGGTTTCGCCCTCTAGGACACTTGATGTTCTTTCAGTTTGCCTTATCTTAAACACCAAAAAAGACTTTCTAAACGTCAGACTTACACGCAATAGCTCTTTTGTGAGAGCATTAAACTGAAGATCTAAAGGTCCTGGGTTCGATCCCAGGATTCGGCATATTTAGTTGCGGTATTTTTGTTACAGAATAGCAATTTACCAGCAGAATCTTTCATTATCAGGTGTTGTTCATCAAGAACACTTAATGCTCTTTTTTTTTCCCAGCCTAAAACCCCAAATACGGCTTGACATCTTTCACAATTAGCCGAAATAGCTCAGTTGGGAGAGAGTTAGACTGAAGATCTAAAGATCACTGGTTCGATCCCGGGTTTTGGCATATTTAGTTGCTGTTTTTTTGTTACAGAATAGCAATTTAGCAGCAGAAACTGCCGTGTTCAGGTTCTGGTCTTCAAGATCATTTCATGTTATTACAGTTTGCATTATTATTAGCCCCAATAAAAGAATTTCTTATTAGTAGAGCTTGGCGAAATAGCTCAGTTGTGAGAACATTAGACTGAAGATCTAAGGGTGTCTTGTTCAATCCTGGGGTTTAGCATGGTTGGGTGTTTGCTTTTGCTACTGAATAGCAATTTAGCAGCAAAAACTGTTGTTTTCAGTTTTTGATCTTGAAAAACATTTTATGTTATTTCAGTTTGCAAAATCTTTAGCTCCAAAAAAAGACTTTCTTATCAGTATAGCTTGCCAAAATAGCTCAGTTGTGAGAGCAATAGACTGAAGACCTTAAAATCCCTAGTACGATCGTGGGTTTCCACATGTTTGGGTGTTTGCATTTTGTTACTGAGTAGCAATTCAGCAAAAAGAAATTTAGCAGCAGAAACGTTTATTTTCAGGTTTCGCCCTCTAGGACACTTGATGTTCTTTCAGTTTGCCTTATCTTAAACACCAAAAAAGACTTTCCAAATGTCAGACGTAGCTGCAATAGCTCATTTGGGAGAGCATTAGACTGAAGATTTATAAGTCCCTGGTTCGATCCCAAGTTTCGGCATGTTTAGTAGCTGTATTTTTGTTACAGAATAGCAATTTACCAGCAGAATCTTTCATTATAAGGTGTTGCTCTTCAAGAACACTTGATGCTCTTTTTTTCCCAACCTAAAACCCCAAATACGACTTCACATCTGTCACAATTAGCTGAAATAGCTCAGTTGGGAAAGCGTTAGACTGAAGATCTAAAGGTCCCTGGTTCGATCCCGGGTTTCGGCATGTTTAGTTGCTGTTTTTTTTGTTACAGAATAGCAATTTAGCAGCAGAAACTGCCGTGTTCAGGTTCTGGTCTTCAAGAACATTTCATGTTATTACAGTTTGCATTATTATTAGCCCCAATAAAATAATTTCTTATTAGTAGAGCTTGGCGAAATAGCTCAGTTGTGACAACATTAGACTGAAGATCTAAGGGTGTCTTGTTCAATCCTGGGGTTTAGCATGGTTCGGTGTTTGCTTTTGCTACTGAATAGCAATTTAGCAGCAAAAACTGTTGTTTTCAGTTTTTGATCTTGAAAAACATTTTATGTTATTTCAGTTTGCAAAATCTTTAGCTCCAAAAAAAGACATTCTTCTCAGTATAGCTTGCCAAAATAGCTCAGTTGTGAGAGCAATAGACTGAAGACCTTAAAATCCCTAGTACGATCGTGGGTTTCCACATGTTTGGGTGTTTGCAGTTTGTTACTGAGTAGCAATTCAGCAAAAAGAAATTTAGCAGCAGAAACTTTCATTTTCAGGTTTCGCCCTCTAGGACACTTGATGTTCTTTCAGTTTGCCTTATCTTAAACACCAAAAAAGACTTTCTAAACGTCAGACTTACACGCAATATCTCTTTTGTGAGAGCATTAAACTGAAGATCTAAAGGTCCTGGGTTCGATCCCAGGATTCGGCATATTTAGTTGCGGTATTTTTGTTACAGAATAGCAATTTACCAGCAGAATCTTTCATTATCAGGTGTTGTTCATCAAGAACACTTAATGCTCTTTTTTTCCCAGCCTAAAACCCCAAATACGGCTTGACATCTTTCACAATTAGCCGAAATAGCTCAGTTGGGAGAGCGTTAGACTGAAGATCTAAAGGTCCCTGGTTCGATCCCGGGTTTTGGCATATTTAGTTGCTGTTTTTTTGTTACAGAATAGCAATTTAGCAGCAGAAACTGCCGTGTTTAGGTTCTGGTCTTCAAGATCATTTCATGTTATTACAGTTTGCATTATTATTAGCCCCAATAAAAGAATTTCTTATTAGTAGAGCTTGGCGAAATAGCTCAGGTGTGAGAACATTAGACTGAAGATCTAAGGGTGTATTGTTCAATCCTGGGGTTTTGCATGGTTGGGTGTTTGCTTTTGCTTCTGAATAGCAATTTAGCAGCAAAAACTGTTGTTTTCAGTTTTTGATCTTGAAAAACATTTTATGTTATTTCAGTTTGCAAAATCTTTAGCTCCAAAAAAAGACTTTCTTATCAGTATAGCTTGCCAAAATAGCTCAGTTGTGAGAGCAATAGACTGAAGACCTTAAAATCCCTAGTACGATCGTGGGTTTCCACATGTTTGGGTGTTTGCATTTTGTTACTGAGTAGCAATTCAGCAAAAAGAAATTTAGCAGCAGAAACGTTTATTTTCAGGTTTCGCCCTCTAGGACACTTGATGTTCTTTCAGTTTGCCTTATCTTAAACACCAAAAAAGACTTTCCAAATGTCAGACGTAGCTGCAATAGCTCATTTGGGAGAGCATTAGACTGAAGATCTATAAGTCCCTGGTTCGATCCCGGGTTTCGGCATGTTTAGTAACTGTATTTTTGTTACAGAATAGCAATTTACCAGCAGAATCTTTCATTATAAGGTGTTGCTCTTCAAGAACACTTGATGCTCTTTTTTTCCCAACCTAAAACCCCAAATACGACTTCACATCTGTCACAATTAGCCGAAATAGCTCAGTTGGGAGAGCGTTAGACTGAAGAACTAAAGGGTCCCTGGTTCGATCCCGGGTTTCGGCATATTTAGTTGCTGTTTTTTTTGTTACAGAATAGCAATTTAGCAGCAGAAACTGCCGTGTTCAGGTTCTGGTCTTCAAGAACATTTCATGTTATTACAGTTTGCATTATTATTAGCCCCAATAAAATAATTTCTTATTAGTAGAGCTTGGCGAAATAGCTCAGTTGTGAGAACATTAGACTGAAGATCTAAGGGTGTCTTGTTCAATCCTGGGGTTTAGCATGGTTGGGTGTTTGCTTTTGCTACTGAATAGCAATTTAGCAGCAAAAACTGTTGTGTTCAGGTTTTGATCTTGAAAAGCATTTTATGTTATTTCAGTTTGCAAAATCTTTAGCTCCTAAAAAAAGACATTCTTATCAGTATAGCTTGCCAAAATAGCTCAGTTGTGAGAGCAATAGACTGAAGACCTTAAAATCCCTAGTACGATCGTGGGTTTCCACATGTTTGGGTGTTTGCAGTTTGTTACTGAGTAGCAATTCAGCAAAAAGAAATTTAGCAGCAGAAACGTTTATTTTCAGGTTTCGCCCTCTAGGACACTTGATGTTCTTTCAGTTTGCCTTATCTTAAACACCAAAAAAGACTTTCTAAATGTCAGACGTAGCTGCAATAGCTCATTTGGGAGAGCATTAGATTGAAGATCTATAAGTCCCTGGTTCGATCCCAGGTTTCGGCATGTTTAGTAGCTGTATTTTTGTTACAGAATAGCAATTTACCTGCAGAATCTTTCATTATCAGGTGTTGCTCTTCAAGAACACTTGATGCTCTTTTTTTCCCAACCTAAAACCCCAAATACGACTTTACATCTGTCACAATTAGCCGAAATAACTCAGTTGGGAGAGCGTTAGACTGAAGAACTAAAGTGTCCCTGGTTCGATCCCGGGTTTCGGCATATTTAGTTGCTGTTTTTTTGTTACAGAATAGCAATTTAGCAGCAGAAACTGCCGTGTTCAGGTTCTGGTCTTCAAGATCATTTCATGTTATTACAGTTTGCATTATTATTAGCCCCAATAAAAGAATTTCTTATTAGTAGAGCTTGGCGAAATAGCTCAGTTGTGAGAACATTAGACTGAAGATCTAAGGGTGTCTTGTTCAATCCTGGGGTTTAGCATGGTTGGGTGTTTGCTTTTGCTACTGAATAGCAATTTAGCAGCAAAAACTGTTGTGTTCAGGTTTTGATCTTGAAAAGCATTTTATGTTATTTCAGTTTGCAAAATCTTTAGCTCCTAAAAAAAGACATTCTTATCAGTATAGCTTGCCAAAATAGCTCAGTTGTGAGAGCAATAGACTGAAGACCTTAAAATCCCTAGTACGATCGTGGGTTTCCACATGTTTGGGTGTTTGCATTTTGTTACTGAGTAGCAATTCAGCAAAAAGAAATTTAGCAGCAGAAACGTTTATTTTCAGGTTTCGCCCTCTAGGACACTTGATGTTCTTTCAGTTTGCCTTATCTTAAACACCAAAAAAGACTTTCCAAATGTCAGACGTAGCTGCAATAGCTCATTTGGGAGAGCATTAGACTGAAGATCTATAAGTCCCTGGTTCGATCCCGGGTTTCGGCATGTTTAGTAACTGTATTTTTGTTACAGAATAGCAATTTACCAGCAGAATCTTTCATTATAAGGTGTTGCTCTTCAAGAACACTTGATGCTCTTTTTTTCCCAACCTAAAACCCCAAATACGACTTCACATCTGTCACAATTAGCCGAAATAGTTCAGTTGGGAGAGCGTTAGACTGAAGAACTAAAGGGTCCCTGGTTCGATCCCGGGTTTCGGCATATTTAGTTGCTGTTTTTTTTGTTACAGAATAGCAATTTAGCAGCAGAAACTGCCGTGTTCAGGTTCTGGTCTTCAAGAACATTTCATGTTATTACAGTTTGCATTATTATTAGCCCCAATAAAATAATTTCTTATTAGTAGAGCTTGGCGAAATAGCTCAGTTGTGAGAACATTAGACTGAAGATCTAAGGGTGTCTTGTTCAATCCTGGGGTTTAGCATGGTTGGGTGTTTGCTTTTGCTACTGAATAGCAATTTAGCAGCAAAAACTGTTGTGTTCAGGTTTTGATCTTGAAAAGCATTTTATGTTATTTCAGTTTGCAAAATCTTTAGCTCCTAAAAAAAGACATTCTTATCAGTATAGCTTGCCAAAATAGCTCAGTTGTGAGAGCAATAGACTGAAGACCTTAAAATCCCTAGTACGATCGTGGGTTTCCACATGTTTGGGTGTTTGCAGTTTGTTACTGAGTAGCAATTCAGCAAAAAGAAATTTAGCAGCAGAAACGTTTATTTTCAGGTTTCGCCCTCTAGGACACTTGATGTTCTTTCAGTTTGCCTTATCTTAAACACCAAAAAAGACTTTCTAAATGTCAGACGTAGCTGCAATAGCTCATTTGGGAGAGCATTAGACTGAAGATCTATAAGTCCCTGGTTCGATCCAAGGTTTCGGCATGTTTAGTAGCTGTATTTTTGTTACAGAATAGCAATTTACCTGCAGAATCTTTCATTATCAGGTGTTGCTCTTCAAGAACACTTGATGCTCTTTTTTTCCCAACCTAAAACCCCAAATACGACTTTACATCTGTCACAATTAGCCGAAATAACTCAGTTGGGAGAGCGTTAGACTGAAGAACTAAAGTGTCCCTGGTTCGATCCCGGGTTTCGGCATATTTAGTTGCTGTTTTTTTGTTACAGAATAGCAATTTAGCAGCAGAAACTGCCGTGTTCAGGTTCTGGTCTTCAAGATCATTTCATGTTATTACAGTTTGCATTATTATTAGCCCCAATAAAAGAATTTCTTATTAGTAGAGCTTGGCGAAATAGCTCAGTTGTGAGAACATTAGACTGAAGATCTAAGGGTGTCTTGTTCAATCCTGGGGTTTAGCATGGTTGGGTGTTTGCTTTTGCTACTGAATAGCAATTTAGCAGCAAAAACTGTTGTGTTCAGGTTTTGATCTTGAAAAGCATTTTATGTTATTTCAGTTTGCAAAATCTTTAGCTCCTAAAAAAAGACATTCTTATCAGTATAGCTTGCCAAAATAGCTCAGTTGTGAGAGCAATAGACTGAAGACCTTAAAATCCCTAGTACGATCGTGGGTTTCCACATGTTTGGGTGTTTGCAGTTTGTTACTGAGTAGCAATTCAGCAAAAAGAAATTTAGCAGCAGAAACGTTTATTTTCAGGTTTCGCCCTCTAGGACACTTGATGTTCTTTCAGTTTGCCTTATCTTAAACACCAAAAAAGACTTTCTAAACGTCAGACTTACACGCAATAGCACTTTTGTGAGAGCATTAAACTGAAGATCTAAAGGTCCTGGGTTCGATCCCAGTATTCGGCATATTTAGTTGCGGTATTTTTGTTACAGAATAGCAATTTACCAGCAGAATCTTTCATTGTCAGGTGTTGTTCATCAAGAACACTTAATGCTCTTTTTTTTCCCAGCCTAAAACCCGAAATACGGCTTGACATCTTTCACAATTAGCTGAAATAGCTCATTTGGGAGAGCGTTAGACTGAAGATCTAAAGGTCCCTGGTTCGATCCTGGGTTTTGGCATATTTAGTTGCTGTTTTTTTGTTACAGAATAGCAATTTAGCAGCAGAAACTGCCGTGTTCAGGTTCTGGTCTTCAAGATCATTTCATGTTATTACAGTTTGCATTATTATTAGCCCCAATAAAAGAATTTCTTATTAGTAGAGCTTGGCGAAATAGCTCAGTTGTGAGAACATTAGACTGAAGATCTAAGGGTGTCTTGTTCAATCCTGGGGTTTAGCATGGTTGGGTGTTTGCTTTTGCTACTGAATAGCAATTTAGCAGCAAAAACTGTTGTTTTCAGTTTTTGATCTTGAAAAACATTTTATGTTATTTCAGTTTGCAAAATCTTTAGCTCCAAAAAAAGACTTTCTTATCAGTATAGCTTGCCAAAATAGCTCAGTTGTGAGAGCAATAGACTGAAGACCTTAAAATCCCTAGTACGATCGTGGGTTTCCACATGTTTGGGTGTTTGCATTTTGTTACTGAGTAGCAATTCAGCAAAAAGAAATTTAGCAGCAGAAACGTTTATTTTCAGGTTTCGCCCTCTAGGACACTTGATGTTCTTTCAGTTTGCCTTATCTTAAACACCAAAAAAGACTTTCCAAATGTCAGACGTAGCTGCAATAGCTCATTTGGGAGAGCATTAGACTGAAGATCTATAAGTCCCTGGTTCGATCCCAGGTTTCGGCATGTTTAGTAGCTGTATTTTTGTTACAGAATAGCAATTTACCTGCAGAATCTTTCATTATCAGGTGTTGCTCTTCAAGAACACTTGATGCTCTTTTTTTCCCAACCTAAAACCCCAAATACGACTTTACATCTGTCACAATTAGCCGAAATAACTCAGTTGGGAGAGCGTTAGACTGAAGAACTAAAGTGTCCCTGGTTCGATCCCGGGTTTCGGCATATTTAGTTGCTGTTTTTTTGTTACAGAATAGCAATTTAGCAGCAGAAACTGCCGTGTTCAGGTTCTGGTCTTCAAGATCATTTCATGTTATTACAGTTTGCATTATTATTAGCCCCAATAAAAGAATTTCTTATTAGTAGAGCTTGGCGAAATAGCTCAGTTGTGAGAACATTAGACTGAAGATCTAAGGGTGTCTTGTTCAATCCTGGGGTTTAGCATGGTTGGGTGTTTGCTTTTGCTACTGAATAGCAATTTAGCAGCAAAAACTGTTGTGTTCAGGTTTTGATCTTGAAAAGCATTTTATGTTATTTCAGTTTGCAAAATCTTTAGCTCCTAAAAAAAGACATTCTTATCAGTATAGCTTGCCAAAATAGCTCAGTTGTGAGAGCAATAGACTGAAGACCTTAAAATCCCTAGTACGATCGTGGGTTTCCACATGTTTGGGTGTTTGCATTTTGTTACTGAGTAGCAATTCAGCAAAAAGAAATTTAGCAGCAGAAACGTTTATTTTCAGGTTTCGCCCTCTAGGACACTTGATGTTCTTTCAGTTTGCCTTATCTTAAACACCAAAAAAGACTTTCCAAATGTCAGACGTAGCTGCAATAGCTCATTTGGGAGAGCATTAGACTGAAGATCTATAAGTCCCTGGTTCGATCCTGGGTTTCGGCATGTTTAGTAACTGTATTTTTGTTACAGAATAGCAATTTACCAGCAGAATCTTTCATTATAAGGTGTTGCTCTTCAAGAACACTTGATGCTCTTTTTTTCCCAACCTAAAACCCCAAATACGACTTCACATCTGTCACAATTAGCCGAAATAGCTCAGTTGGGAGAGCGTTAGACTGAAGAACTAAAGGGTCCCTGGTTCGATCCCGGGTTTCGGCATATTTAGTTGCTGTTTTTTTTGTTACAGAATAGCAATTTAGCAGCAGAAACTGCCGTGTTCAGGTTCTGGTCTTCAAGAACATTTCATGTTATTACAGTTTGCATTATTATTAGCCCCAATAAAATAATTTCTTATTAGTAGAGCTTGGCGAAATAGCTCAGTTGTGAGAACATTAGACTGAAGATCTAAGGGTGTCTTGTTCAATCCTGGGGTTTAGCATGGTTGGGTGTTTGCTTTTGCTACTGAATAGCAATTTAGCAGCAAAAACTGTTGTGTTCAGGTTTTGATCTTGAAAAGCATTTTATGTTATTTCAGTTTGCAAAATCTTTAGCTCCTAAAAAAAGACATTCTTATCAGTATAGCTTGCCAAAATAGCTCAGTTGTGAGAGCAATAGACTGAAGACCTTAAAATCCCTAGTACGATCGTGGGTTTCCACATGTTTGGGTGTTTGCAGTTTGTTACTGAGTAGCAATTCAGCAAAAAGAAATTTAGCAGCAGAAACGTTTATTTTCAGGTTTCGCCCTCTAGGACACTTGATGTTCTTTCAGTTTGCCTTATCTTAAACACCAAAAAAGACTTTCTAAATGTCAGACGTAGCTGCAATAGCTCATTTGGGAGAGCATTAGACTGAAGATCTATAAGTCCCTGGTTCGATCCCAGGTTTCGGCATGTTTAGTAGCTGTATTTTTGTTACAGAATAGCAATTTACCTGCAGAATCTTTCATTATCAGGTGTTGCTCTTCAAGAACACTTGATGCTCTTTTTTTCCCAACCTAAAACCCCAAATACGACTTTACATCTGTCACAATTAGCCGAAATAACTCAGTTGGGAGAGCGTTAGACTGAAGAACTAAAGTGTCCCTGGTTCGATCCCGGGTTTCGGCATATTTAGTTGCTGTTTTTTTGTTACAGAATAGCAATTTAGCAGCAGAAACTGCCGTGTTCAGGTTCTGGTCTTCAAGATCATTTCATGTTATTACAGTTTGCATTATTATTAGCCCCAATAAAAGAATTTCTTATTAGTAGAGCTTGGCGAAATAGCTCAGTTGTGAGAACATTAGACTGAAGATCTAAGGGTGTCTTGTTCAATCCTGGGGTTTAGCATGGTTGGGTGTTTGCTTTTGCTACTGAATAGCAATTTAGCAGCAAAAACTGTTGTGTTCAGGTTTTGATCTTGAAAAGCATTTTATGTTATTTCAGTTTGCAAAATCTTTAGCTCCTAAAAAAAGACATTCTTATCAGTATAGCTTGCCAAAATAGCTCAGTTGTGAGAGCAATAGACTGAAGACCTTAAAATCCCTAGTACGATCGTGGGTTTCCACATGTTTGGGTGTTTGCAGTTTGTTACTGAGTAGCAATTCAGCAAAAAGAAATTTAGCAGCAGAAACGTTTATTTTCAGGTTTCGCCCTCTAGGACACTTGATGTTCTTTCAGTTTGCCTTATCTTAAACACCAAAAAAGACTTTCTAAACGTCAGACTTACACGCAATAGCACTTTTGTGAGAGCATTAAACTGAAGATCTAAAGGTCCTGGGTTCGATCCCAGTATTCGGCATATTTAGTTGCGGTATTTTTGTTACAGAATAGCAATTTACCAGCAGAATCTTTCATTGTCAGGTGTTGTTCATCAAGAACACTTAATGCTCTTTTTTTTCCCAGCCTAAAACCCGAAATACGGCTTGACATCTTTCACAATTAGCTGAAATAGCTCATTTGGGAGAGCGTTAGACTGAAGATCTAAAGGTCCCTGGTTCGATCCTTGGTTTTGGCATATTTAGTTGCTGTTTTTTTGTTACAGAATAGCAATTTAGCAGCAGAAACTGCCGTGTTCAGGTTCTGGTCTTCAAGATCATTTCATGTTATTACAGTTTGCATTATTATTAGCCCCAATAAAAGAATTTCTTATTAGTAGAGCTTGGCGAAATAGCTCAGTTGTGAGAACATTAGACTGAAGATCTAAGGGTGTCTTGTTCAATCCTGGGGTTTAGCATGGTTGGGTGTTTGCTTTTGCTACTGAATAGCAATTTAGCAGCAAAAACTGTTGTTTTCAGTTTTTGATCTTGAAAAACATTTTATGTTATTTCAGTTTGCAAAATCTTTAGCTCCAAAAAAAGACTTTCTTATCAGTATAGCTTGCCAAAATAGCTCAGTTGTGAGAGCAATAGACTGAAGATCTTAAAATCCCTAGTACGATCGTGGATTTCCACATGTTTGGGTGTTTGCATTTTGTTACTGAGTAGCAATTCAGCAAAAAGAAATTTAGCAGCAGAAACGTTTATTTTCAGGTTTCGCCCTCTAGGACACTTGATGTTCTTTCAGTTTGCCTTATCTTAAACACCAAAAAAGACTTTCCACATGTCAGACGTAGCTGCAATAGCTCATTTGGGAGAGCATTAGACTGAAGATCTATAAGTCCCTGGTTCGATCCTGGGATTCGGCATGTTTAGTAGCTGTATTTTTGTTACAGAATAGCAATTTACCAGCAGAATCTTTCATTATAAGGTGTTGCTCTTCAAGAACACTTGATGCTCTTTTTTTCCCAACCTAAAACCCCAAATACGACTTCACATCTGTCACAATTAGCCGAAATAGCTCAGTTGGGAAAGTGTTAGACTGAAGATCTAAAGGTCCCTGGTTCGATCCCGGGTTTCGGCATATTTAGTTGCTGTTTTTTTTGTTACAGAATAGCAATTTAGCAGCAGAAACTGCCGTGTTCAGGTTCTGGTCTTCAAGAACATTTCATGTTATTACAGTTTGCACTATAATTAGCCCCAATAAAAGAATTTCTTATTAGTAGAGCTTGGCGAAATAGCTCAGTTGTGAGAACATTAGACTGAAGATCTAAGGGTGTCTTGTTCAATCCTGGGGTTTAGCATGGTTGGGTGTTTGCTTTTGCTACTGAATAGCAATTTAGCAGCAAAAACTGTTGTTTTCAGTTTTTGATCTTGAAAAACATTTTATGTTATTTCAGTTTGCAAAATCTTTAGCTCCAAAAAAAGACATTCTTATCAGTATAGCTTGCCAAAATAGCTCAGTTGTGAGAGCAATAGACTGAAGACCTTAAAATCCCTAGTACGATCGTGGGTTTCCACATGTTTGGGTGTTTGCATTTTGTTACTGAGTAGCAATTCAGCAAAAAGAAATTTAGCAGCAGAAACGTTTATTTTCAGGTTTCGCCCTCTAGGACACTTGATGTTCTTTCAGTTTGCCTTATCTTAAACACCAAAAAAGACTTTCCAAATGTCAGACGTAGCTGCAATAGCTCATTTGGGAGAGCATTAGACTGAAGATCTATAAGTCCCTGGTTCGATCCCGGGTTTCGGCATGTTTAGTAGCTGTATTTTTGTTACAGAATAGCAATTTACCAGCAGAATCTTTCATTATCAGGTGTTGCTCTTCAAGAACACCTGATGCTCTTTTTTTCCCAACCTAAAACCCCAAATACGACTTCACATCTGTCACAATTAGCCGAAATAGCTCAGTTGGGAGAGCGTTAGACTGAAGAACTAAAGGGTCCCTGGTTCGATCCCGGGTTTCGGCATATTTAGTTGCTGTTTTTTTTGTTACAGAATAGCAATTTAGCAGCAGAAACTGCCGTGTTCAGGTTCTGGTCTTCAAGAACATTTCATGTTATTACAGTTTGCATTATTATTTGCCCCAATTAAATAATTTCTTATTAGTAGAGCTTGGCGAAATAGCTCAGTTGTGACAACATTAGACTGAAGATCTAAGGGTGTCTTGTTCAATCCTGGGGTTTAGCATGGTTGGGTGTTTGCTATTGCTACTGAATAGCAATTTAGCAGCAAAAACTGTTGTGTTCAGGTTTTGATCTTGAAAAGCATTTTATGTTATTTCAGTTTGCAAAATCTTTAGCTCCTAAAAAAAGACATTCTTATCAGTATAGCTTGCCAAAATAGCTCAGTTGTGAGAGCAATAGACTGAAGACCTTAAAATCCCTAGTACGATCGTGGGTTTCCACATGTTTGGGTGTTTGCAGTTTGTTACTGAGTAGCAATTCAGCAAAAAGAAATTTAGCAGCAGAAACGTTTATTTTCAGGTTTCGCCCTCTAGGACACTTGATGTTCTTTCAGTTTGCCTTATCTTAAACACCAAAAAAGACTTTCTAAACGTCAGACTTACACGCAATAGCACTTTTGTGAGAGCATTAAACTGAAGATCTAAAGGTCCTGGGTTCGATCCCAGTATTCGGCATATTTAGTTGCGGTATTTTTGTTACAGAATAGCAATTTACCAGCAGAATCTTTCATTGTCAGGTGTTGTTCATCAAGAACACTTAATGCTCTTTTTTTTCCCAGCCTAAAACCCGAAATACGGCTTGACATCTTTCACAATTAGCTGAAATAGCTCATTTGGGAGAGCGTTAGACTGAAGATCTAAAGGTCCCTGGTTCGATCCTTGGTTTTGGCATATTTAGTTGCTGTTTTTTTGTTACAGAATAGCAATTTAGCAGCAGAAACTGCCGTGTTCAGGTTCTGGTCTTCAAGATCATTTCATGTTATTACAGTTTGCATTATTATTAGCCCCAATAAAAGAATTTCTTATTAGTAGAGCTTGGCGAAATAGCTCAGTTGTGAGAACATTAGACTGAAGATCTAAGGGTGTCTTGTTCAATCCTGGGGTTTAGCATGGTTGGGTGTTTGCTTTTGCTACTGAATAGCAATTTAGCAGCAAAAACTGTTGTTTTCAGTTTTTGATCTTGAAAAACATTTTATGTTATTTCAGTTTGCAAAATCTTTAGCTCCAAAAAAAGACTTTCTTATCAGTATAGCTTGCCAAAATAGCTCAGTTGTGAGAGCAATAGACTGAAGATCTTAAAATCCCTAGTACGATCGTGGATTTCCACATGTTTGGGTGTTTGCATTTTGTTACTGAGTAGCAATTCAGCAAAAAGAAATTTAGCAGCAGAAACGTTTATTTTCAGGTTTCGCCCTCTAGGACACTTGATGTTCTTTCAGTTTGCCTTATCTTAAACACCAAAAAAGACTTTTCACATGTCAGACGTAGCTGCAATAGCTCATTTGGGAGAGCATTAGACTGAAGATCTATAAGTCCCTGGTTCGATCCTGGGATTCGGCATGTTTAGTAGCTGTATTTTTGTTACAGAATAGCAATTTACCAGCAGAATCTTTCATTATAAGGTGTTGCTCTTCAAGAACACTTGATGCTCTTTTTTTCCCAACCTAAAACCCCAAATACGACTTCACATCTGTCACAATTAGCCGAAATAGCTCAGTTGGGAAAGTGTTAGACTGAAGATCTAAAGGTCCCTGGTTCGATCCCGGGTTTCGGCATATTTAGTTGCTGTTTTTTTTGTTACAGAATAGCAATTTAGCAGCAGAAACTGCCGTGTTCAGGTTCTGGTCTTCAAGAACATTTCATGTTATTACAGTTTGCACTATAATTAGCCCCAATAAAAGAATTTCTTATTAGTAGAGCTTGGCGAAATAGCTCAGTTGTGAGAACATTAGACTGAAGATCTAAGGGTGTCTTGTTCAATCCTGGGGTTTAGCATGGTTGGGTGTTTGCTTTTGCTACTGAATAGCAATTTAGCAGCAAAAACTGTTGTTTTCAGTTTTTGATCTTGAAAAACATTTTATGTTATTTCAGTTTGCAAAATCTTTAGCTCCAAAAAAAGACATTCTTATCAGTATAGCTTGCCAAAATAGCTCAGTTGTGAGAGCAATAGACTGAAGACCTTAAAATCCCTAGTACGATCGTGGGTTTCCACATGTTTGGGTGTTTGCATTTTGTTACTGAGTAGCAATTCAGCAAAAAGAAATTTAGCAGCAGAAACGTTTATTTTCAGGTTTCGCCCTCTAGGACACTTGATGTTCTTTCAGTTTGCCTTATCTTAAACACCAAAAAAGACTTTCCAAATGTCAGACGTAGCTGCAATAGCTCATTTGGGAGAGCATTAGACTGAAGATCTATAAGTCCCTGGTTCGATCCCGGGTTTCGGCATGTTTAGTAGCTGTATTTTTGTTACAGAATAGCAATTTACCAGCAGAATCTTTCATTATCAGGTGTTGCTCTTCAAGAACACCTGATGCTCTTTTTTTCCCAACCTAAAACCCCAAATACGACTTCACATCTGTCACAATTAGCCGAAATAGCTCAGTTGGGAGAGCGTTAGACTGAAGAACTAAAGGGTCCCTGGTTCGATCCCGGGTTTCGGCATATTTAGTTGCTGTTTTTTTTGTTACAGAATAGCAATTTAGCAGCAGAAACTGCCGTGTTCAGGTTCTGGTCTTCAAGAACATTTCATGTTATTACAGTTTGCATTATTATTTGCCCCAATTAAATAATTTCTTATTAGTAGAGCTTGGCGAAATAGCTCAGTTGTGACAACATTAGACTGAAGATCTAAGGGTGTCTTGTTCAATCCTGGGGTTTAGCATGGTTGGGTGTTTGCTATTGCTACTGAATAGCAATTTAGCAGCAAAAACTGTTGTGTTCAGGTTTTGATCTTGAAAAGCATTTTATGTTATTTCAGTTTGCAAAATCTTTAGCTCCTAAAAAAAGACATTCTTATCAGTATAGCTTGCCAAAATAGCTCAGTTGTGAGAGCAGTAGACTGAAGACCTTAAAATCCCTAGTACGATCGTGGGTTTCCACATGTTTGGGTGTTTGCAGTTTGTTACTGAGTAGCTATTCAGCAAAAAGAAATTTAGCAGCAGAAACTTTCATTTTCAGGTTTCGCCCTCTTGGACACTTGATGTTCTTTCAGTTTGCCTTATCTTAAACACCAAAAAAGACTTTCTAAACGTCAGACTTACACGCAATAGCTCTTTTGTGAGAGCATTAAACTGAAGATCTAAAGGTCCTGGGTTCGATCCCTGGATTCGGCATATTTAGTTGCGGTATTTTTGTTACAGAATAGCAATTTACCAGCAGAATCTTTCATTATCAGGTGTTGTTCATCAAGAACACTTAATGCTCTTTTTTTTCCCAGCCTAAAACCCCAAATACGGCTTGACATCTTTCACAATTAGCCGAAATAGCTCAGTTGGGAGAGTGTTAGACTGAAGATCTAAAGGTCCCTGTTTCGAACCCGGGTTTCCGCATATTTAGTTGCTGTTTTTTTGTTACAGAATAGCAATTTAGCAGCAGAAACTGCCGTGTTCAGGTTCTGGTCTTCAAGATCATTTCATGTTATTACAGTTTGCATTATTATTAGCCCCAATAAAAGAATTTCTTATTAGTAGAGCTTGGCGAAATAGCTCAGTTGTGAGAACATTAGACTGAAGATCTAAGGGTGTCTTGTTCAATCCTGGGGTTTAGCATGGTTGGGTGTTTGCTTTTGCTACTGAATAGCAATTTAGCAGCAAAAACTGTTGTTTTCAGTTTTTGATCTTGAAAAACATTTTATGTTATTTCAGTTTGCAAAATCTTTAGCTCCAAAAAAAGACTTTCTTATCAGTATAGCTTGCCAAAATAGCTCAGTTGTGAGAGCAATAGACTGAAGACCTTAAAATCCCTAGTACGATCGTGGGTTTCCACATGTTTGGGTGTTTGCATTTTGTTACTGAGTAGCAATTCAGCAAAAAGAAATTTAGCAGCAGAAACGTTTATTTTCAGGTTTCGCCCTCTAGGACACTTGATGTTCTTTCAGTTTGCCTTATCTTAAACACCAAAAAAGACTTTCTAAATGTCAGACGTAGCTGCAATAGCTCATTTGGGAGAGCATTAGACTGAAGATCTATAAGTCCCTGGTTTGATCCCGGGTTTCGGCATGTTTAGTAGCTGTATTTTTGTTACAGAATAGCAATTTACCAGCAGAATCTTTCATTATCAGGTGTTGCTCTTCAAGAACACTTGATGCTCTTTTTTTCCCAACCTAAAACCCCAAATACGACTTCACATCTTTCACAATTAGCCGAAATAACTCAGTTGGGAGAGCGTTAGACTGAAGAACTAAAGGGTCCCTGGTTCGATCCTGGGTTTCGGCATATTTAGTTGCTGTTTTTTTGTTACAGAATAGCAATTTAGCAGCAGAAACTGCCGTGTTCAGGTTCTGGTCTTCAAGATCATTTCATGTTATTACAGTTTGCATTATTATTAGCCCCAATAAAAGAATTTCTTATTAGTAGAGCTTGGCGAAATAGCTCAGTTGTGACAACATTAGACTGAAGATCTAAGGGTGTCTTGTTCAATCCTGGGGTTTAGCATGGTTGGGTGTTTGCTTTTGCTACTGAATAGCAATTTAGCAGCAAAAACTGTTGTTTTCAGTTTTTGATCTTGAAAAACATTTTATGTTATTTCAGTTTGCAAAATCTTTAGCTCCAAAAAAAGACTTTCTTATCAGTATAGCTTGCCAAAATAGCTCAGTTGTGAGAGCAATAGACTGAAGACCTTAAAATCCCTAGTACGATCGTGGGTTTCCACATGTTTGGGTGTTTGCAGTTTGTTACTGAGTAGCAATTCAGCAAAAAGAAATTTAGCAGCAGAAACGTTTATTTTCAGGTTTCGCCCTCTAGGACACTTGATGTTCTTTCAGTTTGCCTTATCTTAAACACCAAAAAAGACTTTCCAAATGTCAGACGTAGCTGCAATATCTCATTTGGGAGAGCATTAGACTGAAGATCTATAAGTCCCTGGTTCGATCCCTGGTTTCGGCATGTTTAGTAGCTGTATTTTTGTTACAGAATAGCAATTTACCAGCAGAATCTTTCATTATCAGGTGTTGCTCTTCAAGAACACCTGATGCTCTTTTTTTCCCAACCTAAAACCCCAAATACGACTTCACATCTGTCACAATTAGCCGAAATAGCTCAGTTGGGAGAGCGTTAGACTGAAGAACTAAAGGATCCCGGGTTTCGGCATATTTAGTTACTGTTTTTTTTGTTACAGAATAGCAATTTAGCAGCAGAAACTGCCGTGTTCAGGTTCTGGTCTTCAAGAACATTTCATGTTATTACAGTTTGCATTATTATTTGCCCCAATAAAATAATTTCTTATTAGTAGAGCTTGGCGAAATAGCTCAGTTGTGACAACATTAGACTGAAGATCTAAGGGTGTCTTGTTCAATCCTGGGGTTTAGCATGGTTGGGTGTTTGCTATTGCTACTGAATAGCAATTTAGCAGCAAAAACTGTTGTGTTCAGGTTTTGATCTTGAAAAGCATTTTATGTTATTTCAGTTTGCAAAATCTTTAGCTCCTAAAAAAAGACATTCTTATCAGTATAGCTTGCCAAAATAGCTCAGTTGTGAGAGCAGTAGACTGAAGACCTTAAAATCCCTAGTACGATCATGGGTTTCCACATGTTTGGGTGTTTGCAGTTTGTTACTGAGTAGCAATTCAGCAAAAAGAAATTTAGCAGCAGAAACTTTCATTTTCAGGTTTCGCCCTCTAGGACACTTGATGTTCTTTCAGTTTGCCTTATCTTAAACACCAAAAAATACTTTCTAAACGTCAGACTTACATGCAATAGCTCTTTTGTGAGAGCATTAAACTGAAGATCTAAAGGTCCTGGGTTCGATCCCAGGATTCGGCATATTTAGTTGCGGTATTTTTGTTACAGAATAGCAATTTACCAGCAGAATCTTTCATTATCAGGTGTTGTTCATCAAGAACACTTAATGCTCTTTTTTTTCCCAGCCTAAAACCCCAAATACGGCTTGACATCTTTCACAATTAGCCGAAATAGCTCAGTTGGGAGAGCGTTAGACTGAAGATCTAAAGGTCCCTGGTTCGATCCCGGGTTTTGGCATATTTAGTTGCTGTTTTTTGTTACAGAATAGCAATTTAGCAGCAGAAACTGCCGTGTTCAGGTTCTGATCTTCAAGATCATTTCATGTTATTACAGTTTGCATTATTATTAGCCCCAATGAAAGAATTTCTTATTAGTAGAGCTTGGCGAAATAGCTCAGTTGTGAGAACATTAGACTGAAGATCTAAGGGTGTCTTGTTCAATCCTGGGGTTTAGCATGGTTGGGTGTTTGCTTTTGCTACTGAATAGCAATTTAGCAGCAAAAACTGTTGTTTTCAGTTTTTGATCTTGAAAAACATTTTATGTTATTTCAGTTTGCAAAATCTTTAGCTCCAAAAAAAGACTTTCTTATCAGTATAGCTTGCCAAAATAGCTCAGTTGTGAGAGCAATAGACTGAAGACTTTAAAATCCCTAGTACGATCGTGGGTTTCCACATGTTTGGGTGTTTGCATTTTGTTACTGAGTAGCAATTCAGCAAAAAGAAATTTAGCAGCAGAAACGTTTATTTTCAGGTTTCGCCCTCTAGGACACTTGATGTTCTTTCAGTTTGCCTTATCTTAAACACCAAAAAAGACTTTCCAAATGTCAGACGTAGCTGCAATAGCTCATTTGGGAGAGCATTAGACTGAAGATCTATAAGTCCCTGGTTCGATCCCGGGTTTCGGCATGTTTAGTAGCTGTATTTTTGTTACAGAATAGCAATTTACCAGCAGAATCTTTCATTATAAGGTGTTGCTCTTCAAGAACACTTGATGCTCTTTTTTCCCCAACCTAAAACCCCAAATACGACTTCACATCTGTCACAATTAGCTGAAATAGCTCAGTTGGGAGAGCATTAAACTGAAGATCTAAAGGTCCCTGGTTCGATCCCGGGTTTCGGCATATTTAGTTGCTGTTTTTTTGTTACAGAATAGCAATTTAGCAGCAGAAACTGCCGTGTTCAGGTTCTGGTCTTCAAGATCATTTCATGTTATTACAGTTTGCATTATTATTAGCCCCAATAAAAGAATTTCTTATTAGTAGAGCTTGGCGAAATAGCTCAGTTGTGACAACATTAGACTGAAGATCTAAGGGTGTCTTGTTCAATCCTGGGGTTTAGCATGGTTGGGTGTTTGCTTTTGCTACTGAATAGCAATTTAGCAGCAAAAACTGTTGTTTTCAGTTTTTGATCTTGAAAAACATTTTATGTTATTTCAGTTTGCAAAATCTTTAGCTCCAAAAAAAGACTTTCTTATCAGTATAGCTTGCCAAAATAGCTCAGTTGTGAGAGCAATAGACTGAAGACCTTAAAATCCCTAGTACGATCGTGGGTTTCCACATGTTTGGGTGTTTGCAGTTTGTTACTGAGTAGCAATTCAGCAAAAAGAAATTTAGCAGCAGAAACGTTTATTTTCAGGTTTCGCCCTCTAGGACACTTGATGTTCTTTCAGTTTGCCTTATCTTAAACACCAAAAAAGACTTTCCAAATGTCAGACGTAGCTGCAATATCTCATTTGGGAGAGCATTAGACTGAAGATCTATAAGTCCCTGGTTCGATCCCTGGTTTCGGCATGTTTAGTAGCTGTATTTTTGTTACAGAATAGCAATTTACCAGCAGAATCTTTCATTATCAGGTGTTGCTCTTCAAGAACACCTGATGCTCTTTTTTTCCCAACCTAAAACCCCAAATACGACTTCACATCTGTCACAATTAGCCGAAATAGCTCAGTTGGGAGAGCGTTAGACTGAAGAACTAAAGGATCCCGGGTTTCGGCATATTTAGTTACTGTTTTTTTTGTTACAGAATAGCAATTTAGCAGCAGAAACTGCCGTGTTCAGGTTCTGGTCTTCAAGAACATTTCATGTTATTACAGTTTGCATTATTATTTGCCCCAATAAAATAATTTCTTATTAGTAGAGCTTGGCGAAATAGCTCAGTTGTGACAACATTAGACTGAAGATCTAAGGGTGTCTTGTTCAATCCTGGGGTTTAGCATGGTTGGGTGTTTGCTATTGCTACTGAATAGCAATTTAGCAGCAAAAACTGTTGTGTTCAGGTTTTGATCTTGAAAAGCATTTTATGTTATTTCAGTTTGCAAAATCTTTAGCTCCTAAAAAAAGACATTCTTATCAGTATAGCTTGCCAAAATAGCTCAGTTGTGAGAGCAGTAGACTGAAGACCTTAAAATCCCTAGTACGATCATGGGTTTCCACATGTTTGGGTGTTTGCAGTTTGTTACTGAGTAGCAATTCAGCAAAAAGAAATTTAGCAGCAGAAACTTTCATTTTCAGGTTTCGCCCTCTAGGACACTTGATGTTCTTTCAGTTTGCCTTATCTTAAACACCAAAAAATACTTTCTAAACGTCAGACTTACATGCAATAGCTCTTTTGTGAGAGCATTAAACTGAAGATCTAAAGGTCCTGGGTTCGATCCCAGGATTCGGCATATTTAGTTGCGGTATTTTTGTTACAGAATAGCAATTTACCAGCAGAATCTTTCATTATCAGGTGTTGTTCATCAAGAACACTTAATGCTCTTTTTTTTCCCAGCCTAAAACCCCAAATACGGCTTGACATCTTTCACAATTAGCCGAAATAGCTCAGTTGGGAGAGCGTTAGACTGAAGATCTAAAGGTCCCTGGTTCGATCCCGGGTTTTGGCATATTTAGTTGCTGTTTTTTGTTACAGAATAGCAATTTAGCAGCAGAAACTGCCGTGTTCAGGTTCTGATCTTCAAGATCATTTCATGTTATTACAGTTTGCATTATTATTAGCCCCAATGAAAGAATTTCTTATTAGTAGAGCTTGGCGAAATAGCTCAGTTGTGAGAACATTAGACTGAAGATCTAAGGGTGTCTTGTTCAATCCTGGGGTTTAGCATGGTTGGGTGTTTGCTTTTGCTACTGAATAGCAATTTAGCAGCAAAAACTGTTGTTTTCAGTTTTTGATCTTGAAAAACATTTTATGTTATTTCAGTTTGCAAAATCTTTAGCTCCAAAAAAAGACTTTCTTATCAGTATAGCTTGCCAAAATAGCTCAGTTGTGAGAGCAATAGACTGAAGACCTTAAAATCCCTAGTACGATCGTGGGTTTCCACATGTTTGGGTGTTTGCAGTTTGTTACTGAGTAGCAATTCAGCAAAAAGAAATTTAGCAGCAGAAACGTTTATTTTCAGGTTTCGCCCTCTAGGACACTTGATGTTCTTTCAGTTTGCCTTATCTTAAACACCAAAAAAGACTTTCCAAATGTCAGACGTAGCTGCAATATCTCATTTGGGAGAGCATTAGACTGAAGATCTATAAGTCCCTGGTTCGATCCCTGGTTTCGGCATGTTTAGTAGCTGTATTTTTGTTACAGAATAGCAATTTACCAGCAGAATCTTTCATTATCAGGTGTTGCTCTTCAAGAACACCTGATGCTCTTTTTTTCCCAACCTAAAACCCCAAATACGACTTCACATCTGTCACAATTAGCCGAAATAGCTCAGTTGGGAGAGCGTTAGACTGAAGAACTAAAGGATCCCGGGTTTCGGCATATTTAGTTACTGTTTTTTTTGTTACAGAATAGCAATTTAGCAGCAGAAACTGCCGTGTTCAGGTTCTGGTCTTCAAGAACATTTCATGTTATTACAGTTTGCATTATTATTTGCCCCAATAAAATAATTTCTTATTAGTAGAGCTTGGCGAAATAGCTCAGTTGTGACAACATTAGACTGAAGATCTAAGGGTGTCTTGTTCAATCCTGGGGTTTAGCATGGTTGGGTGTTTGCTATTGCTACTGAATAGCAATTTAGCAGCAAAAACTGTTGTGTTCAGGTTTTGATCTTGAAAAGCATTTTATGTTATTTCAGTTTGCAAAATCTTTAGCTCCTAAAAAAAGACATTCTTATCAGTATAGCTTGCCAAAATAGCTCAGTTGTGAGAGCAGTAGACTGAAGACCTTAAAATCCCTAGTACGATCATGGGTTTCCACATGTTTGGGTGTTTGCAGTTTGTTACTGAGTAGCAATTCAGCAAAAAGAAATTTAGCAGCAGAAACTTTCATTTTCAGGTTTCGCCCTCTAGGACACTTGATGTTCTTTCAGTTTGCCTTATCTTAAACACCAAAAAATACTTTCTAAACGTCAGACTTACATGCAATAGCTCTTTTGTGAGAGCATTAAACTGAAGATCTAAAGGTCCTGGGTTCGATCCCAGGATTCGGCATATTTAGTTGCGGTATTTTTGTTACAGAATAGCAATTTACCAGCAGAATCTTTCATTATCAGGTGTTGTTCATCAAGAACACTTAATGCTCTTTTTTTTCCCAGCCTAAAACCCCAAATACGGCTTGACATCTTTCACAATTAGCCGAAATAGCTCAGTTGGGAGAGCGTTAGACTGAAGATCTAAAGGTCCCTGGTTCGATCCCGGGTTTTGGCATATTTAGTTGCTGTTTTTTGTTACAGAATAGCAATTTAGCAGCAGAAACTGCCGTGTTCAGGTTCTGATCTTCAAGATCATTTCATGTTATTACAGTTTGCATTATTATTAGCCCCAATGAAAGAATTTCTTATTAGTAGAGCTTGGCGAAATAGCTCAGTTGTGAGAACATTAGACTGAAGATCTAAGGGTGTCTTGTTCAATCCTGGGGTTTAGCATGGTTGGGTGTTTGCTTTTGCTACTGAATAGCAATTTAGCAGCAAAAACTGTTGTTTTCAGTTTTTGATCTTGAAAAACATTTTATGTTATTTCAGTTTGCAAAATCTTTAGCTCCAAAAAAAGACTTTCTTATCAGTATAGCTTGCCAAAATAGCTCAGTTGTGAGAGCAATAGACTGAAGACTTTAAAATCCCTAGTACGATCGTGGGTTTCCACATGTTTGGGTGTTTGCATTTTGTTACTGAGTAGCAATTCAGCAAAAAGAAATTTAGCAGCAGAAACGTTTATTTTCAGGTTTCGCCCTCTAGGACACTTGATGTTCTTTCAGTTTGCCTTATCTTAAACACCAAAAAAGACTTTCCAAATGTCAGACGTAGCTGCAATAGCTCATTTGGGAGAGCATTAGACTGAAGATCTATAAGTCCCTGGTTCGATCCCGGGTTTCGGCATGTTTAGTAGCTGTATTTTTGTTACAGAATAGCAATTTACCAGCAGAATCTTTCATTATAAGGTGTTGCTCTTCAAGAACACTTGATGCTCTTTTTTCCCCAACCTAAAACCCCAAATACGACTTCACATCTGTCACAATTAGCTGAAATAGCTCAGTTGGGAGAGCATTAAACTGAAGATCTAAAGGTCCCTGGTTCGATCCCGGGTTTCGGCATATTTAGTTGCTGTTTTTTTGTTACAGAATAGCAATTTAGCAGCAGAAACTGCCGTGTTCAGGTTCTGGTCTTCAAGAACATTTCATGTTATTACAGTTTGCATTATTATTAGCCCCAATAAAAGAATTTCTTATTAGTAGAGCTTGGCAAAATAGCTCAGTAGTGAGAACATTAGACTGAAGATCTAAGGGTGTCTTGTTCAATCCTGGGGTTTAGCATGGTTGGGTGTTTGCTTTTGCTACTGAATAGCAATTTAGCAGCAAAAACTGTTGTTTTCAGTTTTTGATCTTGAAAAACATTTGATGTTATTTCAGTTTGCAAAATCTTTAGCTCCAAAAAAAGACATTCTTATCAGTATAGCTTGCCAAAATAGCTCAGTTGTGAGAGCAATAGACTGAAGACCTTAAAATCCCTAGTACGATCGTGGGTTTCCACATGTTTGGGTGTTTGCATTTTCTTACTGAGTAGCAATTCAGCAAAAAGAAATTTAGCAGCAGAAACGTTTATTTTCAGGTTTCGCCCTCTAGGACACTAGATGTTCTTTCAGTTTGCCTTATCTTAAACACCAAAAAAGACTTTCCAGATGTCAGACGTA
Organism: Pseudophryne corroboree; assembly: GCF_028390025.1. Classification (NCBI taxonomy): domain Eukaryota; kingdom Metazoa; phylum Chordata; class Amphibia; order Anura; family Myobatrachidae; genus Pseudophryne; species Pseudophryne corroboree. Next base: position 197,464,231 of record NC_086447.1, on the reverse strand, counting down.
GCTACAATAGCTCATTTGGGAGAGCATTAGACTTAAGATCTATAAGTCCCTGGTTCGATCCCGGGTTTCGGCATGTAAAGTAGCTGTATTTTTGTTACAGAATAGCAATTTACCAGCAGAATCTTTCATTATAAGGTGTTGCTCTACAACATGGGTCTTCAACCTGCGACCCTCCAGCTGCTGTGGAACTACACATCCCAGCATGCCCTGCCTCAGTTTTAGCATACCTTAATAGCAAAACTGTAGCAGGGCATGCTGGGATGTGTAGTTTCACAGCAGCTGGAGGGCCACAGGATGAAGACCCATGCTCTACAAGAACACTTGATGCTCTTTTTTTCCCAACCTAAAACCCCAAATACGACTTCACATCTGTCACAATTAGCCAAAATAGCTCAGTTGGGAGAGCGTTAAGGTGTGTACACACGGTAAGATATTTTCTTCCGATTCTGACTATATAGTCAGAATCGGAAGAAAAGATAGTGCAGATCGCAAGGTGACAGTCACCTTGCGATCCCGATCCGATGCCGATGCGCGGCCCCGCGCGGTCGGCATCGGCAGAAAAAATAGGCTGTGCAGGCAAGTCAATCCTGGCTATCTCTATAGAAGAGATAGTCAGGATTGACATCGCACATAGCCAGCATCGCAAGCACACTCATTATGTGCTTGCGATACTGGCTAAGTGCCGACCCGGCCCCCTGTCGCACGGTGAGAATCGGATAAGTCCGAATCTCACCGTGTGTATGCACCCTAAGACTGAAGATCTAAAGGTCCCTGGTTTGATCCCGGGTTTCGGCATATTTAGCTGCTGTTTTTTTTGTTACAGAATAGCAATTTAGCAGCAGAAAATGCCGTGTTCAGGTTCTGGTCTTCAAGAACATTTCATGTTATTACAGTTTGCATTATTATTAGCCCCAATAAAAGAATTTCTTATTAGTAGAGCTTGGCGAAATAGCTCAGTTGTGACAACATTAGACTGAAGATCTAAGGGTGTCTTGTTCAATCCTGGGGTTTAGCATGGTTGGGTGTTTGCTTTTGCTACTGAATAGCAATTTAGCAGCAAAAACTGTTGTGTTCAGGTTTTGATCTTGAAAAGCATTTTATGTTATTTCAGTTTGCAAAATCTTTAGCTCCTAAAAAAAGACATTCTTATCAGTATAGCTTGCCAAAATAGCTCAGTTGTGAGAGCAATAGACTGAAGACCTTAAAATCCCTAGTACGATCGTGGGTTTCCACATGTTTGGGTGTTTGCAGTTTGTTACTGAGTAGCAATTCAGCAAAAAGAAATTTAGCAGCAGAAACTTTCATTTTCAGGTTTCGCCCTCTAGGAAAATTGATGTTCTTTCAGTTTGCCTTATCTTAAACACCAAAAAAGACTTTCTAAACGTCAGACTTACACGCAATAGCTCTTTTGTGAGAGCATTAAACTGAAGATCTAAAGGTCCTGGGTTCGATCCCAGGATTCGGCATATTTAGTTGCGGTATTTTTGTTACAGAATAGCAATTTACCAGCAGAATCTTTCATTATCAGGTGTTGTTCATCAAGAACACTTAATGCTCTTTTTTTTCCTAGCCTAAAACCCCAAATACGGCTTGACATCTTTCACAATTAGCTGAAATAGCTCAGTTGGGAGAGCGTTAGACTGAAGATCTAAAGGTCCCTGGTTCGATCCCGGGTTTCGGCATATTTAGTTGCTGTTTTTTTTGTTACAGAATAGCAATTTAGCAGCAGAAACTGCCGTGTTCAGGTTCCTGTCTTCAAGATCATTTCATGTTAAAACAGTTTGCATTATTATTAGCCCCAATGAAAGAATTTCTTATTAGTAGAGCTTGGCGAAATAGCTCAGTTGTGAGAACATTAGACTGAAGATCTAAGGGTGTCTTGTTCAATCCTGGGGTTTAGCATGGTTGGGTGTTTGCTTTTGCTACTGAATAGCAATTTAGCAGCAAAAACTGTTGTTTTCAGTTTTTGATCTTGAAAAACATTTTATGTTATTTCAGTTTGCAAAATCTTTAGCTCCAAAAAAAGACTTTCTTATCAGTATAGCTTGCCAAAATAGCTCAGTTGTGAGAGCAATAGACTGAAGACCTTAAAATCCCTAGTACGATCGTGGGTTTCCACATGTTTGGGTGTTTGCATTTTGTTACTGAGTAGCAATTCAGCAAAAAGAAATTTAGCAGCAGAAACGTTTATTTTCAGGTTTCGCCCTCTAGGACACTTGATGTTCTTTCAGTTTGCCTTATCTTAAACACCAAAAAAGACTTTCTAAATGTCAGACGTAGCTGCAATAGCTCATTTGGGAGAGCATTAGACTGAAGATCTATAAGTCCCTGGTTTGATCCCGGGTTTCGGCATGTTTAGTAGCTGTATTTTTGTTACAGAATAGCAATTTACCAGCAGAATCTTTCATTATCAGGTGTTGCTCTTCAAGAACACTTGATGCTCTTTTTTTCCCAACCTAAAACCCCAAATACGACTTCACATCTTTCACAATTAGCCGAAATAACTCAGTTGGGAGAGCGTTAGACTGAAGAACTAAAGGGTCCCTGGTTCGATCCCGGGTTTCGGCATATTTAGTTGCTGTTTTTTTGTTACAGAATAGCAATTTAGCAGCAGAAACTGCCGTGTTCAGGTTCTGGTCTTCAAGATCATTTCATGTTATTACAGTTTGCATTATTATTAGCCCCAATAAAAGAATTTCTTATTAGTAGAGCTTGGCGAAATAGCTCAGTTGTGACAACATTAGACTGAAGATCTAAGGGTGTCTTGTTCAATCCTGGGGTTTAGCATGGTTGGGTGTTTGCTTTTGCTACTGAATAGCAATTTAGCAGCAAAAACTGTTGTTTTCAGTTTTTGATCTTGAAAAACATTTTATGTTATTTCAGTTTGCAAAATCTTTAGCTCCAAAAAAAGACTTTCTTATCAGTATAGCTTGCCAAAATAGCTCAGTTGTGAGAGCAATAGACTGAAGACCTTAAAATCCCTAGTACGATCGTGGGTTTCCACATGTTTGGGTGTTTGCAGTTTGTTACTGAGTAGCAATTCAGCAAAAAGAAATTTAGCAGCAGAAACGTTTATTTTCAGGTTTCGCCCTCTAGGACACTTGATGTTCTTTCAGTTTGCCTTATCTTAAACACCAAAAAAGACTTTCCAAATGTCAGACGTAGCTGCAATATCTCATTTGGGAGAGCATTAGACTGAAGATCTATAAGTCCCTGGTTCGATCCCTGGTTTCGGCATGTTTAGTAGCTGTATTTTTGTTACAGAATAGCAATTTACCAGCAGAATCTTTCATTATCAGGTGTTGCTCTTCAAGAACACCTGATGCTCTTTTTTTCCCAACCTAAAACCCCAAATACGACTTCACATCTGTCACAATTAGCCGAAATAGCTCAGTTGGGAGAGCGTTAGACTGAAGAACTAAAGGATCCCGGGTTTCGGCATATTTAGTTACTGTTTTTTTTGTTACAGAATAGCAATTTAGCAGCAGAAACTGCCGTGTTCAGGTTCTGGTCTTCAAGAACATTTCATGTTATTACAGTTTGCATTATTATTTGCCCCAATAAAATAATTTCTTATTAGTAGAGCTTGGCGAAATAGCTCAGTTGTGACAACATTAGACTGAAGATCTAAGGGTGTCTTGTTCAATCCTGGGGTTTAGCATGGTTGGGTGTTTGCTATTGCTACTGAATAGCAATTTAGCAGCAAAAACTGTTGTGTTCAGGTTTTGATCTTGAAAAGCATTTTATGTTATTTCAGTTTGCAAAATCTTTAGCTCCTAAAAAAAGACATTCTTATCAGTATAGCTTGCCAAAATAGCTCAGTTGTGAGAGCAGTAGACTGAAGACCTTAAAATCCCTAGTACGATCATGGGTTTCCACATGTTTGGGTGTTTGCAGTTTGTTACTGAGTAGCAATTCAGCAAAAAGAAATTTAGCAGCAGAAACTTTCATTTTCAGGTTTCGCCCTCTAGGACACTTGATGTTCTTTCAGTTTGCCTTATCTTAAACACCAAAAAATACTTTCTAAACGTCAGACTTACATGCAATAGCTCTTTTGTGAGAGCATTAAACTGAAGATCTAAAGGTCCTGGGTTCGATCCCAGGATTCGGCATATTTAGTTGCGGTATTTTTGTTACAGAATAGCAATTTACCAGCAGAATCTTTCATTATCAGGTGTTGTTCATCAAGAACACTTAATGCTCTTTTTTTTCCCAGCCTAAAACCCCAAATACGGCTTGACATCTTTCACAATTAGCCGAAATAGCTCAGTTGGGAGAGCGTTAGACTGAAGATCTAAAGGTCCCTGGTTCGATCCCGGGTTTTGGCATATTTAGTTGCTGTTTTTTGTTACAGAATAGCAATTTAGCAGCAGAAACTGCCGTGTTCAGGTTCTGATCTTCAAGATCATTTCATGTTATTACAGTTTGCATTATTATTAGCCCCAATGAAAGAATTTCTTATTAGTAGAGCTTGGCGAAATAGCTCAGTTGTGAGAACATTAGACTGAAGATCTAAGGGTGTCTTGTTCAATCCTGGGGTTTAGCATGGTTGGGTGTTTGCTTTTGCTACTGAATAGCAATTTAGCAGCAAAAACTGTTGTTTTCAGTTTTTGATCTTGAAAAACATTTTATGTTATTTCAGTTTGCAAAATCTTTAGCTCCAAAAAAAGACTTTCTTATCAGTATAGCTTGCCAAAATAGCTCAGTTGTGAGAGCAAAAGACTGAAGACTTTAAAATCCCTAGTACGATCGTGGGTTTCCACATGTTTGGGTGTTTGCATTTTGTTACTGAGTAGCAATTCAGCAAAAAGAAATTTAGCAGCAGAAACGTTTATTTTCAGGTTTCGCCCTCTAGGACACTTGATGTTCTTTCAGTTTGCCTTATCTTAAACACCAAAAAAGACTTTCCAAATGTCAGACGTAGCTGCAATAGCTCATTTGGGAGAGCATTAGACTGAAGATCTATAAGTCCCTGGTTCGATCCCGGGTTTCGGCATGTTTAGTAGCTGTATTTTTGTTACAGAATAGCAATTTACCAGCAGAATCTTTCATTATAAGGTGTTGCTCTTCAAGAACACTTGATGCTCTTTTTTTCCCAACCTAAAACCCCAAATACGACTTCACATCTGTCACAATTAGCTGAAATAGCTCAGTTGGGAGAGCATTAAACTGAAGATCTATAAGTCCCTGGTTCGATCCCGGGTTTCGGCATGTAAAGTAGCTGTATTTTTGTTACAGAATAGCAATTTACCAGCAGAATCTTTCATTATAAGGTGTTGCTCTACAACATGGGTCTTCAACCTGCGACCCTCCAGCTGCTGTGGAACTACACATCCCAGCATGCCCTGCCTCAGTTTTAGCATACCTTAATAGCAAAACTGTAGCAGGGCATGCTGGGATGTGTAGTTTCACAGCAGCTGGAGGGCCACAGGATGAAGACCCATGCTCTACAAGAACACTTGATGCTCTTTTTTTCCCAACCTAAAACCCCAAATACGACTTCACATCTGTCACAATTAGCCAAAATAGCTCAGTTGGGAGAGCGTTAAGGTGTGTACACACGGTAAGATATTTTCTTCCGATTCTGACTATATAGTCAGAATCGGAAGAAAAGATAGTGCAGATCGCAAGGTGACAGTCACCTTGCGATCCCGATCCGATGCCGATGCGCGGCCCCGCGCGGTCGGCATCGGCAGAAAAAATAGGCTGTGCAGGCAAGTCAATCCTGGCTATCTCTATAGAAGAGATAGTCAGGATTGACATCGCACATAGCCAGCATCGCAAGCACACTCATTATGTGCTTGCGATACTGGCTAAGTGCCGACCCGGCCCCCTGTCGCACGGTGAGAATCGGATAAGTCCGAATCTCACCGTGTGTATGCACCCTAAGACTGAAGATCTAAAGGTCCCTGGTTTGATCCCGGGTTTCGGCATATTTAGCTGCTGTTTTTTTTGTTACAGAATAGCAATTTAGCAGCAGAAAATGCCGTGTTCAGGTTCTGGTCTTCAAGAACATTTCATGTTATTACAGTTTGCATTATTATTAGCCCCAATAAAAGAATTTCTTATTAGTAGAGCTTGGCGAAATAGCTCAGTTGTGACAACATTAGACTGAAGATCTAAGGGTGTCTTGTTCAATCCTGGGGTTTAGCATGGTTGGGTGTTTGCTTTTGCTACTGAATAGCAATTTAGCAGCAAAAACTGTTGTGTTCAGGTTTTGATCTTGAAAAGCATTTTATGTTATTTCAGTTTGCAAAATCTTTAGCTCCTAAAAAAAGACATTCTTATCAGTATAGCTTGCCAAAATAGCTCAGTTGTGAGAGCAATAGACTGAAGACCTTAAAATCCCTAGTACGATCGTGGGTTTCCACATGTTTGGGTGTTTGCAGTTTGTTACTGAGTAGCAATTCAGCAAAAAGAAATTTAGCAGCAGAAACTTTCATTTTCAGGTTTCGCCCTCTAGGAAAATTGATGTTCTTTCAGTTTGCCTTATCTTAAACACCAAAAAAGACTTTCTAAACGTCAGACTTACACGCAATAGCTCTTTTGTGAGAGCATTAAACTGAAGATCTAAAGGTCCTGGGTTCGATCCCAGGATTCGGCATATTTAGTTGCGGTATTTTTGTTACAGAATAGCAATTTACCAGCAGAATCTTTCATTATCAGGTGTTGTTCATCAAGAACACTTAATGCTCTTTTTTTCCTAGCCTAAAACCCCAAATACGGCTTGACATCTTTCACAATTAGCTGAAATAGCTCAGTTGGGAGAGCGTTAGACTGAAGATCTAAAGGTCCCTGGTTCGATCCCGGGTTTCGGCATATTTAGTTGCTGTTTTTTTTGTTACAGAATAGCAATTTAGCAGCAGAAACTGCCGTGTTCAGGTTCCTGTCTTCAAGATCATTTCATGTTAAAACAGTTTGCATTATTATTAGCCCCAATGAAAGAATTTCTTATTAGTAGAGCTTGGCGAAATAGCTCAGTTGTGAGAACATTAGACTGAAGATCTATAAGTCCCAGGTTCGATCCCGGGTTTCGGCATGTTTAGTAGCTGTATTTTTGTTACAGAATAGCAATTTACCAGCAGAATCTTTCATTATAAGGTGTTGCTCTTCAAGAACACTTGATGCTCTTTTTTTCCCAACCTAAAACCCCAAATACGACTTCACATCTGTCACAATTAGCTGAAATAGCTCAGTTGGGAGAGCATTAAACTGAAGATCTAAAGGTCCCTGGTTCGATCCCGGGTTTCGGCATATTTAGTTGCTGTTTTTTTGTTACAAAATAGCAATTTAGCAGCAGAAACTGCCGTGTTCAGGTTCTGGTCTTCAAGAACATTTCATGTTATTACAGTTTGCATTATTATTAGCCCCAATAAAAGAATTTCTTATTAGTAGAGCTTGGCAAAATAGCTCAGTAGTGAGAACATTAGACTGAAGATCTAAGGGTGTCTTGTTCAATCCTGGGGTTTAGCATGGTTGGGTGTTTGCTTTTGCTACTGAATAGCAATTTAGCAGCAAAAACTGTTGTTTTCAGTTTTTGATCTTGAAAAACATTTTATGTTATTTCAGTTTGCAAAATCTTTAGCTCCAAAAAAAGACATTCTTATCAGTATAGCTTGCCAAAATAGCTCAGTTGTGAGAGCAATAGACTGAAGACCTTAAAATCCCTAGTACGATCGTGGGTTTCCACATGTTTGGGTGTTTGCATTTTCTTACTGAGTAGCAATTCAGCAAAAAGAAATTTAGCAGCAGAAACGTTTATTTTCAGGTTTCGCCCTCTAGGACACTTGATGTTCTTTCAGTTTGCCTTATCTTAAACACCAAAAAAGACTTTCCAAATGTCAGACGTAGCTGCAATAGCTCATTTGGGAGAGCATTAGACTGAAGATCTATAAGTCCCTGGTTCGATCCCGGGTTTCGGCATGTTTAGTAGCTGTATTTTTGTTACAGAATAGCAATTTACCAGCAGAATCTTTCATTATCAGGTGTTGCTCTTCAAGAACACCTGATGCTCTTTTTTTCCCAACCTAAAACCCCAAATACGACTTCACATCTGTCACAATTAGCCGAAATAGCTCAGTTGGGAGAGCGTTAGACTGAAGAACTAAAGGGTCCCTGGTTCGATCCCGGGTTTCGGCATATTTAGTTGCTGTTTTTTTTGTTACAGAATAGCAATTTAGCAGCAGAAACTGCCGTGTTCAGGTTCTGGTCTTCAAGAACATTTCATGTTATTACAGTTTGCATTATTATTTGCCCCAATTAAATAATTTCTTATTAGTAGAGCTTGGCGAAATAGCTCAGTTGTGACAACATTAGACTGAAGATCTAAGGGTGTCTTGTTCAATCCTGGGGTTTAGCATGGTTGGGTGTTTGCTATTGCTACTGAATAGCAATTTAGCAGCAAAAACTGTTGTGTTCAGGTTTTGATCTTGAAAAGCATTTTATGTTATTTCAGTTTGCAAAATCTTTAGCTCCTAAAAAAAGACATTCTTATCAGTATAGCTTGCCAAAATAGCTCAGTTGTGAGAGCAGTAGACTGAAGACCTTAAAATCCCTAGTACGATCGTGGGTTTCCACATGTTTGGGTGTTTGCAGTTTGTTACTGAGTAGCTATTCAGCAAAAAGAAATTTAGCAGCAGAAACTTTCATTTTCAGGTTTCGCCCTCTTGGACACTTGATGTTCTTTCAGTTTGCCTTATCTTAAACACCAAAAAAGACTTTCTAAACGTCAGACTTACACGCAATAGCTCTTTTGTGAGAGCATTAAACTGAAGATCTAAAGGTCCTGGGTTCGATCCCTGGATTCGGCATATTTAGTTGCGGTATTTTTGTTACAGAATAGCAATTTACCAGCAGAATCTTTCATTATCAGGTGTTGTTCATCAAGAACACTTAATGCTCTTTTTTTCCCCAGCCTAAAACCCCAAATACGGCTTGACATCTTTCACAATTAGCCGAAATAGCTCAGTTGGGAGAGTGTTAGACTGAAGATCTAAAGGTCCCTGTTTCGAACCCGGGTTTCCGCATATTTAGTTGCTGTTTTTTTGTTACAGAATAGCAATTTAGCAGCAGAAACTGCCGTGTTCAGGTTCTGGTCTTCAAGATCATTTCATGTTATTACAGTTTGCATTATTATTAGCCCCAATAAAAGAATTTCTTATTAGTAGAGCTTGGCGAAATAGCTCAGTTGTGAGAACATTAGACTGAAGATCTAAGGGTGTCTTGTTCAATCCTGGGGTTTAGCATGGTTGGGTGTTTGCTTTTGCTACTGAATAGCAATTTAGCAGCAAAAACTGTTGTTTTCAGTTTTTGATCTTGAAAAACATTTTATGTTATTTCAGTTTGCAAAATCTTTAGCTCCAAAAAAAGACTTTCTTATCAGTATAGCTTGCCAAAATAGCTCAGTTGTGAGAGCAATAGACTGAAGACCTTAAAATCCCTAGTACGATCGTGGGTTTCCACATGTTTGGGTGTTTGCATTTTGTTACTGAGTAGCAATTCAGCAAAAAGAAATTTAGCAGCAGAAACGTTTATTTTCAGGTTTCGCCCTCTAGGACACTTGATGTTCTTTCAGTTTGCCTTATCTTAAACACCAAAAAAGACTTTCTAAATGTCAGACGTAGCTGCAATAGCTCATTTGGGAGAGCATTAGACTGAAGATCTATAAGTCCCTGGTTTGATCCCGGGTTTCGGCATGTTTAGTAGCTGTATTTTTGTTACAGAATAGCAATTTACCAGCAGAATCTTTCATTATCAGGTGTTGCTCTTCAAGAACACTTGATGCTCTTTTTTTCCCAACCTAAAACCCCAAATACGACTTCACATCTTTCACAATTAGCCGAAATAACTCAGTTGGGAGAGCGTTAGACTGAAGAACTAAAGGGTCCCTGGTTCGATCCTGGGTTTCGGCATATTTAGTTGCTGTTTTTTTGTTACAGAATAGCAATTTAGCAGCAGAAACTGCCGTGTTCAGGTTCTGGTCTTCAAGATCATTTCATGTTATTACAGTTTGCATTATTATTAGCCCCAATAAAAGAATTTCTTATTAGTAGAGCTTGGCGAAATAGCTCAGTTGTGACAACATTAGACTGAAGATCTAAGGGTGTCTTGTTCAATCCTGGGGTTTAGCATGGTTGGGTGTTTGCTTTTGCTACTGAATAGCAATTTAGCAGCAAAAACTGTTGTTTTCAGTTTTTGATCTTGAAAAACATTTTATGTTATTTCAGTTTGCAAAATCTTTAGCTCCAAAAAAAGACTTTCTTATCAGTATAGCTTGCCAAAATAGCTCAGTTGTGAGAGCAATAGACTGAAGACCTTAAAATCCCTAGTACGATCGTGGGTTTCCACATGTTTGGGTGTTTGCAGTTTGTTACTGAGTAGCAATTCAGCAAAAAGAAATTTAGCAGCAGAAACGTTTATTTTCAGGTTTCGCCCTCTAGGACACTTGATGTTCTTTCAGTTTGCCTTATCTTAAACACCAAAAAAGACTTTCCAAATGTCAGACGTAGCTGCAATATCTCATTTGGGAGAGCATTAGACTGAAGATCTATAAGTCCCTGGTTCGATCCCTGGTTTCGGCATGTTTAGTAGCTGTATTTTTGTTACAGAATAGCAATTTACCAGCAGAATCTTTCATTATCAGGTGTTGCTCTTCAAGAACACCTGATGCTCTTTTTTTCCCAACCTAAAACCCCAAATACGACTTCACATCTGTCACAATTAGCCGAAATAGCTCAGTTGGGAGAGCGTTAGACTGAAGAACTAAAGGATCCCGGGTTTCGGCATATTTAGTTACTGTTTTTTTTGTTACAGAATAGCAATTTAGCAGCAGAAACTGCCGTGTTCAGGTTCTGGTCTTCAAGAACATTTCATGTTATTACAGTTTGCATTATTATTTGCCCCAATAAAATAATTTCTTATTAGTAGAGCTTGGCGAAATAGCTCAGTTGTGACAACATTAGACTGAAGATCTAAGGGTGTCTTGTTCAATCCTGGGGTTTAGCATGGTTGGGTGTTTGCTATTGCTACTGAATAGCAATTTAGCAGCAAAAACTGTTGTGTTCAGGTTTTGATCTTGAAAAGCATTTTATGTTATTTCAGTTTGCAAAATCTTTAGCTCCTAAAAAAAGACATTCTTATCAGTATAGCTTGCCAAAATAGCTCAGTTGTGAGAGCAGTAGACTGAAGACCTTAAAATCCCTAGTACGATCATGGGTTTCCACATGTTTGGGTGTTTGCAGTTTGTTACTGAGTAGCAATTCAGCAAAAAGAAATTTAGCAGCAGAAACTTTCATTTTCAGGTTTCGCCCTCTAGGACACTTGATGTTCTTTCAGTTTGCCTTATCTTAAACACCAAAAAATACTTTCTAAACGTCAGACTTACATGCAATAGCTCTTTTGTGAGAGCATTAAACTGAAGATCTAAAGGTCCTGGGTTCGATCCCAGGATTCGGCATATTTAGTTGCGGTATTTTTGTTACAGAATAGCAATTTACCAGCAGAATCTTTCATTATCAGGTGTTGTTCATCAAGAACACTTAATGCTCTTTTTTTTCCCAGCCTAAAACCCCAAATACGGCTTGACATCTTTCACAATTAGCCGAAATAGCTCAGTTGGGAGAGCGTTAGACTGAAGATCTAAAGGTCCCTGGTTCGATCCCGGGTTTTGGCATATTTAGTTGCTGTTTTTTGTTACAGAATAGCAATTTAGCAGCAGAAACTGCCGTGTTCAGGTTCTGATCTTCAAGATCATTTCATGTTATTACAGTTTGCATTATTATTAGCCCCAATGAAAGAATTTCTTATTAGTAGAGCTTGGCGAAATAGCTCAGTTGTGAGAACATTAGACTGAAGATCTAAGGGTGTCTTGTTCAATCCTGGGGTTTAGCATGGTTGGGTGTTTGCTTTTGCTACTGAATAGCAATTTAGCAGCAAAAACTGTTGTTTTCAGTTTTTGATCTTGAAAAACATTTTATGTTATTTCAGTTTGCAAAATCTTTAGCTCCAAAAAAAGACTTTCTTATCAGTATAGCTTGCCAAAATAGCTCAGTTGTGAGAGCAATAGACTGAAGACTTTAAAATCCCTAGTACTATCGTGGGTTTCCACATGTTTGGGTGTTTGCATTTTGTTACTGAGTAGCAATTCAGCAAAAAGAAATTTAGCAGCAGAAACGTTTATTTTCAGGTTTCGCCCTCTAGGACACTTGATGTTCTTTCAGTTTGCCTTATCTTAAACACCAAAAAAGACTTTCCAAATGTCAGACGTAGCTGCAATAGCTCATTTGGGAGAGCATTAGACTGAAGATCTATAAGTCCCTGGTTCGATCCCGGGTTTCGGCATGTTTAGTAGCTGTATTTTTGTTACAGAATAGCAATTTACCAGCAGAATCTTTCATTATAAGGTGTTGCTCTTCAAGAACACTTGATGCTCTTTTTTCCCCAACCTAAAACCCCAAATACGACTTCACATCTGTCACAATTAGCTGAAATAGCTCAGTTGGGAGAGCATTAAACTGAAGATCTAAAGGTCCCTGGTTCGATCCCGGGTTTCGGCATATTTAGTTGCTGTTTTTTTGTTACAGAATAGCAATTTAGCAGCAGAAACTGCCGTGTTCAGGTTCTGGTCTTCAAGAACATTTCATGTTATTACAGTTTGCATTATTATTAGCCCCAATAAAAGAATTTCTTATTAGTAGAGCTTGGCAAAATAGCTCAGTAGTGAGAACATTAGACTGAAGATCTAAGGGTGTCTTGTTCAATCCTGGGGTTTAGCATGGTTGGGTGTTTGCTTTTGCTACTGAATAGCAATTTAGCAGCAAAAACTGTTGTTTTCAGTTTTTGATCTTGAAAAACATTTGATGTTATTTCAGTTTGCAAAATCTTTAGCTCCAAAAAAAGACATTCTTATCAGTATAGCTTGCCAAAATAGCTCAGTTGTGAGAGCAATAGACTGAAGACCTTAAAATCCCTAGTACGATCGTGGGTTTCCACATGTTTGGGTGTTTGCATTTTCTTACTGAGTAGCAATTCAGCAAAAAGAAATTTAGCAGCAGAAACGTTTATTTTCAGGTTTCGCCCTCTAGGACACTAGATGTTCTTTCAGTTTGCCTTATCTTAAACACCAAAAAAGACTTTCCAGATGTCAGACGTAGCTACAATAGCTCATTTGGGAGAGCATTAGACTGAAGATCTATAAGTCCCTGGTTCGATCCCGGGTTTCGGCATGTAAAGTAGCTGTATTTTTGTTACAGAATAGCAATTTACCAGCAGAATCTTTCATTATAAGGTGTTGCTCTAAACATGGGTCTTCAACCTGCGACCCTCCAGCTGCTGTGGAACTACACATCCCAGCATGCCCTGCCTCAGTTTTAGCATACCTTAATAGCAAAACTGTAGCAGGGCATGCTGGGATGTGTAGTTTCACAGCAGCTGGAGGGCCACAGGATGAAGACCCATGCTCTACAAGAACACTTGATGCTCTTTTTTTCCCAACCTAAAACCCCAAATACGACTTCACATCTGTCACAATTAGCCAAAATAGCTCAGTTGGGAGAGCGTTAAGGTGTGTACACACGGTAAGATATTTTCTTCCGATTCTGACTATATAGTCAGAATCGGAAGAAAAGATAGTGCAGATCGCAAGGTGACAGTCACCTTGCGATCCCGATCCGATGCCGATGCGCGGCCCCGCGCGGTCGGCATCGGCAGAAAAAATAGGCTGTGCAGGCAAGTCAATCCTGGCTATCTCTATAGAAGAGATAGTCAGGATTGACATCGCACATAGCCAGCATCGCAAGCACACTCATTATGTGCTTGCGATACTGGCTAAGTGCCGACCCGGCCCCCTGTCGCACGGTGAGAATCGGATAAGTCCGAATCTCACCGTGTGTATGCACCCTAAGACTGAAGATCTAAAGGTCCCTGGTTTGATCCCGGGTTTCGGCATATTTAGCTGCTGTTTTTTTTGTTACAGAATAGCAATTTAGCAGCAGAAAATGCCGTGTTCAGGTTCTGGTCTTCAAGAACATTTCATGTTATTACAGTTTGCATTATTATTAGCCCCAATAAAAGAATTTCTTATTAGTAGAGCTTGGCGAAATAGCTCAGTTGTGACAACATTAGACTGAAGATCTAAGGGTGTCTTGTTCAATCCTGGGGTTTAGCATGGTTGGGTGTTTGCTTTTGCTACTGAATAGCAATTTAGCAGCAAAAACTGTTGTGTTCAGGTTTTGATCTTGAAAAGCATTTTATGTTATTTCAGTTTGCAAAATCTTTAGCTCCTAAAAAAAGACATTCTTATCAGTATAGCTTGCCAAAATAGCTCAGTTGTGAGAGCAATAGACTGAAGACCTTAAAATCCCTAGTACGATCGTGGGTTTCCACATGTTTGGGTGTTTGCAGTTTGTTACTGAGTAGCAATTCAGCAAAAAGAAATTTAGCAGCAGAAACTTTCATTTTCAGGTTTCGCCCTCTAGGAAAATTGATGTTCTTTCAGTTTGCCTTATCTTAAACACCAAAAAAGACTTTCTAAACGTCAGACTTACACGCAATAGCTCTTTTGTGAGAGCATTAAACTGAAGATCTAAAGGTCCTGGGTTCGATCCCAGGATTCGGCATATTTAGTTGCGGTATTTTTGTTACAGAATAGCAATTTACCAGCAGAATCTTTCATTATCAGGTGTTGTTCATCAAGAACACTTAATGCTCTTTTTTTTCCTAGCCTAAAACCCCAAATACGGCTTGACATCTTTCACAATTAGCTGAAATAGCTCAGTTGGGAGAGCGTTAGACTGAAGATCTAAAGGTCCCTGGTTCGATCCCGGGTTTCGGCATATTTAGTTGCTGTTTTTTTTGTTACAGAATAGCAATTTAGCAGCAGAAACTGCCGTGTTCAGGTTCCTGTCTTCAAGATCATTTCATGTTAAAACAGTTTGCATTATTATTAGCCCCAATGAAAGAATTTCTTATTAGTAGAGCTTGGCGAAATAGCTCAGTTGTGAGAACATTAGACTGAAGATCTAAGGGTGTCTTGTTCAATCCTGGGGTTTAGCATGGTTGGGTGTTTGCTTTTGCTACTGAATAGCAATTTAGCAGCAAAAACTGTTGTTTTCAGTTTTTGATCTTGAAAAACATTTTATGTTATTTCAGTTTGCAAAATCTTTAGCTCCAAAAAAAGACTTTCTTATCAGTATAGCTTGCCAAAATAGCTCAGTTGTGAGAGCAATAGACTGAAGACCTTAAAATCCCTAGTACGATCGTGGGTTTCCACATGTTTGGGTGTTTGCATTTTGTTACTGAGTAGCAATTCAGCAAAAAGAAATTTAGCAGCAGAAACGTTTATTTTCAGGTTTCGCCCTCTAGGACACTTGATGTTCTTTCAGTTTGCCTTATCTTAAACACCAAAAAAGACTTTCTAAATGTCAGACGTAGCTGCAATAGCTCATTTGGGAGAGCATTAGACTGAAGATCTATAAGTCCCTGGTTTGATCCCGGGTTTCGGCATGTTTAGTAGCTGTATTTTTGTTACAGAATAGCAATTTACCAGCAGAATCTTTCATTATCAGGTGTTGCTCTTCAAGAACACTTGATGCTCTTTTTTTCCCAACCTAAAACCCCAAATACGACTTCACATCTTTCACAATTAGCCGAAATAACTCAGTTGGGAGAGCGTTAGACTGAAGAACTAAAGGGTCCCTGGTTCGATCCTGGGTTTCGGCATATTTAGTTGCTGTTTTTTTGTTACAGAATAGCAATTTAGCAGCAGAAACTGCCGTGTTCAGGTTCTGGTCTTCAAGATCATTTCATGTTATTACAGTTTGCATTATTATTAGCCCCAATAAAAGAATTTCTTATTAGTAGAGCTTGGCGAAATAGCTCAGTTGTGACAACATTAGACTGAAGATCTAAGGGTGTCTTGTTCAATCCTGGGGTTTAGCATGGTTGGGTGTTTGCTTTTGCTACTGAATAGCAATTTAGCAGCAAAAACTGTTGTTTTCAGTTTTTGATCTTGAAAAACATTTTATGTTATTTCAGTTTGCAAAATCTTTAGCTCCAAAAAAAGACTTTCTTATCAGTATAGCTTGCCAAAATAGCTCAGTTGTGAGAGCAATAGACTGAAGACCTTAAAATCCCTAGTACGATCGTGGGTTTCCACATGTTTGGGTGTTTGCAGTTTGTTACTGAGTAGCAATTCAGCAAAAAGAAATTTAGCAGCAGAAACGTTTATTTTCAGGTTTCGCCCTCTAGGACACTTGATGTTCTTTCAGTTTGCCTTATCTTAAACACCAAAAAAGACTTTCCAAATGTCAGACGTAGCTGCAATATCTCATTTGGGAGAGCATTAGACTGAAGATCTATAAGTCCCTGGTTCGATCCCTGGTTTCGGCATGTTTAGTAGCTGTATTTTTGTTACAGAATAGCAATTTACCAGCAGAATCTTTCATTATCAGGTGTTGCTCTTCAAGAACACCTGATGCTCTTTTTTTCCCAACCTAAAACCCCAAATACGACTTCACATCTGTCACAATTAGCCGAAATAGCTCAGTTGGGAGAGCGTTAGACTGAAGAACTAAAGGATCCCGGGTTTCGGCATATTTAGTTACTGTTTTTTTTGTTACAGAATAGCAATTTAGCAGCAGAAACTGCCGTGTTCAGGTTCTGGTCTTCAAGAACATTTCATGTTATTACAGTTTGCATTATTATTTGCCCCAATAAAATAATTTCTTATTAGTAGAGCTTGGCGAAATAGCTCAGTTGTGACAACATTAGACTGAAGATCTAAGGGTGTCTTGTTCAATCCTGGGGTTTAGCATGGTTGGGTGTTTGCTATTGCTACTGAATAGCAATTTAGCAGCAAAAACTGTTGTGTTCAGGTTTTGATCTTGAAAAGCATTTTATGTTATTTCAGTTTGCAAAATCTTTAGCTCCTAAAAAAAGACATTCTTATCAGTATAGCTTGCCAAAATAGCTCAGTTGTGAGAGCAGTAGACTGAAGACCTTAAAATCCCTAGTACGATCATGGGTTTCCACATGTTTGGGTGTTTGCAGTTTGTTACTGAGTAGCAATTCAGCAAAAAGAAATTTAGCAGCAGAAACTTTCATTTTCAGGTTTCGCCCTCTAGGACACTTGATGTTCTTTCAGTTTGCCTTATCTTAAACACCAAAAAATACTTTCTAAACGTCAGACTTACATGCAATAGCTCTTTTGTGAGAGCATTAAACTGAAGAGCTAAAGGTCCTGGGTTCGATCCCAGGATTCGGCATATTTAGTTGCGGTATTTTTGTTACAGAATAGCAATTTACCAGCAGAATCTTTCATTATCAGGTGTTGTTCATCAAGAACACTTAATGCTCTTTTTTTTCCCAGCCTAAAACCCCAAATACGGCTTGACATCTTTCACAATTAGCCGAAATAGCTCAGTTGGGAGAGCGTTAGACTGAAGATCTAAAGGTCCCTGGTTCGATCCCGGGTTTTGGCATATTTAGTTGCTGTTTTTTGTTACAGAATAGCAATTTAGCAGCAGAAACTGCCGTGTTCAGGTTCTGATCTTCAAGATCATTTCATGTTATTACAGTTTGTATTATTATTAGCCCCAATGAAAGAATTTCTTATTAGTAGAGCTTGGCGAAATAGCTCAGTTGTGAGAACATTAGACTGAAGATCTAAGGGTGTCTTGTTCAATCCTGGGGTTTAGCATGGTTGGGTGTTTGCTTTTGCTACTGAATAGCAATTTAGCAGCAAAAACTGTTGTTTTCAGTTTTTGATCTTGAAAAACATTTTATGTTATTTCAGTTTGCAAAATCTTTAGCTCCAAAAAAAGACTTTCTTATCAGTATAGCTTGCCAAAATAGCTCAGTTGTGAGAGCAAAAGACTGAAGACTTTAAAATCCCTAGTACGATCGTGGGTTTCCACATGTTTGGGTGTTTGCATTTTGTTACTGAGTAGCAATTCAGCAAAAAGAAATTTAGCAGCAGAAACGTTTATTTTCAGGTTTCGCCCTCTAGGACACTTGATGTTCTTTCAGTTTGCCTTATCTTAAACACCAAAAAAGACTTTCCAAATGTCAGACGTAGCTGCAATAGCTCATTTGGGAGAGCATTAGACTGAAGATCTATAAGTCCCTGGTTCGATCCCGGGTTTCGGCATGTTTAGTAGCTGTATTTTTGTTACAGAATAGCAATTTACCAGCAGAATCTTTCATTATAAGGTGTTGCTCTTCAAGAACACTTGATGCTCTTTTTTTCCCAACCTAAAACCCCAAATACGACTTCACATCTGTCACAATTAGCTGAAATAGCTCAGTTGGGAGAGCATTAAACTGAAGATCTATAAGTCCCTGGTTCGATCCCGGGTTTCGGCATGTAAAGTAGCTGTATTTTTGTTACAGAATAGCAATTTACCAGCAGAATCTTTCATTATAAGGTGTTGCTCTACAACATGGGTCTTCAACCTGCGACCCTCCAGCTGCTGTGGAACTACACATCCCAGCATGCCCTGCCTCAGTTTTAGCATACCTTAATAGCAAAACTGTAGCAGGGCATGCTGGGATGTGTAGTTTCACAGCAGCTGGAGGGCCACAGGATGAAGACCCATGCTCTACAAGAACACTTGATGCTCTTTTTTTCCCAACCTAAAACCCCAAATACGACTTCACATCTGTCACAATTAGCCAAAATAGCTCAGTTGGGAGAGCGTTAAGGTGTGTACACACGGTAAGATATTTTCTTCCGATTCTGACTATATAGTCAGAATCGGAAGAAAAGATAGTGCAGATCGCAAGGTGACAGTCACCTTGCGATCCCGATCCGATGCCGATGCGCGGCCCCGCGCGGTCGGCATCGGCAGAAAAAATAGGCTGTGCAGGCAAGTCAATCCTGGCTATCTCTATAGAAGAGATAGTCAGGATTGACATCGCACATAGCCAGCATCGCAAGCACACTCATTATGTGCTTGCGATACTGGCTAAGTGCCGACCCGGCCCCCTGTCGCACGGTGAGAATCGGATAAGTCCGAATCTCACCGTGTGTATGCACCCTAAGACTGAAGATCTAAAGGTCCCTGGTTTGATCCCGGGTTTCGGCATATTTAGCTGCTGTTTTTTTTGTTACAGAATAGCAATTTAGCAGCAGAAAATGCCGTGTTCAGGTTCTGGTCTTCAAGAACATTTCATGTTATTACAGTTTGCATTATTATTAGCCCCAATAAAAGAATTTCTTATTAGTAGAGCTTGGCGAAATAGCTCAGTTGTGACAACATTAGACTGAAGATCTAAGGGTGTCTTGTTCAATCCTGGGGTTTAGCATGGTTGGGTGTTTGCTTTTGCTACTGAATAGCAATTTAGCAGCAAAAACTGTTGTGTTCAGGTTTTGATCTTGAAAAGCATTTTATGTTATTTCAGTTTGCAAAATCTTTAGCTCCTAAAAAAAGACATTCTTATCAGTATAGCTTGCCAAAATAGCTCAGTTGTGAGAGCAATAGACTGAAGACCTTAAAATCCCTAGTACGATCGTGGGTTTCCACATGTTTGGGTGTTTGCAGTTTGTTACTGAGTAGCAATTCAGCAAAAAGAAATTTAGCAGCAGAAACTTTCATTTTCAGGTTTCGCCCTCTAGGAAAATTGATGTTCTTTCAGTTTGCCTTATCTTAAACACCAAAAAAGACTTTCTAAACGTCAGACTTACACGCAATAGCTCTTTTGTGAGAGCATTAAACTGAAGATCTAAAGGTCCTGGGTTCGATCCCAGGATTCGGCATATTTAGTTGCGGTATTTTTGTTACAGAATAGCAATTTACCAGCAGAATCTTTCATTATCAGGTGTTGTTCATCAAGAACACTTAATGCTCTTTTTTTCCTAGCCTAAAACCCCAAATACGGCTTGACATCTTTCACAATTAGCTGAAATAGCTCAGTTGGGAGAGCGTTAGACTGAAGATCTAAAGGTCCCTGGTTCGATCCCGGGTTTCGGCATATTTAGTTGCTGTTTTTTTTGTTACAGAATAGCAATTTAGCAGCAGAAACTGCCGTGTTCAGGTTCCTGTCTTCAAGATCATTTCATGTTAAAACAGTTTGCATTATTATTAGCCCCAATGAAAGAATTTCTTATTAGTAGAGCTTGGCGAAATAGCTCAGTTGTGAGAACATTAGACTGAAGATCTATAAGTCCCAGGTTCGATCCCGGGTTTCGGCATGTTTAGTAGCTGTATTTTTGTTACAGAATAGCAATTTACCAGCAGAATCTTTCATTATAAGGTGTTGCTCTTCAAGAACACTTGATGCTCTTTTTTTCCCAACCTAAAACCCCAAATACGACTTCACATCTGTCACAATTAGCTGAAATAGCTCAGTTGGGAGAGCATTAAACTAAAGATCTAAAGGTCCCTGGTTCGATCCCGGGTTTCGGCATATTTAGTTGCTGTTTTTTTGTTACAGAATAGCAATTTAGCAGCAGAAACTGCCGTGTTCAGGTTCTGGTCTTCAAGAACATTTCATGTTATTACAGTTTGCATTATTATTAGCCCCAATAAAAGAATTTCTTATTAGTAGAGCTTGGCAAAATAGCTCAGTAGTGAGAACATTAGACTGAAGATCTAAGGGTGTCTTGTTCAATCCTGGGGTTTAGCATGGTTGGGTGTTTGCTTTTGCTACTGAATAGCAATTTAGCAGCAAAAACTGTTGTTTTCAGTTTTTGATCTTGAAAAACATTTTATGTTATTTCAGTTTGCAAAATCTTTAGCTCCAAAAAAAGACATTCTTATCAGTATAGCTTGCCAAAATAGCTCAGTTGTGAGAGCAATAGACTGAAGACCTTAAAATCCCTAGTACGATCGTGGGTTTCCACATGTTTGGGTGTTTGCATTTTCTTACTGAGTAGCAATTCAGCAAAAAGAAATTTAGCAGCAGAAACGTTTATTTTCAGGTTTCGCCCTCTAGGACACTAGATGTTCTTTCAGTTTGCCTTATCTTAAACACCAAAAAAGACTTTCCAGATGTCAGACGTAGCTACAATAGCTCATTTGGGAGAGCATTAGACTGAAGATCTATAAGTCCCTGGTTCGATCCCGGGTTTCGGCATGTAAAGTAGCTGTATTTTTGTTACAGAATAGCAATTTACCAGCAGAATCTTTCATTATAAGGTGTTGCTCTACAACATGGGTCTTCAACCTGCGACCCTCCAGCTGCTGTGGAACTACACATCCCAGCATGCCCTGCCTCAGTTTTAGCATACCTTAATAGCAAAACTGTAGCAGGGCATGCTGGGATGTGTAGTTTCACAGCAGCTGGAGGGCCACAGGATGAAGACCCATGCTCTACAAGAACACTTGATGCTCTTTTTTTCCCAACCTAAAACCCCAAATACGACTTCACATCTGTCACAATTAGCCAAAATAGCTCAGTTGGGAGAGCGTTAAGGTGTGTACACACGGTAAGATATTTTCTTCCGATTCTGACTATATAGTCAGAATCGGAAGAAAAGATAGTGCAGATCGCAAGGTGACAGTCACCTTGCGATCCCGATCCGATGCCGATGCGCGGCCCCGCGCGGTCGGCATCGGCAGAAAAAATAGGCTGTGCAGGCAAGTCAATCCTGGCTATCTCTATAGAAGAGATAGTCAGGATTGACATCGCACATAGCCAGCATCGCAAGCACACTCATTATGTGCTTGCGATACTGGCTAAGTGCCGACCCGGCCCCCTGTCGCACGGTGAGAATCGGATAAGTCCGAATCTCACCGTGTGTATGCACCCTAAGACTGAAGATCTAAAGGTCCCTGGTTTGATCCCGGGTTTCGGCATATTTAGCTGCTGTTTTTTTTGTTACAGAATAGCAATTTAGCAGCAGAAAATGCCGTGTTCAGGTTCTGGTCTTCAAGAACATTTCATGTTATTACAGTTTGCATTATTATTAGCCCCAATAAAAGAATTTCTTATTAGTAGAGCTTGGCGAAATAGCTCAGTTGTGACAACATTAGACTGAAGATCTAAGGGTGTCTTGTTCAATCCTGGGGTTTAGCATGGTTGGGTGTTTGCTTTTGCTACTGAATAGCAATTTAGCAGCAAAAACTGTTGTGTTCAGGTTTTGATCTTGAAAAGCATTTTATGTTATTTCAGTTTGCAAAATCTTTAGCTCCTAAAAAAAGACATTCTTATCAGTATAGCTTGCCAAAATAGCTCAGTTGTGAGAGCAATAGACTGAAGACCTTAAAATCCCTAGTACGATCGTGGGTTTCCACATGTTTGGGTGTTTGCAGTTTGTTACTGAGTAGCAATTCAGCAAAAAGAAATTTAGCAGCAGAAACTTTCATTTTCAGGTTTCGCCCTCTAGGAAAATTGATGTTCTTTCAGTTTGCCTTATCTTAAACACCAAAAAAGACTTTCTAAACGTCAGACTTACACGCAATAGCTCTTTTGTGAGAGCATTAAACTGAAGATCTAAAGGTCCTGGGTTCGATCCCAGGATTCGGCATATTTAGTTGCGGTATTTTTGTTACAGAATAGCAATTTACCAGCAGAATCTTTCATTATCAGGTGTTGTTCATCAAGAACACTTAATGCTCTTTTTTTTCCTAGCCTAAAACCCCAAATACGGCTTGACATCTTTCACAATTAGCTGAAATAGCTCAGTTGGGAGAGCGTTAGACTGAAGATCTAAAGGTCCCTGGTTCGATCCCGGGTTTCGGCATATTTAGTTGCTGTTTTTTTTGTTACAGAATAGCAATTTAGCAGCAGAAACTGCCGTGTTCAGGTTCCTGTCTTCAAGATCATTTCATGTTAAAACAGTTTGCATTATTATTAGCCCCAATGAAAGAATTTCTTATTAGTAGAGCTTGGCGAAATAGCTCAGTTGTGAGAACATTAGACTGAAGATCTAAGGGTGTCTTGTTCAATCCTGGGGTTTAGCATGGTTGGGTGTTTGCTTTTGCTACTGAATAGCAATTTAGCAGCAAAAACTGTTGTTTTCAGTTTTTGATCTTGAAAAACATTTTATGTTATTTCAGTTTGCAAAATCTTTAGCTCCAAAAAAAGACTTTCTTATCAGTATAGCTTGCCAAAATAGCTCAGTTGTGAGAGCAATAGACTGAAGACCTTAAAATCCCTAGTACGATCGTGGGTTTCCACATGTTTGGGTGTTTGCATTTTGTTACTGAGTAGCAATTCAGCAAAAAGAAATTTAGCAGCAGAAACGTTTATTTTCAGGTTTCGCCCTCTAGGACACTTGATGTTCTTTCAGTTTGCCTTATCTTAAACACCAAAAAAGACTTTCCAAATGTCAGACGTAGCTGCAATAGCTCATTTGGGAGGGCATTAGACTGAAGATCTACAAGTCCCTGGTTCGATCCCGGGTTTCGGCATGTTTAGTAGCTGTATTTTTGTTACAGAATAGCAATTTACCAGCAGAATCTTTCATTATAAGGTGTTGCTCTACAAGAACACTTGATGCTCTTTTTTTCCCAACCTAAAACCCCAAATACGACTTCACATCTGTCACAATTAGCCAAAATAGCTCAGTTGGGAGAGCGTTAGACTGAAGATCTAAAGGTCCCTGGTTCGATCCCGGGTTTCGGCATATTTAGCTGCTGTTTTTTTTTTTTACAGAATAGCAATTTAGCAGCAGAAACTGCCGTGTTCAGGTTCTGGTCTTCAAGAACATTTCATGTTATTACAGTTTGCATTATTATTAGCCCCAATAAAAGAATTTCTTATTAGTAGAGCTTGGCGAAATAGGTCAGTTGTGACAACATTAGACTGAAGATCTAAGGGTGTCTTGTTCAATCCTGGGGTTTAGCATGGTTGGGTGTTTGCTTTTGCTACTGAATAGCAATTTAGCAGCAAAAACTGTTGTGTTCAGGTTTTGATCTTGAAAAGCATTTTATGTTATTTCAGTTTGCAAAATCTTTAGCTCCTAAAAAAAGACATTCTTATCAGTATAGCTTGCCAAAATAGCTCAGTTGTGAGAGCAATAGACTGAAGACCTTAAAATCCCTAGTACGATCGTGGGTTTCCACATGTTTGGGTGTTTGCAGTTTGTTACTGAGTAGCAAGTCAGCAAAAAGAAATTTAGCAGCAGAAACTTTCATTTTCAGGTTTCGCCCTCTAGGACACTTGATGTTCTTTCAGTTTGCCTTATCTTAAACACCAAAAAAGACTTTCTAAACGTCAGACTTACACGCAATAGCTCTTTTGTGAGAGCATTAAACTGAAGATCTAAAGCTCCTGGGTTCGATACCAGGATTCGGCATGTTTAGTTGCTGTATTTTTGTTACAGAATAGCAATTTACCAGCAGAATCTTTCATTATCAGGTGCTGTTCATCAAGAACACTTAATGCTCTTTTTTTTCCCAGCCTAAAACCCCAAATACGGCTTGACATCTTTCACAATTAGCCGAAATAGCTCAGTTGGGAGAGTGTTAGACTGAAGATCTAAAGGTCCCTGGTTCGATCCCGGGTTTCCGCATATTTAGTTGCTGTTTTTTTGTTACAGAATAGCAATTTAGCAGCAGAAACTGCCGTGTTCAGGTTCCTGTCTTCAAGTTCATTTCATGTTATTACAGTTTGCATTATTATTAGCCCCAATAAAAGAATTTCTTATTAGTAGAGCTTGACGAAATAGCTCAGTTGTGAGAACATTAGACTGAAGATCTAAGGGTGTCTTGTTCAATCCTGGGGTTTAGCATGGTTGGGTGTTTGCTTTTGCTACTGAATAGCAATTTAGCAGCAAAAACTGTTGTTTTCAGTTTTTGATCTTGAAAAACATTTTATGTTATTTCAGTTTGCAAAATCTTTAGCTCCAAAAAAAGACATTCTTATCAGTATAGCTTGCCAAAATAGCTCAGTTGTGAGAGCAATAGACTGAAGACCTTAAAATCCCTAGTACGATCGTGGGTTTCCACGTGTTTGGGTGTTTGCATTTTGTTACTGAGTAGCAATTCAGCAAAAAGAAATTTAGCAGCAGAAACGTTTATTTTCAGGTTTCGCCCTCTAGGACACTTGATGTTCTTTCAGTTTACCTTATCTTAAACACCAAAAAAGACTTTCCAAATGTCAGACGTAGCTGCAATAGCTCATTTGGGAGAGCATTAGACTGAAGATCTATAAGTCCCTGGTTCAATCCCGGGTTTCGGCATGTTTAGTAGCTGTATTTTTGTTACAGAATAGCAATTTACCAGCAGAATCTTTCATTATAAGGTGTTGCTCTTCAAGAACACTTGATGCGCTTTTTTTCCCAACCTAAAACCCCAAATACGACTTCACATCTGTCACAATTAGCCGAAATAGCTCAGTTGGGAGAGCGTTAGACTGAAGATCTAAAGGTCCATGGTTCGATCCTGGGTTTCAGCATATTTAGTTGCTGTTTTTTTGTTACAGAATAGCAATTTAGCAGCAGAAACTGCCGTGTTCAGGTTCTGGTCTTCAAGATCATTTCATGTTATTACAGTTTGCATTATTATTAGCCCCAATAAAAGAATTTCTTATTAGTAGAGCTTGGCGAAATAGCTTAGTTGTGAGAACATTAGACTGAAGATCTAAGGGTGTCTTGTTCAATCCTGGGGTTTAGCATGGTTGGGTGTTTGCTTTTGCTACTGAATAGCAATTTAGCAGCAAAAACTGTTGTTTTCAGTTTTTGATCTTGAAAAACATTTTATGTTATTTCAGTTTGCAAAATCTTTAGCTCCAAAAAAAGACATTCTTATCAGTATAGCTTGCCAAAATAGCTCAGTTGTGAGAGCAATAGACTGAAGACCTTAAAATCCCTAGTACGATCGTTTGTTTCCACATGTTTGGGTGTTTGCATTTTGTTACTGAGTAGCAATTCAGCAAAAAGAAATTTAGCAGCAGAAACGTTTATTTTCAGGTTTCGCCCTCTAGGACACTTGATGTTCTTTCAGTTTGCCTTATCTTAAACACCAAAAAAGACTTTCCAAATGTCAGACGTAGCTGCAATAGCTCATTTGGGAGAGCATTAGACTGAAGATCTATAAGTCCCTGGTTCGATCCCGGGTTTCGGGCATGTTTAGTAGCTGTATTTTTGTTACAGAATAGCAATTTACCAGCAGAATCTTTCATTATAAGGTGTTGCTCTTCAAGAACACTTGATGCTCTTTTTTTCCCAACCTAAAACCCCAAATACGACTTCACATCGGTCACAATTAGCCGAAATAGCTCAGTTGGGAAAGCGTTAGACTGAAAATCTAAAGGTCCCTGGTTCGATCCTGGGTTTCGGCATATTTAGTTGCTGTTTTTTTTGTTACAGAATAGCAATTTAACAGCAGAAACTGCCGTGTTCAGGTTCTGGTCTTCAAGAACATTTCATGTTATTACAGTTTGCATTATTATTAGCCCCAATAAAAGAATTTCTTATTAGTAGAGCTTGGCGAAATAGCTCAGTTGTGACAACATTAGACTGAAGATCTAAGGGTGTCTTGTTCAATCCTGGGGTTTAGCATGGTTGGGTGTTTGCTTTTGCTACTGAATAGCAATTTAGCAGCAAAAACTGTTGTTTTCAGTTTTTGATCTTGAAAAACATTTTATGTTATTTCAGTTTGCAAAATCTTTAGCTCCAAAAAAAGACATTCTTATCAGTATAGCTTGCCAAAATAGCTCAGTTGTGAGAGCAATAGACTGAAGACCTTAAAATCCCTAGTACGATCGTGGGTTTCCACATGTTTGGGTGTTTGCATTTTGTTACTGAGTAGCAATTCAGCAAAAAGAAATTTAGCAGCAGAAACGTTTATTTTCAGGTTTCGCCCTCTAGGACACTTGATGTTCTTTCAGTTTGCCTTATCTTAAGCACCAAAAAAGACTTTCCAAATGTCAGACGTAGCTGCAATAGCACATTTGGGAGAGCATTAGACTGAAGATCTATAAGTCCCTGGTTCGATCCCGGGTTTCGGCATGTTTAGTAGCTGTATTTTTGTTACAGAATAGCAATTTACCAGCAGAATCTTTCATTATAAGGTGTTGCTCTTCAAGAACACTTGATGCTCTTTTTTTCCCAACCTAAAACCCCAAATACGACTTCACATCTGTCACAATTAGCCGAAATAGCTCAGTTGGGAGAGCGTTGTACTGAAGATCTGAAGGTCCCTGGTTCGATCCCGGGTTTCGGCATATTTAGTTGCTGTTTTTTTTGTTACAGAATAGCAATTTAGCAGCAGAAACTGCCGTGTTCAGGTTCTGGTCTTCAAGATCATTTCATGTTATTACAGTTTGCATTATTATTAGCCCCAAAAAAAGAATTTCTTATTAGTAGAGCTTGGCGAAATAGCTCAGTTGTGACAACATTAGACTGAAGATCTAAGGGTGTCTTGTTCAATCCTGGGGTTTAGCATGGTTGGGTGTTTGCTTTTGCTACTGAATAGCAATTTAGCAGGAAAAACTGTTGTTTTCAGTTTTTGATCTTGAAAAACATTTTATGTTATTTCAGTTTGCAAAATCTTTAGCTCCAAAAAAAGACATTCTTATCAGTATAGCTTGCCAAAATAGCTCAGTTGTGAGAGCAATAGACTGAAGACCTTAAAATCCCTAGTACGATCGTGGGTTTCCACATGTTTGGGTGTTTGCATTTTGATACTGAGTAGCAATTCAGCAAAAAGAAATTTAGCAGCAGAAACATTTATTTTCAGGTTTCGCCCTCTAGGACACTTGATGTTCTTTCAGTTTGCCTTATCTTAAACACCAAAAAAGACTTTCTAAACGTCAGACTTACACGCAATAGCTCTTTTGTGAGAGCATTAAACTGAAGATCTAAAGCTCCTGGGTTCGATCCCTGGTTTCGGCATGTTTAGTAGCTGTATTTTTGTTACAGAATAGCAATTTACCAGCAGAATCTATCATTATCAGGTGTTGTTCATCAAGAACACTTAATGCTCTTTTTTTTCCCAGCCTAAAACCCCAAATACGGCTTGACATCTTTCACAATTAGCCGAAATAGCTCAGTTGGGAGAGCGTTAGACTGAAGATTTAAAGGTCCCTGGTTCGATCCCGGGTTTCGGCATATTTAGTTGCTGTTTTTTTGTTACAGAATAGCAATTTAGCAGCAGAAACTGCCGTGTTCAGGTTCTGGTCTTCAAGATCATTTCATGTTATTACAGTTTGCATTATTATTAGCCCCAATAAAAGAATTTCTTATTAGTAGAGCTTGGCGAAATTGCTCAGTTGTGACAACATTAGACTGAAGATCTAAGGGTGTCTTGTTCAATCCTGGGGTTTAGCATGGTTGGGTGTTTGCTTTTGCTACTGAATAGCAATTTAGCAGCAAAAACTGTTTTTTCAGTTTTTGATCTTGAAAAACATTTTATGTTATTTCAGTTTGCAAAATCTTTAGCTCCAAAAAAAGACATTCTTATCAGTATAGCTTGCCAAAATAGCTCAGTTGTGAGAGCAATAGACTGAAGACCTTAAAATCCCTAGTACGATCGTGGGTTTCCACATGTTTGGGTGTTTGCATTTTGTTACTGAGTAGCAATTCAGCAAAAAGAAATTTAGCAGCAGAAACGTTTATTTTTAGGTTTCGCCCTCTAGGACACTTGATGTTCTTTCAGTTTGCCTTATCTTAAACACCAAAAAAGACTTTCCAAATGTCAGACGTAGCTGCAATAGCTCATTTGGGAGAGCATTTGACTGAAGATCTATAAGTCCCTGGTTCGATCCTGGGTTTCGGCATGTTTAGTAGCTGTATTTTTGTTACAGAATAGCAATTTACCAGCAGAATCTTTCATTATAAGGTGTTGCTCTTCAAGAACACTTGATGCTCTTTTTTTCCCAACCTAAAACCCCAAATACGACTTCACATCTGTCACAATTAGCCGAAATAGCTCAGTTGGGAGAGCGTTAGACTGAAGATCTAAAGGTCCCTGGTTCGATCCTGGGTTTCGGCATATTTAGTTGCTGTTTTTTTTGTTACAGAATAGCAATTTAACAGCAGAAACTGCCGTGTTCAGGTTCTGGTCTTCAAGAACATTTCATGTTATTACAGTTTGCATTATTATTAGCCCCAATAAAATAATTTCTTATTAGTAGAGCTTGGCGAAATAGCTCAGTTGTGACAACATTAGACTGAAGATCTAAGGGTGTCTTGTTCAATCCTGGGGTTTAGCATGGTTGGGTGTTAGCTTTTGCTACTGAATAGCAATTTAGCAGCAAAAACTGTTGTTTTCAGTTTTTGATCTTGAAAAACATTTTATGTTATTTCAGTTTGCAAAATCTTTAGCTCCAAAAAAAGACATTCTTATCAGTATAGCTTGCCAAAATAGCTCAGTTGTGAGAGCAATAGACTGAAGACCTTAAAATCCCTAGTACGATTGTGGGTTTCCACATGTTTGGGTGTTTGCATTTTGTTACTGAGTAGCAATTCAGCAAAAAGAAATTTAGCAGCAGAAACGTTTATTTTCAGGTTTCGCCCTCTAGGACACTTGATGTTCTTTCAGTTTGCCTTATCTTAAACACCAAAAAAGACTTTCCAAATGTCAGACGTAGCTGCAATAGCTCATTTGGGAGAGCATTAGACTGAAGATCTATAAGTCCCTGGTTCGATCCCGGGTTTCGGCATGTTTAGTAGCTGTATTTTTGTTACAGAATAGCAATTTACCAGCAGAATCTTTTATTATCAGGTGTTGCTCTTCAAGAACACTTGATGCTCTTTTTTTCCCAACCTAAAACCCCAAATACGACTTCACATCTGTCACAATTAGCCGAAATAGCTCAGTTGGGAGAGCGTTAGACTGAAGATCTAAAGGTCCCTGGTTCGGTTTCTTCATATTTAGTTGCTGTTTTTTTTGTTACAGAATAGCAATTTAGCAGCAGAAACTGCAGTGTTCAGGTTCTGGTCTTCAAGAACATTTCATGTTATTACAGTTTGCATTATTATTAGCCCCAATAAAATAATTTCTTATTAGTAGAGCTTGGCGAAATAGCTCAGTTGTGACAACATTAGACTGAAGATCTAAGGGTGTCTTGTTCAATCCTGGGGTTTAGCATGGTTGGGTGTTTGCTTTTGCTACTGAATAGCAATTTAGCAGCAAAAACTGTTGTGTTCAGGTTTTGATCTTGAAAAGCATTTTATGTTATTTCAGTTTGCAAAATCTTTAGCTCCTAAAAAAAGACATTCTTATCAGTATAGCTTGCCAAAATAGCTCAGTTGTGAGAGCAATAGACTGAAGACCTTAAAATCCCTAGTACGATCGTAGGTTTCCACATGTTTTGGTGTTTGCAGTTTGTTACTGAGTAGCAAGTCAGCAAAAAGAAATTTAGCAGCAGAAACTTTCATTTTCAGGTTTCGCCCTCTAGGACACTTGATGTTCTTTCAGTTTGCCTTATCTTAAACACCAAAAAAGACTTTCTAAACGTCAGACTTACACGCAATAGCTCTTTTGTGAGAGCATTAAACTGAAGATCTAAAGCTCCTGGGTTCGATCCCAGGATTCGGCATGTTTAGTTGCTGTATTTTTGTTACAGAATAGCAATTTACCAGCAGAATCTTTCATTATCAGGTGTTGTTCATCAAGAACACTTAATGCTCTTTTTTTCCCCAGCCTAAAACCCCAAATACAGCTTGACATCTTTCACAATTAGCCGAAATAGCTCAGTTGGGAGAGCGTTAGACTGAAGATCTAAAGGTTCCTGGTTCGATCCCGGGTTTCGGCATATTTAGTTGCTGTTTTTTTGTTACAGAATAGCAATTTAGCAGCAGAAACTGCCGTGTTCAGGTTCTGGTCTTCAAGATCATTTCATGTTATTACAGTTTGCATTATTATTAGCCCCAATAAAAGAATTTCTTATTAGTAGAGCTTGGCGAAATAGCTCAGTTGTGACAACATTAGACTGAAGATCTAAGGGTGTCTTGTTCAATCCTGGGGTTTAGCATGGTTGGGTGTTTGCTTTTGCTACTGAATAGCAATTTAGCAGCAAAAACTGTTGTTTTCAGTTTTTGATCTTGAAAAACATTTTATGTTATTTCAGTTTGCAAAATCTTTAGCTCCAAAAAAAGACATTCTTATCAGTATAGCTTGCCAAAATAGCTCAGTTGTGAGAGCAATAGACTGAAGACCTTAAAATCCCTAGTACGATCGTGGGTTTCCACATGTTTGGGTGTTTGCATTTTGTTACTGAGTAGCAATTCGGCAAAAAGAAATTTAGCAGCAGAAACGTTTATTTTCAGGTTTCGCCCTCTAGGACACTTGATGTTCTTTCAGTTTGCCTTATCTTAAACACCAAAAAAGACTTTCCAGATGTCAGACGTAGCTGCAATAGCTCATTTGGGAGAGCATTAGACTGAAGATCTATAAGTCCCTGGTTCGATCCCGGGTTTCGGCATGTTTAGTAGCTGTATTTTTGTTACAGAATAGCAATTTACCAGCAGAATCTTTTATTATCAGGTGTTGCTCTTCAAGAACACTTGATGCTCTTTTTTTTCCCAACCTAAAACCCCAAATACGACTTCACTTCTGTCACAATTAGCCGAAATAGCTCAGTTGGGAGAGCGTTAGACTGAAGATCTAAAGGTCCCTGGTTCGATCCCGGGTTTCGGCATATTTAGTTGCTGTTTTTTTTGTTACAGAATAGCAATTTAGCAGCAGAAACTGCCGTGTTCAGGTTCTGGTCTTCTTTCAGTTTGCCTTATCTTAAACACCAAAAAAGACTTTCTAAACGTCAGACTTACAAACAATAGCTCTTTTGTGAGAGCATTAAACTGAAGATCTAAAGCTCCTGGGTTCGATCCCAGGATTCGGCATGTTTAGTTGCTGTATTTTTGTTACAGAATAGCAATTTACCAGCAGAATCTTTCATTATCAGGTGTTGTTCATCAAGAACACTTAATGCTCTTTTTTTCCCCAGCCTAAAACCCCAAATACGGCTTCTCATTTTTCACAATTAGCCGAAATAGCTCAGTTGGTAGAGCGTTAGACTAAAGATCTACAGGTCCCTGGTTCGATCCTGGGTTTCTGCATATTTAGTTGCTGTTTTTTTGTTACAGAATAGCAATTTAGCAGCAGAAACTGCCGTGTTCAGGTTCTGGTCTTCAAGTTCATTTCATGTTATTACAGTTTGCATTATTATTAGCCCCAATAAAAGAATTTCTTATTAGTAGAGCTTGGCGAAATAGCTCAGTTGTGAGAACATTAGACTGAAGATCTAAGGGTGTCTTGTTCAATCCTGGGGTTTAGCATGGTTGGGTGTTTGCTTTTGCTACTGAATAGCAATTTAGCAGCAAAAACTGTTGTTTTCAGTTTTTGATCTTGAAAAACATTTTATGTTATTTCAGTTTGCAAAATCTTTAGCTCCAAAAAAAGACATTCTTATCAGTATAGCTTGCCAAAATAGCTCAGTTGTGAGAGCAATAGACTGAAGACCTTAAAATCCCTAGTACGATCGTGGGTTTCCACATGTTTGGGTGTTTGCATTTTGTTACTGAGTAGCAATTCGGCAAAAAGAAATTTAGCAGCAGAAACGTTTATTTTCAGGTTTCGCCCTCTAGGACACTTGATGTTCTTTCAGTTTGCCTTATCTTAAACACCAAAAAAGACTTTCCAGATGTCAGACGTAGCTGCAATAGCTCATTTGGGAGAGCATTAGACTGAAGATCTATAAGTCCCTGGTTCGATCCCGGGTTTCGGCATGTTTAGTAGCTGTATTTTTGTTACAGAATAGCAATTTACCAGCAGAATCTTTCATTATAAGGTGTTGCTCTTCAAGAACACTTGATGGTCTTTTTTTCCCAACCTAAAACCCCAAATACGACTTCACATCTGTCACAATTAGCCGAAATAGCTCAGTTGGGAGAGCGTTAGACTGAAGATCTAAAGGTCCCTGGTTCGATCCCGGGTTTCGGCATATTTAGTTGCTGTTTTTTTTGTTACAGAATAGCAATTTAACAGCAGAAACTGCCGTGTTCAGGTTCTGGTCTTCAAGAACATTTCATGTTATTACAGTTTGCATTATTATTAGCCCCAATAAAATAATTTCTTATTAGTAGAGCTTGGCGAAATAGCTCAGTTGTGACAACATTAGACTGAAGATCTAAGGGTGTCTTGTTCAATCCTGGGGTTTAGCATGGTTGGGTGTTTGCTTTTGCTACTGAATAGCAATTTAGCAGCAAAAACTGTTGTTTTCAGTTTTTGATCTTGAAAAACATTTTATGTTATTTCAGTTTGCAAAATCTTTAGCTCCAAAAAAAGACATTCTTATCAGTATAGCTTGCAAAATAGCTCAGTTGTGAGAGCAATAGACTGAAGACCTTAAAATCCCTAGTACGATCGTGGGTTTCCACATGTTTGGGTGTTTGCATTTTGTTACTGAGTAGCAATTCAGCAAAAAGAAATTTAGCAGCAGAAACGTTTATTTTCAGGTTTCGCCCTCTAGGACACTTGATGTTCTTTCAGTTTGCCTTATCTTAAACACCAAAAAAGACTTTCCAAATGTCAGACGTAGCTGCAATAGCTCATTTGGGAGAGCATTAGACTGAAGATCTATAAGTCCCCGGTTCTATCCCGGGTTTTGGCATGTTTAGTAGCTGTATTTTTGTTACAGAATAGCAATTTACCAGCAGAATCTTTCATTATAAGGTGTTGCTCTTCAAGAACACTTGATGCTCTTTTTTTCCCAACCTAAAACCCCAAATACGACTTCACATCTGTCACAATTCGCCGAAATAGCTCAGTTGGGAGAGCGTTAGACTGAAGATCTAAAGGTCCCTGGTTCGATCCTGGGTTTCGGCATATTTAGTTGCTGTTTTTTTTTGTTACAGAATAGCAATTTAGCAGCAGAAACTGCCGTGTTCAGGTTCTGGTCTTCAAGAACATTTCATGTTTTTACAGTTTGCATTATTATTAGCCCCAATAAAATAATTTCTTATTAGTAGAGCTTGGCGAAATAGCTCAGTTGTGACAACATTAGACTGAAGATCTAAGGGTGTCTTGTTCAATCCTGGGGTTTAGCATGGTTGGGTGTTTGCTTTGGCTACTGAATAGCAATTTAGCAGCAAAAACTGTTGTGTTCAGGTTTTGATCTTGAAAAGCATTTTATGTTATTTCAGTTTGCAAAATCTTTAGCTCCTAAAAAAAGACATTCTTATCAGTATAGCTTGCCAAAATAGCTCAGTTGTGAGAGCAATAGACTGAAGACCTTAAAATCCCTAGTATGATCGTGGGTTTCCACATGTTTGGGTGTTTGCAGTTTGTTACTGAGTAGCAAGTCAGCAAAAAGAAATTTAGCAGCAGAAACTTTCATTTTCAGGTTTCGCCCTCTAGGACACTTGATGTTCTTTCAGTTTGCCTTATCTTAAACACCAAAAAAGACTTTCTAAACGTCAGACTTACAAACAATAGCTCTTTTGTGAGAGCATTAAACTGAAGATCTAAAGCTCCTGGGTTCGATCCCAGGATTCGGCATGTTTAGTTGCTGTATTTTTGTTACAGAATAGCAATTTACCAGCAGAATCTTTCATTATCAGGTGTTGTTCATCAAGAACACTTAATGCTCTTTTTTCCCCCAGCCTAAAACCCCAAATACGGCTTCACATTTTTCTCAATTAGCCGAAATAGCTCAGTTGGTAGAGCGTTAGACTAAAGATCTAAAGGTCCCTGGTTTGATCCCGGGTTTCGGCATATTTAGTTGCTGTTTTTTTGTTACAGAATAGCAATTTAGCAGCAGAAACTGCCGTGTTCAGGTTCTGGTCTTCAAGTTCATTTCATGTTATTACAGTTTGCATTATTATTAGCCCCAATAAAAGAATTTCTTATTAGTAGAGCTTGGCGAAATAGCTCAGTTGTGAGAACATTAGACTGAAGATCTAAGGGTGTCTTGTTCAATCCTGGGGTTTAGCATGGTTGGGTGTTTGCTTTTGCTACTGAATAGCAATTTAGCAGCAAAAACTGTTGTTTTCAGTTTTTGATCTTGAAAAACATTTTATGTTATTTCAGTTTGCAAAATCTTTAGCTCCAAAAAAAGACATTCTTATCAGTATAGCTTGCCAAAATAGCTCAGTTGTGAGAGCAATAGACTGAAGACCTTAAAATCCCTAGTACGATCGTGGGTTTCCACATGTTTGGGTGTTTGCATTTTGTTACTGAGTAGCAATTCAGCAAAAAGAAATTTAGCAGCAGAAACGTTTATTTTCAGGTTTCGCCCTCTAGGACACTTGATGTTCTTTCAGTTTGCCTTATCTTAAACACCAAAAAAGACTTTCCAAATGTCAGACGTAGCTGCAATAGCTCATTTGGGAGAGCATTAGACTGAAGATCTATAAGTCCCTGGTTCGATCCTGGGTTTCGGCATGTTTAGTAGCTGTATTTTTGTTACAGAATAGCAATTTACCAGCAGAATCTTTCATTATAAGGTGTTGCTCTTCAAGAACACTTGATGCTCTTTTTTTCCCAACCTAAAACCCAAAATACGACTTCACATTTGTCACAATTAGCCGAAATAGCTCAGTTGGGAGAGCGTTAGACTGAAGATCTAAAGGTCCCTGGTTCGATCCTGGGTTTCGGCATATTTAGTTGCTGTTTTTTTTGTTACAGAATAGCAATTTAACAGCAGAAACTGCCGTGTTCAGGTTCTGGTCTTCAAGAACATTTCATGTTATTACAGTTTGCATTATTATCAGCCCCAATAAAAGAATTTCTTATTAGTAGAGCTTGGTGAAATAGCTCAGTTGTGACAACATTAGACTGAAGATCTAAGGGTGTCTTGTTCAATCCTGGGGTTTAGCATGGTTGGGTGTTTGCTTTTGCTACTGAATTGCAATTTAGCAGCAAAAACTGTTGTTTTCAGTTTTTGATCTTGAAAAACATTTTATGTTATTTCAGTTTGCAAAATCTTTAGCTCCAAAAAAAGACATTCTTATCAGTATAGCTTGCCAAAATAGCTCAGTTGTGAGAGCAATAGACTGAAGACCTTAAAATCCCTAGTACGATCGTGGGTTTCCACATGTTTGGGTGTTTGCATTTTGTTACTGAGTAGCAATTCAGCAAAAAGAAATTTAGCAGCAGAAACGTTTATTTTCAGGTTTCGCCCTCTAGGACACTTGATGTTCTTTCAGTTTGCCTTATCTTAAACACCAAAAAAGACTTTCCAAATGTCAGACGTAGCTGCAATAGCTCATTTGGGAGAGCATTAGACTGAAGATCTATAAGTCCCTGGTTCGATCCCGGGTTTCGGCATGTTTAGTAGCTGTATTTTTGTTACAGAATAGCAATTTACCAGCAGAATCTTTCATTATAAGGTGTTGCTCTTCAAGAACACTTGATGCTCTTTTTTTCCCAACCTAAAACCCCAAATACGACTTCACATCTGTCACAATTAGCCGAAATAGCTCAGTTGGGAGAGCGTTAGACTGAAGATCTAAAGGTCCCTGGTTCGATCCCGGGTTTCGGCATAATTAGTTGCTGTTTTTTTTGTTACAGAATAGCAATTTAGCAGCAGAAACTGCCGTGTTCAGGTTCTGGTCTTCAAGAACATTTCATGTTATTACAGTTTGCATTATTATTAGCCCCAATAAAATAATTTCTTATTAGTAGAGCTTGGCGAAATAGCTCAGTTGAGACAACATTAGACTGAAGATCTAAGGGTGTCTTGTTCAATCCTGGGGTTTAGCATGGTTGGGTGTTTGCTTTTGCTACTGAATAGCAATTTAGCAGCAAAAACTGTTGTGTTCAGGTTTTGATCTTGAAAAGCATTTTATGTTATTTCAGTTTGCAAAATCTTTAGCTCCTAAAAAAAGACATTCTTATCAGTATAGCTTGCCAAAATAGCTCAGTTGTGAGAGCAATAGACTGAAGACCTTAAAATCCCTAGTACGATCGTGGGTTTCCACATGTTTGGGTGTTTGCAGTTTGTTACTGAGTAGCAAGTCAGCAAAAAGAAATTTAGCAGCAGAAACTTTCATTTTCAGGTTTCGCCCTCTAGGACACTTGATGTTCTTTCAGTTTGCCTTATCTTAAACACCAAAAAAGACTTTCTAAACGTCAGACTTACAAACAATAGCTCTTTTGTGAGAGCATTAAACTGAAGATCTAAAGCTCCTGGGTTCGATCCCAGGATTCGGCATGTTTAGTTGCTGTATTTTTGTTACAGAATAGCAATTTACCAGCAGAATCTTTCATTATCAGGTGTTGTTCATCAAGAACACTTAATGCTCTTTTTTTCCCCAGCCTAAAACCCCAAATACGGCTTTACATTTTTCACAATTAGCCGAAATAGCTCAGTTGGTAGAGCGTTAGACTAAAGATCTAAAGGTCCCTGGTTCGATCCCGGGTTTCTGCATATTTAGTTGCTGTTTTTTTGTTACAGAATAGCAATTTAGCAGCAGAAACTGCCGTGTTCAGGTTCTGGTCTTCAAGTTCATTTCATGTTATTACAGTTTGCATTATTATTAGCCCCAATAAAAGAATTTCT
The DNA here is from genome assembly GCF_028390025.1 of Pseudophryne corroboree. NCBI lineage: Eukaryota > Metazoa > Chordata > Amphibia > Anura > Myobatrachidae > Pseudophryne > Pseudophryne corroboree. Next base: position 197,426,842 of record NC_086447.1, on the reverse strand, counting down.
TATTAGTAGAGCTTGGCGAAATAGCTCAGTTGTGAGAACATTAGACTGAAGATCTAAGGGTGTCTTGTTCAATCCTTGGGTTTAGCATGGTTGGGTGTTTGCTTTTGCTACTGAATAGCAATTTAGCAGCAAAAACTGTTGTTTTCAGTTTTTGATCTTGAAAAACATTTTATGTTATTTCAGTGTGCAAAATCTTTAGCTCCAAAAAAAGACATTCTTATCAGTATAGCTTGCCAAAATAGCTCAGTTGTGAGAGCAATAGACTGAAGACCTTAAAATCCCTAGTACGATCGTGGGTTTCCACATGTTTGGGTGTTTGCATTTTGTTACTGAGTAGCAATTCAGCAAAAAGAAATTTAGCAGCAGAAACGTTTATTTTCAGGTTTCGCCCTCTAGGACACTTGATGTTCTTTCAGTTTGCCTTATCTTAAACACCAAAAAAGACTTTCCAAATGTCAGACGTAGCTGCAATAGCTCATTTGGGAGAGCATTAGACTGAAGATCTATAAGTCCCTGGTTCGATCCTGGGTTTCGGCATGTTTAGTAGCTGTATTTTTGTTACAGAATAGCAATTTACCAGCAGAATCTTTCATTATAAGGTGTTGCTCTTCAAGAACACTTGATGCTCTTTTTTTCCCAACCTAAAACCCCAAATACGACTTCACATCTGTCACAATTAGCCGAAATAGCTCAGTTGGGAGAGCGTTAGACTGAAGATCTAAAGGATCCTGGGTTTCGGCATATTTAGTTGCTGTTTTTTTTGTTACAGAATAGCAATTTAACAGCAGAAACTGCCGTGTTCAGGTTCTGGTCTTCAAGAACATTTCATGTTATTACAGTTTGCATTATTATTAGCCCCAATAAAATAATTTCTTATTAGTAGAGCTTGGCGAAATAGCTCAGTTGTGACAACATTAGACTGAAGATCTAAGGGTGTCTTGTTCAATCCTGGGGTTTAGCATGGTTGGGTGTTTGCTTTTGCTACTGAATAGCAATTTAGCAGCAAAAACTGTTGTTTTCAGTTTTTGATCTTGAAAAACATTTTATGTTATTTCAGTTTGCAAAATCTTTAGCTCCTAAAAAAGACATTCTTATCAGTATAGCTTGCCAAAATAGCTCAGTTGTGAGAGCAATAGACTGAAGACCTTAAAATCCCTTGTACGATCGTGGGTTTCCACATGTTTGGGTGTTTGCATTTTGTTACTGAGTAGCAATTCAGCAAAAAGAAATTTAGCAGCAGAAACGTTTATTTTCAGGTTTCGCCCTCTAGGACACTTGATGTTCTTTCAGTTTGCCTTATCTTAAACACCAAAAAAGACTTTCCAAATGTCAGACGTAGCTGCAATAGCTCATTTGGGAGAGCATTAGACTGAAGATCTATAATTCCCTGGTTCGATCCCGGGTTTCGGCATGTTTAGTAGCTGTATTTTTGTTACAGAATAGCAATTTACCAGCAGAATCTTTTATTATCAGGTGTTGCTCTTCAAGAACACTTGATGCTCTTTTTTTCCCAACTTAAAACCCCAAATACGACTTCACATCTGTCACAATTAGCCGAAATAGCTCAGTTGGGAGAGCGTTAGACTGAAGATCTAAAGGTCCCTTGTTCGATCCCGGGTTTCGGCATATTTAGTTGCTGTTTTTTTTGTTACAGAATAGCAATTTAGCAGCAGAAACTGCCGTGTTCAGGTTCTGGTCTTCAAGAACATTTCATGTTATTACAGTTTGCATTATTATTAGCCCCAATAAAATAATTTCTTATTAGTAGAGCTTGGCGAAATAGCTCAGTTGTGACAACATTAGACTGAAGATCTAAGGGTGTCTTGTTCAATCCTGGGGTTTAGCATGGTTGGGTGTTTGCTTTTGCTACTGAATAGCAATTTAGCAGCAAAAACTGTTGTGTTCAGGTTTTGATCTTGAAAAGCATTTTATGTTATTTCAGTTTGCAAAATCTTTAGCTCCTAAAAAAAGACATTCTTATCAGTATAGCTTGCCAAAATAGCTCAGTTGTGAGAGCAATAGACTGAAGACCTTAAAATCCCTAGTACGATCGTGGGTTTCCACATGTTTGGGTGTTTGCAGTTTGTTACTGAGTAGCAAGTCAGCAAAAAGAAATTTAGCAGCAGAAACGTTTATTTTCAGGTTTCGCCCTCTAGGACACTTGATGTTCTTTCAGTTTGCCTTATCTTAAACACCAAAAAAGACTTTCCAAATGTCAGACGTAGCTGCAATAGCTCATTTGGGAGAGCATTAGACTGAAGATCTATAAGTCCCTGGTTCGATCCTAGGTTTCGGCATGTTTAGTAGCTGTATTTTTGATACAGAATAGCAATTTACCAGCAGAATCTTTCATTATAAGGTGTTGCTCTTCAAGAACACTTGATGCTCTTTTTTTCCCAACCTAAAACCCCAAATACGACTTCACATCTGTCACAATTAGCCGAAATAGCTCAGTTGGGAGAGCGTTATACTGAAGATCTAAAGGTCCCTGGTTCGATCCTGGGTTTCGGCATATTTAGTTGCTGTTTTTTTTGTTACAGAATAGCAATTTAACAGCAGAAACTGCCGTGTTCAGGTTCTGGTCTTCAAGAACATTTCATGTTATTACAGTTTGCATTATTATTAGCCCCAATAAAAGAATTTCTTATCAGTAGAGCTTGGCGAAATAGCTCAGTTGTGACAACATTAGACTGAAGATCTAAGGGTGTCTTGTTCAATCCTGGGGTTTAGCATGGTTGGGTGTTTGCTTTTGCTACTGAATAGCAATTTAGCAGCAAAAACTGTTGTTTTCAGGTTTTGATCTTGAAAAACATTTTATGTTATTTCAGTTTGCAAAATCTTTAGCTCCAAAAAAAGACATTCTTATCAGTATAGCTTGCCAAAATAGCTCAGTTGTGAGAGCAATAGACTGAAGACCTTAAAATCCCTAGTACGATCGTGGGTTTCCACATGTTTGGGTGTTTGCATTTTGTTACTGAGTAGCAATTCAGCAAAAAGAAATTTAGCAGCAGAAACGTTTATTTTCAGGTTTCGCCCTCTAGGACACTTGATGTTCTTTCAGTTTGCCTTATCTTAAACACCAAAAAAGACTTTCCAAATGTCAGACGTAGCTGCAATAGCTCATTTGGGAGAGCATTAAACTGAAGATCTATAAGTCCCTGGTTCGATCCCGGGTTTCGGCATGTTTAGTAGCTGTATTTTTGTTACAGAATAGCAATTTACCAGCAGAATCTTTTATTATCAGGTGTTGCTCTTCAAGAACACTTGATGCTCTTTTTTCCCCAACCTAAAACCCCAAATACGACTTCATATCTGTCACAATTAGCCGAAATAGCTCAGTCGGGAGAGCGTTAGACTGAAGATCTAAAGGTCCCTGGTTCGATCCCGGGTTTCGGCATATTTAGTTGCTGGTTTTTTTGTTACAGAATAGCAATTTAGCAGCAGAAACTGCCGTGTTCAGGTTCTGGTCTTCAAGAACATTTCATGTTATTACAGTTTGCATTATTATTAGCCCCCAATAAAATAATTTCTTATTAGTAGAGCTTGGCAAAATAGCTCAGTTGTGACAACATTAGACTGAAGATCTAAGGGTGTCTTGTTCAATCCTGGGGTTTAGCATGGTTGGGTGTTTGCTTTTGCTACTGAATAGCAATTTAGCAGCAAAAACTGTTGTGTTCAGGTTTTGATCTTGTTAAGCATTTTATGTTATTTCAGTTTGCAAAATCTTTAGCTCCTAAAAAAAGACATTCTTATCAGTATAGCTTGCCAAAATAGCTCAGTTGTGAGAGCAATAGACTGAAGACCTTAAAATCCCTAGTACGATCGTGGGTTTCCACATGTTTGGGTGTTTGCAGTTTGTTACTGAGTAGCAAGTCAGCAAAAAGAAATTTAGCAGCAGAAACTTTCATTTTCAGGTTTCGCCCTCTAGGACACTTGATGTTCTTTCAGTTTGCCTTATCTTAAACACCAAAAAAGACTTTCTAAACGTCAGACTTACACGCAATAGCTCTTTTGTGAGAGCATTAAACTGAAGATCTAAAGCTCCTGGGTTCGATCCCAGGATTCGGCATGTTTAGTTGCTGTATTTTTGTTACAGAATAGCAATTTACCAGCAGAATCTTTCATTATCAGGTGTTGTTCATCAAGAACACTTAATGCTCTTTTTTTCCCCAGCCTAAAACCCCAAATACAGCTTGACATCTTTCACAATTAGCTGAAATAGCTCAGTTGGGAGAGCGTTAGACTGAAGATCTAAAGGTCCCTGGTTCGATCCTGGGTTTCGGCATATTTAGTTGCTGTTTTTTTGTTACAGAATAGCAATTTAGCAGCAGAAACTGCCGTGTTCAGGTTCTGGTCTTCAAGATCATTTCATGTTATTACAGTTTGCATTATTATTAGCCCCAATAAAAGAATTTCTTATTAGTAGAGCTTGGCGAAATAGCTCAGTTGTGAGAACATTAGACTGAAGATCTAAGGGTGTCTTGTTCAATCCCTGGGTTTAGCATGGTTGGGTGTTTGCTTTTGCTACTGAATAGCAATTTAGCAGCAAAAACTGTTGTTTTCAGTTTTTGATCTTGAAAAACATTTTATGCTATTTCAGTTTGCAAAATCTTTAGCTCCAAAAAAAGACATTCTTATCAGTATAGCTTGCCAAAATAGCTCAGTTGTGAGAGCAATAGACTGAAGACCTTAAAATCCCTAGTACGATCTTGGGTTTCCACATGTTTGGGTGTTTGCATTTTGTTACTGAGTAGCAATTCAGCAAAAAGAAATTTAGCAGCAGAAACGTTTATTTTCAGGTTTCGCCCTCTAGGACACTTGATGTTCTTTCAGTTTGCCTTATCTAAAACACCAAAAAAGACTTTCCAAGTGTCAGACGTAGCTGCAAAAGCTGATTTGGGAGAGCATTAGACTGAAGATCTATAAGTCCCTGGTTCGATCCCAGGTTTCGGCATGTTTAGTAGCTGTGTTTTTGTTACAGAATAGCAATTTACCAGCAGAATCTTTCATTATAAGGTGTTGCTCTTCAAGAACACTTGATGCTCTTTTTTTCCCAACCTAAAACCCCAAATACGACTTCACATCTGTCACAATTAGCCGAAATAGCTCAGTTGGGAGAGCGTTAGACTGAAGATCTAAAGGTCCCTGGTTCGATCCCGGGTTTCGGCATATTTAGTTGCTGTTTTTTTTTGTTACAGAATAGCAATTTAGCAGCAGAAACTGCCGTGTTCAGGTTCTGGTCTTCAAGAACATTTCATGTTTTTACAGTTTGCATTATTATTAGCCCCAATAAAATAATTTCTTATTAGTAGAGCTTGGCGAAATAGCTCAGTTGTGACAACATTAGACTGAAGATCTAAGGGTGTCTTGTTCAATCCTGGGGTTTAGCATGGTTGGGTGTTTGCTTTTGCTACTGAATAGCAATTTAGCAGCAAAAACTGTTGTGTTCAGGTTTTGATCTTGAAAAGCATTTTATGTTATTTCAGTTTGCAAAATCTTTAGCTCCTAAAAAAAGATATTCTTATCAGTATAGCTTGCCAAAATAGCTCAGTTGTGAGAGCAATAGACTGAAGACCTTAAAATCCCTAGTACGATCGTGGGTTTCCACATGTTTGGGTGTTTGCAGTTTGTTACTGAGTAGCAAGTCAGCAAAAAGAAATTTAGCAGCAGAAACTTTCATTTTCAGGTTTCGCCCTCTAGGACACTTGATGTTCTTTCAGTTTGCCTTATCTTAAACACCAAAAAAGACTTTTTAAACGTCAGACTTACACGCACTAGCTCTTTTGTGAGAGCATTAAACTGAAGATCTAAAGCTCCTGGGTTCGATCCCAGGATTCGGCATGTTTAGTTGCTGTATTTTTTTTACAGAATAGCAATTTACCAGCAGAATCTTTCATTATCAGGTGTTGTTCATCAAGAACACTTAATGCTCTTTTTTTCCCCAGCCTAAAACCCCAAATACAGCTTGTCATCTTTCACAATTAGCCAAAATAGCTCAGTTGGGAGAGCGTTAGACTGAAGATCTAAAGGTCCCTGGTTCGATCCCGGGTTTCGGCATATTTAGTTGCTGTTTTTTTGTTACAGAATAGCAATTTAGCAGCAGAAACTACCGTGTTCAGGTTCTGGTCTTCAAGAACATTTCATGTTATTACAGTTTGCATTATTATCAGCCCCAATAAAATAATTTCTTATTAGTAGAGCTTGGCGAAATAGCTCAGTTGTGACAACATTAGACTGAAGATCTAAGGGTGTCTTGTTCAATCCTGGGGTTTAGCATGGTTGGGTGTTTGCTTTTGCTACTGAATAGCAATTTAGCAGCAAAAACTGTTGTGTTCAGGTTTTGATCTTGAAAAGCATTTTATGTTATTTCAGTTTGCAAAATCTTTAGCTCCTACAAAAAGACATTCTTATCAGTATAGCTTGCCAAAATAGCTCAGTTGTGAGAGCAATAGACTGAAGACCTTAAAATCCCTAGTACGATCGTGGGTTTCCACATGTTTGGGTGTTTGCAGTTTGTTACTGAGTAGCAAGTCAGCAAAAAGAAATTTAGCAGCAGAAACTTTCATTTTCAGGTTTCGCCGTCTAGGACACTTGATGTTCTTTCAGTTTGCCTTATCTTAAACACCAAAAAAGACTTTCTAAACGTCAGACTTACACGCAATAGCTCTTTTGTGAGAGCATTAAACTGAAGATCTAAAGCTCCTAGGTTCGATCCCAGGATTCGGCATGTTTAGTTGCTGTATTTTTGTTACAGAATAGCAATTTACCAGCAGAATCTTTCATTATCAGGTGTTGTTCATCAAGAACACTTAATGCTCTTTTTTTCCCCAGCCTAAAACCCCAAATACAGCTTGACATCTTTCACAATTAGCCGAAATAGCTCAGTTGGGATAGCGTTAGACTGAAGATCTAAAGGTCCCTGGTTCGATCCCGGGTTTCGGCATATTTAGTTGCTGTTTTTTTGTTACAGAATAGCAATTTAGCAGCAGAAACTGCCGTGTTCAGGTTCTGGTCTTCAAGATCATTTCATGTTATTACAGTTTGCATTATTATTAGCCCCAATAAAAGAATTTCTTATTAGTAGAGCTTGGCGAAATAGCTCAGTTGTGAGAACATTAGACTGAAGATCTAAGGGTGTCTTGTTCAATCCTGGGGTTTAGCATGGTTGGGTGTTTGCTTTTGCTACTGAATAGCAATTTAGCAGCAAAAATTGTTGTTTTCAGTTTTTGATCTTGAAAAACATTTTATGCTATTTCAGTTTGCAAAATCTTTAGCTCCAAAAAAAGACATTCTTATCAGTATAGCTTGCCAAAATAGCTCAGTTGTGAGAGCAATAGACTGAAGACCTTAAAATCCCTAGTACGATCGTGGGTTTCCACATGTTTGGGTGTTTGCATTTTGTTACTGAGTAGCAATTCAGCAAAAAGAAATTTAGCAGCAGAAACGTTTATTTTCAGGTTTCGCCCTCTAGGACACTTGATGTTCTTTCAGTTTGCCTTATCTTAAACACCAAAAAAGACTTTCCAAGTGTCAGACGTAGCTGCAAAAGCTGATTTGGGAGAGCATTAGAATGAAGATCTATAAGTCCCTGGTTCGATCCCGGGTTTCGGCATGTTTAGTAGCTGTATTTTTGTTACAGAATAGCAATTTACCAGCAGAATCTTTCATTATAAGGTGTTGCTCTTCAAGAACACTTGATGCTCTTTTTTTCCCAACCTAAAACCCCAAATACGACTTCACATCTATCACAATTAGCCGAAATAGCTCAGTTGGGAGAGCGTTAGACTGAAGATCTAAAGGTCCCTTGTTCGATCCCGGGTTTCGGCATATTTAGTTGCTGTTTTTTTTTGTTACAGAATAGCAATTTAGCAGCAGAAACTGCCGTGTTCAGGTTCTGGTCTTCAAGAACATTTCATGTTTTTACAGTTTGCATTATTATTAGCCCCAATAAAATAATTTCTTATTAGTAGAGCTTGGCGAAATAGCTCAGTTGTGACAACATTAGACTGAAGATCTAAGGGTGTCTTGTTCAATCCTGGGGTTTAGCATGGTTGGGTGTTTGCTTTTGCTACTGAATAGCAATTTAGCAGCAAAAACTGTTGTGTTCAGGTTTTGATCTTGAAAAGCATTTTATGTTATTTCAGTTTGCAAAATCTTTAGCTCCTAAAAAAAGATATTCTTATCAGTATAGCTTGCCAAAATAGCTCAGTTGTGAGAGCAATAGACTGAAGACCTTAAAATCCCTAGTACGATCGTGGGTTTCCACATGTTTGGGTGTTTGCAGTTTGTTACTGAGTAGCAAGTCAGCAAAAAGAAATTTAGCAGCAGAAACTTTCATTTTCAGGTTTCGCCCTCTAGGACACTTGATGTTCTTTCAGTTTGCCTTATCTTAAACACCAAAAAAGACTTTTTAAACGTCAGACTTACACGCACTAGCTCTTTTTTGAGAGCATTAAACTGAAGATCTAAAGCTCCTGGGTTCGATCCCAGGATTCGGCATGTTTAGTTGCTGTATTTTTTTTACAGAATAGCAATTTACCAGCAGAATCTTTCATTATCAGGTGTTGTTCATCAAGAACACTTAATGCTCTTTTTTTCCCCAGCCTAAAACCCCAAATACAGCTTGTCATCTTTCACAATTAGCCAAAATAGCTCAGTTGGGAGAGCGTTAGACTGAAGATCTAAAGGTCCCTGGTTCGATCCCGGGTTTCGGCATATTTAGTTGCTGTTTTTTTGTTACAGAATAGCAATTTAGCAGCAGAAACTGCCGTGTTCAGGTTCTGGTCTTCAAGAACATTTCATGTTATTACAGTTTGCATTATTATCAGCCCCAATAAAATAATTTCTTATTAGTAGAGCTTGGCGAAATAGCTCAGTTGTGACAACATTAGACTGAAGATCTAAGGGTGTCTTGTTCAATCCTGGGGTTTAGCATGGTTGGGTGTTTGCTTTTGCTACTGAATAGCAATTTAGCAGCAAAAACTGTTGTGTTCAGGTTTTGATCTTGAAAAGCATTTTATGTTATTTCAGTTTGCAAAATCTTTAGCTCCTACAAAAAGACATTCTTATCAGTATAGCTTGCCAAAATAGCTCAGTTGTGAGAGCAATAGACTGAAGACCTTAAAATCCCTAGTACGATCGTGGGTTTCCACATGTTTGGGTGTTTGCAGTTTGTTACTGAGTAGCAAGTCAGCAAAAAGAAATTTAGCAGCAGAAACTTTCATTTTCAGGTTTCGCCCTCTAGGACACTTGATGTTCTTTCAGTTTGCCTTATCTTAAACACCAAAAAAGACTTTCTAAACGTCAGACTTACACGCAATAGCTCTTTTGTGAGAGCATTAAACTGAAGATCTAAAGCTCCTGGGTTCGATCCCAGGATTCGGCATGTTTAGTTGCTGTATTTTTGTTACAGAATAGCAATTTACCAGCAGAATCTTTCATTATCAGGTGTTGTTCATCAAGAACACTTAATGCTCTTTTTTTCCCCAGCCTAAAACCCCAAATACAGCTTGACATCTTTCACAATTAGCCGAAATAGCTCAGTTGGGAGAGCGTTAGACTGAAGATCTAAAGGTCCCTGGTTCGATCCCGGGTTTTGGCATATTTAGTTGCTGTTTTTTTGTTACAGAATAGCAATTTAGCAGCAGAAACTGCCGTGTTCAGGTTCTGGTCTTCAAGATCATTTCATGTTATTACAGTTTGCATTATTATTAGCCCCAATAAAATAATTTCTTATTAGTAGAGCTTGGCGAAATAGCTCAGTTGTGACAACATTAGACTGAAGATCTAAGGGTGTCTTGTTCAATCCTGGGGTTTAGCATGGTTGGGTGTTTGCTTTTGCTACTGAATAGCAATTTAGCAGCAAAAACTGTTGTTTTCAGTTTTTTATCTTGAAAAACATTTTATGTTATTTCAGTTTGCAAAATCTTTAGCTCCAAAAAAAGACATTCTTATCAGTATAGCTTGCCAAAATAGCTCAGTTGTGAGAGCAATAGACTGAAGACCTTAAAATCCCTAGTACGATCGTGGGTTTCCACATGTTTGGGTGTTTGCATTTTGTTACTGAGTAGCAATTCAGCAAAAAGAAATTTAGCAGCAGAAACGTTTATTTTCAGGTTTCGCCCTCTAGGACACTTGATGTTCTTTCAGTTTGCCTTATCTTAAACACCAAAAAAAGACTTTCCAAATGTCAGACGTAGCTGCAATAGCTCATTTGGGAGAGCATTAGACTGAAGATCTATAAGTCACTGGTTCGATCCCAGGTTTCGGCATGTTTAGTAGCTGTATTTTTGTTACAGAATAGCAATTTACAAGAAGAATCTTTTATTATCAGGTGTTGCTCTTCAAGAACACTTGATGCTCTTTTTTTCCCAACCTAAAACCCCAAATACGACTTCACATCTGCCTCAATTAGCCGAAATAGCTCAGTTGGGAGAGCGTTAGACTGAAGATCTAAAGGTCCCTGGTTCGATCCTGGGTTTTGGCATATTTAGTTGCTGGTTTTTTTGTTACAGAATAGCAATTTAACAGCAGAAACTGCCGTGTTCAGGTTCTGGTCTTCAAGAACATTTCATGTTATTACAGTTTGCATTATTATTAGCCCCAATAAAAGAATTTCTTATTAGTAGAGCTTGGCGAAATAGCTCAGTTGTGACAACATTAGACTGAAGATCTAAGGGTGTCTTGTTCAATCCTGGGGTTTAGCATGGTTGGGTGTTTGCTTTTGCTACTGAATAGCAATTTAGCAGCAAAAACTGTTGTTTTCAGTTTTTGATCTTGAAAAACATTTTATGTTATTTCAGTTTGCAAAATCTTTAGCTCCAAAAAAAGACATTCTTATCAGTATAGCTTGCCAAAATAGCTCAGTTGTGAGAGCAATAGACTGAAGACCTTAAAATCCCTAGTACGATTGTGGGTTTCCACATGTTTGGGTGTTTGCATTTTGTTACTGAGTAGCAATTCAGCAAAAAGAAATTTAGCAGCAGAAACGTTTATTTTCAGGTTTCGCCCTCTAGGACACTTGATGTTCTTTCAGTTTGCCTTATCTTAAACACCAAAAAAGACTTTCCAAATGTCAGACGTAGCTGCAATAGCTCATTTGGGAGAGCATTAGACTGAAGATCTATAAGTCCCTGGTTCGATCCCGGGTTTCGGCATGTTTAGTAGCTGTATTTTTGTTACAGAATAGCAATTTACCAGCAGAATCTTTTATTATCAGGTGTTGCTCTTCAAGAACACTTGATGCTCTTTTTTTCCCAACCTAAAACCCCAAATACGACTTCACATCTGTCACAATTAGCCGAAATAGCTCAGTTGGGAGAGCGTTAGACTGAAGATCTAAAGGTCCCTGGTTCGGTTTCGGCATATTTAGTTGCTGTTTTTTTTGTTACAGAATAGCAATTTAGCAGCAGAAACTGCAGTGTTCAGGTTCTGGTCTTCAAGAACATTTCATGTTATTACAGTTTGCATTATTATTAGCCCCAATAAAATAATTTCTTATTAGTAGAGCTTGGCGAAATAGCTCAGTTGTGACAACATTAGACTGAAGATCTAAGGGTGTCTTGTTCAATCCTGGGGTTTAGCATGGTTGGGTGTTTGCTTTTGCTACTGAATAGCAATTTAGCAGCAAAAACTGTTGTGTTCAGGTTTTGATCTTGAAAAGCATTTTATGTTATTTCAGTTTGCAAAATCTTTAGCTCCTAAAAAAAGACATTCTTATCAGTATAGCTTGCCAAAATAGCTCAGTTGTGAGAGCAATAGACTGAAGACCTTAAAATCCCTAGTACGATCGTAGGTTTCCACATGTTTGGGTGTTTGCAGTTTGTTACTGAGTAGCAAGTCAGCAAAAAGAAATTTAGCAGCAGAAACTTTCATTTTCAGGTTTCGCCCTCTAGGACACTTGATGTTCTTTCAGTTTGCCTTATCTTAAACACCAAAAAAGACTTTCTAAACGTCAGACTTACACGCAATAGCTCTTTTGTGAGAGCATTAAACTGAAGATCTAAAGCTCCTGGGTTCGATCCCAGGATTCGGCATGTTTAGTTGCTGTATTTTTGTTACAGAATAGCAATTTACCAGCAGAATCTTTCATTATCAGGTGTTGTTCATCAAGAACACTTAATGCTCTTTTTTTCCCCAGCCTAAAACCCCAAATACAGCTTCACATCTTTCACAATTAGCCGAAATAGCTCAGTTGGGAGAGCGTTAGACTGAAGAGCTAAAGGTTCCTGGTTCGATCCCGGGTTTCGGCATATTTAGTTCCTGTTTTTTTGTTACAGAATAGCAATTTAGCAGCAGAAACTGCCGTGTTCAGGTTCTGGTCTTCAAGATCATTTCATGTTATTACAGTTTGCATTATTATTAGCCCCAATAAAAGAATTTCTTATTAGTAGAGCTTGGCGAAATAGCTCAGTTGTGACAACATTAGACTGAAGATCTAAGGGTGTCTTGTTCAATCCTGGGGTTTAGCATGGTTGGGTGTTTGCTTTTGCTACTGAATAGCAATTTAGCAGCAAAAACTGTTGTTTTCAGTTTTTGATCTTGAAAAACATTTTATGTTATTTCAGTTTGCAAAATCTTTAGCTCCAAAAAAAGACATTCTTATCAGTATAGCTTGCCAAAATAGCTCAGTTGTGAGAGCAATAGACTGAAGACCTTAAAATCCCTAGTACGATCGTGGGTTTCCACATGTTTGGGTGTTTGCATTTTGTTACTGAGTAGCAATTCGGCAAAAAGAAATTTAGCAGCAGAAACGTTTATTTTCAGGTTTCGCCCTCTAGGACACTTGATGTTCTTTCAGTTTGCCTTATCTTAAACACCAAAAAAGACTTTCCAAATGTCAGACGTAGCTGCAATAGCTCATTTGGGAGAGCATTAGACTGAAGATCTATAAGTCCCTGGTTCGATCCCGGGTTCCGGCATGTTTAGTAGCTGTATTTTTGTTACAGAATAGCAATTTACCAGCAGAATCTTTTATTATCAGGTGTTGCTCTTCAAGAACACTTGATGCTCTTTTTTTTCCCAACCTAAAACCCCAAATACGACTTCACTTCTGTCACAATTAGCCGAAATAGCTCAGTTGGGAGAGCGTTAGACTGAAGATCTAAAGGTCCCTGGTTCGATCCCGGGTTTCGGCATATTTAGTTGCTGTTTTTTTTGTTACAGAATAGCAATTTAGCAGCAGAAACTGCCGTGTTCAGGTTCTGGTCTTCTTTCAGTTTGCCTTATCTTAAACACCAAAAAAGACTTTCTAAACGTCAGACTTACAAACAATAGCTCTTTTGTGAGAGCATTAAACTGAAGATCTAAAGCTCCTGGGTTCGGTCCCAGGATTCGGCATGTTTAGTTGCTGTATTTTTGTTACAGAATAGCAATTTACCAGCAGAATCTTTCATTATCAGGTGTTGTTCATCAAGAACACTTAATGCTCTTTTTTTCCCCAGCCTAAAACCCCAAATACGGCTTCACATTTTTCTCAATTAGCCGATATAGCTCAGTTGGTAGAGCGTTAGACTAAAGATCTAAAGGTCCCTGGTTTGATCCCGGGTTTTGGCATATTTAGTTGCTGTTTTTTTGTTACAGAATAGCAATTTAGCAGCAGAAACTGCCGTGTTCAGGTTCTGGTCTTCAAGTTCATTTCATGTTATTACAGTTTGCATTATTATTAGCCCCAATAAAAGAATTTCTTATTAGTAGAGCTTGGCGAAATAGCTCAGTTGTGAGAACATTAGACTGAAGATCTAAGGGTGTCTTGTTCAATCCTGGGGTTTAGCATGGTTGGGTGTTTGCTTTTGCTACTGAATAGCAATTTAGCAGCAAAAACTGTTGTTTTCAGTTTTTGATCTTGAAAAACATTTTATGTTATTTCAGTTTGCAAAATCTTTAGCTCCAAAAAAAGACATTCTTATCAGTATAGCTTGCCAAAATAGCTCAGTTGTGAGAGCAATAGACTGAAGACCTTAAAATCCCTAGTACGATCGTGGGTTTCCACATGTTTGGGTGTTTGCATTTTGTTACTGAGTAGCAATTCAGCAAAAAAGAAATTTAGCAGCAGAAATGTTTATTTTCAGGTTTCGCCCTCTAGGACACTTGATGTTCTTTCAGTTTGCCTTATCTTAAACACCAAAAAAGACTTTCCAAATGTCAGACGTAGCTGCAATAGCTCATTTGGGAGAGCATTAGACTGAAGATCTAAAAGTCCCTGGTTCGATCCCGGGTTTCGGCATGTTTAGTAGCTGTATTTTTGTTACAGAATAGCAATTTACCAGCAGAATTTTTCATTATAAGGTGTTGCTCTTCAAGAACACTTAATGCTCTTTTTTTCCCAACCTAAAACCCCAAATACGACTTCACATTTGTCACAATTAGCCGAAATAGCTCAGTTGGGAGAGCGTTAGACTGAAGATCTAAAGGTCCCTGGTTCGATCCTGGGTTTCGGCATGTTTAGTAGCTGTATTTTTGTTACAGAATAGCAATTTACCAGCAGAATCTTTTATTATCAGGTGTTGCTCTTCAAGAACACTTGATGCTCTTTTTTTCCCAACCTAAAACCCCAAATACGACTTCACATCTGTCACAATTAGCCGAAATAGCTCAGTTGGGAGAGCGTTAGACTGAAGATCTAAAGGTCCCTGGTTCGATCCCGGGTTTCGGCATAATTAGTTGCTGTTTTTTTTGTTACAGAATAGCAATTTAGCAGCAGAAACTGCCGTGTTCAGGTTCTGGTCTTCAAGAACATTTCATGTTATTACAGTTTGCATTATTATTAGCCCCAATAAAATAATTTCTTATTAGTAGAGCTTGGCGAAATAGCTCAGTTGTGACAACATTAGACTGAAGATCTAAGGGTGTCTTGTTCAATCCTGGGGTTTAGCATGGTTGGGTGTTTGCTTTTGCTACTGAATAGCAATTTAGCAGCAAAAACTGTTGTGTTCAGGTTTTGATCTTGAAAAGCATTTTATGTTATTTCAGTTTGCAAAATCTTTAGCTCCTAAAAAAAGACATTCTTATCAGTATAGCTTGCCAAAATAGCTCAGTTGTGAGAGCAATAGACTGAAGACCTTAAAATCCCTAGTACGATCGTAGGTTTCCACATGTTTGGGTGTTTGCAGTTTGTTACTGAGTAGCAAGTCAGCAAAAAGAAATTTAGCAGCAGAAACTTTCATTTTCAGGTTTCGCCCTCTAGGACACTTGATGTTCTTTCAGTTTGCCTTATCTTAAACACCAAAAAAGACTTTCTAAACGTCAGACTTACACGCAATAGCTCTTTTGTGAGAGCATTAAACTGAAGATCTAAAGCTCCTGGGTTCGATCCCAGGATTCGGCATGTTTAGTTGCTGTATTTTTGTTACAGAATAGCAATTTACCAGCAGAATCTTTCATTATCAGGTGTTGTTCATCAAGAACACTTAATGCTCTTTTTTTCCCCAGCCTAAAACCCCAAATACAGCTTCACATCTTTCACAATTAGCCGAAATAGCTCAGTTGGGAGAGCGTTAGACTGAAGAGCTAAAGGTTCCTGGTTCGATCCCGGGTTTCGGCATATTTAGTTCCTGTTTTTTTGTTACAGAATAGCAATTTAGCAGCAGAAACTGCCGTGTTCAGGTTCTGGTCTTCAAGATCATTTCATGTTATTACAGTTTGCATTATTATTAGCCCCAATAAAAGAATTTCTTATTAGTAGAGCTTGGCGAAATAGCTCAGTTGTGACAACATTAGACTGAAGATCTAAGGGTGTCTTGTTCAATCCTGGGGTTTAGCATGGTTGGGTGTTTGCTTTTGCTACTGAATAGCAATTTAGCAGCAAAAACTGTTGTTTTCAGTTTTTGATCTTGAAAAACATTTTATGTTATTTCAGTTTGCAAAATCTTTAGCTCCAAAAAAAGACATTCTTATCAGTATAGCTTGCCAAAATAGCTCAGTTGTGAGAGCAATAGACTGAAGACCTTAAAATCCCTAGTACGATCGTGGGTTTCCACATGTTTGGGTGTTTGCATTTTGTTACTGAGTAGCAATTCGGCAAAAAGAAATTTAGCAGCAGAAACGTTTATTTTCAGGTTTCGCCCTCTAGGACACTTGATGTTCTTTCAGTTTGCCTTATCTTAAACACCAAAAAAGACTTTCCAAATGTCAGACGTAGCTGCAATAGCTCATTTGGGAGAGCATTAGACTGAAGATCTATAAGTCCCTGGTTCGATCCCGGGTTCCGGCATGTTTAGTAGCTGTATTTTTGTTACAGAATAGCAATTTACCAGCAGAATCTTTTATTATCAGGTGTTGCTCTTCAAGAACACTTGATGCTCTTTTTTTTCCCAACCTAAAACCCCAAATACGACTTCACTTCTGTCACAATTAGCCGAAATAGCTCAGTTGGGAGAGCGTTAGACTGAAGATCTAAAGGTCCCTGGTTCGATCCCGGGTTTCGGCATATTTAGTTGCTGTTTTTTTTGTTACAGAATAGCAATTTAGCAGCAGAAACTGCCGTGTTCAGGTTCTGGTCTTCTTTCAGTTTGCCTTATCTTAAACACCAAAAAAGACTTTCTAAACGTCAGACTTACAAACAATAGCTCTTTTGTGAGAGCATTAAACTGAAGATCTAAAGCTCCTGGGTTCGGTCCCAGGATTCGGCATGTTTAGTTGCTGTATTTTTGTTACAGAATAGCAATTTACCAGCAGAATCTTTCATTATCAGGTGTTGTTCATCAAGAACACTTAATGCTCTTTTTTTCCCCAGCCTAAAACCCCAAATACGGCTTCACATTTTTCTCAATTAGCCGATATAGCTCAGTTGGTAGAGCGTTAGACTAAAGATCTAAAGGTCCCTGGTTTGATCCCGGGTTTTGGCATATTTAGTTGCTGTTTTTTTGTTACAGAATAGCAATTTAGCAGCAGAAACTGCCGTGTTCAGGTTCTGGTCTTCAAGTTCATTTCATGTTATTACAGTTTGCATTATTATTAGCCCCAATAAAAGAATTTCTTATTAGTAGAGCTTGGCGAAATAGCTCAGTTGTGAGAACATTAGACTGAAGATCTAAGGGTGTCTTGTTCAATCCTGGGGTTTAGCATGGTTGGGTGTTTGCTTTTGCTACTGAATAGCAATTTAGCAGCAAAAACTGTTGTTTTCAGTTTTTGATCTTGAAAAACATTTTATGTTATTTCAGTTTGCAAAATCTTTAGCTCCAAAAAAAGACATTCTTATCAGTATAGCTTGCCAAAATAGCTCAGTTGTGAGAGCAATAGACTGAAGACCTTAAAATCCCTAGTACGATCGTGGGTTTCCACATGTTTGGGTGTTTGCATTTTGTTACTGAGTAGCAATTCAGCAAAAAAGAAATTTAGCAGCAGAAATGTTTATTTTCAGGTTTCGCCCTCTAGGACACTTGATGTTCTTTCAGTTTGCCTTATCTTAAACACCAAAAAAGACTTTCCAAATGTCAGACGTAGCTGCAATAGCTCATTTGGGAGAGCATTAGACTGAAGATCTAAAAGTCCCTGGTTCGATCCCGGGTTTCGGCATGTTTAGTAGCTGTATTTTTGTTACAGAATAGCAATTTACCAGCAGAATTTTTCATTATAAGGTGTTGCTCTTCAAGAACACTTAATGCTCTTTTTTTCCCAACCTAAAACCCCAAATACGACTTCACATTTGTCACAATTAGCCGAAATAGCTCAGTTGGGAGAGCGTTAGACTGAAGATCTAAAGGTCCCTGGTTCGATCCTGGGTTTCGGCATGTTTAGTAGCTGTATTTTTGTTACAGAATAGCAATTTACCAGCAGAATCTTTTATTATCAGGTGTTGCTCTTCAAGAACACTTGATGCTCTTTTTTTCCCAACCTAAAACCCCAAATACGACTTCACATCTGTCACAATTAGCCGAAATAGCTCAGTTGGGAGAGCGTTAGACTGAAGATCTAAAGGTCCCTGGTTCGATCCCGGGTTTCGGCATAATTAGTTGCTGTTTTTTTTGTTACAGAATAGCAATTTAGCAGCAGAAACTGCCGTGTTCAGGTTCTGGTCTTCAAGAACATTTCATGTTATTACAGTTTGCATTATTATTAGCCCCAATAAAATAATTTCTTATTAGTAGAGCTTGGCGAAATAGCTCAGTTGAGACAACATTAGACTGAAGATCTAAGGGTGTCTTGTTCAATCCTGGGGTTTAGCATGGTTGGGTGTTTGCTTTTGCTACTGAATAGCAATTTAGCAGCAAAAACTGTTGTGTTCAGGTTTTGATCTTGAAAAGCATTTTATGTTATTTCAGTTTGCAAAATCTTTAGCTCCTAAAAAAAGACATTCTTATCAGTATAGCTTGCCAAAATAGCTCAGTTGTGAGAGCAATAGACTGAAGACCTTAAAATCCCTAGTACGATCGTGGGTTTCCACATGTTTGGGTGTTTGCAGTTTGTTACTGAGTAGCAAGTCAGCAAAAAGAAATTTAGCAGCAGAAACTTTCATTTTCAGGTTTCGCCCTCTAGGACACTTGATGTTCTTTCAGTTTGCCTTATCTTAAACACCAAAAAAGACTTTCTAAACGTCAGACTTACAAACAATAGCTCTTTTGTGAGAGCATTAAACTGAAGATCTAAAGCTCCTGGGTTCGATCCCAGGATTCGGCATGTTTAGTTGCTGTATTTTTGTTACAGAATAGCAATTTACCAGCAGAATCTTTCATTATCAGGTGTTGTTCATCAAGAACACTTAATGCTCTTTTTTTCCCCAGCCTAAAACCCCAAATACGGCTTCACATTTTTCACAATTAGCCGAAATAGCTCAGTTGGTAGAGCGTTAGACTAAAGATCTAAAGGTCCCTGGTTCGATCCCGGGTTTCTGCATATTTAGTTGCTGTTTTTTTGTTACAGAATAGCAATTTAGCAGCAGAAACTGCCGTGATCAGGTTCTGGTCTTCAAGTTCATTTCATGTTATTACAGTTTGCATTATTATTAGCCCCAATAAAAGAATTTCTTATTAGTAGAGCTTGGCGAAATAGCTCAGTTGTGAGAACATTAGACTGAAGATCTAAGGGTGTCTTGTTCAATCCTAGGGTTTAGCATGGTTGGGTGTTTGCTTTTGCTACTGAATAGCAATTTAGCAGCAAAAACTGTTGTTTTCAGTTTTTGATCTTGAAAAACATTTTATGTTATTTCAGTGTGCAAAATCTTTAGCTCCAAAAAAAGACATTCTTATCAGTATAGCTTGCCAAAATAGCTCAGTTGTGAGAGCAATAGACTGAAGACCTTAAAATCCCTAGTACGATCGTGGGTTTCCACATGTTTGGGTGTTTGCATTTTGTTACTGAGTAGCAATTCAGCAAAAAGAAATTTAGCAGCAGAAACGTTTATTTTCAGGTTTCGCCCTCTAGGACACTTGATGTTCTTTCAGTTTGCCTTATCTTAAACACCAAAAAAGACTTTCCAAATGTCAGACGTAGCTGCAATAGCTCATTTGGGAGAGCATTAGACTGAAGATCTATAAGTCCCTGGTTCGATCCTGGGTTTCGGCATGTTTAGTAGCTGTATTTTTGTTACAGAATAGCAATTTACCAGCAGAATCTTTCATTATAAGGTGTTGCTCTTCAAGAACACTTGATGCTCTTTTTTTCCCAACCTAAAACCCCAAATACGACTTCACATCTGTCACAATTAGCCGAAATAGCTCAGTTGGGAGAGCGTTAGACTGAAGATCTAAAGGTCCCTGGTTCGATCCCGGGTTTCGGCATATTTAGTTGCTGTTTTTTTTTGTTACAGAATAGCAATTTAGCAGCAGAAACTGCCATGTTCAGGTTCTGGTCTTCAAGAACATTTCATGTTTTTACAGTTTGCATTATTATTAGCCCCAATAAAATCATTTCTTATTAGTAGAGCTTGGCGAAATAGCTCAGTTGTGACAACATTAGACTGAAGATCTAAGGGTGTCTTGTTCAATCCTGGGGTTTAGCATGGTTGGGTGTTTGCTTTTGCTACTGAATAGCAATTTAGCAGCAAAAACTGTTGTGTTCAGGTTTTGATCTTGAAAAGCATTTTATGTTATTTCAGTTTGCAAAATCTTTAGCTCCTAAAAAAAGATATTCTTATCAGTATAGCTTGCCAAAATAGCTCAGTTGTGAGAGCAATAGACTGAAGACCTTAAAATCCCTAGTACGATCGTGGGTTTCCACATGTTTGGGTGTTTGCAGTTTGTTACTGAGTAGCAAGTCAGCAAAAAGAAATTTAGCAGCAGAAACTTTCACTTTCAGGTTTCGCCCTCTAGGACACTTGATGTTCTTTCAGTTTGCCTTATCTTAAACACCAAAAAAGACTTTTTAAACGTCAGACTTACACGCACTAGCTCTTTTGTGAGAGCATTAAACTGAAGATCTAAAGCTCCTGGGTTCGATCCCAGGATTCGGCATGTTTAGTTGCTGTATTTTTTTTACAGAATAGCAATTTACCAGCAGAATCTTTCATTATCAGGTGTTGTTCATCAAGAACACTTAATGCTCTTTTTTTCCCCAGCCTAAAACCCCAAATACAGCTTGTCAACTTTCACAATTAGCCAAAATAGCTCAGTTGGGAGAGCGTTAGACTGAAGATCTAAAGGTCCCTGGTTCGATCCCGGGTTTCGGCATATTTAGTTGCTGTTTTTTTGTTACAGAATAGCAATTTAGCAGCAGAAACTGCCGTGTTCAGGTTCTGGTCTTCAAGAACATTTCATGTTATTACAGTTTGCATTATTATTAGCCCCAATAAAATAATTTCTTATTAGTAGAGCTTGGCGAAATAGCTCAGTTGTGACAACATTAGACTGAAGATCTAAGGGTGTCTTGTTCAATCCTGGGGTTTAGCATGGTTGGGTGTTTGCTTTTGCTACTGAATAGCAATTTAGCAGCAAAAACTGTTGTGTTCAGGTTTTGATCTTGAAAAGCATTTTATGTTATTTCAGTTTGCAAAATCTTTAGCTCCTACAAAAAGACATTCTTATCAGTATAGCTTGCCAAAATAGCTCAGTTGTGAGAGCAATAGACTGAAGACCTTAAAATCCCTAGTACGATCGTGGGTTTCCACATGTTTGGGTGTTTGCAGTTTGTTACTGAGTAGCAAGTCAGCAAAAAGAAATTTAGCAGCAGAAACTTTCATTTTCAGGTTTCGCCCTCTAGGACACTTGATGTTCTTTCAGTTTGCCTTATCTTAAACACCAAAAAAGACTTTCTAAACGTCAGACTTACACGCAATAGCTCTTTTGTGAGAGCATTAAACTGAAGATCTAAAGCTCCTGGGTTCGATCCCAGGATTCGGCATGTTTAGTTGCTGTATTTTTGTTACAGAATAGCAATTTACCAGCAGAATCTTTCATTATCAGGTGTTGTTCATCAAGAACACTTAATGCTCTTTTTTTCCCCAGCCTAAAACCCCAAATACAGCTTGACATCTTTCACAATTAGCCGAAATAGCTCAGTTGGGAGAGCGTTAGACTGAAGATCTAAAGGTCCCTGGTTCGATCCCGGGTTTCGGCATATTTAGTTGCTGTTTTTTTGTTACAGAATAGCAATTTAGCAGCAGAAACTGCCGTGTTCAGGTTCTGGTCTTCAAGATCATTTCATGTTATTACAGTTTGCATTATTATTAGCCCCAATAAAAGAATTTCTTATTAGTAGAGCTTGGCGAAATAGCTCAGTTGTGAGAACATTAGACTGAAGATCTAAGGGTGTCTTGTTCAATCCTGGGGTTTAGCATGGTTGGGTGTTTGCTTTTGCTACTGAATAGCAATTTAGCAGCAAAAACTGTTGTTTTCAGTTTTTGATCTTGAAAAACATTTTATGCTATTTCAGTTTGCAAAATCTTTAGCTCCAAAAAAGACATTCTTATCAGTATAGCTTGCCAAAATAGCTCAGTTGTGAGAGCAATAGACTGAAGACCTTAAAATCCCTAGTACGATCGTGGGTTTCCACATGTTTGGGTGTTTGCATTTTGTTACTGAGTAGCAATTCAGCAAAAAGAAATTTAGCAGCAGAAACGTTTATTTTCAGGTTTCGCCCTCTAGGACACTTGATGTTCTTTCAGTTTGCCTTATCTTAAACACCAAAAAAGACTTTCCAAGTGTCAGACGTTGCTGCAAAAGCTGATTTGGGAGAGCATTAGACTGAAGATCTATAAGTCCCTGGTTCGATCCCGGGTTTCGGCATGTTTAGTAGCTGTATTTTTGTTACAGAATAGCAATTTACCAGCAGAATCTTTCATTATAAGGTGTTGCTCTTCAAGAACACTTGATGCTCTTTTTTTCCCAACCTAAAACCCCAAATACGACTTCACATCTGTCACAATTAGCCGAAATAGCTCAGTTGGGAGAGCGTTAGACTGAAGATCTAAAGGTCCCTTGTTCGATCCCGGGTTTCGGCATATTTAGTTGCTGTTTTTTTTTGTTACAGAATAGCAATTTAGCAGCAGAAACTGCCGTGTTCAGGTTCTGGTCTTCAAGAACATTTCATGTTTTTACAGTTTGCATTATTATTAGCCCCAATAAAATCATTTCTTATTAGTAGAGCTTGGCGAAATAGCTCAGTTGTGACAACATTAGACTGAAGATCTAAGGGTGTCTTGTTCAATCCTGGGGTTTAGCATGGTTGGGTGTTTGCTTTTGCTACTGAATAGCAATTTAGCAGCAAAAACTGTTGTGTTCAGGTTTTGATCTTGAAAAGCATTTTATGTTATTTCAGTTTGCAAAATCTTTAGCTCCTAAAAAAAGATATTCTTATCAGTATAGCTTGCCAAAATAGCTCAGTTGTGAGAGCAATAGACTGAAGACCTTAAAATCCCTAGTACGATCGTGGGTTTCCACATGTTTGGGTGTTTGCAGTTTGTTACTGAGTAGCAAGTCAGCAAAAAGAGATTTAGCAGCAGAAACTTTCATTTTCAGGTTTCGCCCTCTAGGACACTTGATGTTCTTTCAGTTTGCCTTATCTTAAACACCAAAAAAGACTTTTTAAACGTCAGACTTACACGCACTAGCTCTTTTCTGAGAGCATTAAACTGAAGATCTAAAGCTCCTGGGTTCGATCCCAGGATTCGGCATGTTTAGTTGCTGTATTTTTTTTACAGAATAGCAATTTACCAGCAGAATCTTTCATTATCAGGTGTTGTTCATCAAGAACACTTAATGCTCTTTTTTTCCCCAGCCTAAAACCCCAAATACGACTTCACATCTGTCACAATTAGCCGAAATAGCTCAGTTGGGAGAGCGTTAGACTGAAGATCTAAAGGTCCCTGGTTCGATCCCGGGTTTCGGCATATTTAGTTGCTGTTTTTTTTGTTACAGAATAGCAATTTAGCAGCAGAAACTGCCGTGTTCAGGTTCTGGTCTTCAAGAACATTTCATGTTATTACAGTTTGCATTATTATTAGCCCCAATAAAATAATTTCTTATTAGTAGAGCTTGGCGAAATAGCTCAGTTGTGACAACATTAGACTGAAGATCTAAGGGTGTCTTGTTCAATCCTGGGGTTTAGCATGGTTGGGTGTTTGCTTTTGCTACTGAATAGCAATTTAGCAGCAAAAACTGTTGTGTTCAGGTTTTGATCTTGAAAAGCATTTTATGTTATTTCAGTTTGCAAAATCTTTAGCTCCTAAAAAAAGACATTCTTATCAGTATAGCTTGCCAAAATAGCTCAGTTGTGAGAGCAATAGACTGAAGACCTTAAAATCCCTAGTACGATCGTGGGTTTCCACATGTTTGGGTGTTTGCATTTTGTTACTGAGTAGCAATTCAGCAAAAAGAAATTTAGCAGCAGAAACGTTTATTTTCAGGTTTCGCCCTCTAGGACACTTGATGTTCTTTCAGTTTGCCTTATCTTAAACACCAAAAAAGACTTTCCAAGTGTCAGACGTAGCTGCAAAAGCTGATTTGGGAGAGCATTAGACTGAAGATCTATAAGTCCCTGGTTCGATCCCGGGTTTCGGCATGTTTAGTAGCTGTGTTTTTGTTACAGAATAGCAATTTACCAGCAGAATCTTTCATTATAAGGTGTTGCTCTTCAAGAACACTTGATGCTCTTTTTTTCCCAACCTAAAACCCCAAATACGACTTCACATCTGTCACAATTAGCCGAAATAGCTCAGTTGGGAGAGCGTTAGACTGAAGATCTAAAGGTCCCTGGTTCGATCCCGGGTTTCGGCATATTTAGTTGCTGTTTTTTTTTTGTTACAGAATAGCAATTTAGCAGCAGAAACTGCCGTGTTCAGGTTCTGGTCTTCAAGAACATTTCATGTTTTTACAGTTTGCATTATTATTAGCCCCAATAAAATCATTTCTTATTAGTAGAGCTTGGCGAAATAGCTCAGTTGTGACAACATTAGACTGAAGATCTAAGGGTGTCTTGTTCAATCCTGGGGTTTAGCATGGTTGGGTGTTTGCTTTTGCTACTGAATAGCAATTTAGCAGCAAAAACTGTTGTGTTCAGGTTTTGATCTTGAAAAGCATTTTATGTTATTTCAGTTTGCAAAATCTTTAGCTCCTAAAAAAGATATTCTTATCAGTATAGCTTGCCAAAATAGCTCAGTTGTGAGAGCAATAGACTGAAGACCTTAAAATCCCTAGTACGATCGTTGGTTTCCACATGTTTGGGTGTTTGCAGTTTGTTACTGAGTAGCAAGTCAGCAAAAAGAAATTTAGCAGCAGAAACTTTCACTTTCAGGTTTCGCCCTCTAGGACACTTGATGTTCTTTCAGTTTGCCTTATCTTAAACACCAAAAAAGACTTTTTAAACGTCAGACTTACACGCACTAGCTCTTTTGTGAGAGCATTAAACTGAAGATCTAAAGCTCCTGGGTTCGATCCCAGGATTCGGCATGTTTAGTTGCTGTATTTTTTTTACAGAATAGCAATTTACCAGCAGAATCTTTCATTATCAGGTGTTGTTCATCAAGAACACTTAATGCTATTTTTTTCCCCAGCCTAAAACCCCAAATACAGCTTGTCATCTTTCACAATTAGCCAAAATAGCTCAGTTGGGAGAGCGTTAGACTGAAGATCTAAAGGTCCCTGGTTCGATCCCGGGTTTCGGCATATTTAGTTGCTGTTTTTTTGTTACAGAATAGCAATTTAGCAGCAGAAACTGCCGTGTTCAGGTTCTGGTCTTCAAGAACATTTCATGTTATTACAGTTTGCATTATTATCAGCCCCAATAAAATAATTTCTTATTAGTAGAGCTTGGCAAAATAGCTCAGTTGTGACAACATTAGACTGAAGATCTAAGGGTGTCTTGTTCAATCCAGGGGTTTAGCATGGTTGGGTGTTTGCTTTTGCTACTGAATAGCAATTTAGCAGCAAAAACTGTTGTGTTCAGGTTTTGATCTTGAAAAGCATTTTATGTTATTTCAGTTTGCAAAATCTTTAGCTCCTACAAAAAGACATTCTTATCAGTATAGCTTGCCAAAATAGCTCAGTTGTGAGAGCAATAGACTGAAGACCTTAAAATCCCTAGTACGATCGTGGGTTTCCACATGTTTGGGTGTTTGCAGTTTGTTACTGAGTAGCAAGTCAGCAAAAAGAAATTTAGCAGCAGAAACTTTCATTTTCAGGTTTCGCCCTCTAGGACACTTGATGTTCTTTCAGTTTGCCTTATCTTAAACACCAAAAAAGACTTTCTAAACGTCAGACTTACACGCAATAGCTCTTTTGTGAGAGCATTAAACTGAAGATCTAAAGCTCCTGGGTTCGATCCCAGGATTCGGCATGTTTAGTTGCTGTATTTTTGTTACAGAATAGCAATTTACCAGCAGAATCTTTCATTATCAGGTGTTGTTCATCAAGAACACTTAATGCTCTTTTTTTCCCCAGCCTAAAACCCCAAATACAGCTTGACATCTTTCACAATTAGCCGAAATAGCTCAGTTGGGAGAGCGTTAGACTGAAGATCTAAAGGTCCCTGGTTCGATCCCGGGTTTCGGCATATTTAGTTGCTGTTTTTTTGTTACAGAATAGCAATTTAGCAGCAGAAACTGCCATGTTCAGGTTCTGGTCTTCAAGATCATTTCATGTTATTACAGTTTGCATTATTATTAGCCCCAATAAAAGAATTTCTTATTAGTAGAGCTTGGCGAAATAGCTCAGTTGTGAGAACATTAGACTGAAGATCTAAGGGTGTCTTGTTCAATCCTGGGGTTTAGCATGGTTGGGTGTTTGCTTTTGCTACTGAATAGCAATTTAGCAGCAAAAACTGTTGTTTTCAGTTTTTGATCTTGAAAAACATTTTATGCTATTTCAGTTTGCAAAATCTTTAGCTCCAAAAAAAGACATTCTTATCAGTATAGCTTGCCAAAATAGCTCAGTTGTGAGAGCAATAGACTGAAGACCTTAAAATCCCTAGTACGATCGTGGGTTTCCACATGTTTGGGTGTTTGCATTTTGTTACTGAGTAGCAATTCAGCAAAAAGAAATTTAGCAGCAGAAACGTTTATTTTCAGGTTTCGCCCTCTAGGACACTTGATGTTCTTTCAGTTTGCCTTATCTTAAACACCAAAAAAGACTTTCCAAATGTCAGACGTAGCTGCAATAGCTCATTTGGGAGAGCATTAGACTGAAGATCTATAAGTCACTGGTTCGATCCCAGGTTTCGGCATGTTTAGTAGCTGTATTTTTGTTACAGAATAGCAATTTACAAGAAGAATCTTTTATTATCAGATGTTGCTCTTCAAGAACACTTGATGCTCTTTTTTTCCCAACCTAAAACCCCAAATACGACTTCACATCTGTCACAATTAGCCGAAATAGCTCAGTTGGGAGAGCGTTAGACTGAAGATCTAAAGGTCCCTGGTTCGATCCTGGGTTTCGGCATATTTAGTTGCTGGTTTTTTTGTTACAGAATAGCAATTTAACAGCAGAAACTGCCGTGTTCAGGTTCTGGTCTTCAAGAACATTTCATGTTATTACAGTTTGCATTATTATTAGCCCCAATAAAAGAATTTCTTATTAGTAGAGCTTGGCGAAATAGCTCAGTTGTGACAACATTAGACTGAAGATCTAAGGGTGTCTTGTTCAATCCTGGGGTTTAGCATGGTTGGGTGTTTGCTTTTGCTACTGAATAGCAATTTAGCAGCAAAAACTGTTGTTTTCAATTTTTGATCTTGAAAAACATTTTATGTTATTTCAGTTTGCAAAATCTTTAGCTCCAAAAAAAGACATTCTTATCAGTATAGCTTGCCAAAATAGCTCAGTTGTGAGAGCAATAGACTGTAGACCTTAAAATCCCTAGTACGATCGTGGGTTTCCACATGTTTGGGTGTTTGCATTTTGTTACTGAGTAGCAATTCAGCAAAAAGAAATTTAGCAGCAGAAACGTTTATTTTCAGGTTTCGCCCTCTAGGACACTTGATGTTCTTTCAGTTTGCCTTATCTTAAACACCAAAAAAGACTTTCCAAATGTCAGACGTAGCTGCAATAGCTCATTTGGGAGAGCATTAGACTGAAGATCTATAAGTCACTGGTTCGATCCCGGGTTTCGGCATGTTTAGTAGCTGTATTTTTGTTACAGAATAGCAATTTACCAGCAGAATCTTTTATTATCAGGTGTTGCTCTTCAAGAACACTTGATGCTCTTTTTTTCCCAACCTAAAACCCCAAATACGACTTCACATCTGTCACAATTAGCCGAAATAGCTCAGTTGGGAGAGCAATAGACTGAAGATATAAAGGTCCCTGGTTCGATTCCGGGTTTCGGCATATTTAGTTGCTGTTTTTTTTTGTTACAGAATAGCAATTTAGCAGCAGAAACTGCCGTGTTCAGGTTCTGGTCTTCAAGAACATTTCATGTTATTACAGTTTGCATTATTATTAGCCCCAATAAAATAATTTCTTATTAGTAGAGCTTGGCGAAATAGCTCAGTTGTGAGAACATTAGACTGAAGATCTAAGGGTGTCTTGTTCAATCCTGGGGTTTAGCATGGTTTGGTGTTTGCTTTTGCTACTGAATAGCAATTTAGCAGCAAAAACTGTTGTTTTCAGTTTTTGATCTTGAAAAACATTTTATGCTATTTCAGTTTGCAAAATCTTTAGCTCCAAAAAAAGACATTCTTATCAGTATAGCTTGCCAAAATAGCTCAGTTGTGAGAGCAATAGACTGAAGACCTTAAAATCCCTAGTACGATCGTGGGTTTCCACATGTTTGGGTGTTTGCATTTTGTTACTGAGTAGCAATTCAGCAAAAAGAAATTTAGCAGCAGAAACGTTTATTTTCAGGTTTCGCCCTCTAGGACACTTGATGTTCTTTCAGTTTGCCTTATCTTAAACACCAAAAAAGACTTTCCAAATGTCAGACGTAGCTGCAAAAGCTGATTTGGGAGAGCATTAGACTGAAGATCTATAAGTCCCTGGTTCGATCCCGGGTTTCGGCATGTTTAGTAGCTGTATTTTTGTTACAGAATAGCAATTTACCAGCAGAATCTTTCATTATAAGGTGTTGTTCTTCAAGAACACTTGATGCTCTTTTTTTCCCAACCTAAAACCCCAAATACGACTTCACATCTGTCACAATTAGCCGAAATAGCTCAGTTGGGAGAGCTGTTAGACTGAAGATCTAAAGGTCCCTGGTTCGATCCCGGGTTTCGGCATATTTAGTTGCTGTTTTTTTTGTTACAGAATAGCAATTTAGCAGCAGAAACTGCCGTGTTCAGGTTCTGGTCTTCAAGAACATTTCATGTTATTACAGTTTGCATTATTATTAGCCCCAATAAAAGAATTTCTTATTAGTAGAGCTTGGCGAAATAGCTCAGTTGTGACAACATTAGACTGAAGATCTAAGGGTGTCTTGTTCAATCCTGGGGTTTAGCATGGTTGGGTGTTTGCTTTTGCTACTGAATAGCAATTTAGCAGCAAAAACTGTTGTTTTCAGTTTTTGATCTTGAAAAACATTTTATGTTATTTCAGTTTGCAAAATCTTTAGCTACAAAAAAAATGACATTCTTATCAGTATAGCTTGCCAAAATAGCTCAGTTGTGAGAGCAATAGACTGAAGACCTTAAAATCCCTAGTACGATCGTGGGTTTCCACATGTTTGGGTGTTTGCATTTTGTTACTGAGTAGCAATTCAGCAAAAAGAAATTTAGCAGCAGAAACTTTCATTTTCAGGTTTCGCCCTCTAGGACACTTGATGTTCTTTCAGTTTGCCTTATCTTAAACACCAAAAAAGACTTTCTAAACGTCAGACTTACACGCAATAGCTCTTTTGTGAGAACATTAAACTGAATATCTAAAGGTCCTGGGTTTGATCCCAGGATTCGGCATGTTTAGTTGCTGTATTTTTGTTACAGAATAGCAATTTACCAGCAGAATCTTTCATTATCAGGTGTTGTTCATCAAGAACACTTAATGCTCTTTTTTTCCCCTGCCTAAAACCCCAAATACGGCTTGACATCTTTCACAATTAGCCAAAATAGCTCAGTTGGGAGAGCGTTAGACTGAATATCTAAAGGTCCCTGGTTCGATCCCGGGTTTTGGCATATTTAGTTGCTGTTTTTTTGTTACAGAATAGCAATTTAGCAGCAGAAACTGCCG
Source organism: Pseudophryne corroboree (assembly GCF_028390025.1). Lineage (NCBI taxonomy): Eukaryota > Metazoa > Chordata > Amphibia > Anura > Myobatrachidae > Pseudophryne > Pseudophryne corroboree. The sequence continues at coordinate 197,397,323 of NC_086447.1, read as the reverse complement.
TATTCAGGTTCTGGTCTTCAAGATCATTTCATGTTATTACAGTTTGCATTATTATTAGCCCCAATAAAAGAATTTCTTATTAGTAGAGCTTGGCGAAATAGCTCAGTTGTGAGAACATTAGACTGAAGATCTAAGGGTGTCTTGTTCAATCCTGGGGTTTAGCATGGTTGGGTGTTTGCTTTTGCTACTGAATAGCAATTTAGCAGCAAAAACTGTTGTTTTCAGTTTGTGATCTTGAAAAACATTTTATGTTATTTCAGTTTGCAAAATCTTTAGCTCCAAAAAAAGACATTCTTATCAGTATAGCTTGCCAAAATAGCTCAGTTGTGAGAGCAATAGACTGAAGACCTTAAAATCCCTAGTACGATCATGGGTTTCCACATGTTTGGGTGTTTGCATTTTGTTACTGAGTAGCAATTCAGCAAAAAGAAATTTAGCAGCAGAAACTTTTATTTTCAGGTTTCGCCCTCTAGGACACTTGATGTTCTTTCAGTTTGCCTTATCTTAAACACCAAAAAAGACTTTCCAAATGTCAGACGTAGCTGCAATAGCTCATCTGGGAGAGCATTAGACTGAAGATCTATAAGTCCCTGGTTCGATCCCGGGTTTCGGCATGCTTAGTAGCTGTATTTTTGTTACAGAATAGCAATTTACCAGCAGAATCTTTCATTATAAGGTGTTGCTCTTCAAGAACACTTGATGCTCTTTTTTTCCCAACCTAAAACCCCAAATACGACTTCACATCTGTCACAATTAGCCGAAATAGCTCAGTTGGGAGAGCGTTAGACTGAAGATCTAAAGGTCCCTGGTTCGATCCTGGGTTTCGGCATATTTAGTTGCTGTTTTTTTTGTTACAGAATAGCAATTTAACAGCAGAAACTGCCGTGTTCAGGTTCTGGTCTTCAAGAACATTTCATGTTATTACAGTTTGCATTATTATTAGCCCCAATAAAAGAATTTCTTATTAGTAGAGCTTGGCGAAATAGCTCAGTTGTGACAACATTAGACTGAAGATCTAAGGGTGTCTTGTTCAATCCTGGGGTTTAGCATGGTTGGGTGTTTGCTTTTGCTACTGAATAGCAATTTAGCAGCAAAAACTGTTGTTTTCAATTTTTGATCTTGAAAAACATTTTATGTTATTTCAGTTTGCAAAATCTTTAGCTCCAAAAAAAGACATTCTTATCAGTATAGCTTGCCAAAATAGCTCAGTTGTGAGAGCAATAGACTGAAGACCTTAAAATCCCTAGTACGATCGTGGGTTTCCACATGTTTGGGTGTTTGCATTTTGTTACTGAGTAGCAATTCAGCAAAAAGAAATTTAGCAGCAGAAACGTTTATTTTCAGGTTTCGCCCTCTAGGACACTTGATGTTCTTTCAGTTTGCCTTATCTTAAACACCAAAAAAGACTTTCCAAATGTCAGACGTAGCTGCAATAGCTCATTTGGGAGAGCATTAGACTAAAGATCTATAAGTCCCTGGTTCGATCCCGGGTTTCGGCATGTTTAGTAGCTGTATTTTTGTTACAGAATAGCAATTTACCAGCAGAATCTTTCATTATAAGGTGTTGCTCTTCAAGAACACTTGATGCTCTTTTTTTCCCAACCTAAAACCCCAAATACGACTTCACATCTGTCACAATTAGCCGAAATAGCTCAGTTGGGAGAGCGTTAGACTGCAGATCTAAAGGTCCCTGGTTCTATCCCGGGTTTCGGCATATTTAGTTGCTGTTTTTTTTGTTACAGAATAGCAATTTAGCAGCAGAAACTGCCGTGTTCAGGATCTGGTCTTCAAGAACATTTCATGTTATCACAGTTTGCATTATTATTAGCCCCAATAAAAGAATTTCTTATTAGTAGAGCTTGGCGAAATAGCTCAGTTGTGACAACATTAGACTGAAGATCTAAGGGTGTCTTGTTCAATCCTGGGGTTTAGCATGGTTGGGTGTTTGCTTTTGCTACTGAATAGCAATTTAGCAGCAAAAACTGTTGTGTTCAGGTTTTGATCTTGAAAAGCATTTTATGTTATTTCAGTTTGCAAAATCTTTAGCTCCTAAAAAAAGACATTCTTATCAGTATAGCTTGCCAAAATAGCTCAGTTGTGAGAGCAATAGACTGAAGACCTTAAAATCCCTAGTACGATCGTGGGTTTCCACATGTTTGGGTGTTTGCAGTTTGTTACTGAGTAGCAATTCAGCAAAAAGAAATTTAGCAGCAGAAACGTTTATTTTCAGGTTTCGCCCTCTAGGACACTTGATGTTCTTTCAGTTTGCCTTATCTTAAACACCAAAAAAGACTTTCTAAACGTCAGACTTACACGCAATAGCTCTTTTGTGAGAACATTAAACTGAAGATCTAAAGGTCCTGGGTTTGATCCCAGGATTCGGCATGTTTAGTTGCTGTATTTTTGTTACAGAATAGCAATTTACCAGCAGAATCTTTCATTATCAGGTGTTGTTCATCAAGAACACTTAATGCTCTTTTTTTCCCCTGCCTAAAACCCCAAATACGGCTTGACATCTTTCACAATTAGCCAAAATAGCTCAGTTGGGAGAGCGTTAGACTGAAGATCTAAAGGTCCCTGGTTCGATCCCGGGTTTTGGCATATTTAGTTGCTGTTTTTTTGTTACAGAATAGCAATTTAGCAGCAGAAACAGCCGTATTCAGGTTCTGGTCTTCAAGATCATTTCATGTTATTACAGTTTGCATTATTATTAGCCCCAATAAAAGAATTTCTTATTAGTAGAGCTTGGCGAAATAGCTCAGTTGTGAGAACATTAGACTGAAGATCTAAGGGTGTCTTGTTCAATCCTGGGGTTTAGCATGGTTGGGTGTTTGCTTTTGCTACTGAATAGCAATTTAGCAGCAAAAACTGTTGTTTTCAGTTTGTGATCTTGAAAAACATTTTATGTTATTTCAGTTTGCAAAATCTTTAGCTCCAAAAAAAGACATTCTTATCAGTATAGCTTGCCAAAATAGCTCAGTTGTGAGAGCAATAGACTGAAGACCTTAAAATCCCTAGTACGATCGTGGGTTTCCACATGTTTGGGTGTTTGCATTTTGTTACTGAGTAGCAATTCAGCAAATAGAAATTTAGCAGCAGAAACGTTTATTTTCAGGTTTCGCCCTCTAGGACACTTGATGTTCTTTCAGTTTGCCTTATCTTAAACACCAAAAAAGACTTTCTAAACGTCAGACTTACAAACAATAGCTCTTTTGTGAGAGCATTAAACTGAAGATCTAAAGCTCCTGGGTTCGATCCCAGGATTCGGCATGTTTAGTTGCTGTATTTTTGTTACAGAATAGCAATTTACCAGCAGAATCTTTCATTATCAGGTGTTGTTCATCAAGAACACTTAATGCTCTTTTTTTCCCCAGCCTAAAACCCCAAATACGGCTTCACATTTTTCACAATTAGCAAATATAGCTCAGTTGGTAGAGCGTTAGACTAAAGATCTAAAGGTCCCTGGTTCGATCCCGGGTTTCTGCATATTTAGTTGCTGTTTTTTGTTACAGAATAGCAATTTAGCAGCAGAAACTGCCGTGTTCAGGTTCTGGTCTTCAAGTTCATTTCATGTTATTACAGTTTGCATTATTATTAGCCCCAATAAAAGAATTTCTTATTAGTAGAGCTTGGCGAAATAGCTCAGTTGTGACAACATTAGACTGAAGATCTAAGGGTGTCTTGTTCAATCCTGGGGTTTAGCATGGTTGGGTGTTTGCTTTTGCTACTGAATAGCAATTTAGCAGCAAAAACTGTTGTTTTCAGTTTTTGATCTTGAAAAACATTTTATGTTATTTCAGTTTGCAAAATCTTTAGCTCAAAAAAAAGACATTCTTATCAGTATAGCTTGCCAAAATAGCTCAGTTGTGAGAGCAATAGACTGAAGACCTTAAAATCCCTAGTACGATCGTGGGTTTCCACATGTTTGGGTGTTTGCATTTTGTTACTGAGTAGCAATTCAGCAAAAAGAAATTTAGCAGCAGAAACGTTTATTTTCAGGTTTCGCCCTCTAGGACACTTGATGTTCTTTCAGTTTGCCTTATCCTAAACACCAAAAAAGACTTTCCAAATGTCAGACGTAGCTGCAATAGCTCATTTGGGAGAGCATTAGACTGAAGATCTATAAGTCCCTGGTTCGATCCCGGGTTTTGGCATGTTTAGTAGCTGTATTTTCATTACAGAATAGCAATTTACCAGCAGAATCTTTCATTATAAGGTGTTGCTCTTCAAGAACACTTGATGCTCTTTTTTTCCCAACCTAAAACCCCAAATACGACTTCACATCTGTCACAATTAGCCGAAATAGCTCAGTTGGGAGAGCGTTAGACTAAAGATCTAAAGGTCTCTGGTTCTATCCCGGGTTTCGGCATATTTAGTTGCTGTTTTTTTTGTTACAGAATAGCAATTTAGCAGCAGAAACTGCCGTGTTCAGGTTCTGGTCTTCAAGAACATTTCATGTTATCACAGTTTGCATTATTATTAGCCCCAATAAAAGAATTTCTTATTAGTAGAGCTTGGCGAAATAGCTCAGTTGTGACAACATTAGACTAAAGATCTAAGGGTGTCTTGTTCAATCCTGGGGTTTAGCATGGTTGGGTGTTTGCTTTTGCTACTGAATAGCAATTTAGCAGCAAAAACTGTTGTGTTCAGGTTTTGATCTTGAAAAGTATTTTATGTTATTTCAGTTTGCAAAATCTTTAGCTCCTAAAAAAAGACATTCTTATCAGTATAGCTTGCCAAAATAGCTCAGTTGTGAGAGCAAAAGACTGAAGACCTTAAAATCCCTAGTACGATCGTGGGTTTCCACATGTTTGGGTGTTTGCAGTTTGTTACTGAGTAGCAATTCAGCAAAAAGAAATTTAGCAGCAGAAACTTTCATTTTCAGGTTTCGCCCTCTAGGACACTTGATGTTCTTTCAGTTTGCCTTATCTTAAACACCAAAAAAGACTTTCTAAACGTCAGACTTACACGCAATAGCTCTTTTGTGAGAGCATTAAACTGAAGATCTAAAGGTCCTGGGTTTGATCCCAGGATTCGGCATGTTTAGTTGCTGTATTTTTGTTACAGAATAGCAATTTACCAGCAGAATCTTTCATTATCAGGTGTTGTTCATCAAGAACACTAAATGCTCTTTTTTTTCCCCAGCCTAAAACCCCAAATACGGCTTGACATCTTTCACAATTAGCCAAAATAGCTCAGTTGGGAGAGCGTTAGACTGAAGTTCTAAAGGTCCCTGGTTCGATCCCGGGTTTCGGCATATTTAGTTGCTGTTTTTTTGTTACAGAATAGCAATTTAGCAGCAGAAACTGCCGTGTTCAGGTTCTGGTCTTCAAGATCATTTCATGTTATTACAGTTTGCATTATTATTAGCCCCAATAAAATAATTTCTTATTAGTAGAGCTTGGCGAAATAGCTCAGTTGTGAGAACATTAGACTGAAAATCTAAGGGTGTCTTGTTCAATCCTGGGGTTTAGCATGGTTGGGTGTTTGCTTTTGCTACTGAATAGCAATTTAGGAGCAAAAACTGTTGTTTTCAGTTTTTGATCTTGAAAAACATTTTATGTTATTTCAGTTTGCAAAATCTTTAGCTCCAAAAAAAGACATTCTTATCAGTATAGCTTGCCAAAATAGCTCAGTTGTGAGAGCAATAGACTGAAGACCGTAAAATCCCTAGTACGATCGTGGGTTTCCACATGTTTGGGTGTTTGCATTTTGTTACTGAGTAGCAATTCAGCAAAAAGAAATTTAGCAGCAGAAACGTTTATTTTCAGGTTTCGCCCTCTAGGACACTTGATGTTCTTTCAGTTTGCCTTATCTTAAACACCAAAAAAGACTTTCCAAATGTCAGACGTAGCTGCAATAGCTCATTTGGGAGAGCATTAGACTGAAGATCTATAAGTCCCTGGTTCGATCCTGGGTTTTGGCATGTTTAGTAGCTGTATTTTTGTTACAGAATAGCAATTTACCAGCAGAATCTTTCATTATAAGGTGTTGCTCTTCAAGAACACTTGATGCTCTTTTTTTCCCAACCTAAAACCCCAAATACGACTTCACATCTGTCACAATTAGCTGAAATAGCTCAGTTGGGAGAGCGTTAGACTGAAGATCCCGGGTTTCGGCATATTTAGTTGCTGTTTTTTTTGTTACAGAATAGCAATTTAGCAGCAGAAACTGCCGTGTTCAGGTTCTGTTCTTCAAGAACATTTCATGTTATTACAGTTTGCATTATTATTAGCCCCAATAAAATAATTTCTTATTAGTAGAGCTTGGCGAAGTTGCTCAGTTGTGAGAACATTAGACTGAAGATCTAAGGGTGTCTTGTTCAATCCTGGGGTTTAGCATGGTTGGGTATTTGCTTTTGCTACTGAATAGCAATTTAGCAGCAAAAACTGTTGTGTTCAGGTTTTGATCTTGAAAAGCATTTTATGTTATTTCAGTTTGCAAAATCTTTAGCTCCTAAAAAAAGACATTCTTATCAGTATAGCTTGCCAAAATAGCTCAGTTGTGAGAGCAATAGACTGAAGACCTTAAAATCCCTAGTACGATCGTGGGTTTCCACATGTTTGGGTGTTTGCAGTTTGTTACTGAGTAGCAAGTCAGCAAAAAGAAATTTAGCAGCAGAAACTTTCATTTTCAGGTTTCGCCCTCTAGGACACTTGATGTTCTTTCAGTTTGCCTTATCTTAAACACCAAAAAAGACTTTTTAAACGTCAGACTTACACGCAATAGCTCTTTTGTGAGAGCATTAAAATGAAGATCTAAAGGTCCTGGGTTCGATCCCAGGATTCGGCATGTTTAGTTGCTGTATTTTTGTTACAGAATAGCAATTTACCAGCAGAATCTTTCATTATCAGGTGTTGTTCATCAAGAACACTTAATGCTCTTTTTTTTCCCCAGCCTAAAACCCCAAATACGGCTTGACATCTTTCACAATTAGCCGAAATAGCTCAGTTTGGAGAGCGTTAGACTGAAGATCTAAAGGTCCCTGGTTCGATACTGGGATTCGGCATATTTAGTTGCTGTTTTTTTGTTACAGAATAGCAATTTAGCAGCAGAAACTGCCGTGTTCAGGTTCTGGTCTTCAAGATCATTTCATGTTATTACAGTTTGCATTATTATTAGCCCCAATAAAAGAATTTCTTATTAGAAGAGCTTGGCGAAATAGCTCAGTTGTGACAACATTAGACTGAAGATCTAAGGGTGTCTTGTTCAATCCTGGGGTTTAGCATGGTTGGGTGTTTGCTTTTGCTACTGAATAGCAATTTAGCAGCAAAAACTGTTGTTTTCAGTTTTTGATCTTGAAAAACATTTGATGTTATTTCAGTTTGCAAAATCTTTAGCTCCAAAAAAAGACATTTTTATCAGTATAGCTTGCCAAAATAGCTCAGTTGTGAGAGCAATAGACTGAAGACCTTAAAATCCCTAGTACGATCGTGGGTTTCCACATGTTTGGGTGTTTGCATTTTGTTACTGAGTAGCAATTCAGCAAAAAGAAATTTAGCAGCAGAAACGTTTATTTTCAGGTTTCGCCCTCTAGGACACTTGATGTTCTTTCAGTTTGCCTTATCTTAAACACCAAAAAAGACTTTCTAAACGTCAGACTTACACGCAATAGCTCTTTTGTGAGAGCATTAAACTGAAGATCTAAAGGTCCTGGGTTTGATCCCAGGATTCGGCATGTTTAGTTGCTGTATTTTTGTTACAGAATAGCAATTTACCAGCAGAATCTTTCATTATCAGGTGTTGTTCATCAAGAACACTTAATGCTCTTTTTTTTCCCCAGCCTAAAACCCCAAATACGGCTTGACATCTTTCATAATTAGCCAAAATAGCTCAGTTGGGAGAGCGTTAGACTGAAGTTCTAAAGGTCCCTGGTTCGATCCCGGGTTTCGGCATATTTAGTTGCTGTTTTTTTGTTACAGAATAGCAATTTAGCAGCAGAAACTGCCGTGTTCAGGTTCTGGTCTTCAAGATCATTTCATGTTATTACAGTTTGCATTATTATTAGCCCCAATAAAATAATTTCTTATTAGTAGAGCTTGGCGAAATAGCTCAGTTGTGAGAACATTAGACTGAAAATCTAAGGGTGTCTTGTTCAATCCTGGGGTTTAGCATGGTTGGGTGTTTGCTTTTGCTACTGAATAGCAATTTAGGAGCAAAAACTGTTGTTTTCAGTTTTTGATCTTGAAAAACATTTTATGTTATTTCAGTTTGCAAAATCTTTAGCTCCAAAAAAAGACATTCTTATCAGTATAGCTTGCCAAAATAGCTCAGTTGTGAGAGCAATAGACTGAAGACCGTAAAATCCCTAGTACGATCGTGGGTTTCCACATGTTTGGGTGTTTGCATTTTGTTACTGAGTAGCAATTCAGCAAAAAGAAATTTAGCAGCAGAAACGTTTATTTTCAGGTTTCGCCCTCTAGGACACTTGATGTTCTTTCAGTTTGCCTTATCTTAAACACCAAAAAAGACTTTCCAAATGTCAGACGTAGCTGCAATAGCTCATTTGGGAGAGCATTAGACTGAAGATCTATAAGTCCCTGGTTCGATCCTGGGTTTTGGCATGTTTAGTAGCTGTATTTTTGTTACAGAATAGCAATTTACCAGCAGAATCTTTCATTATAAGGTGTTGCTCTTCAAGAACACTTGATGCTCTTTTTTTCCCAACCTAAAACCCCAAATACGACTTCACATCTGTCACAATTAGCTGAAATAGCTCAGTTGGGAGAGCGTTAGACTGAAGATCCCGGGTTTCGGCATATTTAGTTGCTGTTTTTTTTGTTACAGAATAGCAATTTAGCAGCAGAAACTGCCGTGTTCAGGTTCTGTTCTTCAAGAACATTTCATGTTATTACAGTTTGCATTATTATTAGCCCCAATAAAATAATTTCTTATTAGTAGAGCTTGGCGAAATTGCTCAGTTGTGAGAACATTAGACTGAAGATCTAAGGGTGTCTTGTTCAATCCTGGGGTTTAGCATGGTTGGGTATTTGCTTTTGCTACTGAATAGCAATTTAGCAGCAAAAACTGTTGTGTTCAGGTTTTGATCTTGAAAAGCATTTTATGTTATTTCAGTTTGCAAAATCTTTAGCTCCTAAAAAAAGACATTCTTATCAGTATAGCTTGCCAAAATAGCTCAGTTGTGAGAGCAATAGACTGAAGACCTTAAAATCCCTAGTACGATCGTGGGTTTCCACATGTTTGGGTGTTTGCAGTTTGTTACTGAGTAGCAAGTCAGCAAAAAGAAATTTAGCAGCAGAAACTTTCATTTTCAGGTTTCGCCCTCTAGGACACTTGATGTTCTTTCAGTTTGCCTTATCTTAAACACCAAAAAAGACTTTTTAAACGTCAGACTTACACGCAATAGCTCTTTTGTGAGAGCATTAAAATGAAGATCTAAAGGTCCTGGGTTCGATCCCAGGATTCGGCATGTTTAGTTGCTGTATTTTTGTTACAGAATAGCAATTTACCAGCAGAATCTTTCATTATCAGGTGTTGTTCATCAAGAACACTAAATGCTCTTTTTTTTCCCAGCCTAAAACCCCAAATACGGCTTGACATCTTTCACAATTAGCCAAAATAGCTCAGTTTGGAGAGCGTTAGACAGAAGATCTAAAGGTCCCTGGTTCGATACTGGGATTCGGCATATTTAGTTGCTGTTTTTTTGTTACAGAATAGCAATTTAGCAGCAGAAACTGCCGTGTTCAGGTTCTGGTCTTCAAGATCATTTCATGTTATTACAGTTTGCATTATTATTAGCCCCAATAAAAGAATTTCTTATTAGAAGAGCTTGGCGAAATAGCTCAGTTGTGACAACATTAGACTGAAGATCTAAGGGTGTCTTGTTCAATCCTGGGGTTTAGCATGGTTGGGTGTTTGCTTTTGCTACTGAATAGCAATTTAGCAGCAAAAACTGTTGTTTTCAGTTTTTGATCTTGAAAAACATTTGATGTTATTTCAGTTTGCAAAATCTTTAGCTCCAAAAAAAGACATTTTTATCAGTATAGCTTGCCAAAATAGCTCAGTTGTGAGAGCAATAGACTGAAGACCTTAAAATCCCTAGTACGATCGTGGGTTTCCACATGTTTGGGTGTTTGCATTTTGTTACTGAGTAGCAATTCAGCAAAAAGAAATTTAGCAGCAGAAACGTTTATTTTCAGGTTTCGCCCTCTAGGACACTTGATGTTCTTTCAGTTTGCCTTATCTTAAACACCAAAAAAGACTTTCCAAAAGTCTGACGTAGCTGCAATAGCTCATTTGGGAGAGCATTAGACTGAAGATCTATAAGTCCCTGGTTCGGTTTCGGCATGTTTAGTAGCTGTATTTTTGTTACAGAATAGCAATTTACCAGCATAATCTTTCATTATAAGGTGTTGCTCTTCAAGAACACTTGATGCTCTTTTTTTCTTGAAGACCAGAACCTGAACACGGCAGTTTCTGCTGCTAAATTGCTATTCTGTAACAAAAGATTTTGCAAACTGAAATAACATAAAATGTTTTTCAAGATCAAAAACTGAAAACAACAGTTTTTGCTGCTAAATTGCTATTCAGTAGCATAAGGTGTTGCTCTTCAAGAACACTTGATGTTCTTTTTTTCCCAACCTAAAACCCCAAATACGACTTCACATCTGTCACAATTAGCCGAAGTAGCTCAGTTGGGAGAGCGTTAGACTGAAGATCTAAAGGTCCCTGGTTCGATCCCGGGTTTTGGCATATTTAGTTGCTGTTTTTTTTGTTACAGAATAGCAATTTAGCAGCAGAAACTGCCGTGTTCAGGTTCTGGTCTTCAAGAACATTTCATGTTATTACAGTTTGCATTATTATTAGCCCCAATAAAATAATTTCTTATTAGTAGAGCTTGGCGAAATAGCTCAGTTGTGACAACATTAGACTGAAGATCTAAGGGTGTCTTGTTAAATCCTGGGGTTTAGCATGGTTGGGTGTTTGCTTTTGCTACTGAATAGCAATTTAGCAGCAAAAACTGTTGTGTTCAGGTTTTGATCTTGAAAAGCATTTTATGTTATTTCAGTTTGCAAAATCTTTAGCTCCTAAAAAAAGACATTCTTATCAGTATAGCTTGCCAAAATAGCTCAGTTGTGAGAGCAATAGACTGAAGACCTTAAAATCCCTAGTACGATTGTGGGTTTCCACATGTTTGGGTGTTTGCAGTTTGTTACTGAGTAGCAATTCAGCAAAAAGAAATTTAGCAGCAGAAACTTTCATTTTCAGGTTTCGCCCTCTAGGACACTTGATGTTCTTTCAGTTTGCCTTATCTTAAACACCAAAATAGACTTTCTAAACGTCAGACTTACACGCAATATCTCTTTTGTGAGAGCATTAAACTGAAGATCTAAAGGTCCTGGGTTCGATCCCAGGATTCGGCATGTTTAGTTGCTGTATTTTTGTTACAGAATAGCAATTTACCAGCAGAATCTTTCATTATCAGGTGTTGTTCATCAAGAACACTTAATGCTCTTTTTTCCCCAAGCCTAAAACCCCAAATACGGCTTCACATCTTTCACAATTAGGTGAAATAGCTCAGTTGGGAGAGAGGTAGACTGAAGATCTAAAGGTCCCTGGTTCGATCCCGGGTTTCTGCATAATTAGTTGCTGTTTTTTTGTTACAGAATAGCAATTTAGCAGCAGAAACTGCCGTGTTCAGGTTCTGGTCTTCAAGTTCATTTCATGTTATTACAGTTTGCATTATTATTAGCCCCAATAAAATAATTTCTTATTAGTAGAGCTTGGCGAAATAGCTCAGTTGTGAGAACATTAGACTGAAGATCTAAGGGTGTCTTGTTCAATCCTGGGGTTTAGCATGGTTGGGTGTTTGCTTTTGCTACTGAATAGCAATTTAGCAGCAAAAACTGTTGTTTTCAGTTTTTGATCTTGAAAAATTTTTTATGTTATTTCAGTTTGCAAAATCTTTAGCTCCAAAAAAAGACATTCTTATCAGTATAGCTTGCCAAAATAGCTCAGTTGTGAGAGCAATAGACTGAAGACCTTAAAATCCCTAGTACGATCGTGGGTTTCCACTTGTTTGGGTGTATGCATTTTGTTACTGAGTAGCAATTCAGCAAAAAGAAATTTAGCAGCAGAAACGTTTATTTTCAGGTTTCGCCCTCTAGGACACTTGATGTTCTTTCAGTTTGCCTTATCTTAAACACCAAAAAAGACTTTCCAAATGTCAGACGTAGCAGCAAAAGCTGATTTGGGAGAGCATTAGACTGAAGATCTATAAGTCCCTGGTTCGATCCCTGGTTTCGGCATGTTTAGTAGCTGTATTTTTGTTACAGAATAGCAATTTACCAGCAGAATCTTTCATTATAAGGTGTTGCTCTTCAAGAACACTTGATGCTCTTTTTTTCCCAACCTAAAACCCCAAATACGACTTCACATCTGTCACAATTAGGTGAAATAGCTCAGTTGGGAGAGAGGTAGACTGAAGATCTAAAGGTCCCTGGTTCGATCCCGGGTTTCTGCATAATTAGTTGCTGTTTTTTTGTTACAGAATAGCAATTTAGCAGCAGAAACTGCCGTGTTCAGGTTCTGGTCTTCAAGTTCATTTCATGTTATTACAGTTTGCATTATTATTAGCCCCAATAAAATAATTTCTTATTAGTAGAGCTTGGCGAAATAGCTCAGTTGTGAGAACATTAGACTGAAGATCTAAGGGTGTCTTGTTCAATCCTGGGGTTTAGCATGGTTGGGTGTTTGCTTTTGCTACTGAATAGCAATTTAGCAGCAAAAACTGTTGTTTTCAGTTTTTGATCTTGAAAAATTTTTTATGTTATTTCAGTTTGCAAAATCTTTAGCTCCAAAAAAAGACATTCTTATCAGTATAGCTTGCCAAAATAGCTCAGTTGTGAGAGCAATAGACTGAAGACCTTAAAATCCCTAGTACGATCGTGGGTTTCCACATGTTTGGGTGTTTGCAGTTTGTTACTGAGTAGCAATTCAGCAAAAAGAAATTTAGCAGCAGAAACTTTCATTTTCAGGTTTCGCCCTCTAGGACACTTGATGTTCTTTCAGTTTGCCTTATCTTAAACACCAAAAAAGACTTTCTAAACGTCAGACTTACACGCAATAGCTCTTTTGTGAGAGCATTAAACTGAAGATCTAAAGGTCCTGGGTTTGATCCCAGGATTCGGCATGTTTAGTTGCTGTATTTTTGTTACAGAATAGCAATTTACCAGCAGAATCTTTCATTATCAGGTGTTGTTCATCAAGAACACTTAATGCTCTTTTTTTCCCCAGCCTAAAACCCCAAATACGGCTTGACATCTTTCACAATTAGCCAAAATAGCTCAGTTGGGAGAGCGTTAGACTGAAGATCTAAAGGTCCCTGGTTCGATCCCGGGTTTCGGCATATTTAGTTGCTGTTTTTTTGTTACAGAATAGCAATTTAGCAGCAGAAACTGCCGTGTTCAGGTTCTGGTCTTCAAGAACATTTCATGTTTTTACAGTTTGCATTATTATTAGCCCCAATAAAATAATTTCTTATTAGTAGAGCTTGGCGAAATAGCTCAGTTGTGACAACATTAGACTGAAGATCTAAGGGTGTCTTGTTCAATCCTGGGGTTTAGCATGGTTGGGTGTTTGCTTTTGCTACTGAATAGCAATTTAGCAGCAAAAACTGTTGTGTTCAGGTTTTGATCTTGAAAAGCATTTTATGTTATTTCAGTTTGCAAAATCTTTAGCTCCTAAAAAAAGACATTCTTATCAGTATAGCTTGCCAAAATAGCTCAGTTGTGAGAACAATAGACTGAAGACCTTAAAATCCCTAGTATGATCGTGGGTTTCCACATGTTTGGGTGTTTGCAGTTTGTTACTGAGTAGCAAGTCAGCAAAAAGAAATTTAGCAGCAGAAACTTTCATTTTCAGGTTTCGCCCTCAAGGACACTTGATGTTCTTTCAGTTTGCCTTATCTTAAACACCAAAAAAGACTTTCTAAACGTCAGACTTACAAACAATAGCTCTTTTGTGAGAGCATTAAACTGAAGATCTAAAGCTCCTGGGTTCGATCCCAGGATTCGGCATGTTTAGTTGCTGTATTTTTGTTACAGAATAGCAATTTACCAGCAGAATCTTTCATTATCAGGTGTTGTTCATCAAGAACACTTAATGCTCTTTTTTTCCCTAGCCTAAAACCCCAAATACGGCTTCACATCTTTCACAAATAGCCGAAATAGCTCAGTTGGTAGAGCGTTAGACTGAAGATCTAAAGGTCCCTGGTTCGATCCCGGGTTTCGGCATATTTAGTTGCTGTTTTTTTTGTTACAGAATAGCAATTTAGCAGCAGAAACTGCCGTGTTCAGGTTCTGGTCTTCAAGTTCATTTCATGTTATTACAGTTTGCATTATTATTAGCCCCAATAAAAGAATTTCTTATTAGTAGAGCTTGGCGAACTAGCTAAGTTGTGAGAACATTAGACTGAAGATCTAAGGGTGTCTTGTTCAATCCTGGGGTTTAGCATGGTTGGGTGTTTGCTTTTGCTACTGAATAGCAATTTAGCAGCAAAAACTGTTGTTTTCAGTTTTTGATCTTGAAAAACATTTTATGTTATTTCAGTTTGCAAAATCTTTAGCACCAAAAAAAGACATTCTTATCAGTATAGCTTGCCAAAATAGCTCAGTTGTGAGAGCAATAGACTGAAGACCTTAAAATCCCTAGTACGATCGTGGGTTTCCACATGTTTGGGTGTTTGCATTTTGTTACTGAGTAGCAATTCAGCAAAAAGAAATTTAGCAGCAGAAACGTTTATTTTCAGGTTTCGCCCTCTAGGACACTTGATGTTCTTTCAGTTTGCCTTATCTTAAACACCAAAAAAGACTTTCCAAATGTCAGACGTAGCTGCAATAGCACATTTGGGAGAGCATTAGACTGAAGATCTATAAGTCCCTGTTTCGATCCCGGGTTTCGGCATGTTTAGTAGCTGTATTTTTGTTACAGAATAGCAATTTACCAGCAGAATCTTTCATTATAAGGTGTTGCTCTTCAATAACACTTGATGCTCTTTTTTTCCCAACCTAAAACCCCAAATACGACTTCACATCTGTCACAATTAACCGAAATAGCTCAGTTGGGAGAGCGTTAGACTGAAGATCTAAAGGTCCCGGGTTTCGGCATATTTAGTTGCTGTTTTTTTTGTTACAGAATAGCAATTTAGCAGCAGAAACTGCCGTGTTCAGGTTCTGGTCTTCAAGAACATTTCATGTTATTACAGTTTGCATTATTATTAGCCCCAATAAAAGAATTTCTTATTAGTAGAGCTTGGCGAAATAGCTCAGTTGTGACAACATTAGACTGAAGATCTAAGGGTGTCTTGTTCAATCCTGGGGTTTAGCATGGTTGGGTGTTTGCTTTTGCTACTGAATAGCAATTTAGCAGCAAAAACTGTTGTGTTCAGGTTTTGATCTTAAAAAGCATTTTATGTTATTTCAGTTTGCAAAATCTTTAGCTCCTAAAAAAAGACATTCTTATCAGTATAGCTTGCCAAAATAGCTCAGTTGTGAGAGCAATAGACTGAAGACCTTAAAATCCCTAGTACGATCGTGGGTTTCCACATGTTTGGGTGTTTGCAGTTTGTTACTGAGTAGCAATTCAGCAAAAAGAAATTTAGCAGCAGGAACTTTCATTTTCAGGTTTCGCCCTCTAGGACACTTGATGTTCTTTCAGTTTGCCTTATCTTAAACACCAAAAAAGACTTTCTAAACGTCAGACTTACACGCAATAGCTCTTTTGTGAGAGCATTAAACTGAAGATCTAAAGGTCCTGGGTTTGATCCCAGGATTCGGCATGTTTAGTTGCTGTATTTTTGTTACAGAATAGCAATTTACCAGCAGAATCTTTCATTATCAGGTGTTGTTCATCAAGAACACTTAATGCTCTTTTTTTTCCCAGCCTAAAATCCCAAATACGGTTTAACATCTTTCACAATTAGCCGAAATAGCTCAGTTGGGAGAGCGTTAGACTGAAGATCTAAAGGTCCCTGGTTCGATCCCGGGTTTCTGCATATTTAGTTGCTGTTTTTTTGTTACAGAATAGCAATTTAGCAGCAGAAACTGCCGTGTTCAGGTTCTGGTCTTCAAGAACATTTCATGTTTTTACAGTTTGCATTATTATTAGCCCCAATAAAATAATTTCTTATTAGTAGAGCTTGGCGAAATAGCTCAGTTGTGACAACATTAGACTGAAGATCTAAGGGTGTCTTGTTCAATCCTGGGGTTTAGCATGGTTGGGTGTTTGCTTTTGCTACTGAATAGCAATTTAGCAGCAAAAACTGTTGTGTTCAGGTTTTGATCTTGAAAAGCATTTTATGTTATTTCAGTTTGCAAAATCTTTAGCTCCTAAAAAAAGACATTCTTATCAGTATAGCTTGCCAAAATAGCTCAGTTGTGAGAGCAATAGACTGAAGACCTTAAAATCCCTAGTATGATCGTGGGTTTCCACATGTTTGGGTGTTTGCAGTTTGTTACTGAGTAGCAAGTCAGCAAAAAGAAATTTAGCAGCAGAAACTTTCATTTTCAGGTTTCGCCCTCTAGGACACTTGATGTTCTTTCAGTTTGCCTTATCTTAAACACCAAAAAACACTCTCTAAACGTCAGACTTACACACAATAGCTCTTTTGTGAGAGCATTAAACTGAAGATCTAAAGCTCCTGGGTTCGATCCCAGGATTCGGCATGTTTAGTTGCTGTATTTTTGTTACAGAATAGCAATTTACCAGCAGAATCTTTCATTATCAGGTGTTGTTCATCAAGAACACTTAATGCTCTTTTTTTCCCCAGCCTAAAACCCCAAATACGGCTTCACATCTTTCACAATTAGTCGAAATAGCTCAGTTGGTAGAGCGTTAGACTGAAGATCTAAAGGTCCCTGGTTCGATCCCGGATTTCTGCATATTTAGTTGCTGTTTTTTGTTACAGAATAGCAATTTAGCAGCAGAAACTGCCGTGTTCAGGTTCTGGTCTTCAAGTTCATTTCATGTTATTACAGTTTGCATTATTATTAGCCCCAATAAAAGAATTTCTTATTAGTAGAGCTTGGCGAAATAGCTCAGTTGTGAGAACATTAGACTGAAGATCTAAGGGTGTCTTGTTCAATCCTGGGGTTTAGCATGGTTGGGTGTTTGCTTTTGCTACTGAATAGCAATTTAGCAGCAAAAACTGTTGCTTTCAGTTTTTGATCTTGAAAAACATTTTATGTTATTTCAGTTTGCAAAATCTTTAGCTTCAAAAAAAGACATTCTTATCAGTATAGCTTGCCAAAATAGCTCAGTTGTGAGAGCAATAGACTGAAGACCTTAAAATCCATAGTACGATCGTGGGTTTCCACATGTTTGGGTGTTTGCATTTTGTTACTGAGTAGCAATTCAGCAAAAAGAAATTTAGCAGCAGAAACATTTATTTTCAGGTTTCGCCCTCTAGGACACTTGATGTTCTTTCAGTTTGCCTTATCTTAAACACCAAAAAAGACTTTCCAAAGGTCAGACGTAGCTGCAATAGCTCATTTGGGAGAGCATTAGACTGAAGATCTATAAGTCCCTGGTTCGATCCCGGGTTTCGGCATGTTTAGTAGCTGTATTTTTGTTACAGAATAGCAATTTACCAGCAGAATCTTTCATTATAAGGTGTTTCTCTTCAAGAACACTTGATGCTCTTTTTTTCCCAACCTAAAACCCCAAATACGACTTCACATCTGTCACAATTAGCCAAAATAGCTCAGTTGGGAGAGCGTTAGACTGAAGATCTAAAAGTCCCTGGTTCAATCCTGGGTTTCGGCATATTTAGTTGCTGTTTTTTTGTTACAGAATAGCAATTTAACAGCAGAAACTGCCGTGTTCAGGTTCTGGTCTTCAAGAACATTTCATGTTATTACAGTTTGCATTATTATTAGCCCCAATAAAAGAATTTCTTATTAGTAGACCTTGGCGAAATAGCTCAGTTGTGACAACATTAGACTGAAGATCTAAGGGTGTCTTGTTCAATCCTGGGGTTTAGCATGGTTGGGTGTTTGCTTTTGCTACTGAATAGCAATTTAGCAGCAAAAACTGTTGTGTTCAGGTTTTGATCTTGAAAAGCATTTTATGTTATTTCAGTTTGCAAAATCTTTAGCTCCTAAAAAAAGACATTCTTATCAGTATAGCTTGCCAAAATAGCTCAGTTGTGAGAGCAATAGACTGAAGACCTTAAAATCCCTAGTACGATCGTGGGTTTCCACATGTTTGGGTGTTTGCAGTTTGTTACTGAGTAGCAATTCAGCAAAAAGAAATTTAGCAGCAGAAACTTTCATTTTCAGGTTTCGCCCTCTAGGACACTTGATGTTCTTTCAGTTTGCCTTATCTTAAACACCAAAAAAGACTTTCTAAACGTCAGACTTACACGCAATAGCTCTTTTGTGAGAGCATTAAACTGAAGATCTAAAGGTCCTGGGTTTGATCCCAGGATTCGGCATGTTTAGTTGCTGTATTTTTGTTACAGAATAGCAATTTACCAGCAGAATCTTTCATTATCAGGTGTTGTTCATCAAGAACACTTAATGCTCTTTTTTTTCCCAGCCTAAAACACCAAATACGGCTTGACATCTTTCATAATTAGCCGAAATAGCTCAGTTGGGAGAGCGTTAGATTGAAGATCTAAAGGTCCCTGGTTCGATCCCGGGTTTCTGCATATTTAGTTGCTGTTTTTTTGTTACAGAATAGCAATTTAGCAGCAGAAACTGCCGTGTTCAGGTTCTGGTCTTCAAGAACATTTCATGTTTTTACAGTTTGCATTATTATTAGCCCCAATAAAATAATTTCTTATTAGTAGAGCTTGGCGAAATAGCTCAGTTGTGACAACATTAGACTGAAGATCTAAGGGTGTCTTGTTCAATCCTGGGGTTTAGCATGGTTGGGTGTTTGCTTTTGCTACTGAATAGCAATTTAGCAGCAAAAACTGTTGTGTTCAGGTTTTGATCTTGAAAAGCATTTTATGTTATTTCAGTTTGCAAAATCTTTAGCTCCTAAAAAAAGACATTCTTATCAGTATAGCTTGCCAAAATAGCTCAGTTGTGAGAGCAATAGACTGAAGACCTTAAAATCCCTAGTATGATCGTGGGTTTCCACATGTTTGGGTGTTTGCAGTTTGTTACTGAGTAGCAAGTCAGCAAAAAGAAATTTAGCAGCAGAAACTTTCATTTTCAGGTTTCGCCCTCTAGGACACTTGATGTTCTTTCAGTTTGCCTTATCTTAAACACCAAAAAACACTTTCTAAACGTCAGACTTACACACAATAGCTCTTTTGTGAGAGCATTAAACTGAAGATCTAAAGCTCCTGGGTTCGATCCCAGGATTCGGCATGTTTAGTTGCTGTATTTTTGTTACAGAATAGCAATTTACCAGCAGAATCTTTCATTATCAGGTGTTGTTCATCAAGAACACTTAATGCTCTTTTTTTCCCCAGCCTAAAACCCCAAATACGGCTTCACATCTTTCACAATTAGTCGAAATAGCTCAGTTGGTAGAACGTTAGACTGAAGATCTAAAGGTCCCTGGTTCGATCCCGGATTTCTGCATATTTAGTTGCTGTTTTTTTGTTACAGAATAGCAATTTAGCAGCAGAAACTGCCGTGTTCAGGTTCTGGTCTTCAAGTTCATTTCATGTTATTACAGTTTGCATTATTATTAGCCCCAATAAAAGAATTTCTTATTAGTAGAGCTTGGCGAAATAGCTCAGTTGTGAGAACATTAGACTGAAGATCTAAGGGTGTCTTGTTCAATCCTGGGGTTTAGCATGGTTGGGTGTTTGCTTTTGCTACTGAATAGCAATTTAGCAGCAAAAACTGTTGTTTTCAGTTTTTGATCTTGAAAAACATTTTATGTTATTTCAGTTTGCAAAATCTTTAGCTCCAAAAAAAAAGACATTTTTATCAGTATAGCTTGCCAAAATAGCTCAGTTGTGAGAGCAATAGACTGAAGACCTTAAAATCCCTAGTACGATCGTGGGTTTCCACATGTTTGGGTGTTTGCATTTTGTTACTGAGTTGCAATTCAGCAAAAAGAAATTTAGCAGCAGAAACGTTTATTTTCAGGTTTCGCCCTCTAGGACACTTGATGTTCTTTCAGTTTGCCTTATCTTAAACACCAAAAAAGACTTTCCAAATGTCAGATGTAGCTGCAATAGCTCATTTGGGAGAGCATTAGACTGAAGATCTATAAGTCCCTTGTTCGATCCCGGGTTTCGGCATGTTTAGTAGCTGTATTTTTGTTACAGAATAGCAATTTACCAGCAGAATCTTTCATTATATGGTGTTGCTCTTCAAGAACACTTGATGCTCTTTTTTTCCCAACCTAAAACCCCAAATACGACTTCACATCTGTCACAATTAGCCGAAGTAGCTCAGTTGGGAGAGCGTTAGACTGAAGATCTAAAGGTCCCTGGTTCGATCCCGGGTTTTGGCATATTTAGTTGCTGTTTTTTTTGTTACAGAATAGCAATTTAGCAGCAGAAACTGCCATGTTCAGGTTCTGGTCTTCAAGAACATTTCATGTTATTACAGTTTGCATTATTATTAGCCCCAATAAAAGAATTTCTTATTAGTAGAGCTTGGCGAAATAGCTCAGTTGTGACAACATTAGACTGAAGATCTAAGGGTGTCTTGTTCAATCCTGGGGTTTAGCATGGTTGGGTGTTTGCTTTTGCTACTGAATAGCAATTTAGCAGCAGAAACTGTTGTGTTCAGGTTTTGATCTTGAAAAGCATTTTATGTTATTTCAGTTTGCAAAATCTTTAGCTCCTAAAAAAAGACATTCTTATCAGTATAGCTTGCCAAAATAGCTCAGTTGTGAGAGCAATAGACTGAAGACCTTAAAATCCCTAGTACGATCGTGGGTTTCCACATGTTTGGGTGTTTGCAGTTTGTTACTGAGTAGCAATTCAGCAAAAAGAAATTTAGCAGCAGAAACTTTCATTTTCAGGTTTCGCCCTCTAGGACACTTGATGTTCTTTCAGTTTGCCTTATCTTGAACACCAAAAAAGACTTTCTAAACGTCAGACTTACACGCAATATCTCTTTTGTGAGAGCATTCAACTGAAGATCTAAAGGTCCTGGGTTCGATCCCAGGATTCGGCATGTTTAGTTGCTGTATTTTTGTTACAGAATAGCAATTTACCAGCAGAATCTTTCATTATCAGGTGTTGTTCATCAAGAACACTTAATGCTCTTTTTTTCCCCAGCCTAAAACCCCAAATACGGCTTGACATCTTTCACAATTAGCCGAAATAGCTCATTTGGGAGAGTGTTAGACTGAAGATCTAAAGGTCCCTGGTTCAATACCGGGTTTCGGCATATTTAGTTGCTGGTTTTTTGTTACAGAATGGCAATTTAGCAGCAGAAACTGCCGTGTTCAGGTTCTGGTCTTCAAGAACATTTCATGTTTTTACAGTTTGCATTATTATTAGCCCCAATAAAAGAATTTCTTATTAGTAGAGCTTGGCGAAATAGCTCAGTTGTGAGAACATTAGACTGAAGATCTAAGGGTGTCTTGTTCAATCCTGGGGTTTAGCATGGTTGGGTGTTTGCTTTTGCTACTGAATAGCAATTTAGCAGCAAAAACTGTTGTTTTCAGTTTTTGATCTTGAAAAACATTTTATGTTATTTCAGTTTGCAAAATCTTTAGCTCCAAAAGAAGACATTCTTATCAGTATAGCTTGCCAAAATAGCTCAGTTGTGAGAGCAATAGACTGAAGACCTTAAAATCCCTAGTACGATTGTGGGTTTCCACATGTTTGGGTGTTTGCAGTTTGTTACTGAGTAGCAATTCAGCAAAAAGAAATTTAGCAGCAGAAACTTTCATTTTCAGGTTTCGCCCTCTAGGACACTTGATGTTCTTTCAGTTTGCCTTATCTTAAACACCAAAAAAGACTTTCCAAATGTCAGACGTAGCTGCAATAGCTCATTTGGGAGAGCATTAGAATGAAGATCTATAAGTCCCTGGTTCGATCCCGGGTTTCGGCATGTTTAGTAGCTGTATTTTTGTTACAGAATAGCAATTTACCAGCAGAATCTTTCATTATAAGGTGTTGCTCTTCAAGAACACTTGATGCTCTTTTTTTCCCAACCTAAAACCCCAAATACGACTTAACATCTGTCAGAATTAGCCGAAATAGCTCAGTTGGGAGAGCGTTAGACTGAAGATCTAAAGGTCCCTGGTTCGATCCCGGGTTTCGGCGTATTTAGTTGCGGTTTTTTTTGTTACAGAATAGCAATTTAGCAGCAGAAACTGCCGTGTTCAGGTTCTGGTCTTCAAGAACATTTCATGTTATTACAGTTTGCATTATTATTAGCCCCAATAAAAGAATTTCTTATTAGTAGACCTTGGCGAAATAGCTCAGTTGTGACAACATTAGACTGAAGATCTAAGGGTGTCTTGTTCAATCCTGGGGTTTAGCATGGTTGGGTGTTTGCTTTTGCTACTGAATAGCAATTTAGCAGCAAAAACTGTTGTGTTCAGGTTTTGATCTTGAAAAGCATTTTATGTTATTTCAGTTTGCAAAATCTTTAGCTCCTAAAAAAAGACATTCTTATCAGTATAGCTTGCCAAAATAGCTCAGTTGTGAGAGCAATAGACTGAAGACCTTAAAATCCCTAGTACGATCGTGGGTTTCCACATGTTTGGGTGTTTGCAGTTTGTTACTGAGTAGCAATTCAGCAAAAAGAAATTTAGCAGCAGAAACTTTCATTTTCAGGTTTCGCCCTCTAGGACACTTGATGTTCTTTCAGTTTGCCTTATCTTAAACACCAAAAAAGACTTTCTAAACGTCAGACTTACACGCAATAGCTCTTTTGTGAGAGCATTAAACTGAAGATCTAAAGGTCCTGGGTTTGATCCCAGGATTCGGCATGTTTAGTTGCTGTATTTTTGTTACAGAATAGCAATTTACCAGCAGAATCTTTCATTATCAGGTGTTGTTCATCAAGAACACTTAATGCTCTTTTTTTCCCCAGCCTAAAACCCCAAATACGGCTTGACATTTTTCACAATTAGCCGAAATAGCTCAGTTGGGAGAGCGTTAGACTGAAGATCTAAAGGTCCCTGTTTCGATCCTGGGTTTCGGCATATTTAGTTGCTGTTTTTTTTGTTACAGAATAGCAATTTACCAGCAGAATCTTTCATTATAAAGTGTTGCTCTTCAAGAACACTTGATGCTCTTTTTTTCCCAACCTAAAACCCCAAATACGACTTCACATCTGTCACAATTAGCCGAAATAGCTCAGTTGGGAGAGCGTTAGACTGAAGATCTAAAGGTCCCTGGTTCGATCCCGGGTTTCGGCATATTTAGTTGCTGTTTTTTTTTGTTACAGAATAGCAATTTAGCAGCAGAAACTGCCGTGTTCAGGTTCTGGTCTTCAAGAACATTTCATGTTATTACAGTTTGCATTATTATTAGCCCCAATAAAAGAATTTCTTATTAGTAGAGCTTGGCGAAATAGCTCAGTTGTGAGAACATTAGACTGAAGATCTAAGGGTGTCTTGTTCAATCCTGGGGTTTAGCATGGTTGGGTGTTTGCTTTTGCTACTGAATAGCAATTTAGCAGCAAAAACTGTTGTTTTCAGTTTTTGATCTTGAAAAACATTTTATGTTATTTCAGTTTGCAAAATCTTTAGCTTCAAAAAAAGACATTCTTATCAGTATAGCTTGCCAAAATAGCTCAGTTGTGAGAGCAATAGACTGAAGACCTTAAAATCCCTAGTACGATCGTGGGTTTCTACATGTTTGGGTGTTTGCATTTTGTTACTGAGTAGCAATTCAGCAAAAAGAAATTTAGCAGCAGAAACGTTTATTTTCAGGTTTCGCCCTCTAGGACACTTGATGTTCTTTCAGTTTGCCTTTTCTTAAACACCAAAAAAGACTTTCCAAAGGTCAGACGTAGCTGCAATAGCTCATTTGGGAGAGCATTAGACTGAAGATCTATAAGTCCCTGGTTCGATCCCGGGTTTCGGCATGTTTAGTAGCTGTATTTTTGTTACAGAATAGCAATTTACCAGCAGAATCTTTCATTATAAGGTGTTTCTCTTCAAGAACACTTGATGCTCTTTTTTTCCCAACCTAAAACCCCAAATACGACTTCACATCTGTCACAATTAGCCGAAATAGCTCAGTTGGGAGAGCGTTAGACTGAAGATCTAAAAGTCCCTGGTTCGATCCTGGGTTTCGGCATATTTAGGTGCTGTTTTTTTGTTACAGAATAGCAATTTAACAGCAGAAACTGCCGTGTTCAGGTTCTGGTCTTCAAGAACATTTCATGTTATTACAGTTTGCATTATTATTAGCCCCAATAAAAGAATTTCTTATTAGTAGAGCTTGGCGAAATAGCTCAGTTGTGACAACATTAGACTGAAGATCTAAGGGTGTCTTGTTCAATCCTGGGGTTTAGCATGGTTGGGTGTTTGCTTTTGCTACTGAATAGCAATTTAGCAGCAAAAACTGTTGTTTTCAGTTTTTGATCTTGAAAAACATTTTATGTTATTTCAGTTTGCAAAATCTTTAGCTCCAAAAGAAGACATTCTTATCAGTATAGCTTGCCAAAATAGCTCAGTTGTGAGAGCAATAGACTGAAGACCTTAAAATCCCTAGTACGATCGTGGGTTTCCACATGTTTGGGTGTTTGCATTTTGTTACTGAGTAGCAATTCAGCAAAAAGAAATTTAGCAGCAGAAACGTTTATTTTCAGGTTTCGCCCTCTAGGACACTTGATGTTCTTTCAGTTTGCCTTATCTTAAACACCAAAAAAGACTTTCCAAATGTCAGACGTAGCTGCAATAGCTCATTTGGGAGAGCATTAGACTGAAGATCTATAAGTCCCTGGTTCGATCCCGGGTTTCGGCATGTTTAGTAGCTGTATTTTTGTTACAGAATAGCAATTTAACAGCAGAATCTTTCATTATAAGGTGTTGCTCTTCAAGAACACTTGATGCTCTTTTTTTCCCAACCTAAAACCCCAAATACGACTTCACATCTGTCACAATTAGCCGAAGTAGCTCAGTTGGGAGAGCGTTAGACTGAAGATCTAAAGGTCCCTGGTTCGATCCCGGGTTTCGGCATATTTAGTTGCTGTTTTTTTTGTTACAGAATAGCAATTTAGCAGCAGAAACTGCCGTGTTCAGGTTCTGGTCTTCAAGAACATTTCATGTTATTACAGTTTGCATTATTATTAGCCTCAATAAAAGAATTTCTTATTAGTAGAGCTTGGCGAAATAGCTCAGTTGTGACAACATTAGACTGAAGATCTAAGGGTGTCTTGTTCAATCCTGGGGTTTAGCATGGTTGGGTGTTTGCTTTTGCTACTGAATAGCAATTTAGCAGCAAAAACTGTTGTGTTCAGGTTTTGATCTTGAAAAGCATTTTATGTTATTTCAGTTTGCAAAATCTTTAGCTCCTAAAAAAAGACATTCTTATCAGTATAGCTTGCCAAAATAGCTCAGTTGTGAGAGCAATAGACTGAAGACCTTAAAATCCCTAGTACGATCGTGGGTTTCCACATGTTTGGGTGTTTGCAGTTTGTTACTGAGTAGCAATTCAGCAAAAAGAAATTTAGCAGCAGAAACTTTCATTTTCAGGTTTCGCCCTCTAGGACACTTGATGTTCTTTCAGTTTGCCTTATCTTAAACACCAAAAAAGACTTTCTAAACGTCAGACTTACACGCAATAGCTCTTTTGTGAGAGCATTAAACTGAAGATCTAAAGGTCCTGGGTTTGATCCCAGGATTCGGCATGTTTAGTTGCTGTATTTTTGTTACAGAATAGCAATTTACCAGCAGAATCTTTCATTATCAGGTGTTGTTCATCAAGAACACTTAATGCTCTTTTTTTTCCCAGCCTAAAACCCCAAATACGGCTTGACATCTTTCATAATTAGCCGAAATAGCTCAGTTGGGAGAGCGTTAGACTGAAGATCTAAAGGTCCCTGGTTCGATCCTGGGTTTCTGCATATTTAGTTGCTGTTTTTTTGTTACAGAATAGCAATTTAGCAGCAGAAACTGCCGTGTTCAGGTTCTGGTCTTAAAGAACATTTCATGTTTTTACAGTTTGCATTATTATTAGCCCCAATAAAATAATTTCTTATTAGTAGAGCTTGGCAAAATAGCTCAGTTGTGACAACATTAGACTGAAGATCTAAGGGTGTCTTGTTCAATCCTGGGGTTTAGCATGGTTGGGTGTTTGCTTTTGCTACTGAATAGCAATTTAGCAGCAAAAACTGTTGTGTTCAGGTTTTGATCTTGAAAAGCATTTTATGTTATTTCAGTTTGCAAAATCTTTAGCTCCTAAAAAAAGACATTCTTATCAGTATAGCTTGCCAAAATAGCTCAGTTGTGAGAGCAATAGACTGAAGACCTTAAAATCCCTAGTATGATCGTGCGTTTCCACATGTTTGGGTGTTTGCAGTTTGTTACTGAGTAGCAAGTCAGCAAAAAGAAATTTAGCAGCAGAAACTTTCATTTTCAGGTTTCGCCCTCTAGGACACTTGATGTTCTTTCAGTTTGCCTTATCTTAAACACCAAAAAACACTTTCTAAACGTCAGACTTACACACAATAGCTCTTTTGTGAGAGCATTAAACTGAAGATCTAAAGCTCCTGGGTTCGATCCCAGGATTCGGCATGTTTAGTTGCAGTATTTTTGTTACAGAATAGCAATTTACCAGCAGAATCTTTCATTATCAGGTGTTGTTCATCAAGAACACTTAATGCTCTTTTTTTCCCCAGCCTAAAACCCCAAATACGGCTTCACATCTTTCACAATTAGTCGAAATAGCTCAGTTGGTAGAACGTTAGACTGAAGATCTAAAGGTCCCTGGTTCGATCCCGGATTTCTGCATATTTAGTTGCTGTTTTTTTGTTACAGAATAGCAATTTAGCAGCAGAAACTGCCGTGTTCAGGTTCTGGTCTTCAAGTTCATTTCATGTTATTACAGTTTGCATTATTATTAGCCCCAATAAAAGAATTTCTTATTAGTAGAGCTTGGCGAAATAGCTCAGTTGTGAGAACATTAGACTGAAGATCTAAGGGTGTCTTGTTCAATCCTGGGGTTTAGCATGGTTGGGTGTTTGCTTTTGCTACTGAATAACAATTTAGCAGCAAAAATTGTTGTTTTCAGTTTTTGATCTTGAAAAACATTTTATGTTATTTCAGTTTGCAAAATCTTTAGCTCCAAAAAAAGACATTTTTATCAGTATAGCTTGCCAAAATAGCTCAGTTGTGAGAGCAATAGACTGAAGACCTTAAAATCCCTAGTACGATCGTGGGTTTCCACATGTTTGGGTGTTTGCATTTTGTTACTGAGTAGCAATTCAGCAAAAAGAAATTTAGCAGCAGAAACGTTTATTTTCAGGTTTTGCCCTCTAGGACACTTGATGTTCTTTCAGTTTGCCTTATCTTAAACACCAAAAAAGACTTTCCAAATGTCAGACGTAGCTGCAATAGCTCATTTGGGAGACCATTAGACTGAAGATCTATAAGTCCCTGGTTCGATCTCGGGTTTCGGCATGTTTAGTAGCTGTATTTTTGTTACAGAATAGCAATTTACCAGCAGATTCTTTCATTATAAGGTGTTGCTCTTCATGAACACTTGATGCTCTTTTTTCCCAACCTAAAACCCCAAATACAACTTCACATCTGTCACAATTAGCCAAAGTAGCTCAGTTGGGAGAGCGTCAGACTGAAGATCTAAAGGTCCCGGGTTTCGGCATATTTAGTTGCTGTTTTTTTTGTTACAGAATAGCAATTTAGCAGCAGAAACTGCCGTGTTCAGGTTCTGGTCTTCAAGAACATTTCATGTTATTACAGTTTGCATTATTATTAGCCCCAATAAAATAATTTCTTATTAGTAGAGCTTGGCGAAATAGCTCAGTTGTGAGAACATTAGACTGCAGATCTAAGGGTGTCTTGTTCAATCCTGGGGTTTAGCATGGTTGGGTGTTTGCTTTTGCTACTGAATAGCAATTTAGCAGCAAAAGCTGTTGTTTTCAGTTTTTGATCTTGAAAAACATATTATGTTATTTCAGTTTGCAAAATCTTTAGCTCCAAAAAAAGACATTTTTATCAGTATAGCTTGCCAAAATAGCTCAGTTGTGAGAGCAATAGACTGAAGACCTTAAAATCCCTAGTACGATCGTGGGTTTCCACATGTTTGGGTGTTTGCATTTTGTTACTCAGTAGCAATTTAGCAAAAAGAAATTTAGCAGCAGAAACTTTTATTTTCAGGTTTCGCCCTCTAGGACACTTGATGTCCTTTCAGTTTGCCTTATCTTAAACACCAAAAAAGACTTTCCAAATGTCAGATGTAGCTGCAATAGCTCATTTGTGAGAGCATTAGACTGAAGATCTATAAGTCCCTGGTTCGATCCCGGGTTTCGGCATGTTTAGTAGCTGTATTTTTGTTACAGAATAGCAATTTACCAGCAGAATCTTTCATTATAAGGTGTTGCTCTTCAAGAACACTTGATGCTCTTTTTTTCCCAACCTAAAACCCCAAATACGACTTCACATCTGTCGCAATTAGCCGAAGTAGCTCAGTTGGGAGAGCGTTAGACTGAAGATCTAAAGGTCCCTGGTTCGATCCTGGGTTTCGGCATATTTAGTTGCTGTTTTTTTTGTTACAGAATAGCAATTTAGCAGCAGAAACTGCCGTGTTCAGGTTCTGGTCTTCAAGAACATTTCATGTTATTACAGTTTGCATTATTATTAGCCCCAATAAAAGAATTTCTTATTAGTAGAGCTTGGCGAAATAGCTCAGTTGTGACAACATTAGACTGAAGATCTAAGGGTGTCTTGTTCAATCCTGGGGTTTAGCATGGTTGGGTGTTTGCTTTTGCTACTGAATAGCAATTTAGCAGCAAAAACTGTTGTGTTCAGGTTTTGATCTTGAAAAGCATTTTATGTTATTTCAGTTTGCAAAATCTTTAGCTCCTAAAAAAAGACATTCTTATCAGTATAGCTTGCCAAAATAGCTCAGTTGTGAGAGCAATAGACTGAAGACCTTAAAATCCCTAGTGCGATCGTGGGTTTCCACATGTTTGGGTGTTTGCAGTTTGTTACTGAGTAGCAATTCAGCAAAAAGAAATTTAGCAGCAGAAACTTTCATTTTCAGGTTTCGCCCTCTAGGACACTTGATGTTCTTTCAGTTTGCCTTATCTTAAACACCAAAAAAGACTTTCTAAACGTCAGACTTACACGCAATATCTCTTTTGTGAGAGCATTAAACTGAAGATCTAAAGGTCCTGGGTTTGATCCCAGGATTCGGCATGTTTAGTTGCTGTATTTTTGTTACAGAATAGCAATTTACCAGCAGAATCTTTCATTATCAGGTGTTGTTCATCAAGAACACTTAATGCTCTTTTTTTTCCCAGCCTAAAACCCCAAATACGGCTTGACATCTTTCTCAATTAGCCGAAATAGCTCAGTTGGGAGAGCTTTAGACTGAAGATCTAAAGGTCCCTGGTTCGATCCTGGGTTTCTGCATATTTAGTTGCTGTTTTTTTGTTACAGAATAGCAATTTAGCAGCAGAAACTGCCGTGTTCAGGTTCTGGTCTTCAAGATCATTTCATGTTATTACAGTTTGCATTATTATTAGCCCCAATAAAAGAATTTCTTATTAGTAGAGCTTGGCGAAATAGCTCAGTTGTGAGAACATTAGACTGAAGATCTAAGGGTGTCTTGTTCAATCCTGGGGTTTAGCATGGTTGGGTGTTTGCTTTTGCTACTGAATAACAATTTAGCAGCAAAAATTGTTGTTTTCAGTTTTTGATCTTGAAAAACATTTTATGTTATTTCAGTTTGCAAAATCTTTAGCTCCAAAAAAAGACATTTTTATCAGTATAGCTTGCCAAAATAGCTCAGTTGTGAGAGCAATAGACTGAAGACCTTAAAATCCCTAGTACGATCGTGGGTTTCCACATGTTTGGGTGTTTGCATTTTGTTACTGAGTAGCAATTCAGCAAAAAGAAATTTAGCAGCAGAAACGTTTATTTTCAGGTTTTGCCCTCTAGGACACTTGATGTTCTTTCAGTTTGCCTTATCTTAAACACCAAAAAAGACTTTCCAAATGTCAGACGTAGCTGCAATAGCTCATTTGGGAGACCATTAGACTGAAGATCTATAAGTCCCTGGTTCGATCTCGGGTTTCGGCATGTTTAGTAGCTGTATTTTTGTTACAGAATAGCAATTTACCAGCAGATTCTTTCATTATAAGGTGTTGCTCTTCATGAACACTTGATGCTCTTTTTTCCCAACCTAAAACCCCAAATACAACTTCACATCTGTCACAATTAGCCAAAGTAGCTCAGTTGGGAGAGCGTCAGACTGAAGATCTAAAGGTCCCGGGTTTCGGCATATTTAGTTGCTGTTTTTTTTGTTACAGAATAGCAATTTAGCAGCAGAAACTGCCGTGTTCAGGTTCTGGTCTTCAAGAACATTTCATGTTATTACAGTTTGCATTATTATTAGCCCCAATAAAAGAATTTCTTATTAGTAGAGCTTGGCGA
This sequence comes from Pseudophryne corroboree, assembly GCF_028390025.1. Lineage (NCBI taxonomy): Eukaryota > Metazoa > Chordata > Amphibia > Anura > Myobatrachidae > Pseudophryne > Pseudophryne corroboree. The sequence goes on along the minus strand of NC_086447.1, from coordinate 197,366,798 downwards.
AATAGCTCAGTTGTGAGAACATTAGACTGCAGATCTAAGGGTGTCTTGTTCAATCCTGGGGTTTAGCATGGTTGGGTGTTTGCTTTTGCTACTGAATAGCAATTTAGCAGCAAAAGCTGTTGTTTTCAGTTTTTGATCTTGAAAAACATATTATGTTATTTCAGTTTGCAAAATCTTTAGCTCCAAAAAAAGACATTTTTATCAGTATAGCTTGCCAAAATAGCTCAGTTGTGAGAGCAATAGACTGAAGACCTTAAAATCCCTAGTACGATCGTGGGTTTCCACATGTTTGGGTGTTTGCATTTTGTTACTCAGTAGCAATTTAGCAAAAAGAAATTTAGCAGCAGAAACTTTTATTTTCAGGTTTCGCCCTCTAGGACACTTGATGTCCTTTCAGTTTGCCTTATCTTAAACACCAAAAAAGACTTTCCAAATGTCAGATGTAGCTGCAATAGCTCATTTGTGAGAGCATTAGACTGAAGATCTATAAGTCCCTGGTTCGATCCCGGGTTTCGGCATGTTTAGTAGCTGTATTTTTGTTACAGAATAGCAATTTACCAGCAGAATCTTTCATTATAAGGTGTTGCTCTTCAAGAACACTTGATGCTCTTTTTTTCCCAACCTAAAACCCCAAATACGACTTCACATCTGTCGCAATTAGCCGAAGTAGCTCAGTTGGGAGAGCGTTAGACTGAAGATCTAAAGGTCCCTGGTTCGATCCTGGGTTTCGGCATATTTAGTTGCTGTTTTTTTTGTTACAGAATAGCAATTTAGCAGCAGAAACTGCCGTGTTCAGGTTCTGGTCTTCAAGAACATTTCATGTTATTACAGTTTGCATTATTATTAGCCCCAATAAAAGAATTTCTTATTAGTAGAGCTTGGCGAAATAGCTCAGTTGTGACAACATTAGACTGAAGATCTAAGGGTGTCTTGTTCAATCCTGGGGTTTAGCATGGTTGGGTGTTTGCTTTTGCTACTGAATAGCAATTTAGCAGCAAAAACTGTTGTGTTCAGGTTTTGATCTTGAAAAGCATTTTATGTTATTTCAGTTTGCAAAATCTTTAGCTCCTAAAAAAAGACATTCTTATCAGTATAGCTTGCCAAAATAGCTCAGTTGTGAGAGCAATAGACTGAAGACCTTAAAATCCCTAGTGCGATCGTGGGTTTCCACATGTTTGGGTGTTTGCAGTTTGTTACTGAGTAGCAATTCAGCAAAAAGAAATTTAGCAGCAGAAACTTTCATTTTCAGGTTTCGCCCTCTAGGACACTTGATGTTCTTTCAGTTTGCCTTATCTTAAACACCAAAAAAGACTTTCTAAACGTCAGACTTACACGCAATATCTCTTTTGTGAGAGCATTAAACTGAAGATCTAAAGGTCCTGGGTTTGATCCCAGGATTCGGCATGTTTAGTTGCTGTATTTTTGTTACAGAATAGCAATTTACCAGCAGAATCTTTCATTATCAGGTGTTGTTCATCAAGAACACTTAATGCTCTTTTTTTTCCCAGCCTAAAACCCCAAATACGGCTTGACATCTTTCTCAATTAGCCGAAATAGCTCAGTTGGGAGAGCTTTAGACTGAAGATCTAAAGGTCCCTGGTTCGATCCTGGGTTTCTGCATATTTAGTTGCTGTTTTTTTGTTACAGAATAGCAATTTAGCAGCAGAAACTGCCGTGTTCAGGTTCTGGTCTTCAAGATCATTTCATGTTATTACAGTTTGCATTATTATTAGCCCCAATAAAAGAATTTCTTATTAGTAGAGCTTGGCGAAATAGCTCAGTTGTGAGAACATTAGACTGAAGATCTAAGGGTGTCTTGTTCAATCCTGGGGTTTAGCATGGTTGGGTGTTTGCTTTTGCTACTGAATAACAATTTAGCAGCAAAAATTGTTGTTTTCAGTTTTTGATCTTGAAAAACATTTTATGTTATTTCAGTTTGCAAAATCTTTAGCTCCAAAAAAAGACATTTTTATCAGTATAGCTTGCCAAAATAGCTCAGTTGTGAGAGCAATAGACTGAAGACCTTAAAATCCCTAGTACGATCGTGGGTTTCCACATGTTTGGGTGTTTGCATTTTGTTACTGAGTAGCAATTCAGCAAAAAGAAATTTAGCAGCAGAAACGTTTATTTTCAGGTTTTGCCCTCTAGGACACTTGATGTTCTTTCAGTTTGCCTTATCTTAAACACCAAAAAAGACTTTCCAAATGTCAGACGTAGCTGCAATAGCTCATTTGGGAGACCATTAGACTGAAGATCTATAAGTCCCTGGTTCGATCTCGGGTTTCGGCATGTTTAGTAGCTGTATTTTTGTTACAGAATAGCAATTTACCAGCAGATTCTTTCATTATAAGGTGTTGCTCTTCATGAACACTTGATGCTCTTTTTTCCCAACCTAAAACCCCAAATACAACTTCACATCTGTCACAATTAGCCAAAGTAGCTCAGTTGGGAGAGCGTCAGACTGAAGATCTAAAGGTCCCGGGTTTCGGCATATTTAGTTGCTGTTTTTTTTGTTACAGAATAGCAATTTAGCAGCAGAAACTGCCGTGTTCAGGTTCTGGTCTTCAAGAACATTTCATGTTATTACAGTTTGCATTATTATTAGCCCCAATAAAATAATTTCTTATTAGTAGAGCTTGGCGAAATAGCTCAGTTGTGAGAACATTAGACTGCAGATCTAAGGGTGTCTTGTTCAATCCTGGGGTTTAGCATGGTTGGGTGTTTGCTTTTGCTACTGAATAGCAATTTAGCAGCAAAAGCTGTTGTTTTCAGTTTTTGATCTTGAAAAACATATTATGTTATTTCAGTTTGCAAAATCTTTAGCTCCAAAAAAAGACATTTTTATCAGTATAGCTTGCCAAAATAGCTCAGTTGTGAGAGCAATAGACTGAAGACCTTAAAATCCCTAGTACGATCGTGGGTTTCCACATGTTTGGGTGTTTGCATTTTGTTACTCAGTAGCAATTTAGCAAAAAGAAATTTAGCAGCAGAAACTTTTATTTTCAGGTTTCGCCCTCTAGGACACTTGATGTCCTTTCAGTTTGCCTTATCTTAAACACCAAAAAAGACTTTCCAAATGTCAGATGTAGCTGCAATAGCTCATTTGTGAGAGCATTAGACTGAAGATCTATAAGTCCCTGGTTCGATCCCGGGTTTCGGCATGTTTAGTAGCTGTATTTTTGTTACAGAATAGCAATTTACCAGCAGAATCTTTCATTATAAGGTGTTGCTCTTCAAGAACACTTGATGCTCTTTTTTTCCCAACCTAAAACCCCAAATACGACTTCACATCTGTCGCAATTAGCCGAAGTAGCTCAGTTGGGAGAGCGTTAGACTGAAGATCTAAAGGTCCCTGGTTCGATCCTGGGTTTCGGCATATTTAGTTGCTGTTTTTTTTGTTACAGAATAGCAATTTAGCAGCAGAAACTGCCGTGTTCAGGTTCTGGTCTTCAAGAACATTTCATGTTATTACAGTTTGCATTATTATTAGCCCCAATAAAAGAATTTCTTATTAGTAGAGCTTGGCGAAATAGCTCAGTTGTGACAACATTAGACTGAAGATCTAAGGGTGTCTTGTTCAATCCTGGGGTTTAGCATGGTTGGGTGTTTGCTTTTGCTACTGAATAGCAATTTAGCAGCAAAAACTGTTGTGTTCAGGTTTTGATCTTGAAAAGCATTTTATGTTATTTCAGTTTGCAAAATCTTTAGCTCCTAAAAAAAGACATTCTTATCAGTATAGCTTGCCAAAATAGCTCAGTTGTGAGAGCAATAGACTGAAGACCTTAAAATCCCTAGTACGATCGTGGGTTTCCACATGTTTGGGTGTTTGCAGTTTGTTACTGAGTAGCAATTCAGCAAAAAGAAATTTAGCAGCAGAAACTTTCATTTTCAGGTTTCGCCCTCTAGGACACTTGATGTTCTTTCAGTTTGCCTTATCTTAAACACCAAAAAAGACTTTCTAAACGTCAGACTTACACGCAATATCTCTTTTGTGAGAGCATTAAACTGAAGATCTAAAGGTCCTGGGTTTGATCCCAGGATTCGGCATGTTTAGTTGCTGTATTTTTGTTACAGAATAGCAATTTACCAGCAGAATCTTTCATTATCAGGTGTTGTTCATCAAGAACACTTAATGCTCTTTTTTTTCCCAGCCTAAAACCCCAAATACGGCTTGACATCTTTCTCAATTAGCCGAAATAGCTCAGTTGGGAGAGCTTTAGACTGAAGATCTAAAGGTCCCTGGTTCGATCCTGGGTTTCTGCATATTTAGTTGCTGTTTTTTTGTTACAGAATAGCAATTTAGCAGCAGAAACTGCCGTGTTCAGGTTCTGGTCTTCAAGATCATTTCATGTTATTACAGTTTGCATTATTATTAGCCCCAATAAAAGAATTTCTTATTAGTAGAGCTTGGCGAAATAGCTCAGTTGTGAGAACATTAGACTGAAGATCTAAGGGTGTCTTGTTCAATCCTGGGGTTTAGCATGGTTGGGTGTTTGCTTTTGCTACTGAATAACAATTTAGCAGCAAAAATTGTTGTTTTCAGTTTTTGATCTTGAAAAACATTTTATGTTATTTCAGTTTGCAAAATCTTTAGCTCCAAAAAAAGACATTTTTATCAGTATAGCTTGCCAAAATAGCTCAGTTGTGAGAGCAATAGACTGAAGACCTTAAAATCCCTAGTACGATCGTGGGTTTCCACATGTTTGGGTGTTTGCATTTTGTTACTGAGTAGCAATTCAGCAAAAAGAAATTTAGCAGCAGAAACGTTTATTTTCAGGTTTTGCCCTCTAGGACACTTGATGTTCTTTCAGTTTGCCTTATCTTAAACACCAAAAAAGACTTTCCAAATGTCAGACGTAGCTGCAATAGCTCATTTGGGAGACCATTAGACTGAAGATCTATAAGTCCCTGGTTCGATCTCGGGTTTCGGCATGTTTAGTAGCTGTATTTTTGTTACAGAATAGCAATTTACCAGCAGATTCTTTCATTATAAGGTGTTGCTCTTCATGAACACTTGATGCTCTTTTTTCCCAACCTAAAACCCCAAATACAACTTCACATCTGTCACAATTAGCCAAAGTAGCTCAGTTGGGAGAGCGTCAGACTGAAGATCTAAAGGTCCCGGGTTTCGGCATATTTAGTTGCTGTTTTTTTTGTTACAGAATAGCAATTTAGCAGCAGAAACTGCCGTGTTCAGGTTCTGGTCTTCAAGAACATTTCATGTTATTACAGTTTGCATTATTATTAGCCCCAATAAAAGAATTTCTTATTAGTAGAGCTTGGCGAAATAGCTCAGTTGTGAGAACATTAGACTGCAGATCTAAGGGTGTCTTGTTCAATCCTGGGGTTTAGCATGGTTGGGTGTTTGCTTTTGCTACTGAATAGCAATTTAGCAGCAAAAGCTGTTGTTTTCAGTTTTTGATCTTGAAAAACATATTATGTTATTTCAGTTTGCAAAATCTTTAGCTCCAAAAAAAGACATTTTTATCAGTATAGCTTGCCAAAATAGCTCAGTTGTGAGAGCAATAGACTGAAGACCTTAAAATCCCTAGTACGATCGTGGGTTTCCACATGTTTGGGTGTTTGCATTTTGTTACTCAGTAGCAATTTAGCAAAAAGAAATTTAGCAGCAGAAACTTTTATTTTCAGGTTTCGCCCTCTAGGACACTTGATGTCCTTTCAGTTTGCCTTATCTTAAACACCAAAAAAGACTTTCCAAATGTCAGATGTAGCTGCAATAGCTCATTTGTGAGAGCATTAGACTGAAGATCTATAAGTCCCTGGTTCGATCCCGGGTTTCGGCATGTTTAGTAGCTGTATTTTTGTTACAGAATAGCAATTTACCAGCAGAATCTTTCATTATAAGGTGTTGCTCTTCAAGAACACTTGATGCTCTTTTTTTCCCAACCTAAAACCCCAAATACGACTTCACATCTGTCGCAATTAGCCGAAGTAGCTCAGTTGGGAGAGCGTTAGACTGAAGATCTAAAGGTCCCTGGTTCGATCCTGGGTTTCGGCATATTTAGTTGCTGTTTTTTTTGTTACAGAATAGCAATTTAGCAGCAGAAACTGCCGTGTTCAGGTTCTGGTCTTCAAGAACATTTCATGTTATTACAGTTTGCATTATTATTAGCCCCAATAAAAGAATTTCTTATTAGTAGAGCTTGGCGAAATAGCTCAGTTGTGACAACATTAGACTGAAGATCTAAGGGTGTCTTGTTCAATCCTGGGGTTTAGCATGGTTGGGTGTTTGCTTTTGCTACTGAATAGCAATTTAGCAGCAAAAACTGTTGTGTTCAGGTTTTGATCTTGAAAAGCATTTTATGTTATTTCAGTTTGCAAAATCTTTAGCTCCTAAAAAAAGACATTCTTATCAGTATAGCTTGCCAAAATAGCTCAGTTGTGAGAGCAATAGACTGAAGACCTTAAAATCCCTAGTGCGATCGTGGGTTTCCACATGTTTGGGTGTTTGCAGTTTGTTACTGAGTAGCAATTCAGCAAAAAGAAATTTAGCAGCAGAAACTTTCATTTTCAGGTTTCGCCCTCTAGGACACTTGATGTTCTTTCAGTTTGCCTTATCTTAAACACCAAAAAAGACTTTCTAAACGTCAGACTTACACGCAATATCTCTTTTGTGAGAGCATTAAACTGAAGATCTAAAGGTCCTGGGTTTGATCCCAGGATTCGGCATGTTTAGTTGCTGTATTTTTGTTACAGAATAGCAATTTACCAGCAGAATCTTTCATTATCAGGTGTTGTTCATCAAGAACACTTAATGCTCTTTTTTTTCCCAGCCTAAAACCCCAAATACGGCTTGACATCTTTCTCAATTAGCCGAAATAGCTCAGTTGGGAGAGCTTTAGACTGAAGATCTAAAGGTCCCTGGTTCGATCCTGGGTTTCTGCATATTTAGTTGCTGTTTTTTTGTTACAGAATAGCAATTTAGCAGCAGAAACTGCCGTGTTCAGGTTCTGGTCTTCAAGATCATTTCATGTTATTACAGTTTGCATTATTATTAGCCCCAATAAAAGAATTTCTTATTAGTAGAGCTTGGCGAAATAGCTCAGTTGTGAGAACATTAGACTGAAGATCTAAGGGTGTCTTGTTCAATCCTGGGGTTTAGCATGGTTGGGTGTTTGCTTTTGCTACTGAATAACAATTTAGCAGCAAAAATTGTTGTTTTCAGTTTTTGATCTTGAAAAACATTTTATGTTATTTCAGTTTGCAAAATCTTTAGCTCCAAAAAAAGACATTTTTATCAGTATAGCTTGCCAAAATAGCTCAGTTGTGAGAGCAATAGACTGAAGACCTTAAAATCCCTAGTACGATCGTGGGTTTCCACATGTTTGGGTGTTTGCATTTTGTTACTGAGTAGCAATTCAGCAAAAAGAAATTTAGCAGCAGAAACGTTTATTTTCAGGTTTTGCCCTCTAGGACACTTGATGTTCTTTCAGTTTGCCTTATCTTAAACACCAAAAAAGACTTTCCAAATGTCAGACGTAGCTGCAATAGCTCATTTGGGAGACCATTAGACTGAAGATCTATAAGTCCCTGGTTCGATCTCGGGTTTCGGCATGTTTAGTAGCTGTATTTTTGTTACAGAATAGCAATTTACCAGCAGATTCTTTCATTATAAGGTGTTGCTCTTCATGAACACTTGATGCTCTTTTTTCCCAACCTAAAACCCCAAATACAACTTCACATCTGTCACAATTAGCCAAAGTAGCTCAGTTGGGAGAGCGTCAGACTGAAGATCTAAAGGTCCCGGGTTTCGGCATATTTAGTTGCTGTTTTTTTTGTTACAGAATAGCAATTTAGCAGCAGAAACTGCCGTGTTCAGGTTCTGGTCTTCAAGAACATTTCATGTTATTACAGTTTGCATTATTATTAGCCCCAATAAAAGAATTTCTTATTAGTAGAGCTTGGCGAAATAGCTCAGTTGTGAGAACATTAGACTGCAGATCTAAGGGTGTCTTGTTCAATCCTGGGGTTTAGCATGGTTGGGTGTTTGCTTTTGCTACTGAATAGCAATTTAGCAGCAAAAGCTGTTGTTTTCAGTTTTTGATCTTGAAAAACATATTATGTTATTTCAGTTTGCAAAATCTTTAGCTCCAAAAAAAGACATTTTTATCAGTATAGCTTGCCAAAATAGCTCAGTTGTGAGAGCAATAGACTGAAGACCTTAAAATCCCTAGTACGATCGTGGGTTTCCACATGTTTGGGTGTTTGCATTTTGTTACTCAGTAGCAATTTAGCAAAAAGAAATTTAGCAGCAGAAACTTTTATTTTCAGGTTTCGCCCTCTAGGACACTTGATGTCCTTTCAGTTTGCCTTATCTTAAACACCAAAAAAGACTTTCCAAATGTCAGATGTAGCTGCAATAGCTCATTTGTGAGAGCATTAGACTGAAGATCTATAAGTCCCTGGTTCGATCCCGGGTTTCGGCATGTTTAGTAGCTGTATTTTTGTTACAGAATAGCAATTTACCAGCAGAATCTTTCATTATAAGGTGTTGCTCTTCAAGAACACTTGATGCTCTTTTTTTCCCAACCTAAAACCCCAAATACGACTTCACATCTGTCGCAATTAGCCGAAGTAGCTCAGTTGGGAGAGCGTTAGACTGAAGATCTAAAGGTCCCTGGTTCGATCCTGGGTTTCGGCATATTTAGTTGCTGTTTTTTTTGTTACAGAATAGCAATTTAGCAGCAGAAACTGCCGTGTTCAGGTTCTGGTCTTCAAGAACATTTCATGTTATTACAGTTTGCATTATTATTAGCCCCAATAAAAGAATTTCTTATTAGTAGAGCTTGGCGAAATAGCTCAGTTGTGACAACATTAGACTGAAGATCTAAGGGTGTCTTGTTCAATCCTGGGGTTTAGCATGGTTGGGTGTTTGCTTTTGCTACTGAATAGCAATTTAGCAGCAAAAACTGTTGTGTTCAGGTTTTGATCTTGAAAAGCATTTTATGTTATTTCAGTTTGCAAAATCTTTAGCTCCTAAAAAAAGACATTCTTATCAGTATAGCTTGCCAAAATAGCTCAGTTGTGAGAGCAATAGACTGAAGACCTTAAAATCCCTAGTGCGATCGTGGGTTTCCACATGTTTGGGTGTTTGCAGTTTGTTACTGAGTAGCAATTCAGCAAAAAGAAATTTAGCAGCAGAAACTTTCATTTTCAGGTTTCGCCCTCTAGGACACTTGATGTTCTTTCAGTTTGCCTTATCTTAAACACCAAAAAAGACTTTCTAAACGTCAGACTTACACGCAATATCTCTTTTGTGAGAGCATTAAACTGAAGATCTAAAGGTCCTGGGTTTGATCCCAGGATTCGGCATGTTTAGTTGCTGTATTTTTGTTACAGAATAGCAATTTACCAGCAGAATCTTTCATTATCAGGTGTTGTTCATCAAGAACACTTAATGCTCTTTTTTTTCCCAGCCTAAAACCCCAAATACGGCTTGACATCTTTCTCAATTAGCCGAAATAGCTCAGTTGGGAGAGCTTTAGACTGAAGATCTAAAGGTCCCTGGTTCGATCCTGGGTTTCTGCATATTTAGTTGCTGTTTTTTTGTTACAGAATAGCAATTTAGCAGCAGAAACTGCCGTGTTCAGGTTCTGGTCTTCAAGATCATTTCATGTTATTACAGTTTGCATTATTATTAGCCCCAATAAAAGAATTTCTTATTAGTAGAGCTTGGCGAAATAGCTCAGTTGTGAGAACATTAGACTGAAGATCTAAGGGTGTCTTGTTCAATCCTGGGGTTTAGCATGGTTGGGTGTTTGCTTTTGCTACTGAATAACAATTTAGCAGCAAAAATTGTTGTTTTCAGTTTTTGATCTTGAAAAACATTTTATGTTATTTCAGTTTGCAAAATCTTTAGCTCCAAAAAAAGACATTTTTATCAGTATAGCTTGCCAAAATAGCTCAGTTGTGAGAGCAATAGACTGAAGACCTTAAAATCCCTAGTACGATCGTGGGTTTCCACATGTTTGGGTGTTTGCATTTTGTTACTGAGTAGCAATTCAGCAAAAAGAAATTTAGCAGCAGAAACGTTTATTTTCAGGTTTTGCCCTCTAGGACACTTGATGTTCTTTCAGTTTGCCTTATCTTAAACACCAAAAAAGACTTTCCAAATGTCAGACGTAGCTGCAATAGCTCATTTGGGAGACCATTAGACTGAAGATCTATAAGTCCCTGGTTCGATCTCGGGTTTCGGCATGTTTAGTAGCTGTATTTTTGTTACAGAATAGCAATTTACCAGCAGATTCTTTCATTATAAGGTGTTGCTCTTCATGAACACTTGATGCTCTTTTTTCCCAACCTAAAACCCCAAATACAACTTCACATCTGTCACAATTAGCCAAAGTAGCTCAGTTGGGAGAGCGTCAGACTGAAGATCTAAAGGTCCCGGGTTTCGGCATATTTAGTTGCTGTTTTTTTTGTTACAGAATAGCAATTTAGCAGCAGAAACTGCCGTGTTCAGGTTCTGGTCTTCAAGAACATTTCATGTTATTACAGTTTGCATTATTATTAGCCCCAATAAAAGAATTTCTTATTAGTAGAGCTTGGCGAAATAGCTCAGTTGTGAGAACATTAGACTGCAGATCTAAGGGTGTCTTGTTCAATCCTGGGGTTTAGCATGGTTGGGTGTTTGCTTTTGCTACTGAATAGCAATTTAGCAGCAAAAGCTGTTGTTTTCAGTTTTTGATCTTGAAAAACATATTATGTTATTTCAGTTTGCAAAATCTTTAGCTCCAAAAAAAGACATTTTTATCAGTATAGCTTGCCAAAATAGCTCAGTTGTGAGAGCAATAGACTGAAGACCTTAAAATCCCTAGTACGATCGTGGGTTTCCACATGTTTGGGTGTTTGCATTTTGTTACTCAGTAGCAATTTAGCAAAAAGAAATTTAGCAGCAGAAACTTTTATTTTCAGGTTTCGCCCTCTAGGACACTTGATGTCCTTTCAGTTTGCCTTATCTTAAACACCAAAAAAGACTTTCCAAATGTCAGATGTAGCTGCAATAGCTCATTTGTGAGAGCATTAGACTGAAGATCTATAAGTCCCTGGTTCGATCCCGGGTTTCGGCATGTTTAGTAGCTGTATTTTTGTTACAGAATAGCAATTTACCAGCAGAATCTTTCATTATAAGGTGTTGCTCTTCAAGAACACTTGATGCTCTTTTTTTCCCAACCTAAAACCCCAAATACGACTTCACATCTGTCGCAATTAGCCGAAGTAGCTCAGTTGGGAGAGCGTTAGACTGAAGATCTAAAGGTCCCTGGTTCGATCCTGGGTTTCGGCATATTTAGTTGCTGTTTTTTTTGTTACAGAATAGCAATTTAGCAGCAGAAACTGCCGTGTTCAGGTTCTGGTCTTCAAGAACATTTCATGTTATTACAGTTTGCATTATTATTAGCCCCAATAAAAGAATTTCTTATTAGTAGAGCTTGGCGAAATAGCTCAGTTGTGACAACATTAGACTGAAGATCTAAGGGTGTCTTGTTCAATCCTGGGGTTTAGCATGGTTGGGTGTTTGCTTTTGCTACTGAATAGCAATTTAGCAGCAAAAACTGTTGTGTTCAGGTTTTGATCTTGAAAAGCATTTTATGTTATTTCAGTTTGCAAAATCTTTAGCTCCTAAAAAAAGACATTCTTATCAGTATAGCTTGCCAAAATAGCTCAGTTGTGAGAGCAATAGACTGAAGACCTTAAAATCCCTAGTGCGATCGTGGGTTTCCACATGTTTGGGTGTTTGCAGTTTGTTACTGAGTAGCAATTCAGCAAAAAGAAATTTAGCAGCAGAAACTTTCATTTTCAGGTTTCGCCCTCTAGGACACTTGATGTTCTTTCAGTTTGCCTTATCTTAAACACCAAAAAAGACTTTCTAAACGTCAGACTTACACGCAATATCTCTTTTGTGAGAGCATTAAACTGAAGATCTAAAGGTCCTGGGTTTGATCCCAGGATTCGGCATGTTTAGTTGCTGTATTTTTGTTACAGAATAGCAATTTACCAGCAGAATCTTTCATTATCAGGTGTTGTTCATCAAGAACACTTAATGCTCTTTTTTTTCCCAGCCTAAAACCCCAAATACGGCTTGACATCTTTCTCAATTAGCCGAAATAGCTCAGTTGGGAGAGCTTTAGACTGAAGATCTAAAGGTCCCTGGTTCGATCCTGGGTTTCTGCATATTTAGTTGCTGTTTTTTTGTTACAGAATAGCAATTTAGCAGCAGAAACTGCCGTGTTCAGGTTCTGGTCTTCAAGATCATTTCATGTTATTACAGTTTGCATTATTATTAGCCCCAATAAAAGAATTTCTTATTAGTAGAGCTTGGCGAAATAGCTCAGTTGTGAGAACATTAGACTGAAGATCTAAGGGTGTCTTGTTCAATCCTGGGGTTTAGCATGGTTGGGTGTTTGCTTTTGCTACTGAATAACAATTTAGCAGCAAAAATTGTTGTTTTCAGTTTTTGATCTTGAAAAACATTTTATGTTATTTCAGTTTGCAAAATCTTTAGCTCCAAAAAAAGACATTTTTATCAGTATAGCTTGCCAAAATAGCTCAGTTGTGAGAGCAATAGACTGAAGACCTTAAAATCCCTAGTACGATCGTGGGTTTCCACATGTTTGGGTGTTTGCATTTTGTTACTGAGTAGCAATTCAGCAAAAAGAAATTTAGCAGCAGAAACGTTTATTTTCAGGTTTTGCCCTCTAGGACACTTGATGTTCTTTCAGTTTGCCTTATCTTAAACACCAAAAAAGACTTTCCAAATGTCAGACGTAGCTGCAATAGCTCATTTGGGAGACCATTAGACTGAAGATCTATAAGTCCCTGGTTCGATCTCGGGTTTCGGCATGTTTAGTAGCTGTATTTTTGTTACAGAATAGCAATTTACCAGCAGATTCTTTCATTATAAGGTGTTGCTCTTCATGAACACTTGATGCTCTTTTTTCCCAACCTAAAACCCCAAATACAACTTCACATCTGTCACAATTAGCCAAAGTAGCTCAGTTGGGAGAGCGTCAGACTGAAGATCTAAAGGTCCCGGGTTTCGGCATATTTAGTTGCTGTTTTTTTTGTTACAGAATAGCAATTTAGCAGCAGAAACTGCCGTGTTCAGGTTCTGGTCTTCAAGAACATTTCATGTTATTACAGTTTGCATTATTATTAGCCCCAATAAAAGAATTTCTTATTAGTAGAGCTTGGCGAAATAGCTCAGTTGTGAGAACATTAGACTGCAGATCTAAGGGTGTCTTGTTCAATCCTGGGGTTTAGCATGGTTGGGTGTTTGCTTTTGCTACTGAATAGCAATTTAGCAGCAAAAGCTGTTGTTTTCAGTTTTTGATCTTGAAAAACATATTATGTTATTTCAGTTTGCAAAATCTTTAGCTCCAAAAAAAGACATTTTTATCAGTATAGCTTGCCAAAATAGCTCAGTTGTGAGAGCAATAGACTGAAGACCTTAAAATCCCTAGTACGATCGTGGGTTTCCACATGTTTGGGTGTTTGCATTTTGTTACTCAGTAGCAATTTAGCAAAAAGAAATTTAGCAGCAGAAACTTTTATTTTCAGGTTTCGCCCTCTAGGACACTTGATGTCCTTTCAGTTTGCCTTATCTTAAACACCAAAAAAGACTTTCCAAATGTCAGATGTAGCTGCAATAGCTCATTTGTGAGAGCATTAGACTGAAGATCTATAAGTCCCTGGTTCGATCCCGGGTTTCGGCATGTTTAGTAGCTGTATTTTTGTTACAGAATAGCAATTTACCAGCAGAATCTTTCATTATAAGGTGTTGCTCTTCAAGAACACTTGATGCTCTTTTTTTCCCAACCTAAAACCCCAAATACGACTTCACATCTGTCGCAATTAGCCGAAGTAGCTCAGTTGGGAGAGCGTTAGACTGAAGATCTAAAGGTCCCTGGTTCGATCCTGGGTTTCGGCATATTTAGTTGCTGTTTTTTTTGTTACAGAATAGCAATTTAGCAGCAGAAACTGCCGTGTTCAGGTTCTGGTCTTCAAGAACATTTCATGTTATTACAGTTTGCATTATTATTAGCCCCAATAAAAGAATTTCTTATTAGTAGAGCTTGGCGAAATAGCTCAGTTGTGACAACATTAGACTGAAGATCTAAGGGTGTCTTGTTCAATCCTGGGGTTTAGCATGGTTGGGTGTTTGCTTTTGCTACTGAATAGCAATTTAGCAGCAAAAACTGTTGTGTTCAGGTTTTGATCTTGAAAAGCATTTTATGTTATTTCAGTTTGCAAAATCTTTAGCTCCTAAAAAAAGACATTCTTATCAGTATAGCTTGCCAAAATAGCTCAGTTGTGAGAGCAATAGACTGAAGACCTTAAAATCCCTAGTGCGATCGTGGGTTTCCACATGTTTGGGTGTTTGCAGTTTGTTACTGAGTAGCAATTCAGCAAAAAGAAATTTAGCAGCAGAAACTTTCATTTTCAGGTTTCGCCCTCTAGGACACTTGATGTTCTTTCAGTTTGCCTTATCTTAAACACCAAAAAAGACTTTCTAAACGTCAGACTTACACGCAATATCTCTTTTGTGAGAGCATTAAACTGAAGATCTAAAGGTCCTGGGTTTGATCCCAGGATTCGGCATGTTTAGTTGCTGTATTTTTGTTACAGAATAGCAATTTACCAGCAGAATCTTTCATTATCAGGTGTTGTTCATCAAGAACACTTAATGCTCTTTTTTTTCCCAGCCTAAAACCCCAAATACGGCTTGACATCTTTCTCAATTAGCCGAAATAGCTCAGTTGGGAGAGCTTTAGACTGAAGATCTAAAGGTCCCTGGTTCGATCCTGGGTTTCTGCATATTTAGTTGCTGTTTTTTTGTTACAGAATAGCAATTTAGCAGCAGAAACTGCCGTGTTCAGGTTCTGGTCTTCAAGATCATTTCATGTTATTACAGTTTGCATTATTATTAGCCCCAATAAAAGAATTTCTTATTAGTAGAGCTTGGCGAAATAGCTCAGTTGTGAGAACATTAGACTGAAGATCTAAGGGTGTCTTGTTCAATCCTGGGGTTTAGCATGGTTGGGTGTTTGCTTTTGCTACTGAATAGCAATTTAGCAGCAAAAACTGTTGTTTTCAGTTTTTGATCTTGAAAAACATTTTATGTTATTTCAGTTTGCAAAATCTTTAGCTCCAAAAAAAGACATTCTTATCAGTATAGCTTGCCAAAATAGCTCAGTTGTGAGAGCAATAGACTGAAGACCTTAAAATCCCTAGTACGATCGTGGGTTTCCACATGTTTGGGTGTTTGCATTTTGTTACTGAGTAGCAATTCAGCAAAAAGAAATTTAGCAGCAGAAACGTTTATTTTCAGGTTTCGCCCTCTAGGACACTTGATGTTCTTTCAGTTTGCCTTATCTTAAACACCAAAAAAGACTTTCCAAATGTCAGACGTAGCTGCAATAGCTCATTTGGGAGAGCATTAGAATGAAAATCTATAAGTCCCTGGTTCGATCCCGGGTTTCGGCATGTTTAGTAGCTGTATTTTTGTTACAGAATAGCAATTTACCAGCAGAATCTTTCATTATAAGGTGTTGCTCTTCAAGAACACTTGATGCTCTTTTTTTCCCAACCTAAAACCCCAAATACGACTTAACATCTGTCAGAATTAGCCGAAATAGCTCAGTTGGGAGAGCGTTAGACTGAAGATCTAAAGGTCCCTGGTTCGATCCCGGGTTTCGGCATATTTAGTTGCTGTTTTTTTTGTTACAGAATAGCAATTTAGCAGCAGAAACTGCCGTGTTCAGGTTCTGGTCTTCAAGTTCATTTCATGTTATTACAGTTTGCATTATTATTAGCCCCAATAAAAGAATTTCTTATTAGTAGAGCTTGGCGAAATAGCTCAGTTGTGAGAACATTAGACTGAAGATCTAAGGGTGTCTTGTTCAATCCTGGGGTTTAGCATGGTTGGGTGTTTGCTTTTGCTACTGAATAGCAATTTAGCAGCAAAAACTGTTGTGTTCAGGTTTTGATCTTGAAAAGCATTTTATGTTATTTCAGTTTGCAAAATCTTTAGCTCCTAAAAAAAGACATTCTTATCAGTATAGCTTGCCAAAATAGCTCAGTTGTGAGAGCAATAGACTGAAGACCTTAAAATCCCTAGTACGATCGTGGGTTTCCACATGTTTGGGTGTTTGCAGTTTGTTACTGAGTAGCAATTCAGCAAAAAGAAATTTAGCAGCAGAAACTTTCATTTTCAGTTTTTCGCCCTCTAGGACACTTGATGTTCTTTCAGTTTGCCTTATCTTAAACACCAAAAAAGACTTTCTAAACGTCAGACTTACACGCAATAGCTCTTTTGTGAGAGCATTAAACTGAAGATCTAAAGGTCCTGGGTTTGATCCCAGGATTCGGCATGTTTAGTTGCTGTATTTTTGTTACAGAATAGCAATTTACCAGCAGAATCTTTCATTATCAGGTGTTGTTCATCAAGAACACTTAATGCTCTTTTTTTCCCCAGCCTAAAACCCCAAATACGGCTTGACATTTTTCACAATTAGCCGAAATAGCTCAGTTGGGAGAGCGTTAGACTGAAGATCTAAAGGTCCCTGGTTCGATCCTGGGTTTCGGCATATTTAGTTGCTGTTTTTTTGTTACAGAATAGCAATTTACCAGCAGAATCTTTCATTATAAGGTGTTGCTCTTCAAGAACACTTGATGCTCTTTTTTTCCCAACCTAAAACCCCAAATACGACTTCACATCTGTCACAATTAGCCGAAATAGCTCAGTTGGGAGAGCGTTAGACTGAAGATCTAAAGGTCCCTGGTTCGATCCCGGGTTTCGGCATATTTAGTTGCTGTTTTTTTTGTTACAGAATAGCAATTTAGCAGCAGAAACTGCCGTGTTCAGGTTCTGGTCTTCAAGAACATTTCATGTTATTACAGTTTGCATTATTATTAGCCCCAATAAAATAATTTCTTATTAGTAGAGCTTGGCGAAATAGCTCAGTTGTGACAACATTAGACTGAAGATCTAAGGGTGTCTTGTTCAATCCTGGGGTTTAGCATGGTTGGGTGTTTGCTTTTGCTACTGAATAGCAATTTAGCAGCAAAAACTGTTGTGTTCAGGTTTTGATCTTGAAAAGCATTTTATGTTATTTCAGTTTGCAAAATCTTTAGCTCCTAAAAAAAGACATTCTTATCAGTATAGCTTGCCAAAATAGCTCAGTTGTGAGAGCAATAGACTGAAGACCTTAAAATCCCTAGTACGATCGTGGGTTTCCACATGTTTGGGTGTTTGCAGTTTGTTACTGAGTAGCAATTCAGCAAAAAGAAATTTAGCAGCAGAAACTTTCATTTTCAGGTTTCGCCCTCTAGGACACTTGATGTTCTTTCAGTTTGCCTTATCTTAAACACCAAAAAAGACTTTCCAAATGTCAGACGTAGCTGCAATAGCTCGTTTGGGAGAGCATTAGACTGAAAATCTATAAATCCCTGGTTCGATCCCGGGTTTCGGCATGTTTAGTAGCTGTATTTTTGTTACAGAACAGCAATTTACCAGCAGAATCTTTCATTATAAGGTGTTGCTCTTCAAGAACACTTGATGCTCTTTTTTTCCCAACCTAAAACCCCAAATACGACTTCACATCTGTCACAATTAGCCGAAATAGCTCAGTTGGGAGAGCGTTAGACTGAAGATCTAAAGGTCCCTGGTTCGATCCCGGGTTTCGGCATATTTAGTTGCTGTTTTTTTTTGTTACAGAATAGCAATTTAGCAGCAGAAACTGCCGTGTTCAGGTTCTGGTCTTCAAGAACATTTCATGTTATTACAGTTTGCATTATTATTAGCCCCAATAAAAGAATTTCTTATTAGTAGAGCTTGGCGAAATAGCTTAGTTGTGACAACATTAGACTGAAGATCTAAGGGTGTCTTGTTCAATCCTGGGGTTTAGCATGGTTGGGTGTTTGCTTTTGCTACTGAATAGCAATTTAGCAGCAAAAACTGTTGTTTTCAGTTTTTGATCTTGAAAAACATTTTATGTTATTTCAGTTTGCAAAATCTTTAGCTCCAAAAAAAGACATTCTTATCAGTATAGCTTGCCAAAATAGCTCAGTTGTGAGAGCAATAGACTGAAGACCTTAAAATCCCTAGTACGATCATGGGTTTCCACATGTTTGGGTGTTTGCATTTTGTTACTGAGTAGCAATTCAGCAAAAAGAAATTTAGCAGCAGAAACGTTTATTTTCAGGTTTCGCCCTCTAGGACACTTGATGTTCTTTCAGTTTGCCTTATCTTAAACACCAAAAAAGACTTTCCAAATGTCAGACGTAGCTGCAATAGCTCATTTGGGAGAGCATTAGAATGAAGATCTATAAGTCCCTGGTTCGATCCCGTGTTTCGGCATGTTTAGTAGCTGTATTTTTGTTACAGAATAGCAATTTACCAGCAGAATCTTTCATTATAAGGTGTTGCTCTTCAAGAACACTTGATGCTCTTTTTTTCCCAACCTAAAACCCCAAATACGACTTAACATCTGTCAGAATTAGCCGAAATAGCTCAGTTGGGAGAGCGTTAGACTGAAGATCTAAAGGTCCCTGGTTCGATCCCGGGTTTCGGCATATTTAGTTGCTGTTTTTTTTGTTACAGAATAGCAATTTAGCAGCAGAAACTGCCGTGTTCAGGTTCTGGTCTTCAAGTTCATTTCATGTTATTACAGTTTGCATTATTATTAGCCCCAATAAAAGAATTTCTTATTAGTAGAGCTTGGCGAAATAGCTCAGTTGTGAGAACATTAGACTGAAGATCTAAGGGTGTCTTGTTCAATCCTGGGGTTTAGCATGGTTGGGTGTTTGCTTTTGCTACTGAATAGCAATTTAGCAGCAAAAACTGTTGTGTTCAGGTTTTGATCTTGAAAAGCATTTTATGTTATTTCAGTTTGCAAAATCTTTAGCTCCTAAAAAAAGACATTCTTATCAGTATAGCTTGCCAAAATAGCTCAGTTGTGAGAGCAATAGACTGAAGACCTTAAAATCCCTAGTACGATCGTGGGTTTCCACATGTTTGGGTGTTTGCAGTTTGTTACTGAGTAGCAATTCAGCAAAAAGAAATTTAGCAGCAGAAACTTTCATTTTCAGGTTTCGCCCTCTAGGACACTTGATGTTCTTTCAGTTTGCCTTATCTTAAACACCAAAAAAGACTTTCTAAACGTCAGACTTACACGCAATAGCTCTTTTGTGAGAGCATTAAACTGAAGATCTAAAGGTCCTGGGTTTGATCCCTGGATTCGGCATGTTTAGTTGCTGTATTTTTGTTACAGAATAGCAATTTACCAGCAGAATCTTTCATTATCAGGTGTTGTTCATCAAGAACACTTAATGCTCTTTTTTTCCCCAGCCTAAAACCCCAAATACGGCTTGACATTTTTCACAATTAGCCGAAATAGCTCAGTTGGGAGAGCGTTAGACTGAAGATCTAAAGGTCCCTGGTTCGATCCTGGGTTTCGGCATGTTTAGTTGCTGTTTTTTTTGTTACAGAATAGCAATTTACCAGCAGAATCTTTCATTATAAGGTGTTGCTCTTCAAGAACACTTGATGCTCTTTTTTTCCCAACCTAAAACCCAAATACGACTTCACATCTGTCACAATTAGCCGAAATAGCTCAGTTGGGAGAGCGTTAGACTGAAGATCTAAAGGTCCCTGGTTCGATCCCGGGTTTTGGCATATTTAGTTGCTGTTTTTTTTGTTACAGAATAGCAATTTAGCAGCAGAAACTGCCGTGTTCAGGTTCTGGTCTTCAAGAACATTTCATGTTATTACAGTTTGCATTATTATTAGCCCCAATAAAATAATTTCTTATTAGTAGAGCTTGGCGAAATAGCTCAGTTGTGACAACATTAGACTGAAGATCTAAGGGTGTCTTGTTCAATCCTGGGGTTTAGCATGGTTGGGTGTTTGCTTTTGCTACTGAATAGCAATTTAGCAGCAAAAACTGTTGTGTTCAGGTTTTGATCTTGAAAAGCATTTTATGTTATTTCAGTTTGCAAAATCTTTAGCTCCTAAAAAAAGACATTCTTATCAGTATAGCTTGCCAAAATAGCTCAGTTGTGAGAGCAATAGACTGAAGACCTTAAAATCCCTAGTACGATTGTGGGTTTCCACATGTTTGGGTGTTTGCAGTTTGTTATTCAGCAAAAAGAAATTTAGCAGCAGAAACTTTCATTTTCAGGTTTCGCCCTCTAGGACACTTGATGTTCTTTCAGTTTGCCTTATCTTAAACACCAAAAAAGACTTTCTAAACGTCAGTCTTACACGCAATATCTCTTTTGTGAGAGCATTAAACTGAAGATCTAAAGGTCCTGGGTTCGATCCCAGGATTCGGCATGTTTAGTTGCTGTATTTTTGTTACAGAATAGCAATTTACCAGCAGAATCTTTCATTATCAGGTGTTGTACATCAAGAACACTTAATGCTCTTTTTTTTCCCAGCCTAAAACCCCAAATACGGCTTGACATCTTTCACAATTAGCCGAAATAGCTCAGATGGGAGAGCGTTAGACTGAAGATCTAAAGGTCCCTGGTTCGATCCCGGGTTTCGGCATATTTAGTTGCTGTTTTTTTGTTACAGAATAGCAATTTAGCAGCAGAAACTGCCGTGTTCAGGTTCTGGTCTTCAAGATCATTTCATGTTATTACAGTTTGCATTATTATTAGCCCCAATAAAAGAATTTCTTATTAGTAGAGCTTGGCGAAATAGCTCAGTTGTGAGAACATTAGACTGAAGATCTAAGGGTGTCTTGTTCAATCCTGGGGTTTAGCATGGTTGGGTGTTTGCTTTTGCTACTGAATAGCAATTTAGCAGCAAAAACTGTTGTTTTCAGTTTTTGATCTTGAAAAACATTTTATGTTATTTCAGTTTGCAAAATCTTTAGCTCCAAAAAAAGACATTTTTATCAGTATAGCTTGCCAAAATAGCTCAGTTGTGAGAGCAATAGACTGAAGACCTTAAATCCCTAGTACGATCGTGGGTTTCCACATGTTTGGGTGTTTGCATTTTGTTACTGAGTAGCAATTCAGCAAAAAGAAATTTAGCAGCAGAAACGTTTATTTTCAGGTTTTGCCCTCTAGGACACTTGATGTTCTTTCAGTTTGCCTTATCTTAAACACCAAAAAAGACTTTCCACATGTCAGAAGTAGCTGCAGTAGCTCATTTGGGAGAGCATTAGACTGAAGATCTATAAGTCCCTGGTTCGATCCCTGGTTTCGGCATGTTTAGTAGCTGTATTTTTGTTACAGAATAGCAATTTACCAGCAGAATCTTTCATTATAAGGTGTTGCTCTTCAAGAACACTTGATGCTCTTTTTTTCCCAACCTAAAACCCCAAATACGACTTCACATCTGTCAGAATTAGCCGAAATAGCTCAGTTGGGAGAGCGTTAGACTGAAGATCTAAAGGTCCCTGGTTCGATCCCGGGTTTCGGCATATTTAGTTGCTGTTTTTTTTGTTACAGAATAGCAATTTAGCAGCAGAAACTGCCGTGTTCAGGTTCTGGTCTTCAAGAACATTTCATGTTATTACAGTTTGCATTATTATTAGCCCCAATAAAATAATTTCTTATTAGTAGAGCTTGGCGAAATAGCTCAGTTGTGACAACATTAGACTGAAGATCTAAGGGTGTCTTGTTCAATCCTGGGGTTTAGCATGGTTGGGTGTTTGCTTTTGCTACTGAATAGCAATTTAGCAGCAAAAACTGTTGTGTTCAGGTTTTGATCTTGAAAAGCATTTTATGTTATTTCAGTTTGCAAAATCTTTAGCTCCTAAAAAAAGACATTCTTATCAGTATAGCTTGCCAAAATAGCTCAGTTGTGAGAGCAATAGACTGAAGACCTTAAAATCCCTAGTACGATCATGGGTTTCAACATGTTTGGGTGTTTGCAGTTTGTTACTGAGTAGCAAGTCAGCAAAAAGAAATTTAGCAGCAGAACCTTTCATTTTCAGGTTTCGCCCTCTAGGACACTTGATGTTCTTTCAGTTTGCCTTATCTTAAACAGCAAAAAAGACTTTCTAAACGTCAGACTTACACGCAATAGCTCTTTTGTGAGAGCATTAAACTGAAGATCTAAAGCTCCTGAATTCGATCCCAGGATTCGGCATGTTTAGTTGCTGTATTTTTGTTACAGAATAGCAATTTACCAGCAGAATCTTTCATTATCAGGTGTTGTTCATCAAGAACACTTAATGCTCATTTTTTCCCCAGCCTAAAACCCCAAATACGGCGTGACATCTCTCACAATTAGCCGAAATAGCTCAGTTGGGAGAGTGTTAGACTGAAGATTTGAAGGTCCCTGGTTCGATCCTGGGTTTCGGCATATTTAGTTGCTGTTTTTTTGTTACAGAATAGCAATTTAGCAGCAGAAACTGCCGTGTTCAGGTTCTGGTCTTCAAGTTCATTTCATGTTATTACAGTTTGCATTATTATTAGCCCCAATAAAAGAATTTCTTATTAGTAGAGCTTGGCGAAATAGCTCAGTTGTGAGAACATTAGACTGAAGATCTAAGGGTGTCTTGTTCAATCCTGGGGTTTAGCATGGTTGGGTGTTTGCTTTTGCTACTGAATAGCAATTTAGCAGCAAAAACTGTTGTTTTCAGTTTTTGATCTTGAAAAACATTTTATGTTATTTCAGTTTGCAAAATCTTTAGCTCCAAAAAAAGACATTCTTATCAGTATAGCTTGCCAAAATAGATCAGTTGTGAGAGCAATAGACTGAAGACCTTAAAATCCCTAGTACGATCGTGGGTTTCCACATGTTTGGGTGTTTGCATTTTGTTACTGAGTAGCAATTCAGCAAAAAGAAATTTAGCAGCAGAAACGTTTATTTTCAGGTTTCGCCCTCTAGGACACTTGATGTTCTTTCAGTTTGCCTTATCTTAAACACCAAAAAAGACTTTCCAAATGTCAGACCTAGCTGCAATAGCTCATTTGGGAGAGCATTAGACTGAAGATCTATAAGTCCCTGGTTCGATCCCGGGTTTCGGCATGTTTAGTAGCTGTATTTTTGTTACAGAATAGCAATTTACCAGCAGAATCTTTCATTATAAGGTGTTGCTCTTCAAGAACACTTGATGCTCTTTTTTTCCCAACCTAAAACCCCAAATACGACTTCACATCTGTCACAATTAGCCGAAATAGCTCAGTTGGGAGAGCGTTAGACTGAAGATCTAAAGGTCCCTGGTTTGATCCCGGGTTTCGGCATATTTAGTTGCTGTTTTTTTTGTTACAGAATAGCAATTTAGCAGCAGAAACTGCTGTGTTCAGGTTCTGGTCTTCAAGAACATTTCATGTTATTACAGTTTGCATTATTATTAGCCCCAATAAAAGAATTTCTTATTAGTAGAGCTTGGCGAAATAGCTCAGTTGTGACAACATTTGACTGAAGATCTAAGGGTGTCTTGTTCAATCCTGGGGTTTAGCATGGTTGGGTGTTTGCTTTTGCTACTGAATAGCAATTTAGCAGCAAAAACTGTTGTGTTCAGGTTTTGATCTTGAAAAGCATTTTATGTTATTTCAGTTTGCAAAATCTTTAGCTCCTAAAAAAAGACATTCTTATCAGTATAGCTTGCCAAAATAGCTCAGTTGTGAGAGCAATAGACTGAAGACCTTAAAATCCCTAGTACGATTGTGGGTTTCCACATGTTTGGGTGTTTGCAGTTTGTTATTCAGCAAAAAGAAATTTAGCAGCAGAAACTTTCATTTTCAGGTTTCGCCCTCTAGGACACTTGATGTTCTTTCAGTTTGCCTTATCTTAAACACCAAAAAAGACTTTCTAAACGTCAGACTTACACGCAATAGCTCTTTTGTGAGAGCATTAAACTGAAGATCTAAAGGTCCTGGGTTCGATCCCAGGATTCGGCATGTTTAGTTGCTGTATTTTTGTTACAGAATAGCAATTTACCAGCAGAATCTTTCATTATCAGGTGTTGTACATCAAGAACACTTAATGCTCTTTTTTTTCCCAGCCTAAAACCCCAAATACGGCTTGACATCTTTCACAATTAGCCGAAATAGCTCAGTTGGGAGAGCGTTAGACTGAAGATCTAAAGGTCCCTGGTTCGATCCCGGGTTTCGGCATATTTAGTTGCTGTTTTTTTGTTACAGAATAGCAATTTAGCAGCAGAAACTGCCGTGTTCAGGTTCTGGTCTTCAAGATCATTTCATGTTATTACAGTTTGCATTATTATTAGCCCCAATAAAAGAATTTCTTATTAGTAGAGCTTGGCGAAATAGCTCAGTTGTGAGAACATTAGACTGAAGATCTAAGGGTGTCTTGTTCAATCCTGGGGTTTAGCATGGTTGGGTGTTTGCTTTTGCTACTGAATAGCAATTTAGCAGCAAAAACTGTTGTTTTCAGTTTTTGATCTTGAAAAACATTTTATGTTATTTCAGTTTGCAAAATCTTTAGCTCCAAAAAAAGACATTTTTATCAGTATAGCTTGCCAAAATAGCTCAGTTGTGAGAGCAATAGACTGAAGACCTTAAATCCCTAGTACGATCGTGGGTTTCCACATGTTTGGGTGTTTGCATTTTGTTACTGAGTAGCAATTCAGCAAAAAGAAATTTAGCAGCAGAAACGTTTATTTTCAGGTTTTGCCCTCTAGGACACTTGATGTTCTTTCAGTTTGCCTTATCTTAAACACCAAAAAAGACTTTCCACATGTCAGAAGTAGCTGCAGTAGCTCATTTGGGAGAGCATTAGACTGAAGATCTATAAGTCCCTGGTTCGATCCCGGGTTTCGGCATGTTTAGTAGCTGTATTTTTGTTACAGAATAGCAATTTACCAGCAGAATCTTTCATTATAAGGTGTTGCTCTTCAAGAACACTTGATGCTCTTTTTTTCCCAACCTAAAACCCCAAATACGACTTCACATCTGTCAGAATTAGCCGAAATAGCTCAGTTGGGAGAGCGTTAGACTGAAGATCTAAAGGTCCCTGGTTCGATCCCGGGTTTCGGCATATTTAGTTGCTGTTTTTTTTGTTACAGAATAGCAATTTAGCAGCAGAAACTGCCGTGTTCAGGTTCTGGTCTTCAAGAACATTTCATGTTATTACAGTTTGCATTATTATTAGCCCCAATAAAATAATTTCTTATTAGTAGAGCTTGGCGAAATAGCTCAGTTGTGACAACATTAGACTGAAGATCTAAGGGTGTCTTGTTCAATCCTGGGGTTTAGCATGGTTGGGTGTTTGCTTTTGCTACTGAATAGCAATTTAGCAGCAAAAACTGTTGTGTTCAGGTTTTGATCTTGAAAAGCATTTTATGTTATTTCAGTTTGCAAAATCTTTAGCTCCTAAAAAAAGACATTCTTATCAGTATAGCTTGCCAAAATAGTTCAGTTGTGAGAGCAATAGACTGAAGACCTTAAAATCCCTAGTACGATCGTGGGTTTCCACATGTTTGGGTGTTTGCAGTTTGTTACTGAGTAGCAATTCAGCAAAAAGAAATTTAGCAGCAGAAACTTTCATTTTCAGGTTTCGCCCTCTAGGACACTTGATGTTCTTTCAGTTTGCCTTATCTTAAACTCCAAAAAAGACTTTCTAAACGTCAGACTTACACGCAATAGCTCTTTTGTGAGAGCATTAAACTGAAGATCTAAAGGTCCTGGGTTTGATCCCAGGATTCGGCATGTTTAGTTGCTGTATTTTTGTTACAGAATAGCAATTTACCAGCAGAATCTTTCATTATCAGGTGTTGTTCATCAAGAACACTTAATGCTCTTTTTTTCCCCAGCCTAAAACCCCAAATACGGCTTGACATCTTTCACAATTAGCCGAAATAGCTCAGTTGGGAGAGTGTTAGACTGAAGATCTAAAGGTCCCTGGTTCGATCCCGGGTTTCGGCATATTTAGTTGCTGTTTTTTTGTTACAGAATAGCAATTTAGCAGCAGAAACTGCCGTGTTCAGGTTCTGGTCTTCAAGATCATTTCATGTTATTACAGTTTGCATTATTATTAGCCCCAATAAAAGAATTTCTTATTAGTAGAGCTTGGCGAAATAGCTCAGTTGTGAGAACATTAGACTGAAGATCTAAGGGTGTCTTGTTCAATCCTGGGGTTTAGCATGGTTGGGTGTTTGCTTTTGCTACTGAATAGCAATTTAGCAGCAAAAACTGTTGTTTTCAGGTTTTGATCTTGAAAAGCATTTTATGTTATTTCAGTTTGCAAAATCTTTAGCTCCTAAAAAAAGACATTCTTATCAGTATAGCTTGCCAAAATAGCTCAGTTGTGAGAGCAATAGACTGAAGACCTTAAAATCCCTAGTACGATCGTGGGTTTCAACATGTTTGGGTGTTTGCAGTTTGTTACTGAGTAGCAAGTCAGCAAAAAGAAATTTAGCAGCAGAAACTTTCATTTTCAGGTTTCGCCCTCTAGGACACTTGATGTTCTTTCAGTTTGCCTTATCTTAAACACCAAAAAAGACTTTCTAAACGTCAGACTTACACGCAATAGCTCTTTTGTGAGAGCATTAAACTGAAGATCTAAAGCTCCTGGGTTCGATCCCAGGATTCGGCATGTTTAGTTGCTGTATTTTTGTTACAGAATAGCAATTTACCAGCAGAATCTTTCATTATCAGGTGTTGTTCATCAAGAACACTTAATGCTCATTTTTTCCCCCAGCCTAAAACCCCAAATACGGCTTGACATCTTTCACAATTAGCCGAAATAGCTCAGTTGAGAGAGTGTTAGACTGAAGATCTAAAGGTCCCTGGTTCGATCCTGGGTTTTGGCATGTTTAGTTGCTGTTTTTTTGTTACAGAATAGCAATTTAGCAGCAGAAACTGCCGTGTTCAGGTTCTGGTCTTCAAGTTCATTTCATGTTATTACAGTTTGCATTATTATTAGCCCCAATAAAAGAATTTCTTATTAGTAGAGCTTGGCGAAATAGCTCAGTTGTGAGAACATTAGACTGAAGATCTAAGGGTGTCTTGTTCAATCCTGGGGTTTAGCATGGTTGGGTGTTTGCTTTTGCTACTGAATAGCAATTTAGCAGCAAAAACTGTTGTTTTCAGTTTTTGATCTTGAAAAACATTTTATGTTATTTCAGTTTGCAAAATCTTTAGCTCCAAAAAAAGACATTCTTATCAGTATAGCTTGCCAAAATAGCTCAGTTGTGAGAGCAATAGACTGAAGACCTTAAAATCCCTAGTACGATCGTGGGTTTCCACATGTTTGGGTGTTTGCATTTTGTTACTGAGTAGCAATTCAGCAAAAAGAAATTTAGCAGCAGAAACGTTTATTTTCAGGTTTCGCCCTCTAGGACACTTGATGTTCTTTCAGTTTGCCTTATCTTAAACACCAAAAAAGACTTTCCAAATGTCAGACGTAGCTGCAATAGCTCATTTGGGAGAGCATTAGACTGAAGATCTATAAGTCCCTGGTTCGATCCCGGGTTTCGGCATGTTTAGTAGCTGTATTTTTGTTACAGAATAGCAATTTACCAGCAGAATCTTTCATTATAAGGTGTTGCTCTTCAAGAACACTTGATGCTCTTTTTTTCCCAACCTAAAACCCCAAATACGACTTCACATCTGTCACAATTAGCCGAAATAGCTCAGTTGGGAGAGCGTTAGACTGAAGATCTAAAGGTCCCTGGTTCGATCCCGGGTTTCGGCATATTTAGTTGCTGTTTTTTTTGTTACAGAATAGCAATTTAGCAGCAGAAACTGCCGTGTTCAGGTTCTGGTCTTCAAGAACATTTCATGTTATTATAGTTTGCATTATTATTAGCCCCAATAAAAGAATTTCTTATTAGTAGAGCTTGGCGAAATAGCTCAGTTGTGACAACATTAGACTGAAGATCTAAGGGTGTCTTGTTCAATCCTAGGGTTTAGCATGGTTGGGTGTTTGCTTTTGCTACTGAATAGCAATTTAACAGCAAAAACTGTTGTGTTCAGGTTTTGATCTTGAAAAGCATTTTATGTTATTTCAGTTTGCAAAATCTTTAGCTCCTAAAAAAAGACATTCTTATCAGTATAGCTTGCCAAAATAGCTCAGTTGTGAGAGCAATAGACTGAAGACCTTAAAATCCCTAGTACGATTGTGGGTTTCCACATGTTTGGGTGTTTGCAGTTTGTTACTGAGTAGCAATTCAGCAAAAAGAAATTTAGCAGCAGAAACTTTCATTTTCAGGTTTCGCCCTCTAGGACACTTGATGTTCTTTCAGTTTGCCTTATCTTAAACACCAAAAAAGACTTTCTAAACGTCAGACTTACACGCAATAGCTCTTTTGTGAGAGCATTAAACTGAAGATCTAAAGGTCCTGGGTTCGATCCCGGGATTCGGCATGTTTAGTTGCTGTATTTTTGTTACAGAATAGCAATTTACCAGCAGAATCTTTCATTATCAGGTGTTGTACATCAAGAACACTTAATGCTCTTATTTTTCCCAGCCTAAAACCCCAAATACGGCTTGACATCTTTCACAATTAGCCGAAATAGCTCAGTTGGGAGAGCGTTAGACTGAAAATCTAAAGGTCCCTGGTTCGATCCCGGGTTTCGGCATATTTAGTTGCTGTTTTTTTGTTACAGAATAGCAATTTAGCAGCAGAAACTGCCGTGTTCAGGTTCTGGTCTTCAAGATCATTTCATGTTATTACAGTTTGCATTATTATTAGCCCCAATAAAAGAATTTCTTATTAGTAGAGCTTGGCGAAATAGCTCAGTTGTGAGAACATTAGACTGAAGATCTAAGGGTGTCTTGTTCAATCCTGGGGTTTAGCATGGTTGGGTGTTTGCTTTTGCTACTGAATAGCAATTTAGCAGCAAAAACTGTTGTTTTCAGTTTTTGATCTTGAAAAACATTTTATGTTATTTCAGTTTGCAAAATCTTTAGCTCCAAAAAAAGACATTCTTATCAGTATAGCTTGCCAAAATAGCTCAGTTGTGAGAGCAATAGACTGAAGACCTTAAAATCCCTAGTACGATCGTGGGTTTCCACATGTTTGGGTGTTTGCATTTTGTTACTGAGTAGCAATTCAGCAAAAAGAAATTTAGCAGCAGAAACGTTTATTTTCAGGTTTCGCCCTCTAGGACACTTGATGTTCTTTCAGTTTGCCTTATCTTAAACACCAAAAAAGACTTTCCACATGTCAGATGTAGCTGCAATATCTCATTTGGGAGAGCATTAGACTGAAGATCTATAAGTCCCTGGTTCGATCCCGGGTTTCGGCATGTTTAGTAGCTGTATTTTTGTTACAGAATAGCAATTTACCAGCAGAATCTTTCATTATAAGGTGTTGCTCTTCAAGAACACTTGATGCTCTTTTTTCCCCAACCTAAAACCCCAAATACGACTTCACATCTGTCAGAATTAGCCGAAATAGCTCAGTTGGGAGAGCGTTAGACTGAAGATCTAAAGGTCCCTGGTTCGATCCCGGGTTTCGGCATATTTAGTTGCTGTTTTTTTTGTTACAGAATAGCAATTTAGCAGCAGAAACTGCCGTGTTCAGGTTCTGGTCTTCAAGAACATTTCATGTTATTACAGTTTGCATTATTATTAGCCCCAATAAAATAATTTCTTATTAGTAGAGCTTGGCGAAATAGCTCAGTTGTGACAACATTAGACTGAAGATCTAAGGGTGTCTTGTTCAATCCTGGGGTTTAGCATGGTTGGGTGTTTGCTTTTGCTACTGAATAGCAATTTAGCAGCAAAAACTGTTGTGTTCAGGTTTTGATCTTGAAAAGCATTTTATGTTATTTCAGTTTGCAAAATCTTTAGCTCGTAAAAAAAGACATTCTTATCAGTATAGCTTGCCAAAATAGCTCAGTTGTGAGAGCAATAGACTGAAGACCTTAAAATCCCTAGTACGATCGTGGGTTTCCACATGTTTGGGTGTTTGCAGTTTGTTACTGAGTAGCAATTCAGCAAAAAGAAATTTAGCAGCAGAAACTTTCATTTTCAGGTTTCGCCCTCTAGGACACTTGATGTTCTTTCAGTTTGCCTTATCTTAAACACCAAAAAAGACTTTCTAAACGTCAGACTTACACGCAATAGCTCTTTTGTGAGAGCATTAAACTGAAGATCTAAAGGTCCTGGGTTTGATCCCAGGATTCGGCATGTTTAGTTTCTGTATTTTTGTTACAGAATAGCAATTTACCAGCAGAATCTTTCATTATCAGGTGTTGTTCATCAAGAACACTTAATGCTCTTTTTTTCCCCAGCCTAAAACCCCAAATACGGCTGGACATCTTTCACAATTAGCCGAAATAGCTCAGTTGGGAGAGCGTTAGACTGAAGATCTAAAGGTCCCTGGTTCGATCCCGGGTTTCGGCATATTTAGTTGCTGTTTTTTTGTTACAGAATAGCAATTTAGCAGCAGAAACTGCCGTGTTCAGGTTCTGGTCTTCAAGATCATTTCATGTTATTACAGTTTGCATTATTATTAGCCCCAATAAAAGAATTTCTTATTAGTAGAGCTTGGCGAAATAGCTCAGTTGTGAGAACATTAGACTGAAGATCTAAGGGTGTCTTGTTCAATCCTGGGGTTTAGCATGGTTGGGTGTTTGCTTTTGCTACTGAATAGCAATTTAGCAGCAAAAACTGTTGTTTTCAGGTTTTGATCTTGAAAAGCATTTTATGTTATTTCAGTTTGCAAAATCTTTAGCTCCTAAAAAAAGACATTCTTATCAGTATAGCTTGCCAAAATAGCTCAGTTGTGAGAGCAATAGACTGAAGACCTTAAAATCCCTAGTACGATCGTGGGTTTCAACATGTTTGGGTGTTTGCAGTTTGTTACTGAGTAGCAAGTCAGCAAAAAGAAATTTAGCAGCAGAAACTTTCATTTTCAGGTTTCGCCCTCTAGGACACTTGATGTTCTTTCAGTTTGCCTTATCTTAAACACCAAAAAAGACTTTCTAAACGTCAGACTTACACGCAATAGCTCTTTTGTGAGAGCATTAAACTGAAGATCTAAAGCTCCTGGGTTCGATCCCAGGATTCGGCATGTTTAGTTGCTGTATTTTTGTTACAGAATAGCAATTTACCAGCAGAATCTTTCATTATCAGGTGTTGTTCATCAAGAACACTTAATGCTCATTTTTTCCCCCAGCCTAAAACCCCAAATACGGCTTGACATCTTTCACAATTAGCCGAAATAGCTCAGTTGAGAGAGTGTTAGACTGAAGATCTAAAGGTCCCTGGTTCGATCCTGGGTTTTGGCATGTTTAGTTGCTGTTTTTTTGTTACAGAATAGCAATTTAGCAGCAGAAACTGCCGTGTTCAGGTTCTGGTCTTCAAGTTCATTTCATGTTATTACAGTTTGCATTATTATTAGCCCCAATAAAAGAATTTCTTATTAGTAGAGCTTGGCGAAATAGCTCAGTTGTGAGAACATTAGACTGAAGATCTAAGGGTGTCTTGTTCAATCCTGGGGTTTAGCATGGTTGGGTGTTTGCTTTTGCTACTGAATAGCAATTTAGCAGCAAAAACTGTTGTTTTCAGTTTTTGATCTTGAAAAACATTTTATGTTATTTCAGTTTGCAAAATCTTTAGCTCCAAAAAAAGACATTCTTATCAGTATAGCTTGCCAAAATAGCTCAGTTGTGAGAGCAATAGACTGAAGACCTTAAAATCCCTAGTACGATCGTGGGTTTCCACATGTTTGGGTGTTTGCATTTTGTTACTGAGTAGCAATTCAGCAAAAAGAAATTTAGCAGCAGAAACGTTTATTTTCAGGTTTCGCCCTCTAGGACACTTGATGTTCTTTCAGTTTGCCTTATCTTAAACACCAAAAAAGACTTTCCAAATGTCAGACGTAGCTGCAATAGCTCATTTGGGAGAGCATTAGACTGAAGATCTATAAGTCCCTGGTTCGATCCCGGGTTTCGGCATGTTTAGTAGCTGTATTTTTGTTACAGAATAGCAATTTACCAGCAGAATCTTTCATTATAAGGTGTTGCTCTTCAAGAACACTTGATGCTCTTTTTTTCCCAACCTAAAACCCCAAATACGACTTCACATCTGTCACAATTAGCCGAAATAGCTCAGTTGGGAGAGCGTTAGACTGAAGATCTAAAGGTCCCTGGTTCGATCCCGGGTTTCGGCATATTTAGTTGCTGTTTTTTTTGTTACAGAATAGCAATTTAGCAGCAGAAACTGCCGTGTTCAGGTTCTGGTCTTCAAGAACATTTCATGTTATTATAGTTTGCATTATTATTAGCCCCAATAAAAGAATTTCTTATTAGTAGAGCTTGGCGAAATAGCTCAGTTGTGACAACATTAGACTGAAGATCTAAGGGTGTCTTGTTCAATCCTAGGGTTTAGCATGGTTGGGTGTTTGCTTTTGCTACTGAATAGCAATTTAACAGCAAAAACTGTTGTGTTCAGGTTTTGATCTTGAAAAGCATTTTATGTTATTTCAGTTTGCAAAATCTTTAGCTCCTAAAAAAAGACATTCTTATCAGTATAGCTTGCCAAAATAGCTCAGTTGTGAGAGCAATAGACTGAAGACCTTAAAATCCCTAGTACGATTGTGGGTTTCCACATGTTTGGGTGTTTGCAGTTTGTTACTGAGTAGCAATTCAGCAAAAAGAAATTTAGCAGCAGAAACTTTCATTTTCAGGTTTCGCCCTCTAGGACACTTGATGTTCTTTCAGTTTGCCTTATCTTAAACACCAAAAAAGACTTTCTAAACGTCAGACTTACACGCAATAGCTCTTTTGTGAGAGCATTAAACTGAAGATCTAAAGGTCCTGGGTTCGATCCCGGGATTCGGCATGTTTAGTTGCTGTATTTTTGTTACAGAATAGCAATTTACCAGCAGAATCTTTCATTATCAGGTGTTGTACATCAAGAACACTTAATGCTCTTATTTTTCCCAGCCTAAAACCCCAAATACGGCTTGACATCTTTCACAATTAGCCGAAATAGCTCAGTTGGGAGAGCGTTAGACTGAAAATCTAAAGGTCCCTGGTTCGATCCCGGGTTTCGGCATATTTAGTTGCTGTTTTTTTGTTACAGAATAGCAATTTAGCAGCAGAAACTGCCGTGTTCAGGTTCTGGTCTTCAAGATCATTTCATGTTATTACAGTTTGCATTATTATTAGCCCCAATAAAAGAATTTCTTATTAGTAGAGCTTGGCGAAATAGCTCAGTTGTGAGAACATTAGACTGAAGATCTAAGGGTGTCTTGTTCAATCCTGGGGTTTAGCATGGTTGGGTGTTTGCTTTTGCTACTGAATAGCAATTTAGCAGCAAAAACTGTTGTTTTCAGTTTTTGATCTTGAAAAACATTTTATGTTATTTCAGTTTGCAAAATCTTTAGCTCCAAAAAAAGACATTCTTATCACTATAGCTTGCCAAAATAGCTCAGTTGTGAGAGCAATAGACTGAAGACCTTAAAATCCCTAGTACGATCGTGGGTTTCCACATGTTTGGGTGTTTGCATTTTGTTACTGAGTAGCAATTCAGCAAAAAGAAATTTAGCAGCAGAAACGTTTATTTTCAGGTTTCGCCCTCTAGGACACTTGATGTTCTTTCAGTTTGCCTTATCTTAAACACCAAAAAAGACTTTCCACATGTCAGATGTAGCTGCAATATCTCATTTGGGAGAGCATTAGACTGAAGATCTATAAGTCCCTGGTTCGATCCCGGGTTTCGGCATGTTTAGTAGCTGTATTTTTGTTACAGAATAGCAATTTACCAGCAGAATCTTTCATTATAAGGTGTTGCTCTTCAAGAACACTTGATGCTCTTTTTTCCCCAACCTAAAACCCCAAATACGACTTCACATCTGTCAGAATTAGCCGAAATAGCTCAGTTGGGAGAGCGTTAGACTGAAGATCTAAAGGTCCCTGGTTCGATCCCGGGTTTCGGCATATTTAGTTGCTGTTTTTTTTGTTACAGAATAGCAATTTAGCAGCAGAAACTGCCGTGTTCAGGTTCTGGTCTTCAAGAACATTTCATGTTATTACAGTTTGCATTATTATTAGCCCCAATAAAATAATTTCTTATTAGTAGAGCTTGGCGAAATAGCTCAGTTGTGACAACATTAGACTGAAGATCTAAGGGTGTCTTGTTCAATCCTGGGGTTTAGCATGGTTGGGTGTTTGCTTTTGCTACTGAATAGCAATTTAGCAGCAAAAACTGTTGTGTTCAGGTTTTGATCTTGAAAAGCATTTTATGTTATTTCAGTTTGCAAAATCTTTAGCTCGTAAAAAAAGACATTCTTATCAGTATAGCTTGCCAAAATAGCTCAGTTGTGAGAGCAATAGACTGAAGACCTTAAAATCCCTAGTACGATCGTGGGTTTCCACATGTTTGGGTGTTTGCAGTTTGTTACTGAGTAGCAATTCAGCAAAAAGAAATTTAGCAGCAGAAACTTTCATTTTCAGGTTTCGCCCTCTAGGACACTTGATGTTCTTTCAGTTTGCCTTATCTTAAACACCAAAAAAGACTTTCTAAACGTCAGACTTACACGCAATAGCTCTTTTGTGAGAGCATTAAACTGAAGATCTAAAGGTCCTGGGTTTGATCCCAGGATTCGGCATGTTTAGTTTCTGTATTTTTGTTACAGAATAGCAATTTACCAGCAGAATCTTTCATTATCAGGTGTTGTTCATCAAGAACACTTAATGCTCTTTTTTTCCCCAGCCTAAAACCCCAAATACGGCTGGACATCTTTCACAATTAG
This sequence comes from Pseudophryne corroboree, assembly GCF_028390025.1. Taxonomy (NCBI): domain Eukaryota; kingdom Metazoa; phylum Chordata; class Amphibia; order Anura; family Myobatrachidae; genus Pseudophryne; species Pseudophryne corroboree. The sequence continues at coordinate 197,332,140 of NC_086447.1, read as the reverse complement.
CCGAAATAGCTCAGTTGGGAGAGCGTTAGACTGAAGATCTAAAGGTCCCTGGTTCGATCCCGGGTTTCGGCATATTTAGTTGCTGTTTTTTTGTTACAGAATAGCAATTTAGCAGCAGAAACTGCCGTGTTCAGGTTCTGGTCTTCAAGATCATTTCATGTTATTACAGTTTGCATTATTATTAGCCCCAATAAAAGAATTTCTTATTAGTAGAGCTTGGCGAAATAGCTCAGTTGTGAGAACATTAGACTGAAGATCTAAGGGTGTCTTGTTCAATCCTGGGGTTTAGCATGGTTGGGTGTTTGCTTTTGCAACTGAATAGCAATTTAGCAGCAAAAACTGTTGTTTTCAGGTTTTGATCTTGAAAAGCATTTTATGTTATTTCAGTTTGCAAAATCTTTAGCTCCTAAAAAAAGACATTCTTATCAGTATAGCTTGCCAAAATAGCTCAGTTGTGAGAGCAATAGACTGAAGACCTTAAAATCCCTAGTACGATCGTGGGTTTCAACATGTTTGGGTGTTTGCAGTTTGTTACTGAGTAGCAAGTCAGCAAAAATAAATTTAGCAGCAGAAACTTTCATTTTCAGGTTTCGCCCTCTAGGACACTTGATGTTCTTTCAGTTTGCCTTATCTTAAACACCAAAAAAGACTTTCTAAACGTCAGACTTACACGCAATAGCTCTTTTGTGAGAGCATTAAACTGAAGATCTAAAGCTCCTGGGTTCGATCCCAGGATTCGGCATGTTTAGTTGCTGTATTTTTGTTACAGAATAGCAATTTACCAGCAGAATCTTTCATTATCAGGTGTTGTTCATCAAGAACACTTAATGCTCATTTTTTCCCCCAGCCTAAAACCCCAAATACGGCTTGACATCTTTCACAATTAGCCGAAATAGCTCAGTTGGGAGAGTGTTAGACTGAAGATCTAAAGGTCCCTGGTTCGATCCTGGGTTTTGGCATGTTTAGTTGCTGTTTTTTTGTTACAGAATAGCAATTTAGCAGCAGAAACTGCCGTGTTCAGGTTCTGGTCTTCAAGTTCATTTCATGTTATTACAGTTTGCATTATTATTAGCCCCAATAAAAGAATTTCTTATTAGTAGAGCTTGGCGAAATAGCTCAGTTGTGAGAACATTAGACTGAAGATCTAAGGGTGTCTTGTTCAATCCTGGGGTTTAGCATGGTTGGGTGTTTGCTTTTGCTACTGAATAGCAATTTAGCAGCAAAAACTGTTGTTTTCAGTTTTTGATTTTGAAAACCATTTTATGTTATTTCAGTTTGCAAAATCTTTAGCTCCAAAAAAAGACATTCTTATCAGTATAGCTTGCCAAAATAGCTCAGTTGTGAGAGCAATAGACTGAAGACCTTAAAATCCCTAGTACGATCGTGGGTTTCCACATGTTTGGGTGTTTGCATTTTGTTACTGAGTAGCAATTCAGCAAAAAGAAATTTAGCAGCAGAAACGTTTATTTTCAGGTTTCGCCCTCTAGGACACTTGATGTTCTTTCAGTTTGCCTTATCTTAAACACCAAAAAAGACTTTCCAAATGTCAGACGTAGCTGCAATAGCTCATTTGGGAGAGCATTAGACTGAAGATCTATAAGTCCCTGGTTCGATCCTGGGTTTCGGCATGTTTAGTAGCTGTATTTTTGTTACAGAATAGCAATTTACCAGCAGAATCTTTCATTATAAGGTGTTGCTCTTCAAGAACACTTGATGCTCTTTTTTTCCCAACCTAAAACCCCAAATACGACTTCACATCTGTCACAATTAGCCGAAATAGCTCAGTTGGGAGAGCGTTAGACTGAAGATCTAAAGGTCCCTGGTTCGATCCTGGGTTTCGGCATATTTAGTTGCTGTTTTTTTTGTTACAGAATAGCAATTTAGCAGCAGAAACTGCCGTGTTCAGGTTCTGGTCTTCAAGAACATTTCATGTTATTATAGTTTGCATTATTATTAGCCCCAATAAAAGAATTTCTTATTAGTAGAGCTTGGCGAAATAGCTCAGTTGTGACAACATTAGACTGAAGATCTAAGGGTGTCTTGTTCAATCCTGGGGTTTAGCATGGTTGGGTGTTTGCTTTTGCTACTGAATAGCAATTTAACAGCAAAAACTGTTGTGTTCAGGTTTTGATCTTGAAAAGCATTTTATGTTATTTCAGTTTGCAAAATCTTTAGCTCCTAAAAAAAGACATTCTTATCAGTATAGCTTGCCAAAATAGCTCAGTTGTGAGAGCAATAGACTGTAGACCTTAAAATCCCTAGTACGATTGTGGGTTTCCACATGTTTGGGTGTTTGCAGTTTGTTACTGAGTATCAATTCAGCAAAAAGAAATTTAGCAGCAGAAACTTTCATTTTCAGGTTTCGCCCTCTAGGACACTTGATGTTCTTTCAGTTTGCCTTATCTTAAACACCAAAAAAGACTTTCTAAACGTCAGACTTACACGCAATAGCTCTTTTGTGAGAGCATTAAACTGAAGATCTAAAGGTCCTGGGTTCGATCCCGGGATTCGGCATGTTTAGTTGCTGTATTTTTGTTACAGAATAGCAATTTACCAGCAGAATCTTTCATTATCAGGTGTTGTACATCAAGAACACTTAATGCTCTTATTTTTCCCAGCCTAAAACCCCAAATACGGCATGACATCTTTCACAATTAGCCGAAATAGCTCAGTTGGGAGAGCGTTAGACTGAAAATCTAAAGGTCCCTGGTTCGATCCCGGGTTTCGGCATATTTAGTTGCTGTTTTTTTGTTACAGAATAGCAATTTAGCAGCAGAAACTGCCGTGTTCAGGTTCTGGTCTTCAAGATCATTTCATGTTATTACAGTTTGCATTATTATTAGCCCCAATAAAAGAATTTCTTATTAGTAGAGCTTGGCGAAATAGCTCAGTTGTGACAACATTAGACTGAAGATCTAAGGGTGTCTTGTTCAATCCTGGGGTTTAGCATGGTTGGGTGTTTGCTTTTGCTACTGAATAGCAATTTAGCAGCAAAAACTGTTGTTTTCAGTTTTTGATCTTGAAAAACATTTTATGTTATTTCAGTTTGCAAAATCTTTAGCTCCAAAAAAAGACATTCTTATCAGTATAGCTTGCCAAAATAGCTCAGTTGTGAGAGCAATAGACTGAAGACCTTAAAATCCCTAGTACGATCGTGGGTTTCCACATGTTTGGGTGTTTGCATTTTGTTACTGAGTAGCAATTCAGCAAAAAGAAATTTAGCAGCAGAAACGTTTATTTTCAGGTTTCGCCCTCTAGGACACTTGATGTTCTTTCAGTTTGCCTTATCTTAAACACCAAAAAAGACTTTCCACATGTAAGACGTAGCTGCAATAGCTCATTTGGGAGAGCATTAGACTGAAGATCTATAAGTCCCTGGTTCGATCCTGGGTTTCGGCATGTTTAGTAGCTGTATTTTTGTTACAGAATAGCAATTTACCAGCAGAATCTTTCATTATAAGGTGTTGCTCTTCAAGAACACTTGATGCTCTTTTTTCCCCAACCTAAAACCCCAAATACGACTTCACATCTGTCAGAATTAGCCGAAATAGCTCAGTTGGGAGAGCGTTAGACTGAAGATCTAAAGGTCCCTGGTTCGATCCCGGGTTTCGGCATATTTAGTTGCTGTTTTTTTTGTTACAGAATAGCAATTTAGCAGCAGAAACTGCCGTGTTCAGGTTCTGGTCTTCAAGAACATTTCATGTTATTACAGTTTGCATTATTATTAGCCCCAATAAAATAATTTCTTATTAGTAGAGCTTGGCGAAATAGCTCAGTTGTGACAACATTAGACTGAAGATCTAAGGGTGTCTTGTTCAATCCTGGGGTTTAGCATGGTTGGGTGTTTGCTTTTGCTACTGAATAGCAATTTAGCAGCAAAAACTGTTGTTTTCAGGTTTTGATCTTGAAAAGCATTTTATGTTATTTCAGTTTGCAAAATCTTTAGCTCCTAAAAAAAGACATTCTTATCAGTATAGCTTGCCAAAATAGCTCAGTTGTGAGAGCAATAGACTGAAGACCTTAAAATCCCTAGTACGATCGTGGGTTTCAACATGTTTGGGTGTTTGCAGTTTGTTACTGAGTAGCAAGTCAGCAAAAAGAAATTTAGCAGCAGAAACTTTCATTTTCAGGTTTCGCCCTCTAGGACACTTGATGTTCTTTCAGTTTGCCTTATCTTAAACACCAAAAAAGACTTTCTAAACGTCAGACTTACACGCAATAGCTCTTTTGTGAGAGCAATAAACTGAAGATCTAAAGGTCCTGGGTTTGATCCCAGGATTCGGCATGTTTAGTTGCTGTATTTTTGTTACAGAATAGCAATTTACCAGCAGAATCTTTCATTATCAGGTGTTGTTCATCAAGAACACTTAATGCTCTTTTTTTCCCCAGCCTAAAACCCCAAATACGGCTTGACATTTTTCACAATTAGCCGAAATAGCTCAGTTGGGAGAGCGTTAGACTGAAGATCTAAAGGTCCCTGGTTCGATCCCGGGTTTCGGCATATTTAGTTGCTGTTTTTTTGTTACAGAATAGCAATTTAGCAGCAGAAACTGCCGTGTTCAGGTTCTGGTCTTCAAGATCATTTCATGTTATTACAGTTTGCATTATTATTAGCCCCAATAAAATAATTTCTTATTAGTAGAGCTTGGCGAAATAGCTCAGTTGTGAGAACATTAGACTGAAGATCTAAGGGTGTCTTGTTCAATCCTGGGGTTTAGCATGGTTGGGTGTTTGCTTTTGCTACTGAATAGCAATTTAGCAGCAAAAACTGTTGTTTTCAGGTTTTGATCTTGAAAAGCATTTTATGTTATTTCAGTTTGCAAAATCTTTAGCTCCTAAAAAAAGACATTCTTATCAGTATAGCTTGCCAAAATAGCTCAGTTGTGAGAGCAATAGACTGAAGACCTTAAAATCCCTAGTACGATCGTGGGTTTCAACATGTTTGGGTGTTTGCAGTTTGTTACTGAGTAGCAAGTCAGCAAAAAGAAATTTAGCAGCAGAAACTTTCATTTTCAGGTTTCGCCCTCTAGGACACTTGATGTTCTTTCAGTTTGCCTTATCTTAAACACCAAAAAAGACTTTCTAAACGTCAGACTTACACGCAATAGCTCTTTTGTGAGAGCATTAAACTGAAGATCTAAAGCTCCTGGGTTCGATCCCAGGATTCGGCATGTTTAGTTGCTGTATTTTTGTTACAGAATAGCAATTTACCAGCAGAATCTTTCATTATCAGGTGTTGTTCATCAAGAACACTTAATGCTCTTTTTTTCCCCAGCCTAAAACCCCAAATACGGCTTGACATTTTTCACAATTAACCGAAATAGCTCAGTTGGGAGAGCGTTAGACTGAAGATCTAAAGGTCCCTGGTTCGATCCCAGGTTTCGGCATATTTAGTTGCTGTTTTTTTGTTACAGAATAGCAATTTAGCAGCAGAAACTGCCGTGTTCAGGTTCTGGTCTTCAAGATCATTTCATGTTATTACAGTTTGCATTATTATTAGCCCCAATAAAAAAATGTATTATTAGTAGAGCTTGGCGAAATAGCTCAGTTGTGAGAACATTAGACTGAAGATCTAAGGGTGTCTTGTTCAATCCTGGGGTTTAGCATGGTTTGGTGTTTGCTTTTGCTACTGAATAGCAATTTAGCAGCAAAAACTGTTGTTTTCAGGTTTTGATCTTGAAAAGCATTTTATGTTATTTCAGTTTGCAAAATCTTTAGCTCCTAAAAAAAGACATTCTTATCAGTATAGCTTGCCAAAATAGCTCAGTTGTGAGAGCAATAGACTGAAGACCTTAAAATCCCTAGTACGATCGTGGGTTTCAACATGTTTGGGTGTTTGCAGTTTGTTACTGAGTAGCAAGTCAGCAAAAAGAAATTTAGCAGCAGAAACTTTCATTTTCAGGTTTCGCCCTCTAGAACACTTGATGTTCTTTCAGTTTGCCTTATCTTAAACACCAAAAAAGACTTTCTAAACGTCAGACTTACACGCAATAGCTCTTTTGTGAGAGCATTAAACTGAAGATCTAAAGCTCCTGGGTTCGATCCCAGGATTCGGCATGTTTAGTTGCTGTATTTTTGTTACAGAATAGCAATTTACCAGCAGAATCTTTCATTATCAGGTGTTGTTCATCAAGAACACTTAATGCTCATTTTTTTCCCAGCCTAAAACCCCAAATACGGCTTGACATCTTTCACAATTAGCCGAAATAGCTCAGTTGGGAGAGTGTTAGACTGAAGATCTAAAGGTCCCTGGTTCGATCCCGGGTTTTGGCATGTTTAGTTGCTGTTTTTTTGTTACAGAATAGCAATTTAGCAGCAGAAACTGCCGTGTTCAGGTTCTGGTCTTCAAGTTCATTTCATGTTATTACAGTTTGCATTATTATTAGCCCCAATAAAAGAATTTCTTATTAGTAGAGCTTGGCGAAATAGCTCAGTTGTGAGAACATTAGACTGAAGATCTAAGGGTGTCTTGTTCAATCCTGGGGTTTAGCATGGTTGGGTGTTTGCTTTTGCTACTGAATAGCAATTTAGCAGCAAAAACTGTTGTTTTCAGTTTTTGATCTTGAAAAACATTTTATGTTATTTCAGTTTGCAAAATCTTTAGCTCCAAAAAAGACATTCTTATCAGTATAGCTTGCCAAAATAGCTCAGTTGTGAGAGCAATAGACTGAAGACCTTAAAATCCCTAGTACGATCGTGGGTTTCCACATGTTTGGGTGTTTGCATTTTGTTACTGAGTAGCAATTCAGCAAAAAGAAATTTAGCAGCATGAAACTTTCATTTTCAGGTTTCGCCCTCTAGGACACTTGATGTTCTTTCAGTTTGCCTTATCTTAAACACCAAAAAAGACTTTCCAAATGTCAGACGTAGCTGCAATAGCTCATTTGGGACAGCAGTAGACTGAAGATCTATAAGTCCCTGGTTCGATCCTGGGTTTCGGCATGTTTAGTAGCTGTATTTTTGTTACAGAATAGCAATTTACCAGCAGAATCTTTCATTATAAGGTGTTGCGCTTCAAGAACACTTGATGCTCTTTTTTTCCCAACCTAAAACCCCAAATACGACTTCACATCTGTCACAATTAGCCGAAATAGCTCAGTTGGGAGAGCGTTAGACTGAAGATCTAAAGGTCCCTGGTTCGATCCCGGGTTTCGGCATATTTAGTTGCTGTTTTTTTTGTTACAGAATAGCAATTTAGCAGCAGAAACTGCCGTGTTCAGGTTCTGGTCTTCAAGAACATTTCATGTTATTATAGTTTGCATTATTATTAGCCCCAATAAAAGAATTTCTTATTAGTAGAGCTTGGTGAAATAGCTCAGTTGTGACAACATTAGACTGAAGATCTAAGGGTGTCTTGTTCAATCCTGGGGTTTAGCATGGTTGGGTGTTTGCTTTTGCTACTGAATAGCAATTTAACAGCAAAAACTGTTGTGTTCAGGTTTTGATCTTGAAAAGCATTTTATGTTATTTCAGTTTGCAAAATCTTTAGCTCCTAAAAAAAGACATTCTTATCAGTATAGCTTGCCAAAATAGCTCAGTTGTGAGAGCAATAGACTGAAGACCTTAAAATCCCTAGTACGATTGTGGGTTTCCACATGTTTGGGTGTTTGCAGTTTGTTACTGAGTAGCAATTCAGCAAAAAGAAATTTAGCAGCAGAAACTTTCATTTTCAGGTTTCGCCCTCTAGGACACTTGATGTTCTTTCAGTTTGCCTTATCTTAAACACCAAAAAAGACTTTCTAAACGTCAGACTTACACGCAATAGCTCTTTTGTGAGAGCATTAAACTGAAGATCTAAAGGTCCAGGGTTCGATCCCGGGATTCGGCATGTTTAGTTGCTGTATTTTTGTTACAGAATAGCAATTTACCAGCAGAATCTTTCATTATCAGGTGTTGTACATCAAGAACACTTAATGCTCTTTTTTTTTTCCAGCCTAAAACCCCAAATACGGCTTGACATCTTTCACAATTAGCCGAAATAGCTCAGTTGGGAGAGCGTTAGACTGAAAATCTAAAAGTCCCTGGTTCGATCCCGGGTTTCGGCATATTTAGTTGCTGTTTTTTTGTTACAGAATAGCAATTTAGCAGCAGAAACTGCCGTGTTCAGGTTCTGGTCTTCAAGATCATTTCATGTTATTACAGTTTGCATTATTATTAGCCCCAATAAAAGAATTTCTTATTAGTAGAGCTTGGCGAAATAGCTCAGTTGTGAGAACATTAGACTGAAGATCTAAGGGTGTCTTGTTCAATCCTGGGGTTTAGCATGGTTGGGTGTTTGCTTTTGCTACTGAATAGCAATTTAGCAGCAAAAACTGTTGTTTTCAGTTTTTGATCTTGAAAAACATTTTATGTTATTTCAGTTTGCAAAATCTTTAGCTCCAAAAAAAGACATTCTTATCAGTATAGCTTGCCAAAATAGCTCAGTTGTGAGAGCAATAGACTGAAGACCTTAAAATCCCTAGTACGATCGTGGGTTTCCACATGTTTGGGTGTTTGCATTTTGTTACTGAGTAGCAATTCAGCAAAAAGAAATTTAGCAGCAGAAACGTTTATTTTCAGGTTTCGCCCTCTAGGACACTTGATGTTCTTTCAGTTTGCCTTATCTTAAACACCAAAAAAGACTTTCCACATGTCAGACGTAGCTGCAATAGCTCATTTGGGAGAGCATTAGACTGAAGATCTATAAGTCCCTGGTTCGATCCCGGGTTTCGGCATGTTTAGTAGCTGTATTTTTGTTACAGAATAGCAATTTACCAGCAGAATCTTTCATTATAAGGTGTTGCTCTTCAAGAACACTTGATGCTCTTTTTTCCCCAACCTAAAACCCCAAATACGACTTCACTTCTGTCAGAATTAGCCGAAATAGCTCAGTTGGGAGAGCGTTAGACTGAAGATCTAAAGGTCCCTGGTTCGATCCCGGGTTTCGGCATATTTAGTTGCTGTTTTTTTTGTTACAGAATAGCAATTTAGCAGCAGAAACTGCCGTGTTCAGGTTCTGGTCTTCAAGAACATTTCATGTTATTACAGTTTGCATTATTATTAGCCCCAATAAAATAATTTCTTATTAGTAGAGCTTGGCGAAATAGCTCAGTTGTGACAACATTAGACTGAAGATCTAAGGGTGTCTTGTTCAATCCTGGGGTTTAGCATGGTTGGGTGTTTGCTTTTGCTACTGAATAGCAATTTAGCAGCAAAAACTGTTGTTTTCAGTTTTTGATCTTGAAAAACATTTTATGTTATTTCAGTTTGCAAAATCTTTAGCTCCAAAAAAAGACATTCTTATCAGTATAGCTTGCCAAAATAGCTCAGTTGTGAGAGCAATAGACAGAAGACCTTAAAATCCCTAGTACGATCGTGGGTTTCCACATGTTTGGGTGTTTGCATTTTGTTACTGAGTAGCAATTCAGCAAAAAGAAATTTAGCAGCAGAAACGTTTATTTTCAGGTTTCGCCCTCTAGGACACTTGATGTTCTTTCAGTTTGCCTTATCTTAAACACCAAAAAAGACTTTCCAAATGTCAGACGTAGCTGCAATAGCTCATTTGGGAGAGAATTAGACTGAAGATCTATAAGTCCCTGGTTCGATCCCGGGTTTCGGCATGTTTAGTAGCTGTATTTTTGTTACAGAATAGCAATTTACCAGCAGAATCTTTCATTATAAGGTGTTGCTCTTCAAGAACACTTGATGCTCTTTTTTTCCCAACCTAAAACCCCAAATACGACTTCACATCTGTCACAATTAGCCGAAATAGCTCAGTTGGGAGAGCGTTAGACTGAAGATCTAAAGGTCCCTGGTTCGATCCCGGGTTTCGGCATATTTAGTTGCTGGTTTTTTTGTTACAGAATAGCAATTTAGCAGCAGAAACTGCCGTGTTCAGGTTCTGGTCTTCAAGAACATTTCATGTTATTACAGTTTGCATTATTATTAGCCCCAATAAAAGAATTTCTTATTAGTAGAGCTTGGCGAAATAGCTCAGTTGTGACAACATTAGACTGAAGATCTAAGGGTGTCTTGTTCAATCCTGGGGTTTAGCATGGTTGGGTGTTTGCTTTTGCTACTGAATAGCAATTTAGCAGCAAAAACTGTTGTGTTCAGGTTTTGATCTTGAAAAGCATTTTATGTTATTTCAGTTTGCAAAATCTTTAGCTCCTAAAAAAAGACATTCTTATCAGTATAGCTTGCCAAAATAGCTCAGTTGTGAGAGCAATAGACTGAAGACCTTAAAATCCCTAGTACGATTGTGGGTTTCCACATGTTTGGGTGTTTGCAGTTTGTTATTCAGCAAAAAGAAATTTAGCAGCAGAAACTTTCATTTTCAGGTTTCGCCCTCTAGGACACTTGATGTTCTTTCAGTTTGCCTTATCTTAAACACCAAAAAAGAATTTCTAAACGTCAGACTTACACGCAATAGCTCTTTTGTGAGAGCATTAAACTGAAGATCTAAAGGTCCTGGGTTCGATCCCAGGATTCGGCATGTTTAGTTGCTGTATTTTTGTTACAGAATAGCAATTTACCAGCATAATCTTTCATTATCAGGTGTTGTACATCAAGAACACTTAATGCTCTTTTTTTTCCCAGCCTAAAACCCCAAATACGGCTTGACATCTTTCACAATTAGCCGAAATAGCTCAGTTGGGAGAGCGTTAGACTGAAGATCTAAAGGTCCCTGGTTCGATCCCGGGTTTCGGCATATTTAGTTGCTGTTTTTTTGTTACAGAATAGCAATTTAGCAGCAGAAACTGCCGTGTTCAGGTTCTGGTCTTCAAGATCATTTCATGTTATTACAGTTTGCATTATTATTAGCCCCAATAAAAGAATTTCTTATTAGTAGAGCTTGGCGAAATAGCTCAGTTGTGAGAACATTAGACTGAAGATCTAAGGGTGTCTTGTTCAATCCTGGGGTTTAGCATGGTTGGGTGTTTGCTTTTGCTACTGAATAGCAATTTAGCAGCAAAAACTGTTGTTTTCAGTTTTTGATCTTGAAAAACATTTTATGTTATTTCAGTTTGCAAAATCTTTAGCTCCAAAAAAAGACATTTTTATCAGTATAGCTTGCCAAAATAGCTCAGTTGTGAGAGCAATAGACTGAAGACCTTAAAATCCCTAGTACGATCGTGGGTTTCCACATGTTTGGGTGTTTGCAGTTTGTTACTGAGTAGCAAGTCAGCAAAAAGAAATTTAGCAGCAGAAACTTTAATTTTCAGGTTTCGCCCTCTAGGACACTTGATGTTCTTTCAGTTTGCCTTATCTTAAACACCAAAAAAGACTTTCTAAACGTGAGACTTACACGCAATAGCTCTTTTGTGAGAGCATTAAACTGAAGATCTAAAGCTCCTGGGTTCGATCCCAGGATTCGGCATGTTTAGTTGCTGTATTTTTGTTACAGAATAGCAATTTACCAGCAGAATCTTTCATTATCAGGTGTTGTTCATCAAGAACACTTAATGCTCTTTTTTTCCCAGCCTAAAACCCCAAATACGGCTTGACATCTTTCACAATTAGCCGAAATAGCTCAGTTGGGAGAGTGTAAGACTGAAGATATAAAGGTTCCTGGTTCGATCCCGGGTTTCGGCATATTTAGTTGCTGTTTTTTTGTTACAGAATAGCAATTTAGCAGCAGAAACTGCCGTGTTCAGGTTCTGGTCTTCAAGTTCATTTCATGTTATTACAGTTTGCATTATTATTAGCCCCAATAAAAGAATTTCTTATTAGTAGAGCTTGGCGAAATAGCTCAGTTGTGAGAACATTAGACTGAAGATCTAAGGGTGTCTTGTTCAATCCTGGGGTTTAGCATGGTTGGGTGTTTGCTTTTGCTACTGAATAGCAATGTAGCAGCAAAAACTGTTGTTTTCAGTTTTTGATCTTGAAAAACATTTTATGTTATTTCAGTTTGCAAAATCTTTAGCTCCAAAAAAAGACATTCTTATCAGTATAGCTTGCCAAAATAGCTCAGTTGTGAGAGCAATAGACTGAAGACCTTAAAATCCCTAGTACGATCGTGGGTTTCCACATGTTTGGGTGTTTGCATTTTGTTACTGAGTAGCAATTCAGCAAAAAGAAATTTAGCAGCAGAAACGTTTATTTTCTGGTTTCGCCCTCTAGGACACTTGATGTTCTTTCAGTTTGCCTTATCTTAAACACCAAAAAAGACTTTCCAAATGTCAGACGTAGCTGCAATAGCTCATTTGGGAGAGCATTAGACTGAAGATCTATAAGTCCCTGGTTCAATCCCGGGTTTCGGCATGTTTAGTAGCTGTATTTTTGTTACAGAATAGCAATTTACCAGCAGAATCTTTCATTATAAGGTGTTGCTCTTCAAGAACACTTGATGCTCTTTTTTTCCCAACCTAAAACCCCAAATACGACTTGACATCTGTCACAATTAGCCGAAATAGCTCAGTTGGGAGAGCGTTAGACTGAAGATCTAAAGGTCCCTGGTTCGATCCCGGGTTTCGGCATATTTAGTTGCTGTTTTTTTTTGTTACAGAATAGCAATTTAGCAGCAGAAACTGCCGTGTTCAGGTTCTGGTCTTCAAGAACATTTCATGTTATTACAGTTTGCATTATTATTAGCCCCAATAAAAGAATTTCTTATTAGTAGAGCTTGGCGAAATAGCTCAGTTGTGACAACATTAGACTGAAGATCTAAGGGTGTCTTGTTCAATCCTGGGGTTTAGCATGGTTGGGTGTTTGCTTTTGCTACTGAATAGCAATTTAGCAGCAAAAACTGTTGTGTTCAGGTTTTGATCTTGAAAAGCATTTTATGTTATTTCAGTTTGCAAAATCTTTAGCTCCTAAAAAAAGACATTCTTATCAGTATAGCTTGCCAAAATAGCTCAGTTGTGAGAGCAATAGACTGAAGACCTTAAAATCCCTAGTACGATTGTGGGTTTCCACATGTTTGGGTGTTTGCAGTTTGTTATTCAGCAAAAAGAAATTTAGCAGCAGAAACTTTCATTTTCAGGTTTCGCCCTCTAGGACACTTGATGTTCTTTCAGTTTGCCTTATCTTAAACACCAAAAAAGACTTTCTAAACGTCAGACTTACACGCAATAGCTCTTTTGTGAGAGCATTAAACTGAAGATCTAAAGGTCCTGGGTTCGATCCCAGGATTCGGCATGTTTAGTTGCTGTATTTTTGTTACAGAATAGCAATTTACCAGCAGAATCTTTCATTATCAGGTGTTGTACATCAAGAACACTTAATGCTCTTTTTTTTTCCAGCCTAAAACCCCAAATACGGCTTGACATCTTTCACAATTAGCCGAAATTGCTCAGTTGGGAGAGCGTTAGACTGAAGATCTAAAGGTCCCTGGTTCGATCCCTGATTTCGGCATATTTAGTTGCTGTTTTTTTTGTTACAGAATAGCAATTTAGCAGCAGAAACTGCCGTGTTCAGGTTCTGGTCTTCAAGAACATTTCATGTTATTACAGTTTGCATTATTATTAGCCCCAATAAAAGAATTTCTTATTAGTAGAGCTTGGCGAAATAGCTCAGTTGTGACAACATTAGACTGAAGATCTAAGGGTGTCTTGTTCAATCCTGGGGTTTAGCATGGTTGGGTGTTTGCTTTTGCTACTGAATAGCAATTTAGCAGCAAAAACTGTTGTGTTCAGGTTTTGATCTTGAAAAGCATTTTATGTTATTTCAGTTTGCAAAATCTTTAGCTCCTAAAAAAAGACATTCTTATCAGTATAGCTTGCCAAAATTGCTCAGTTGTGAGAGCAATAGACTGAAGACCTTAAAATCCCTAGTACGATTGTGGGTTTCCACATGTTTGGGTGTTTGCAGTTTGTTATTCAGCAAAAAGAAATTTAGCAGCAGAAACTTTCATTTTCAGGTTTCGCCCTCTAGGACACTTGATGTTCTTTCAGTTTGCCTTATCTTAAACACCAAAAAAGACTTTCTAAACGTCAGACTTACACGCAATAGCTCTTTTGTGAGAGCATTAAACTGAAGATCTAAAGGTCCTGGGTTCGATCCCAGGATTCGGCATGTTTAGTTGCTGTATTTTTGTTACAGAATAGCAATTTACCAGCAGAATCTTTCATTATCAGGTGTTGTACATCAAGAACACTTAATGCTCTTTTTTTTCCCAGCCTAAAACCCCAAATACGGCTTGACATCTTTCACAATTAGCCGAAATAGCTCAGTTGGGAGAGCGTTAGACTGAAGATCTAAAGGTCCCTGGTTCGATCCCGGGTTTCGGCATATTTAGTTGCTGTTTTTTTTGTTACAGAATAGCAATTTAGCAGCAGAAACTGCCGTGTTCAGGTTCTGGTCTTCAAGAACATTTCATGTTATTACAGTTTGCATTATTATTAGCCCCAATAAAAGAATTTCTTATTAGTAGAGCTTGGCGAAATAGCTCAGTTGTGACAACATTAGACTGAAGATCTAAGGGTGTCTTGTTCAATCCTGGGGTTTAGCATGGTTGGGTGTTTGCTTTTGCTACTGAATAGCAATTTAGCAGCAAAAACTGTTGTGTTCAGGTTTTGATCTTGAAAAGCATTTTATGTTATTTCAGTTTGCAAAATCTTTAGCTCCTAAAAAAAGACATTCTTATCAGTATAGCTTGCCAAAATAGCTCAGTTGTGAGAGCAATAGACTGAAGACCTTAAAATCCCTAGTACGATTGTGGGTTTCCACATGTTTGGGTGTTTGCCGTTTGTTATTCAGCAAAAAGAAATTTAGCAGCAGAAACTTTCATTTTCAGGTTTCGCCCTCTAGGACACTTGATGTTCTTTCAGTTTGCCTTATCTTAAACACCAAAAAAGACTTTCTAAATGTCAGACTTACACGCAATAGCTCTTTTGTGAGAGCATTAAACTAAAGATCTAAAGGTCCTGGGTTCGATCCCAGGATTCGGCATGTTTAGTTGCTGTATTTTTGTTACAGAATAGCAATTTACCAGCAGAATCTTTCATTATCAGGTGTTGTACATCAAGAACACTTAATGCTCTTTTTTTTCCCAGCCTAAAACCCCAAATACGGCTTGACATCTTTCACAATTAGCCGAAATAGCTCAGTTGGGAGAGCGTTAGACTGAAGATCTAAAGGTCCCTGGTTCGATCCCGGGTTTCGGCATATTTAGTTGCTGTTTTTTTGTTACAGAATAGCAGTTTAGCAGCAGAAACTGCCGTGTTCAGGTTCTGGTCTTCAAGATCATTTCATGTTATTACAGTTTGCATTATTATTAGCCCCAATAAAAGAATTTCTTATTAGTAGAGCTTGGCGAAATAGCTCAGTTGTGAGAACATTAGACTGAAGATCTAAGGGTGTCTTGTTCAATCCTGGGGTTTAGCATGGTTGGGTGTTTGCTTTTGCTACTGAATAGCAATTTAGCAGCAAAAACTGTTGTGTTCAGGTTTTGATCTTGAAAAGCATTTTATGTTATTTCAGTTTGCAAAATCTTTAGCTCCTAAAAAAAGACATTCTTATCAGTATAGCTTGCCAAAATAGCTCAGTTGTGAGAGCAATAGACTGAAGACCTTAAAATCCCTAGTACGATTGTGGGTTTCCACATGTTTGGGTGTTTGCAGTTTGTTATTCAGCAAAAAGAAATTTAGCAGCAGAAACTTTCATTTTCAGGTTTCGCCCTCTAGGACACTTGATGTTCTTTCAGTTTGCCTTATCTTAAACACCAAAAAAGACTTTCTAAACGTCAGACTTACACGCAATAGCTCTTTTGTGAGAGCATTAAACTGAAGATCTAAAGGTCCTGGGTTCGATCCCAGGATTCGGCATGTTTAGTTGCTGTATTTTTGTTACAGAATAGCAATTTACCAGCAGAATCTTTCATTATCAGGTGTTGTACATCAAGAACACTTAATGCTCTTTTTTTTTCCAGCCTAAAACCCCAAATACGGCTTGACATCTTTCACAATTAGCCGAAATTGCTCAGTTGGGAGAGCGTTAGACTGAAGATCTAAAGGTCCCTGGTTCGATCCCTGATTTCGGCATATTTAGTTGCTGTTTTTTTTGTTACAGAATAGCAATTTAGCAGCAGAAACTGCCGTGTTCAGGTTCTGGTCTTCAAGAACATTTCATGTTATTACAGTTTGCATTATTATTAGCCCCAATAAAAGAATTTCTTATTAGTAGAGCTTGGCGAAATAGCTCAGTTGTGACAACATTAGACTGAAGATCTAAGGGTGTCTTGTTCAATCCTGGGGTTTAGCATGGTTGGGTGTTTGCTTTTGCTACTGAATAGCAATTTAGCAGCAAAAACTGTTGTGTTCAGGTTTTGATCTTGAAAAGCATTTTATGTTATTTCAGTTTGCAAAATCTTTAGCTCCTAAAAAAAGACATTCTTATCAGTATAGCTTGCCAAAATTGCTCAGTTGTGAGAGCAATAGACTGAAGACCTTAAAATCCCTAGTACGATTGTGGGTTTCCACATGTTTGGGTGTTTGCAGTTTGTTATTCAGCAAAAAGAAATTTAGCAGCAGAAACTTTCATTTTCAGGTTTCGCCCTCTAGGACACTTGATGTTCTTTCAGTTTGCCTTATCTTAAACACCAAAAAAGACTTTCTAAACGTCAGACTTACACGCAATAGCTCTTTTGTGAGAGCATTAAACTGAAGATCTAAAGGTCCTGGGTTCGATCCCAGGATTTGGCATGTTTAGTTGCTGTATTTTTGTTACAGAATAGCAATTTACCAGCAGAATCTTTCATTATCAGGTGTTGTACATCAAGAACACTTAATGCTCTTTTTTTTCCCAGCCTAAAACCCCAAATACGGCTTGACATCTTTCACAATTAGCCGAAATAGCTCAGTTGGGAGAGCGTTAGACTGAAGATCTAAAGGTCCCTGGTTCGATCCCGGGTTTCGGCATATTTAGTTGCTGTTTTTTTTGTTACAGAATAGCAATTTAGCAGCAGAAACTGCCGTGTTCAGGTTCTGGTCTTCAAGAACATTTCATGTTATTACAGTTTGCATTATTATTAGCCCCAATAAAAGAATTTCTTATTAGTAGAGCTTGGCGAAATAGCTCAGTTGTGACAACATTAGACTGAAGATCTAAGGGTGTCTTGTTCAATCCTGGGGTTTAGCATGGTTGGGTGTTTGCTTTTGCTACTGAATAGCAATTTAGCAGCAAAAACTGTTGTGTTCAGGTTTTGATCTTGAAAAGCATTTTATGTTATTTCAGTTTGCAAAATCTTTAGCTCCTAAAAAAAGACATTCTTATCAGTATAGCTTGCCAAAATAGCTCAGTTGTGAGAGCAATAGACTGAAGACCTTAAAATCCCTAGTACGATTGTGGGTTTCCACATGTTTGGGTGTTTGCCGTTTGTTATTCAGCAAAAAGAAATTTAGCAGCAGAAACTTTCATTTTCAGGTTTCGCCCTCTAGGACACTTGATGTTCTTTCAGTTTGCCTTATCTTAAACACCAAAAAAGACTTTCTAAATGTCAGACTTACACGCAATAGCTCTTTTGTGAGAGCATTAAACTAAAGATCTAAAGGTCCTGGGTTCGATCCCAGGATTCGGCATGTTTAGTTGCTGTATTTTTGTTACAGAATAGCAATTTACCAGCAGAATCTTTCATTATCAGGTGTTGTACATCAAGAACACTTAATGCTCTTTTTTTTCCCAGCCTAAAACCCCAAATACGGCTTGACATCTTTCACAATTAGCCGAAATAGCTCAGTTGGGAGAGCGTTAGACTGAAGATCTAAAGGTCCCTGGTTCGATCCCGGGTTTCGGCATATTTAGTTGCTGTTTTTTTGTTACAGAATAGCAGTTTAGCAGCAGAAACTGCCGTGTTCAGGTTCTGGTCTTCAAGATCATTTCATGTTATTACAGTTTGCATTATTATTAGCCCCAATAAAAGAATTTCTTATTAGTAGAGCTTGGCGAAATAGCTCAGTTGTGAGAACATTAGACTGAAGATCTAAGGGTGTCTTGTTCAATCCTGGGGTTTAGCATGGTTGGGTGTTTGCTTTTGCTACTGAACAGCAATTTAGCAGCAAAAACTGTTGTTTTCAGTTTTTGATCTTGAAAAACATTTTATGTTATTTCAGTTTGCAAAATCTTTAGCTCCAAAAAAAGACATTTTTATCAGTATAGCTTGCCAAAATAGCTCAGTTGTGAGAGCAATAGACTGAAGACCTTAAAATCCCTAGTACGATCGTGGGTTTCCACATGTTTGGGTGTTTGCAGTTTGTTACTGAGTAGCAAGTCAGCAAAAAGAAATTTAGCAGCAGAAACTTTAATTTTCAGGTTTCGCCCTCTAGGACACTTGATGTTCTTTCAGTTTGCCTTATCTTAAACACCAAAAAAGACTTTCTAAACGTCAGACTTACACGCAATAGCTCTTTTGTGAGAGCATTAAACTGAAGATCTAAAGCTCCTGGGTTCGATCCCAGGATTCGGCATGTTTAGTTGCTGTATTTTTGTTACAGAATAGCAATTTACCAGCAGAATCTTTCATTATCAGGTGTTGTTCATCAAGAACACTTAGTGCTCTTTTTTTCCCAGCCTAAAACCCCAAATACGGCTTGACATCTTTCACAATTAGCCGAAATAGCTCAGTTGGGAGAGTGTTAAACTGAAGATATAAAGGTCCCTGATTTGATCCCGGGTTTCGGCATATTTAGTTGCTGTTTTTTTGTTACAGAATAGCAATTTAGCAGCAGAAACTGCCGTGTTCAGGTTCTGGTCTTCAAGTTCATTTCATGTTATTACAGTTTGCATTATTATTAGCCCCAATAAAATAATTTCTTATTAGTAGAGCTTGGCGAAATAGCTCAGTTGTGAGAACATTAGACTGAAGATCTAAGGGTGTCTTGTTCAATCCTGGGGTTTAGCATGGTTGGGTGTTTGCTTTTGCTACTGAATAGCAATTTAGCAGCAAAAACTGTTGTTTTCAGTTTTTGATCTTGAAAAACATTTTATGTTATTTCAGTTTGCAAAATCTTTAGCTCCAAAAAAAGACATTTTTATCAGTATAGCTTGCCAAAATAGCTCAGTTGTGAGAGCAATAGACTGAAGACCTTAAAATCCCTAGTACGATCGTGGGTTTCCACATGTTTGGGTGTTTGCAGTTTGTTACTGAGTAGCAAGTCAGCAAAAAGAAATTTAGCAGCAGAAACTTTAATTTTCAGGTTTCGCCCTCTAGGACACTTGATGTTCTTTCAGTTTGCCTTATCTTAAACACCAAAAAAGACTTTCTAAACGTCAGACTTACACGCAATAGCTCTTTTGTGAGAGCATTAAACTGAAGATCTAAAGCTCCTGGGTTCGATCCCAGGATTCGGCATGTTTAGTTGCTGTATTTTTGTTACAGAATAGCAATTTACCAGCAGAATCTTTCATTATCAGGTGTTGTTCATCAAGAACACTTAATGCTCTTTTTTTCCGAGCCTAAAACCCCAAATACGGCTTGACATCTTTCACAATTAGCCGAAATAGCTCAGTTGGGAGAGTGTTAGACTGAAGATATAAAGGTCCCTGGTTTGATCCCGGGTTTCGGCATATTTAGTTGCTGTTTTTTTTGTTACAGAATAGCAATTTAGCAGCAGAAACTGCCGTGTTCAGGTTCTGGTCTTCAAGTTCATTTCATGTTATTACAGTTTGCATTATTATTAGCCCCAATAAAAGAATTTCTTATTAGTAGAGCTTGGCGAAATAGCTCAGTTGTGAGAACATTAGACTGAAGATCTAAGGGTGTCTTGTTCAATCCTGGGGTTTAGCATGGTTGGGTGTTTGCTTTTGCTACTGAATAGCAATGTAGCAGCAAAAACTGTTGTTTTCATTTTTTGATCTTGAAAAACATTTTATGTTATTTCAGTTTGCAAAATCTTTAGCTCCAAAAAAAGACATTCTTATCAGTATAGCTTGCCAAAATAGCTCAGTTGTGAGAGCAATAGACTGAAGACCTTAAAATCCCTAGTACGATCGTGGGTTTCCACATGTTTGGGTGTTTGCATTTTGTTACTGAGTAGCAATTCAGCAAAAAGAAATTTAGCAGCAGAAACGTTTATTTTCAGGTTTCGCCCTTTAGGACACTTGATGTTCTTTCAGTTTGCCTTATCTTAAGCACCAAAAAAGACTTTCCAAATGTCAGACGTAGCTGCAATAGCTCATTTGGGAGAGCATTAGACTGAAGATCTATAAGTCCTTGGTTCGATCCCGGGTTTCGGCATGTTTAGTAGCTGTATTTTTGTTACAGAATAGCAATTTACCTGCAGAATCTTTCATTATAAGGTGTTGCTCTTCAAGAACACTTGATGCTCTTTTTTCCCCAACCTAAAACCCCAAATACGACTTGACATCTGTCACAATTAGCCGAAATAGCTCAGTTGGGAGAGCGTTAGACTGAAGATCTAAAGGTCCCTGGTTCGATCCCGGGTTTCGGCATATTTAGTTGCTGTTTTTTTTTGTTACAGAATAGCAATTTAGCAGCAGAAACTGCCGTGTTCAGGTTCTGGTCTTCAAGAACATTTCATGTTATTACAGTTTGCATTATTATTAGCCCCAATAAAAGAATTTCTTATTAGTAGAGCTTGGCGAAATAGCTCAGTTGTGACAACATTAGACTGAAGATCTAAGGGTGTCTTGTTCAATCCTGGGGTTTAGCATGGTTGGGTGTTTGCTTTTGCTACTGAATAGCAATTTAGCAGCAAAAACTGTTGTGTTCAGGTTTTGATCTTGAAAAGCATTTTATGTTATTTCAGTTTGCAAAATCTTTAGCTCCTAAAAAAAGACATTCTTATCAGTATAGCTTGCCAAAATAGCTCAGTTGTGAGAGCAATAGACTGAAGACCTTAAAATCCCTAGTACGATCGTGGGTTTCCACATGTTTGGGTGTTTGCAGTTTGTTATTCAGCAAAAAGAAATTTAGCAGCAGAAACTTTCATTTTCAGGTTTCGCCCTCTAGGACACTTGATGTTCTTTCAGTTTGCCTTATCTTAAACACCAAAAAAGACTTTCTAAACGTCAGACTTACACGCAATAGCTCTTTTGTGAGAGCATTAAACTGAAGATCTAAAGCTCCTGGGTTCGATCCCAGGATTCGGCATGTTTAGTTGCTGTATTTTTGTTACAGAATAGCAATTTACCAGCAGAATCTTTCATTATCAGGTGTTGTTCATCAAGAACACTTAATGCTCTTTTTTTCCCAGCCTAAAACCCCAAATACGGCTTGACATCTTTCACAATTAGCCGAAATAGCTCAGTTGGGAGAGTGTTAGACTGAAGATATAAAGGTCCCTGATTTGATCCCGGGTTTCGGCATATTTAGTTGCTGTTTTTTTGTTACAGAATAGCAATTTAGCAGCAGAAACTGCCGTGTTCAGGTTCTGGTCTTCAAGTTCATTTCATGTTATTACAGTTTGCATTATTATTAGCCCCAATAAAATAATTTCTTATTAGTAGAGCTTGGCGAAATAGCTCAGTTGTGAGAACATTAGACTGAAGATCTAAGGGTGTCTTGTTCAATCCTGGGGTTTAGCATGGTTGGGTGTTTGCTTTTGCTACTGAATAGCAATTTAGCAGCAAAAACTGTTGTTTTCAGTTTTTGATCTTGAAAAACATTTTATGTTATTTCAGTTTGCAAAATCTTTAGCTCCAAAAAAAGACATTTTTATCAGTATAGCTTGCCAAAATAGCTTAGTTGTGAGAGCAATAGACTGAAGACCTTAAAATCCCTAGTACGATCGTGGGTTTCCACATGTTTGGGTGTTTGCAGTTTGTAACTGAGTAGCAAGTCAGCAAAAAGAAATTTAGCAGCAGAAACTTTAATTTTCAGGTTTCGCCCTCTAGGACACTTGATGTTCTTTCAGTTTGCCTTATCTTAAACACCAAAAAAGACTTTCTAAACGTCAGACTTACACGCAATAGCTCTTTTGTGAGAGCATTAAACTGAAGATCTAAAGCTCCTGGGTTCGATCCCAGGATTCGGCATGTTTAGTTGCTGTATTTTTGTTACAGAATAGCAATTTACCAGCATAATCTTTCATTATCAGGTGTTGTACATCAAGAACACTTAATGCTCTTTTTTTTCCCAGCCTAAAACCCCAAATACGGCTTGACATCTTTCACAATTAGCCGAAATAGCTCAGTTGGGAGAGCGTTAGACTGAAGATCTAAAGGTCCCTGGTTCGATCCCGGGTTTCGGCATATTTAGTTGCTGTTTTTTTGTTACAGAATAGCAATTTAGCAGCAGAAACTGCCGTGTTCAGGTTCTGGTCTTCAAGATCATTTCATGTTATTACAGTTTGCATTATTATTAGCCCCAATAAAAGAATTTCTTATTAGTAGAGCTTGGCGAAATAGCTCAGTTGTGAGAACATTAGACTGAAGATCTAAGGGTGTCTTGTTCAATCCTGGGGTTTAGCATGGTTGGGTGTTTGCTTTTGCTACTGAATAGCAATTTAGCAGCAAAAACTGTTGTTTTCAGTTTTTGATCTTGAAAAACATTTTATGTTATTTCAGTTTGCAAAATCTTTAGCTCCAAAAAAAGACATTTTTATCAGTATAGCTTGCCAAAATAGCTCAGTTGTGAGAGCAATAGACTGAAGACCTTAAAATCCCTAGTACGATCGTGGGTTTCCACATGTTTGGGTGTTTGCAGTTTGTTACTGAGTAGCAAGTCAGCAAAAAGAAATTTAGCAGCAGAAACTTTAATTTTCAGGTTTCGCCCTCTAGGACACTTGATGTTCTTTCAGTTTGCCTTATCTTAAACACCAAAAAAGACTTTCTAAACGTCAGACTTACACGCAATAGCTCTTTTGTGAGAGCATTAAACTGAAGATCTAAAGCTCCTGGGTTCGATCCCAGGATTCGGCATGTTTAGTTGCTGTATTTTTGTTACAGAATAGCAATTTACCAGCAGAATCTTTCATTATCAGGTGTTGTTCATCAAGAACACTTAATGCTCTTTTTTTCCCAGCCTAAAACCCCAAATACGGCTTGACATCTTTCACAATTAGCCGAAATAGCTCAGTTGGGAGAGTGTTAGACTGAAGATATAAAGGTTCCTGGTTCGATCCCGGGTTTCGGCATATTTAGTTGCTGTTTTTTTGTTACAGAATAGCAATTTAGCAGCAGAAACTGCCGTGTTCAGGTTCTGGTCTTCAAGTTCATTTCATGTTATTACAGTTTGCATTATTATTAGCCCCAATAAAAGAATTTCTTATTAGTAGAGCTTGGCGAAATAGCTCAGTTGTGAGAACATTAGACTGAAGATCTAAGGGTGTCTTGTTCAATCCTGGGGTTTAGCATGGTTGGGTGTTTGCTTTTGCTACTGAATAGCAATGTAGCAGCAAAAACTGTTGTTTTCAGTTTTTGATCTTGAAAAACATTTTATGTTATTTCAGTTTGCAAAATCTTTAGCTCCAAAAAAAGACATTCTTATCAGTATAGCTTGCCAAAATAGCTCAGTTGTGAGAGCAATAGACTGAAGACCTTAAAATCCCTAGTACGATCGTGGGTTTCCACATGTTTGGGTGTTTGCATTTTGTTACTGAGTAGCAATTCAGCAAAAAGAAATTTAGCAGCAGAAACGTTTATTTTCTGGTTTCGCCCTCTAGGACACTTGATGTTCTTTCAGTTTGCCTTATCTTAAACACCAAAAAAGACTTTCCAAATGTCAGACGTAGCTGCAATAGCTCATTTGGGAGAGCATTAGACTGAAGATCTATAAGTCCCTGGTTCGATCCCGGGTTTCGGCATGTTTAGTAGCTGTATTTTTGTTACAGAATAGCAATTTACCAGCAGAATCTTTCATTATAAGGTGTTGCTCTTCAAGAACACTTGATGCTCTTTTTTTCCCAACCTAAAACCCCAAATACGACTTGACATCTGTCACAATTAGCCGAAATAGCTCAGTTGGGAGAGCGTTAGACTGAAGATCTAAAGGTCCCTGGTTCGATCCCGGATTTCGGCATATTTAGTTGCTGTTTTTTTTTGTTACAGAATAGCAATTTAGCAGCAGAAACTGCCGTGTTCAGGTTCTGGTCTTCAAGAACATTTCATGTTATTACAGTTTGCATTATTATTAGCCCCAATAAAAGAATTTCTTATTAGTAGAGCTTGGCGAAATAGCTCAGTTGTGACAACATTAGACTGAAGATCTAAGGGTGTCTTGTTCAATCCTGGGGTTTAGCATGGTTGGGTGTTTGCTTTTGCTACTGAATAGCAATTTAGCAGCAAAAACTGTTGTGTTCAGGTTTTGATCTTGAAAAGCATTTTATGTTATTTCAGTTTGCAAAATCTTTAGCTCCTAAAAAAAGACATTCTTATCAGTATAGCTTGCCAAAATAGCTCAGTTGTGAGAGCAATAGACTGAAGACCTTAAAATCCCTAGTACGATTGTGGGTTTCCACATGTTTGGGTGTTTGCAGTTTGTTATTCAGCAAAAAGAAATTTAGCAGCAGAAACTTTCATTTTCAGGTTTCGCCCTCTAGGACACTTGATGTTCTTTCAGTTTGCCTTATCTTAAACACCAAAAAAGACTTTCTAAACGTCAGACTTACACGCAATATCTCTTTTGTGAGAGCATTAAACTGAAGATCTAAAGGTCCTGGGTTCGATCCCAGGATTCGGCATGTTTAGTTGCTGTATTTTTGTTACAGAATAGCAATTTACCAGCAGAATCTTTCATTATCAGGTGTTGTACATCAAGAACACTTAATGCTCTTTTTTTCCCCAGCCTAAAACCCCAAATACGGCTTGACATCTTTCACAATTAGCCGAAATTGCTCAGTTGGGAGAGCGTTAGACTGAAGATCTAAAGGTCCCTGGTTCGATCCCGGGTTTCGGCATATTTAGTTGCTGTTTTTTTTGTTACAGAATAGCAATTTAGCAGCAGAAACTGCCGTGTTCAGGTTCTGGTCTTCAAGAACATTTCATGTTATTACAGTTTGCATTATTATTAGCCCCAATAAAAGAATTTCTTATTAGTAGAGCTTGGCGAAATAGCTCAGTTGTGACAACATTAGACTGAAGATCTAAGGGTGTCTTGTTCAATCCTGGGGTTTAGCATGGTTGGGTGTTTGCTTTTGCTACTGAATAGCAATTTAGCAGCAAAAACTGTTGTGTTCAGGTTTTGATCTTGAAAAGCATTTTATGTTATTTCAGTTTGCAAAATCTTTAGCTCCTAAAAAAAGACATTCTTATCAGTATAGCTTGCCAAAATTGCTCAGTTGTGAGAGCAATAGACTGAAGACCTTAAAATCCCTAGTACGATTGTGGGTTTCCACATGTTTGGGTGTTTGCAGTTTGTTATTCAGCAAAAAGAAATTTAGCAGCAGAAACTTTCATTTTCAGGTTTCGCCCTCTAGGACACTTGATGTTCTTTCAGTTTGCCTTATCTTAAACACCAAAAAAGACTTTCTAAACGTCAGACTTACACGCAATATCTCTTTTGTGAGAGCATTAAACTGAAGATCTAAAGGTCCTGGGTTCGATCCCAGGATTCGGCATGTTTAGTTGCTGTATTTTTGTTACAGAATAGCAATTTACCAGCAGAATCTTTCATTATCAGGTGTTGTACATCAAGAACACTTAATGCTCTTTTTTTCCCCAGCCTAAAACCCCAAATACGGCTTGACATCTTTCACAATTAGCCGAAATTGCTCAGTTGGGAGAGCGTTAGACTGAAGATCTAAAGGTCCCTGGTTCGATCCCGGGTTTCGGCATATTTAGTTGCTGTTTTTTTTGTTACAGAATAGCAATTTAGCAGCAGAAACTGCCGTGTTCAGGTTCTGGTCTTCAAGAACATTTCATGTTATTACAGTTTGCATTATTATTAGCCCCAATAAAAGAATTTCTTATTAGTAGAGCTTGGCGAAATAGCTCAGTTGTGACAACATTAGACTGAAGATCTAAGGGTGTCTTGTTCAATCCTGGGGTTTAGCATGGTTGGGTGTTTGCTTTTGCTACTGAATAGCAATTTAGCAGCAAAAACTGTTGTGTTCAGGTTTTGATCTTGAAAAGCATTTTATGTTATTTCAGTTTGCAAAATCTTTAGCTCCTAAAAAAAGACATTCTTATCAGTATAGCTTGCCAAAATTGCTCAGTTGTGAGAGCAATAGACTGAAGACCTTAAAATCCCTAGTACGATTGTGGGTTTCCACATGTTTGGGTGTTTGCAGTTTGTTATTCAGCAAAAAGAAATTTAGCAGCAGAAACTTTCATTTTCAGGTTTCGCCCTCTAGGACACTTGATGTTCTTTCAGTTTGCCTTATCTTAAACACCAAAAAAGACTTTCTAAATGTCAGACTTACACGCAATAGCTCTTTTGTGAGAGCATTAAACTAAAGATCTAAAGGTCCTGGGTTCGATCCCAGGATTCGGCATGTTTAGTTGCTGTATTTTTGTTACAGAATAGCAATTTACCAGCAGAATCTTTCATTATCAGGTGTTGTACATCAAGAACACTTAATGCTCTTTTTTTTCCCAGCCTAAAACCCCAAATACGGCTTGACATCTTTCACAATTAGCCGAAATAGCTCAGTTGGGAGAGCGTTAGACTGAAGATCTAAAGGTCCCTGGTTCGATCCCGGGTTTCGGCATATTTAGTTGCTGTTTTTTTGTTACAGAATAGCAGTTTAGCAGCAGAAACTGCCGTGTTCAGGTTCTGGTCTTCAAGATCATTTCATGTTATTACAGTTTGCATTATTATTAGCCCCAATAAAAGAATTTCTTATTAGTAGAGCTTGGCGAAATAGCTCAGTTGTGAGAACATTAGACTGAAGATCTAAGGGTGTCTTGTTCAATCCTGGGGTTTAGCATGGTTGGGTGTTTGCTTTTGCTACTGAACAGCAATTTAGCAGCAAAAACTGTTGTTTTCAGTTTTTGATCTTGAAAAACATTTTATGTTATTTCAGTTTGCAAAATCTTTAGCTCCAAAAAAAGACATTTTTATCAGTATAGCTTGCCAAAATAGCTCAGTTGTGAGAGCAATAGACTGAAGACCTTAAAATCCCTAGTACGATCGTGGGTTTCCACATGTTTGGGTGTTTGCAGTTTGTTACTGAGTAGCAAGTCAGCAAAAAGAAATTTAGCAGCAGAAACTTTAATTTTCAGGTTTCGCCCTCTAGGACACTTGATGTTCTTTCAGTTTGCCTTATCTTAAACACCAAAAAAGACTTTCTAAACGTCAGACTTACACGCAATAGCTCTTTTGTGAGAGCATTAAACTGAAGATCTAAAGCTCCTGGGTTCGATCCCAGGATTCGGCATGTTTAGTTGCTGTATTTTTGTTACAGAATAGCAATTTACCAGCAGAATCTTTCATTATCAGGTGTTGTTCATCAAGAACACTTAGTGCTCTTTTTTTCCCAGCCTAAAACCCCAAATACGGCTTGACATCTTTCACAATTAGCCGAAATAGCTCAGTTGGGAGAGTGTTAAACTGAAGATATAAAGGTCCCTGATTTGATCCCGGGTTTCGGCATATTTAGTTGCTGTTTTTTTGTTACAGAATAGCAATTTAGCAGCAGAAACTGCCGTGTTCAGGTTCTGGTCTTCAAGTTCATTTCATGTTATTACAGTTTGCATTATTATTAGCCCCAATAAAATAATTTCTTATTAGTAGAGCTTGGCGAAATAGCTCAGTTGTGAGAACATTAGACTGAAGATCTAAGGGTGTCTTGTTCAATCCTGGGGTTTAGCATGGTTGGGTGTTTGCTTTTGCTACTGAATAGCAATTTAGCAGCAAAAACTGTTGTTTTCAGTTTTTGATCTTGAAAAACATTTTATGTTATTTCAGTTTGCAAAATCTTTAGCTCCAAAAAAAGACATTTTTATCAGTATAGCTTGCCAAAATAGCTCAGTTGTGAGAGCAATAGACTGAAGACCTTAAAATCCCTAGTACGATCGTGGGTTTCCACATGTTTGGGTGTTTGCAGTTTGTTACTGAGTAGCAAGTCAGCAAAAAGAAATTTAGCAGCAGAAACTTTAATTTTCAGGTTTCGCCCTCTAGGACACTTGATGTTCTTTCAGTTTGCCTTATCTTAAACACCAAAAAAGACTTTCTAAACGTCAGACTTACACGCAATAGCTCTTTTGTGAGAGCATTAAACTGAAGATCTAAAGCTCCTGGGTTCGATCCCAGGATTCGGCATGTTTAGTTGCTGTATTTTTGTTACAGAATAGCAATTTACCAGCAGAATCTTTCATTATCAGGTGTTGTTCATCAAGAACACTTAATGCTCTTTTTTTCCGAGCCTAAAACCCCAAATACGGCTTGACATCTTTCACAATTAGCCGAAATAGCTCAGTTGGGAGAGTGTTAGACTGAAGATATAAAGGTCCCTGGTTTGATCCCGGGTTTCGGCATATTTAGTTGCTGTTTTTTTTGTTACAGAATAGCAATTTAGCAGCAGAAACTGCCGTGTTCAGGTTCTGGTCTTCAAGTTCATTTCATGTTATTACAGTTTGCATTATTATTAGCCCCAATAAAAGAATTTCTTATTAGTAGAGCTTGGCGAAATAGCTCAGTTGTGAGAACATTAGACTGAAGATCTAAGGGTGTCTTGTTCAATCCTGGGGTTTAGCATGGTTGGGTGTTTGCTTTTGCTACTGAATAGCAATGTAGCAGCAAAAACTGTTGTTTTCATTTTTTGATCTTGAAAAACATTTTATGTTATTTCAGTTTGCAAAATCTTTAGCTCCAAAAAAAGACATTCTTATCAGTATAGCTTGCCAAAATAGCTCAGTTGTGAGAGCAATAGACTGAAGACCTTAAAATCCCTAGTACGATCGTGGGTTTCCACATGTTTGGGTGTTTGCATTTTGTTACTGAGTAGCAATTCAGCAAAAAGAAATTTAGCAGCAGAAACGTTTATTTTCAGGTTTCGCCCTTTAGGACACTTGATGTTCTTTCAGTTTGCCTTATCTTAAGCACCAAAAAAGACTTTCCAAATGTCAGACGTAGCTGCAATAGCTCATTTGGGAGAGCATTAGACTGAAGATCTATAAGTCCTTGGTTCGATCCCGGGTTTCGGCATGTTTAGTAGCTGTATTTTTGTTACAGAATAGCAATTTACCTGCAGAATCTTTCATTATAAGGTGTTGCTCTTCAAGAACACTTGATGCTCTTTTTTCCCCAACCTAAAACCCCAAATACGACTTGACATCTGTCACAATTAGCCGAAATAGCTCAGTTGGGAGAGCGTTAGACTGAAGATCTAAAGGTCCCTGGTTCGATCCCGGGTTTCGGCATATTTAGTTGCTGTTTTTTTTTGTTACAGAATAGCAATTTAGCAGCAGAAACTGCCGTGTTCAGGTTCTGGTCTTCAAGAACATTTCATGTTATTACAGTTTGCATTATTATTAGCCCCAATAAAAGAATTTCTTATTAGTAGAGCTTGGCGAAATAGCTCAGTTGTGACAACATTAGACTGAAGATCTAAGGGTGTCTTGTTCAATCCTGGGGTTTAGCATGGTTGGGTGTTTGCTTTTGCTACTGAATAGCAATTTAGCAGCAAAAACTGTTGTGTTCAGGTTTTGATCTTGAAAAGCATTTTATGTTATTTCAGTTTGCAAAATCTTTAGCTCCTAAAAAAAGACATTCTTATCAGTATAGCTTGCCAAAATAGCTCAGTTGTGAGAGCAATAGACTGAAGACCTTAAAATCCCTAGTACGATCGTGGGTTTCCACATGTTTGGGTGTTTGCAGTTTGTTATTCAGCAAAAAGAAATTTAGCAGCAGAAACTTTCATTTTCAGGTTTCGCCCTCTAGGACACTTGATGTTCTTTCAGTTTGCCTTATCTTAAACACCAAAAAAGACTTTCTAAACGTCAGACTTACACGCAATAGCTCTTTTGTGAGAGCATTAAACTGAAGATCTAAAGCTCCTGGGTTCGATCCCAGGATTCGGCATGTTTAGTTGCTGTATTTTTGTTACAGAATAGCAATTTACCAGCAGAATCTTTCATTATCAGGTGTTGTTCATCAAGAACACTTAATGCTCTTTTTTTCCCAGCCTAAAACCCCAAATACGGCTTGACATCTTTCACAATTAGCCGAAATAGCTCAGTTGGGAGAGTGTTAGACTGAAGATATAAAGGTCCCTGATTTGATCCCGGGTTTCGGCATATTTAGTTGCTGTTTTTTTGTTACAGAATAGCAATTTAGCAGCAGAAACTGCCGTGTTCAGGTTCTGGTCTTCAAGTTCATTTCATGTTATTACAGTTTGCATTATTATTAGCCCCAATAAAATAATTTCTTATTAGTAGAGCTTGGCGAAATAGCTCAGTTGTGAGAACATTAGACTGAAGATCTAAGGGTGTCTTGTTCAATCCTGGGGTTTAGCATGGTTGGGTGTTTGCTTTTGCTACTGAATAGCAATTTAGCAGCAAAAACTGTTGTTTTCAGTTTTTGATCTTGAAAAACATTTTATGTTATTTCAGTTTGCAAAATCTTTAGCTCCAAAAAAAGACATTTTTATCAGTATAGCTTGCCAAAATAGCTTAGTTGTGAGAGCAATAGACTGAAGACCTTAAAATCCCTAGTACGATCGTGGGTTTCCACATGTTTGGGTGTTTGCAGTTTGTAACTGAGTAGCAAGTCAGCAAAAAGAAATTTAGCAGCAGAAACTTTAATTTTCAGGTTTCGCCCTCTAGGACACTTGATGTTCTTTCAGTT
This sequence comes from Pseudophryne corroboree, assembly GCF_028390025.1. Classification (NCBI taxonomy): domain Eukaryota; kingdom Metazoa; phylum Chordata; class Amphibia; order Anura; family Myobatrachidae; genus Pseudophryne; species Pseudophryne corroboree. Next base: position 197,301,536 of record NC_086447.1, on the reverse strand, counting down.
TGCCTTATCTTAAACACCAAAAAAGACTTTCTAAACGTCAGACTTACACGCAATAGCTCTTTTGTGAGAGCATTAAACTGAAGATCTAAAGGTCCTGGGTTCGATCCCAGGATTCGGCATGTTTAGTTGCTGTATTTTTGTTACAGAATAGCAATTTACCAGCATAATCTTTCATTATCAGGTGTTGTACATCAAGAACACTTAATGCTCTTTTTTTTCCCAGCCTAAAACCCCAAATACGGCTTGACATCTTTCACAATTAGCCGAAATAGCTCAGTTGGGAGAGCGTTAGACTGAAGATCTAAAGGTCCCTGGTTCGATCCCGGGTTTCGGCATATTTAGTTGCTGTTTTTTTGTTACAGAATAGCAATTTAGCAGCAGAAACTGCCGTGTTCAGGTTCTGGTCTTCAAGATCATTTCATGTTATTACAGTTTGCATTATTATTAGCCCCAATAAAAGAATTTCTTATTAGTAGAGCTTGGCGAAATAGCTCAGTTGTGAGAACATTAGACTGAAGATCTAAGGGTGTCTTGTTCAATCCTGGGGTTTAGCATGGTTGGGTGTTTGCTTTTGCTACTGAATAGCAATTTAGCAGCAAAAACTGTTGTTTTCAGTTTTTGATCTTGAAAAACATTTTATGTTATTTCAGTTTGCAAAATCTTTAGCTCCAAAAAAAGACATTTTTATCAGTATAGCTTGCCAAAATAGCTCAGTTGTGAGAGCAATAGACTGAAGACCTTAAAATCCCTAGTACGATCGTGGGTTTCCACATGTTTGGGTGTTTGCAGTTTGTTACTGAGTAGCAAGTCAGCAAAAAGAAATTTAGCAGCAGAAACTTTAATTTTCAGGTTTCGCCCTCTAGGACACTTGATGTTCTTTCAGTTTGCCTTATCTTAAACACCAAAAAAGACTTTCTAAACGTCAGACTTACACGCAATAGCTCTTTTGTGAGAGCATTAAACTGAAGATCTAAAGCTCCTGGGTTCGATCCCAGGATTCGGCATGTTTAGTTGCTGTATTTTTGTTACAGAATAGCAATTTACCAGCAGAATCTTTCATTATCAGGTGTTGTTCATCAAGAACACTTAATGCTCTTTTTTTCCCAGCCTAAAACCCCAAATACGGCTTGACATCTTTCACAATTAGCCGAAATAGCTCAGTTGGGAGAGTGTTAGACTGAAGATATAAAGGTTCCTGGTTCGATCCCGGGTTTCGGCATATTTAGTTGCTGTTTTTTTGTTACAGAATAGCAATTTAGCAGCAGAAACTGCCGTGTTCAGGTTCTGGTCTTCAAGTTCATTTCATGTTATTACAGTTTGCATTATTATTAGCCCCAATAAAAGAATTTCTTATTAGTAGAGCTTGGCGAAATAGCTCAGTTGTGAGAACATTAGACTGAAGATCTAAGGGTGTCTTGTTCAATCCTGGGGTTTAGCATGGTTGGGTGTTTGCTTTTGCTACTGAATAGCAATGTAGCAGCAAAAACTGTTGTTTTCAGTTTTTGATCTTGAAAAACATTTTATGTTATTTCAGTTTGCAAAATCTTTAGCTCCAAAAAAAGACATTCTTATCAGTATAGCTTGCCAAAATAGCTCAGTTGTGAGAGCAATAGACTGAAGACCTTAAAATCCCTAGTACGATCGTGGGTTTCCACATGTTTGGGTGTTTGCATTTTGTTACTGAGTAGCAATTCAGCAAAAAGAAATTTAGCAGCAGAAACGTTTATTTTCTGGTTTCGCCCTCTAGGACACTTGATGTTCTTTCAGTTTGCCTTATCTTAAACACCAAAAAAGACTTTCCAAATGTCAGACGTAGCTGCAATAGCTCATTTGGGAGAGCATTAGACTGAAGATCTATAAGTCCCTGGTTCGATCCCGGGTTTCGGCATGTTTAGTAGCTGTATTTTTGTTACAGAATAGCAATTTACCAGCAGAATCTTTCATTATAAGGTGTTGCTCTTCAAGAACACTTGATGCTCTTTTTTTCCCAACCTAAAACCCCAAATACGACTTGACATCTGTCACAATTAGCCGAAATAGCTCAGTTGGGAGAGCGTTAGACTGAAGATCTAAAGGTCCCTGGTTCGATCCCGGGTTTCGGCATATTTAGTTGCTGTTTTTTTTTGTTACAGAATAGCAATTTAGCAGCAGAAACTGCCGTGTTCAGGTTCTGGTCTTCAAGAACATTTCATGTTATTACAGTTTGCATTATTATTAGCCCCAATAAAAGAATTTCTTATTAGTAGAGCTTGGCGAAATAGCTCAGTTGTGACAACATTAGACTGAAGATCTAAGGGTGTCTTGTTCAATCCTGGGGTTTAGCATGGTTGGGTGTTTGCTTTTGCTACTGAATAGCAATTTAGCAGCAAAAACTGTTGTGTTCAGGTTTTGATCTTGAAAAGCATTTTATGTTATTTCAGTTTGCAAAATCTTTAGCTCCTAAAAAAAGACATTCTTATCAGTATAGCTTGCCAAAATAGCTCAGTTGTGAGAGCAATAGACTGAAGACCTTAAAATCCCTAGTACGATTGTGGGTTTCCACATGTTTGGGTGTTTGCAGTTTGTTATTCAGCAAAAAGAAATTTAGCAGCAGAAACTTTCATTTTCAGGTTTCGCCCTCTAGGACACTTGATGTTCTTTCAGTTTGCCTTATCTTAAACACCAAAAAAGACTTTCTAAACGTCAGACTTACACGCAATATCTCTTTTGTGAGAGCATTAAACTGAAGATCTAAAGGTCCTGGGTTCGATCCCAGGATTCGGCATGTTTAGTTGCTGTATTTTTGTTACAGAATAGCAATTTACCAGCAGAATCTTTCATTATCAGGTGTTGTACATCAAGAACACTTAATGCTCTTTTTTTCCCCAGCCTAAAACCCCAAATACGGCTTGACATCTTTCACAATTAGCCGAAATTGCTCAGTTGGGAGAGCGTTAGACTGAAGATCTAAAGGTCCCTGGTTCGATCCCGGGTTTCGGCATATTTAGTTGCTGTTTTTTTTGTTACAGAATAGCAATTTAGCAGCAGAAACTGCCGTGTTCAGGTTCTGGTCTTCAAGAACATTTCATGTTATTACAGTTTGCATTATTATTAGCCCCAATAAAAGAATTTCTTATTAGTAGAGCTTGGCGAAATAGCTCAGTTGTGACAACATTAGACTGAAGATCTAAGGGTGTCTTGTTCAATCCTGGGGTTTAGCATGGTTGGGTGTTTGCTTTTGCTACTGAATAGCAATTTAGCAGCAAAAACTGTTGTGTTCAGGTTTTGATCTTGAAAAGCATTTTATGTTATTTCAGTTTGCAAAATCTTTAGCTCCTAAAAAAAGACATTCTTATCAGTATAGCTTGCCAAAATTGCTCAGTTGTGAGAGCAATAGACTGAAGACCTTAAAATCCCTAGTACGATTGTGGGTTTCCACATGTTTGGGTGTTTGCAGTTTGTTATTCAGCAAAAAGAAATTTAGCAGCAGAAACTTTCATTTTCAGGTTTCGCCCTCTAGGACACTTGATGTTCTTTCAGTTTGCCTTATCTTAAACACCAAAAAAGACTTTCTAAACGTCAGACTTACACGCAATATCTCTTTTGTGAGAGCATTAAACTGAAGATCTAAAGGTCCTGGGTTCGATCCCAGGATTCGGCATGTTTAGTTGCTGTATTTTTGTTACAGAATAGCAATTTACCAGCAGAATCTTTCATTATCAGGTGTTGTACATCAAGAACACTTAATGCTCTTTTTTTCCCCAGCCTAAAACCCCAAATACGGCTTGACATCTTTCACAATTAGCCGAAATTGCTCAGTTGGGAGAGCGTTAGACTGAAGATCTAAAGGTCCCTGGTTCGATCCCGGGTTTCGGCATATTTAGTTGCTGTTTTTTTTGTTACAGAATAGCAATTTAGCAGCAGAAACTGCCGTGTTCAGGTTCTGGTCTTCAAGAACATTTCATGTTATTACAGTTTGCATTATTATTAGCCCCAATAAAAGAATTTCTTATTAGTAGAGCTTGGCGAAATAGCTCAGTTGTGACAACATTAGACTGAAGATCTAAGGGTGTCTTGTTCAATCCTGGGGTTTAGCATGGTTGGGTGTTTGCTTTTGCTACTGAATAGCAATTTAGCAGCAAAAACTGTTGTGTTCAGGTTTTGATCTTGAAAAGCATTTTATGTTATTTCAGTTTGCAAAATCTTTAGCTCCTAAAAAAAGACATTCTTATCAGTATAGCTTGCCAAAATTGCTCAGTTGTGAGAGCAATAGACTGAAGACCTTAAAATCCCTAGTACGATTGTGGGTTTCCACATGTTTGGGTGTTTGCAGTTTGTTATTCAGCAAAAAGAAATTTAGCAGCAGAAACTTTCATTTTCAGGTTTCGCCCTCTAGGACACTTGATGTTCTTTCAGTTTGCCTTATCTTAAACACCAAAAAAGACTTTCTAAACGTCAGACTTACACGCAATAGCTCTTTTGTGAGAGCATTAAACTGAAGATCTAAAGGTCCTGGGTTCGATCCCAGGATTCGGCATGTTTAGTTGCTGTATTTTTGTTACAGAATAGCAATTTACCAGCAGAATCTTTCATTATCAGGTGTTGTACATCAAGAACACTTAATGCTCTTTTTTTTCCCAGCCTAAAACCCCAAATACGGCTTGACATCTTTCACAATTAGCCGAAATAGCTCAGTTGGGAGAGCGTTAGACTGAAGATCTAAAGGTCCCTGGCTCGATCCCGGGTTTCGGCATATTTAGTTGCTGTTTTTTTTGTTACAGAATAGCAATTTAGCAGCAGAAACTGCCGTGTTCAGGTTCTGGTCTTCAAGAACATTTCATGTTATTACAGTTTGCATTATTATTAGCCCCAATAAAAGAATTTCTTATTAGTAGAGCTTGGCGAAATAGCTCAGTTGTGACAACATTAGACTGAAGATCTAAGGGTGTCTTGTTCAATCCTGGGGTTTAGCATGGTTGGGTGTTTGCTTTTGCTACTGAATAGCAATTTAGCAGCAAAAACTGTTGTGTTCAGGTTTTGATCTTGAAAAGCATTTTATGTTATTTCAGTTTGCAAAATCTTTAGCTCCTAAAAAAAGACATTCTTATCAGTATAGCTTGCCAAAATAGCTAAGTTGTGAGAGCAATAGACTGAAGACCTTAAAATCCCTAGTACGACTGTGGGTTTCCACATGTTTGGGTGTTTGCAGTTTGTTATTCAGCAAAAAGAAATTTAGCAGCAGAAACTTTCATTTTCAGGTTTCGCCCTCTAGGACACTTGATGTTCTTTCAGTTTGCCTTATCTTAAACACCAAAAAAGACTTTCTAAACGTCAGACTTACACGCAATAGCTCTTTTGTGAGAGCATTAAACTAAAGATCTAAAGGTCCTGGGTTCGATCCCAGGATTCGGCATGTTTAGTTGCTGTATTTTTGTTACAGAATAGCAATTTACCAGCAGAATCTTTCATTATCAGGTGTTGTACATCAAGAACACTTAATGCTCTTTTTTTCCCAGCCTAAAACCCCAAATACGGCTTGACATCTTTCACAATTAGCCGAAATAGCTCAGTTGGGAGAGCGTTAGACTGAAGATCTAAAGGTCCCTGGTTAGATCCCGGGTTTCGGCATATTTAGTTGCTGTTTTTTTTGTTACAGAATAGCAATTTAGCAGCAGAAACTGCCGTGTTCAGGTTCTGGTCTTCAAGAACATTTCATGTTATTACAGTTTGCATTATTATTAGCCCCAATAAAAGAATTTCTTATTAGTAGAGCTTGGCGAAATAGCTCAGTTGTGACAACATTAGACTGAAGATCTAAGGGTGTCTTGTTCAATCCTGGGGTTTAGCATGGTTGGGTGTTTGCTTTTGCTACTGAATAGCAATTTAGCAGCAAAAACTGTTGTGTTCAGGTTTTGATCTTGAAAAGCATTTTATGTTATTTCAGTTTGCAAAATCTTTAGCTCCTAAAAAAAGACATTCTTATCAGTATAGCTTGCCAAAATAGCTCAGTTGTGAGAGCAATAGACTGAAGACCTTAAAATCCCTAGTACGATTGTGGGTTTCCACATGTTTGGGTGTTTGCAGTTTGTTATTCAGCAAAAAGAAATTTAGCAGCAGAAACTTTCATTTTCAGGTTTCGCCCTCTAGGACACTTGATGTTCTTTCAGTTTGCCTTATCTTAAACACCAAAAAAGACTTTCTAAACGTCAGACTTACACGCAATAGCTCTTTTGTGAGAGCATTAAACTAAAGATCTAAAGGTCCTGGGTTCGATCCCAGGATTCGGCATGTTTAGTTGCTGTATTTTTGTTACAGAATAGCAATTTACCAGCAGAATCTTTCATTATCAGGTGTTGTACATCAAGAACACTTAATGCTCTTTTTTTCCCCAGCCTAAAACCCCAAATACGGCTTGACATCTTTCACAATTAGCCGAAATAGCTCAGTTGGGAGAGCGTTAGACTGAAGATCTAAAGGTCCCTGGTTTGATCCCGGGTTTCGGCATATTTAGTTGCTGTTTTTTTGTTACAGAATAGCAGTTTAGCAGCAGAAACTGCCGTGTTCAGGTTCTGGTCTTCAAGATCATTTCATGTTATTACAGTTTGCATTATTATTAGCCCCAATAAAAGAATTTCTTATTAGTAGAGCTTGGCGAAATAGCTCAGTTGTGAGAACATTAGACTGAAGATCTAAGGGTGTCTTGTTCAATCCTGGGGTTTAGCATGGTTGGGTGTTTGCTTTTGCTACTGAATAGCAATTTAGCAGCAAAAACTGTTATTTTCAGTTTTTGATCTTGAAAAACATTTTATGTTATTTCAGTTTGCAAAATCTTTAGCTCCAAAAAAAGACATTTTTATCAGTATAGCTTGCCAAAATAGCTCAGTTGTGAGAGCAATAGACTGAAGACCTTAAAATCCCTAGTACGATCGTGGGTTTCCACATGTTTGGGTGTTTGCAGTTTGTTACTGAGTAGCAAGTCAGCAAAAAGAAATTTAGCAGCAGAAACTTTAATTTTCAGGTTTCGCCCTCTAGGACACTTGATGTTCTTTCAGTTTGCCTTATCTTAAACACCAAAAAAGACTTTCTAAACGTCAGACTTACACGCAATAGCTCTTTTGTGAGAGCATTAAACTGAAGATCTAAAGCTCCTGGGTTCGATCCCAGGATTCGGCATGTTTAGTTGCTGTATTTTTGTTACAGAATAGCAATTTACCAGCAGAATCTTTCATTATCAGGTGTTGTTCATCAAGAACGCTTAATGCTCTTTTTTTCCCAGCCTAAAACCCCAAATACGGCTTGACATCTTTCACAATTAGCCGAAATAGCTCAGTTGGGAGAGTGTTAAACTGAAGATATAAAGGTCCCTGATTTGATCCCGGGTTTCGGCATATTTAGTTGCTGTTTTTTTGTTACAGAATAGCAATTTAGCAGCAGAAACTGCCGTGTTCAGGTTCTGGTCTTCAAGTTCATTTCATGTTATTACAGTTTGCATTATTATTAGCCCCAATAAAATAATTTCTTATTAGTAGAGCTTGGCGAAATAGCTCAGTTGTGAGAACATTAGACTGAAGATCTAAGGGTGTCTTGTTCAATCCTGGGGTTTAGCATGGTTGGGTGTTTGCTTTTGCTACTGAATAGCAATTTAGCAGCAAAAACTGTTGTTTTCAGTTTTTGATCTTGAAAAACATTTTATGTTATTTCAGTTTGCAAAATCTTTAGCTCCAAAAAAAGACATTTTTATCAGTATAGCTTGCCAAAATAGCTCAGTTGTGAGAGCAATAGACTGAAGACCTTAAAATCCCTAGTACGATCGTGGGTTTCCACATGTTTGGGTGTTTGCAGTTTGTTACTGAGTAGCAAGTCAGCAAAAAGAAATTTAGCAGCAGAAACTTTAATTTTCAGGTTTCGCCCTCTAGGACACTTGATGTTCTTTCAGTTTGCCTTATCTTAAACACCAAAAAAGACTTTCTAAACGTCAGACTTACACGCAATAGCTCTTTTGTGAGAGCATTAAACTGAAGATCTAAAGCTCCTGGGTTCGATCCCAGGATTCGGCATGTTTAGTTGCTGTATTTTTGTTACAGAATAGCAATTTACCAGCAGAATCTTTCATTATCAGGTGTTGTACATCAAGAACACTTAATGCTCTTTTTTTTCCCAGCCTAAAACCCCAAATACGGCTTGACATCTTTCACAATTAGCCGAAATAGCTCAGTTGGGAGAGCGTTAGACTGAAGATCTAAAGGTCCCTGGTTCGATCCCGGGTTTCGGCATATTTAGTTGCTGTTTTTTTTTGTTACAGAATAGCAATTTAGCAGCAGAAACTGCCGTGTTCAGGTTCTGGTCTTCAAGAACATTTCATGTTATTACAGTTTGCATTATTATTAGCCCCAATAAAAGAATTTCTTATTAGTAGAGCTTGGCGAAATAGCTCAGTTGTGACAACATTAGACTGAAGATCTAAGGGTGTCTTGTTCAATCCTGGGGTTTAGCATGGTTGGGTGTTTGCTTTTGCTACTGAATAGCAATTTAGCAGCAAAAACTGTTGTGTTCAGGTTTTGATCTTGAAAAGCATTTTATGTTATTTCAGTTTGCAAAATCTTTAGCTCCTAAAAAAAGACATTCTTATCAGTATAGCTTGCCAAAATAGCTCAGTTGTGAGAGCAATAGACTGAAGACCTTAAAATCCCTAGTACGATTGTGGGTTTCCACATGTTTGGGTGTTTGCAGTTTGTAATTCAGCAAAAAGAAATTTAGCAGCAGAAACTTTCATTTTCAGGTTTCGCCCTCTAGGACACTTGATGTTCTTTCAGTTTGCCTTATCTTAAACACCAAAAAAGACTTTCTAAACGTCAGACTTACACGCAATAGCTCTTTTGTGAGAGCATTAAACTAAAGATCTAAAGGTCATGGGTTCGATCCCAGGATTCGGCATGTTTAGTTGCTGTATTTTTGTTACAGAATAGCAATTTACCAGCAGAATCTTTCATTATCAGGTGTTGTTCATCAAGAACACTTAATGCTCTTTTTTTCCCCAGCCTAAAACCCCAAATACGGCTTGACATCTTTCACAATTAGCCGAAATAGCTCAGTTGGGAGAGCGTTAGACTGAAGATCTAAAGGTCCCTGCTTCGATCCCGGGTTTCGGCATATTTAGTTGCTGTTTTTTTGTTACAGAATAGCAGTTTAGCAGCAGAAACTGCCGTGTTCAGGTTCTGGTCTTCAAGATCATTTCATGTTATTACAGTTTGCATTATTATTAGCCCCAATAAAAGAATTTCTTATTAGTAGAGCTTGGCGAAATAGCTCAGTTGTGAGAACATTAGACTGAAGATCTAAGGGTGTCTTGTTCAATCCTGGGGTTTAGCATGGTTGGGTGTTTGCTTTTGCTACTAAATAGCAATTTAGCAGCAAAAACTGTTGTTTTCAGTTTTTGATCTTGAAAAACATTTTATGTTATTTCAGTTTGCAAAATCTTTAGCTCCAAAAAAAGACATTCTTATCAGTATAGCTTGCCAAAATAGCTCAGTTGTGAGAGCAATAGACTGAAGACCTTAAAATCCCTAGTACGATCGTGGGTTTCCACATGTTTGGGTGTTTGCATTTTGTTACTGAGTAGCAATTCAGCAAAAAGAAATTTAGCAGCAGAAACGTTTATTTTCAGGTTTCGCCCTCTAGGACACTTGATGTTCTTTCAGTTTGCCTTATCTTAAACACCAAAAAAGACTTTCCAAATGTCAGACGTAGCTGCAATAGCTCATTTGGGAGAGCATTAGACTGAAGATCTATAAGTCCCTGGTTCGATCCCGGGTTTCGGCATGTTTAGTAGCTGTATTTTTGTTACAGAATAGCAATTTACCAGCAGAATCTTTCATTATAAGGTGTTGCTCTTCAAGAACACTTGATGCTCTTTTTTTCCCAACCTAAAACCCCAAATACGACTTGACATCTGTCACAATTAGCCGAAATAGCTCAGTTGGGAGAGCGTTAGACTGAAGATCTAAAGGTCCCTGGTTCGATCCCGGGTTTCGGCATATTTAGTTGCTGTTTTTTTTTGTTACAGAATAGCAATTTAGCAGCAGAAACTGCCGTGTTCAGGTTCTAGTCTTCAAGAACATTTCATGTTATTACAGTTTGCATTATTATTAGCCCCAATAAAAGAATTTTTTATTAGTAGAGCTTGGCGAAATAGCTCAGTTGTGACAACATTAGACTGAAGATCTAAGGGTGTCTTGTTCAATCCTGGGGTTTAGCATGGTTGGGTGTTTGCTTTTGCTACTGAATAGCAATTTAGCAGCAAAAACTGTTGTGTTCAGGTTTTGATCTTGAAAAGCATTTTATGTTATTTCAGTTTGCAAAATCTTTATCTCCTAAAAAAAGACATTCTTATCAGTATAGCTTGCCAAAATAGCTCAGTTGTGAGAGCAATAGACTGAAGACCTTAAAATCCCTAGTACGATTGTGGGTTTCCACATGTTTGGGTGTTTGCAGTTTGTTATTCAGCAAAAAGAAATTTAGCAGCAGAAACTTTCATTTTCAGGTTTCGCCCTCTAGGACACTTGATGTTCTTTCAGTTTGCCTTATCTTAAACACCAAAAAAGACTTTCTAAACGTCAGACTTACACGCAATAGCTCTTTTGTGAGAGCATTAAACTGAAGATCTAAAGGTCCTGGGTTCGATCCCAGGATTCGGCATGTTTAGTTGCTGTATTTTTGTTACAGAATAGCAATTTACCAGCAGAATCTTTCATTATCAGGAGTTGTACATCAAGAACACTTAATGCTCTTTTTTTCCCCAGCCTAAAACTCCAAATACGGCTTGACATCTTTCACAATTAGCCGAAATAGCTCAGTTGGGAGAGTGTTAGACTGAAGATCTAAAGGTCCCTGGTTCGATCCCGGGTTTCGGCATATTTAGTTGCTGTTTTTTTTGTTACAGAATAGCAATTTAGCAGCAGAAACTGCCGTGTTCAGGTTCTGGTCTTCAAGAACATTTCATGTTATTACAGTTTGCATTATTATTAGCCCCAATAAAAGAATTTCTTATTAGTAGAGCTTGGCGAAATAGCTCAGTTGTGAGAACATTAGACTGAAGATCTAAGGGTGTCTTGTTCAATCCTGGGGTTTAGCATGGTTGGGTGTTTGCTTTTGCTACTGAATAGCAATTTAGCAGCAAAAACTGTTGTTTTCAGTTTTTGATCTTGAAAAACATTTTATGTTATTTCAGTTTGCAAAATCTTTAGCTCCAAAAAAAGACATTTTTATCAGTATAGCTTGCCAAAATAGCTCAGTTGTGAGAGCAATAGACTGAAGACCTTAAAATCCCTAGTACGATTGTGGGTTTCCACATGTTTGGGTGTTTGCAGTTTGTTATTCAGCAAAAAGAAATTTAGCAGCAGAAACTTTCATTTTCAGGTTTCGCCCTCTAGGACACTTGATGTTCTTTCAGTTTGCCTTATCTTAAACACCAAAAAAGACTTTCTAAACGTCAGACTTACACGCAATAACTCTTTTGTGAGAGCATTAAATTGAAGATCTAAAGGTACTTGGTTCGATCCCAGGATTCGGCATGTTTAGTTGCTGTATTTTTGTTACAGAATAGCAATTTACCAGCAGAATCTTTCATTATCAGGTGTTGTACATCAAGAACACTTAATGCTCTTTTTTTTCCCAGCCTAAAACCCCAAATACGGCTTGACATCTTTCACAATTAGCCGAAATAGCTCAGTTGGGAGAGCGTTAGACTGAAGATCTAAAGGTCCCTGGTTCGATCCCGGGTTTCGGCATATTTAGTTGCTGTTTTTTTTGTTACAGAATAGCAATTTAGCAGCAGAAACTGCCGTGTTCAGGTTCTGGTCTTCAAGAACATTTCATGTTATTACAGTTTGCATTATTATTAGCCCCAATAAAAGAATTTCTTATTAGTAGAGCTTGGCGAAATAGCTCAGTTGTGAGAACATTAGACTGAAGATCTAAGGGTGTCTTGTTCAATCCTGGGGTTTAGCATGGTTGGGTGTTTGCTTTTGCTACTGAATAGCAATTTAGCAGCAAAAACTGTTGTTTTCAGTTTTTGATCTTGAAAAACATTTTATGTTATTTCAGTTTGCAAAATCTTTAGCTCCAAAAAAAGACATTTTTATCAGTATAGCTTGCCAAAATAGCTCAGTTGTGAGAGCAATAGACTGAAGACCTTAAAATCCCTAGTACGATTGTGGGTTTCCACATGTTTGGGTGTTTGCAGTTTGTTATTCAGCAAAAAGAAATTTAGCAGCAGAAACTTTCATTTTCAGGTTTCGCCCTCTAGGACACTTGATGTTCTTTCAGTTTGCCTTATCTTAAACACCAAAAAAGACTTTCTAAACGTCAGACTTACACGCAATAACTCTTTTGTGAGAGCATTAAATTGAAGATCTAAAGGTCCTTGGTTCGATCCCAGGATTCGGCATGTTTAGTTGCTGTATTTTTGTTACAGAATAGCAATTTACCAGCAGAATCTTTCATTATCAGGTGTTGTACATCAAGAACACTTAATGCTCTGTTTTTTCCCAGCCTAAAACCCCAAATACGGCTTGACATCTTTCACAATTAGCCGAAATAGCTCAGTTGGGAGAGCGTTAGACTGAAGATCTAAAGGTCCCTGGTTTGATCCCGGGTTTCGGCATATTTAGTTGCTGGTTTTTTTGTTACAGAATAGCAATTTAGCAGCAGAAACTGCCGTGTTCAGGTTCTGGTCTTCAAGAACATTTCATGTTATTACAGTTTGCATTATTATTAGCCCCAATAAAAGAATTTCTTATTAGTAGAGCTTGGCGAAATAGCTCAGTTGTGACAACATTAGACTGAAGATCTAAGGGTGTCTTGTTCAATCCTGGGGTTTAGCATGGTTGGGTGTTTGCTTTTGCTACTGAATAGCAATTTAGCAGCAAAAACTGTTGTGTTCAGGTTTTGATCTTGAAAAGCATTTTATGTTATTTCAGTTTGCAAAATCTTTAGCTCCTAAAAAAAGACATTCTTATCAGTATAGCTTGCCAAAATAGCTCAGTTGTGAGAGCAATAGACTGAAGACCTTAAAATCCCTAGTACGATTGTGGGTTTCCACATGTTTGGGTGTTTGCAGTTTGTTATTCAGCAAAAAGAAATTTAGCAGCAGAAACTTTCATTTTCAGGTTTCGCCCTCTAGGACACTTGATGTTCTTTCAGTTTGCCTTATCTTAAACACCAAAAAAGACTTTCTAAACGTCAGACTTACACGCAATAGCTCTTTTGTGAGAGCATTAAACTAAAGATCTAAAGGTCCTGGGTTCGATCCCAGGATTCGGCATGTTTAGTTGCTGTATTTTTGTTACAGAATAGCAATTTACCAGCAGAATCTTTCATTATCAGGTGTTGTACATCAAGAACACTTAATGCTCTTTTTTTCCCCAGCCTAAAACCCCAAATACGGCTTGACATCTTTCACAATTAGCCGAAATAGCTCAGTTGGGAGAGCGTTAGACTGAAGATCTAAAGGTCACTGGTTCGATCCCGGGTTTCGGCATGTTTAGTTGCTGTTTTTTTGTTACAGAATAGCAGTTTAGCAGCAGAAACTGCCATGTTCAGGTTCTGGTCTTCAAGATCATTTCATGTTATTACAGTTTGCATTATTATTAGCCCCAATAAAATAATTTCTTATTAGTAGAGCTTGGCGAAATAGCTCAGTTGTGAGAACATTAGACTGAAGATCTAAGGGTGTCTTGTTCAATCCTGGGGTTTAGCATGGTTGGGTGTTTGCTTTTGCTACTGAATAGCAATTTAGCAGCAAAAACTGTTGTTTTCAGTTTTTGATCTTGAAAAACATTTTATGTTATTTCAGTTTGCAAAATCTTTAGCTCCAAAAAAAGACATTTTTATCAGTATAGCTTGCCAAAATAGCTCAGTTGTGAGAGCAATAGACTGAAGACCTTAAAATCCCTAGTACGATTGTTGGTTTCCACATGTTTGGGTGTTTGCAGTTTGTGATTCAGCAAAAAGAAATTTAGCAGCAGAAACTTTCATTTTCAGGTTTCGCCCTCTAGGACACTTGATGTTCTTTCAGTTTGCCTTATCTTAAACACCAAAAAAGACTTTCTAAACGTCAGACTTACACGCAATAACTCTTTTGTGAGAGCATTAAACTGAAGATCTAAAGGTCCTGGGTTCGATCCCAGGATTCGGCATGTTTAGTTGCTGTATTTTTGTTACAGAATAGCAATTTACCAGCAGAATCTTTCATTATCAGGTGTTGTACATCAAGAACACTTAATGCTCTTTTTTTTCCCAGCCTAAAACCCCAAATACGGCTTGACATCTTTCACAATTAGCCGAAATAGCTCAGTTGGGAGAGCGTTAGACTGAAGATCTAAAGGTCCCTGGTTCGATCCCGGGTTTCGGCATATTTAGTTGCTGTTTTTTTTGTTACAGAATAGCAATTTAGCAGCAGAAACTGCCGTGTTCAGGTTCTGGTCTTCAAGAACATTTCATGTTATTACAGTTTGCATTCTTATTAGCCCCAATAAAAGAATTTCTTATTAGTAGAGCTTGGCGAAATAGCTCAGTTGTGACAACATTAGACTGAAGATCTAAGGGTGTCTTGTTCAATCCTGGGGTTTAGCATGGTTGGGTGTTTGCTTTTGCTACTGAATAGCAATTTAGCAGCAAAAACTGTTGTGTTCAGGTTTTGATCTTGAAAAGCATTTTATGTTATTTCAGTTTGCAAAATCTTTAGCTCCTAAAAAAAGACATTCTTATCAGTATAGCTTGCCAAAATAGCTCAGTTGTGAGAGCAATAGACTGAAGACCTTAAAATCCCTAGTACGATTGTGGGTTTCCACATGTTTGGGTGTTTGCAGTTTGTTATTCAGCAAAAAGAAATTTAGCAGCAGAAACTTTCATTTTCAGGTTTCGCCCTCTAGGACACTTGATGTTCTTTCAGTTTGCCTTATCTTAAACACCAAAAAAGACTTTCTAAACGTCAGACTTACACGCAATAGCTCTTTTGTGAGAGCATTAAACTAAAGATCTAAAGGTCCTGGGTTCGATCCCAGGATTCGGCATGTTTAGTTGCTGTATTTTTGTTACAGAATAGCAATTTACCAGCAGAATCTTTCATTATCAGGTGTTGTACATCAAGAACACTTAATGCTCTTTTTTTCCCCAGCCTAAAACCCCAAATACGGCTTGACATCTTTCACAATTAGCCGAAATAGCTCAGTTGGGAGAGCGTTAGACTGAAGATCTAAAGGTCCCTGGTTCGATCCCGGGTTTCGGCATATTTAGTTGCTGTTTTTTTGTTACAGAATAGCAGTTTAGCAGCAGAAACTGCCGTGTTCAGGTTCTGGTCTTCAAGATCATTTCATGTTATTACAGTTTGCATTATTATTAGCCCCAATAAAATAATTTCTTATTAGTAGAGCTTGGCGAAATAGCTCAGTTGTGAGAACATTAGACTGAAGATCTAAGGGTGTCTTGTTCAATCCTGGGGTTTAGCATGGTTGGGTGTTTGCTTTTGCTACTGAATTGCAATTTAGCAGCAAAAACTGTTGTTTTCAGTTTTTGATCTTGAAAAACATTTTATGTTATTTCAGTTTGCAAAATCTTTAGCTCCAAAAAAAGACATTTTTATCAGTATAGCTTGCCAAAATAGCTCAGTTGTGAGAGCAATAGACTGAAGACCTTAAAATCCCTAGTACGATCGTGGGTTTCCACATGTTTGGGTGTTTGCAGTTTGTTACTGAGTAGCAAGTCAGCAAAAAGAAATTTAGCAGCAGAAACTTTAATTTTCAGGTTTCGCCCTCTAGGACACTTGATGTTCTTTCAGTTTGCCTTATCTTAAACACCAAAAAAGACTTTCTAAACGTCAGACTTACACGCAATAGCTCTTTTGTGAGAGCATTAAACTGAAGATCTAAAGCTCCTGGGTTCGATCCCAGGATTCGGCATGTTTAGTTGCTGTATTTTTGTTACAGAATAGCAATTTACCAGCAGAATCTTTCATTATCAGGTGTTGTTCATCAAGAACACTTAATGCTCTTTTTTTCCCAGCCTAAAACCCCAAATACGGCTTGACATCTTTCACAATTAGCCGAAATAGCTCAGTTGGGAGAGTGTTAGACTGAAGATATAAAGGTCCCTGGTTCGATCCCGGGTTTCGGCATATTTAGTTGCTGTTTTTTTGTTACAGAATAGCAATTTAGCAGCAGAAACTGCCGTGTTCAGGTTCTGGTCTTCAAGTTCATTTCATGTTATTACAGTTTGCATTATTATTAGCCCCAATAAAAGAATTTCTTATTAGTAGAGCTTGGCGAAATAGCTCAGTTGTGAGAACATTAGACTGAAGATCTAAGGGTGTCTTGTTCAATCCTGGGGTTTAGCATGGTTGGGTGTTTGCTTTTGCTACTGAATAGCAATTTAGCAGCAAAAACTGTTGTTTTCAGTTTTTGATCTTGAAAAACATTTTATGTTATTTCAGTTTGCAAAATCTTTAGCTCCAAAAAAAGACATTCTTATCAGTATAGCTTGCCAAAATAGCTCAGTTGTGAGAGCAATAGACTGAAGACCTTAAAATCCCTAGTACGATTGTGGGTTTCCACATGTTTGGGTGTTTGCAGTTTGTTATTCAGCAAAAAGAAATTTAGCAGCAGAAACTTTCATTTTCAGGTTTCGCCCTCTAGGACACTTGATGTTCTTTCAGTTTGCCTTATCTTAAACACCAAAAAAGACTTTCTAAACGTCAGACTTACACGCAATAGCTCTTTTGTGAGAGCATTAAACAGAAGATCTAAAGGTCCTGGGTTCGATCCCAGGATTCGGCATGTTTAGTTGCTGTATTTTTGTTACAGAATAGCAATTTACTAGCAGAATCTTTCATTATCAGGTGTTGTACATCAAGAACACTTATTGCTCTTTTTTTTCCCAGCCTAAAACCCCAAATACGGCTTGGCATCTTTCACAATTAGCCGAAATAGCTCAGTTGGGAGAGTGTTAGACTGAAGATCTAAAGGTCCCTGGTTCGATCCCGGGTTTCGGCATATTTAGTTGCTGTTTTTTTGTTATAGAATAGCAATTTAGCAGCAGAAACTGCCGTGTTCAGGTTCTGGTCTTAAAGATCATTTCATGTTATTACAGTTTGCATTATTATTAGCCCCAATAAAAGAATTTCTTATTAGTAGAGCTTGGCGAAATAGCTCAGTTGTGAGAACATTAGACTGAAGATCTAAGGGTGTCTTGTTCAATCCTGGGGTTTAGCATGGTTGGGTGTTTGCTTTTGCTACTGAATAGCAATTTAGCAGCAAAAACTGTTGTTTTCAGTTTTTGATCTTGAAAAACATTTTATGTTATTTCAGTTTGCAAAATCTTTAGCTCCAAAAAAAAGACATTTTTATCAGTATAGCTTGCCAAAATAGCTCAGTTGTGAGAGCAATAGACTGAAGACCTTAAAATCCCTAGTACGATCGTGGGTTTCCACATGTTTGGGTGTTTGCATTTTGTTACTGAGTAGCAATTCAGCAAAAAGAAATTTAGCAGCAGAAACGTTTATTTTCTGGTTTCGCCCTCTAGGACACTTGATGTTCTTTCAGTTTGCCTTATCTTAAACACCAAAAAAGACTTTCCAAATGTCAGACGTAGCTGCAATAGCTCATTTGGGAGAGCATTAGACTGAAGATCTATAAGTCCCTGGTTAGATCCCGGGTTTCGGCATGTTTAGTAGCTGTGTTTTTGTTACAGAATAGCAATTTACCAGCAGAATCTTTCATTATAAGGTGTTGCTCTTCAAGAACACTTGATGCTCTTTTTTCCCCAACCTAAAACCCCAAATACGACTTCACTTCTGTCAGAATTAGCCGAAATAGCTCAGTTGGGAGAGCGTTAGACTGAAGATCTAAAGGTCCCTGGTTCGATCCCGGGTTTCGGCATATTTAGTTGCTGTTTTTTTTTTACAGAATAGCAATTTAGCAGCAGAAACTGCCGTGTTCAGGTTCTGGTCTTCAAGAACATTTCATGTTATTACAGTTTGCATTATTATTAGCCCCAATAAAATAATTTCTTATTAGTAGAGCTTGGCGAAATAGCTCAGTTGTGACAACATTAGACTGAAGATCTAAGGGTGTCTTGTTCAATCCTGGGGTTTAGCATGGTTGGGTGTTTGCTTTTGCTACTGAATAGCAATTTAGCAGCAAAAACTGTTGTGTTCAGGTTTTGATCTTGAAAAGCATTTTATGTTATTTCAGTTTGCAAAATCTTTAGCTCGTAAAAAAAGACATTCTTATCAGTATAGCTTGCCAAAATAGCTCAGTTGTGAGAGCAATAGACTGAAGACCTTAAAATCCCTAGTACGATCGTGGGTTTCCACATGTTTGGGTGTTTGCAGTTTGTTACTGAGTAGCAATTCAGCAAAAAGAAATTTAGCAGCAGAAACTTTCATTTTCAGGTTTCGCCCTCTAGGACACTTGATGTTCTTTCAGTTTGCCTTATCTTAAACACCAAAAAAGACTTTCTAAACGTCAGACTTACACGCAATAGCTCTTTTGTGAGAGCATTAAACTGAAGATCTAAAGGTCCTGGGTTTGATCCCAGGATTCGGCATGTTTAGTTGCTGTATTTTTGTTACAGAATAGCAATTTACCAGCAGAATCTTTCATTATCAGGTGTTGTTCATCAAGAACACTTAATGCTCTTTTTTTCCCCAGCCTAAAACCCCAAATACGGCTTGACATTTTTCACAATTAGCCGAAATAGCTCAGTTGGGAGAGCGTTAGACTGAAGATCTAAAGGTCCCTGGTTCGATCCCGGGTTTTGGCATATTTAGTTGCTGTTTTTTTGTTACAGAATAGCAATTTAGCAGCAGAAACTGCCGTGTTCAGGTTCTGGTCTTCAAGATCATTTCATGTTATTACAGTTTGCATTATTATTAGCCCCAATAAAATAATTTCTTATTAGTAGAGCTTGGCGAAATAGCTCAGTTGTGAGAACATTAGACTGAAGATCTAAGGGTGTCTTGTTCAATCCTGGGGTTTAGCATGGTTGGGTGTTTGCTTTTGCTACTGAATAGCAATTTAGCAGCAAAAACTGTTGTTTTCAGGTTTTGATCTTGAAAAGCATTTTATGTTATTTCAGTTTGTAAAATCTTTAGCTCCTAAAAAAAGACATTCTTATCAGTATAGCTTGCCAAAATAGCTCAGTTGTGAGAGCAATAGACTGAAGACCTTAAAATCCCTAGTACGATCGTGGGTTTCAACATGTTTGGGTGTTTGCAGTTTGTTACTGAGTAGCAAGTCAGCAAAAAGAAATTTAGCAGCAGAAACTTTCATTTTCAGGTTTCGCCCTCTAGGACACTTGATGTTCTTTCAGTTTGCCTTATCTTAAACACCAAATAAGACTTTCTAAACGTCAGACTTACACGCAATAGCTCTTTTGTGAGAGCATTAAACTGAAGATCTAAAGCTCCTGGGTTCGATCCCAGGATTCGGCATGTTTAGTTGCTGTATTTTTGTTACAGAATAGCAATTTACCAGCAGAATCTTTCATTATCAGGTGTTGTTCATCAAGAACACTTAATGCTCATTTTTTTCCAAGCCTAAAACCCCAAATACGGCTTGACATCTTTCACAATTAGCCGAAATAGCTCAGTTGGGAGAGTGTTAGACTGAAGATCTAAAGGTCCCTGGTTCGATCCCGGGTTTCGGCATGTTTAGTTGCTGTTTTTTTGTTACAGAATAGCAATTTAGCAGCAGAAACTGCCGTGTTCAGGTTCTGGTCTTCAAGTTCATTTCATGTTAATACAGTTTGCATTATTATTAGCCCCAATAAAAGAATTTCTTATTAGTAGAGCTTGGCGAAATAGCTCAGTTGTGAGAACATTAGACTGAAGATCTAAGGGTGTCTTGTTCAATCCTGGGGTTTAGCATGGTTGGGTGTTTGCTTTTGCTACTGAATAGCAATTTAGCAGCAAAAACTGTTGTTTTCAGTTTTTGATCTTGAAAAACATTTTATGTTATTTCAGTTTGCAAAATCTTTAGCTCCAAAAAAAGACATTCTTATCAGTATAGCTTGCCAAAATAGCTCAGTTGTGAGAGCAATAGACTGAAGACCTTAAAATCCCTAGTACGATCGTGGGTTTCCACATGTTTGGGTGTTTGCATTTTGTTACTGAGTAGCAATTCAGCAAAAAGAAATTTAGCAGCAGAAACGTTTATTTTCAGGTTTCGCCCTCTAGGACACTTGATGTTCTTTCAGTTTGCCTTATCTTAAACACCAAAAAAGACTTTCCAAATGTCAGACGTAGCTGCAATAGCTCATTTGGGAGAGAATTAGACTGAAGATCTATAAGTCCCTGGTTCGATCCCGGGTTTCGGCATGTTTAGTAGCTGTATTTTTGTTACAGAATAGCAATTTACCAGCAGAATCTTTCATTATAAGGTGTTGCTCTTCAAGAACACTTGATGCTCTTTTTTTCCCAACCTAAAACCCCAAATACGACTTCACATCAGTCACAATTAGCCGAAATAGCTCAGTTGGGAGAGCGTTAGACTGAAGATCTAAAGGTCCCTGGTTCGATCCTGGGTTTCGGCATATTTAGTTGCTGGTTTTTTTGTTACAGAATAGCAATTTAGCAGCAGAAACTGCCGTGTTCAGGTTCTGGTCTTCAAGAACATTTCATGTTATTACAGTTTGCATTATTATTAGCCCCAATAAAATAATTTCTTATTAGTAGAGCTTGGCGAAATAGCTCAGTTGTGACAACATTAGACTGAAGATCTAAGGGTGTCTTGTTCAATCCTGGGGTTTAGCATGGTTGGGTGTTTGCTTTTGCTACTGAATAGCAATTTAGCAGCAAAAACTGTTGTGTTCAGGTTTTGATCTTGAAAAGCATTTTATGTTATTTCAGTTTGCAAAATCTTTAGCTCCTAAAAAAAGACATTCTTATCAGTATAGCTTGCCAAAATAGCTCAGTTGTGAGAGCAATAGACTGAAGACCTTAAAATCCCTAGTACGATTGTGGGTTTCCACATGTTTGGGTGTTTGCAGTTTGTTATTCAGCAAAAAGAAATTTAGCAGCAGAAACTTTCATTTTCAGGTTTCGCCCTCTAGGACACTTGATGTTCTTTCAGTTTGCCTTATCTTAAACACCAAAAAAGAATTTCTAAACGTCAGACTTACACGCAATAGCTCTTTTGTGAGAGCATTAAACTGAAGATCTAAAGGTCCTGGGTTCGATCCCAGGATTCGGCATGTTTAGTTGCTGTATTTTTGTTACAGAATAGCAATTTACCAGCATAATCTTTCATTATCAGGTGTTGTACATCAAGAACACTTAATGCTCTTTTTTTTCCCAGCCTAAAACCCCAAATACGGCTTGACATCTTTCACAATTAGCCGAAATAGCTCAGTTGGGAGAGCGTTAGACTGAAGATCTAAAGGTCCCTGGTTCGATCCCGGGTTTCGGCATATTTAGTTGCTGTTTTTTTGTTACAGAATAGCAATTTAGCAGCAGAAACTGCCGTGTTCAGGTTCTGGTCTTCAAGATCATTTCATGTTATTACAGTTTGCATTATTATTAGCCCCAATAAAAGAATTTCTTATTAGTAGAGCTTGGCGAAATAGCTCAGTTGTGAGAACATTAGACTGAAGATCTAAGGGTGTCTTGTTCAATCCTGGGGTTTAGCATGGTTGGGTGTTTGCTTTTGCTACTGAATAGCAATTTAGCAGCAAAAACTGTTGTTTTCAGTTTTTGATCTTGAAAAACATTTTATGTTATTTCAGTTTGCAAAATCTTTAGCTCCAAAAAAAGACATTTTTATCAGTATAGCTTGCCAAAATAGCTCAGTTGTGAGAGCAATAGACTGAAGACCTTAAAATCCCTAGTACGATCGTGGGTTTCCACATGTTTGGGTGTTTGCAGTTTGTTACTGAGTAGCAAGTCAGCAAAAAGAAATTTAGCAGCAGAAACTTTAATTTTCAGGTTTCGCCCTCTAGGACACTTGATGTTCTTTCAGTTTGCCTTATCTTAAACACCAAAAAAGACTTTCTAAACGTCAGACTTACACGCAATAGCTCTTTTGTGAGAGCATTAAACTGAAGATCTAAAGCTCCTGGGTTCGATCCCAGGATTCGGCATGTTTAGTTGCTGTATTTTTGTTACAGAATAGCAATTTACCAGCAGAATCTTTCATTATCAGGTGTTGTTCATCAAGAACACTTAATGCTCTTTTTTTCCCAGCCTAAAACCCCAAATACGGCTTGACATCTTTCACAATTAGCCGAAATAGCTCAGTTGGGAGAGCGTTAGACTGAAGATCTAAAGGTCCCTGGTTCGATCCCGGATTTCGGCATATTTCGTTGCTGTTTTTTTTTGTTACAGAATAGCAATTTAGCAGCAGAAACTGCCGTGTTCAGGTTCTGGTCTTCAAGAACATTTCATGTTATTACAGTTTGCATTATTATTAGCCCCAATAAAAGAATTTCTTATTAGTAGAGCTTGGCGAAATAGCTCAGTTGTGACAACATTAGACTGAAGATCTAAGGGTGTCTTGTTCAATCCTGGGGTTTAGCATGGTTGGGTGTTTGCTTTTGCTACTGAATAGCAATTTAGCAGCAAAAACTGTTGTGTTCAGGTTTTGATCTTGAAAAGCATTTTATGTTATTTCAGTTTGCAAAATCTTTAGCTCCTAAAAAAAGACATTCTTATCAGTATAGCTTGCCAAAATAGCTCAGTTGTGAGAGCAATAGACTGAAGACCTTAAAATCCCTAGTACGATTGTGGGTTTCCACATGTTTGGGTGTTTGCAGTTTGTTATTCAGCAAAAAGAAATTTAGCAGCAGAAACTTTCATTTTCAGGTTTCGCCCTCTAGGACACTTGATGTTCTTTCAGTTTGCCTTATCTTAAACACCAAAAAAGACTTTCTAAACGTCAGACTTACACGCAATAGCTCTTTTGTGAGAGCATTAAACTAAAGATCTAAAGGTCCTGGGTTCGATCCCAGGATTCGGCATGTTTAGTTGCTGTATTTTTGTTACAGAATAGCAATTTACCAGCAGAATCTTTCATTATCAGGTGTTGTACATCAAGAACACTTAATGCTCTTTTTTTTCCCAGCCTAAAACCCCAAATACGGCTTGACATCTTTCACAATTAGCCGAAATAGCTCAGTTGGGAGAGCGTTAGACTGAAGATCTAAAGGTCCCTGGTTCGATCCCGGGTTTCGGCATATTTAGTTGCTGTTTTTTTTGTTACAGAATAGCAATTTAGCAGCAGAAACTGCCGTGTTCAGGTTCTGGTCTTCAAGAACATTTCATGTTATTACAGTTTGCATTCTTATTAGCCCCAATAAAAGAATTTCTTATTAGTAGAGCTTGGCGAAATAGCTCAGTTGTGACAACATTAGACTGAAGATCTAAGGGTGTCTTGTTCAATCCTGGGGTTTAGCATGGTTGGGTGTTTGCTTTTGCTACTGAATAGCAATTTAGCAGCAAAAACTGTTGTGTTCAGGTTTTGATCTTGAAAAGCATTTTATGTTATTTCAGTTTGCAAAATCTTTAGCTCCTAAAAAAAGACATTCTTATCAGTATAGCTTGCCAAAATAGCTCAGTTGTGAGAGCAATAGACTGAAGACCTTAAAATCCCTAGTACGATTGTGGGTTTCCACATGTTTGGGTGTTTGCAGTTTGTTATTCAGCAAAAAGAAATTTAGCAGCAGAAACTTTCATTTTCAGGTTTCGCCCTCTAGGACACTTGATGTTCTTTCAGTTTGCCTTATCTTAAACACCAAAAAAGACTTTCTAAACGTCAGACTTACACGCAATAGCTCTTTTGTGAGAGCATTAAACTAAAGATCTAAAGGTCCTGGGTTCGATCCCAGGATTCGGCATGTTTAGTTGCTGTATTTTTGTTACAGAATAGCAATTTACCAGCAGAATCTTTCATTATCAGGTGTTGTACATCAAGAACACTTAATGCTCTTTTTTTTCCCAGCCTAAAACCCCAAATACGGCTTGACATCTTTCACAATTAGCCGAAATAGCTCAGTTGGGAGAGCGTTAGACTGAAGATCTAAAGGTCCCTGGTTCGATCCCGGGTTTCGGCATATTTAGTTGCTGTTTTTTTTGTTACAGAATAGCAATTTAGCAGCAGAAACTGCCGTGTTCAGGTTCTGGTCTTCAAGAACATTTCATGTTATTACAGTTTGCATTCTTATTAGCCCCAATAAAAGAATTTCTTATTAGTAGAGCTTGGCGAAATAGCTCAGTTGTGACAACATTAGACTGAAGATCTAAGGGTGTCTTGTTCAATCCTGGGGTTTAGCATGGTTGGGTGTTTGCTTTTGCTACTGAATAGCAATTTAGCAGCAAAAACTGTTGTGTTCAGGTTTTGATCTTGAAAAGCATTTTATGTTATTTCAGTTTGCAAAATCTTTAGCTCCTAAAAAAAGACATTCTTATCAGTATAGCTTGCCAAAATTGCTCAGTTGTGAGAGCAATAGACTGAAGACCTTAAAATCCCTAGTACGATTGTGGGTTTCCACATGTTTGGGTGTTTGCAGTTTGTTATTCAGCAAAAAGAAATTTAGCAGCAGAAACTTTCATTTTCAGGTTTCGCCCTCTAGGACACTTGATGTTCTTTCAGTTTGCCTTATCTTAAACACCAAAAAAGACTTTCTAAACGTCAGACTTACACGCAATAGCGCTTTTGTGAGAGCATTAAACTAAAGATCTAAAGGTCCTGGGTTCGATCCCTGGATTCGGCATGTTTAGTTGCTGTATTTTTGTTACAGAATAGCAATTTACCAGCAGAATCTTTCATTATCAGGTGTTGTACATCAAGAACACTTAATGCTCTTTTTTTTCCCAGCCTAAAACCCCAAATACGGCTTGACATCTTTCACAATTAGCCGAAATAGCTCAGTTGGGAGAGCGTTAGACTGAAGATCTAAAGGTCCCTGGTTCGATCCCGGGTTTCGGCATATTTAGTTGCTGTTTTTTTGTTACAGAATAGCAATTTAGCAGCAGAAACTGCCGTGTTCAGGTTCTGGTCTTCAAGTTCATTTCATGTTATTACAGTTTGCATTATTATTAGCCCCAATAAAAGAATTTCTTATTAGTAGAGCTTGGCGAAATAGCTCAGTTGTGAGAACATTAGACTGAAGATCTAAGGGTGTCTTGTTCAATCCTGGGGTTTAGCATGGTTGGGTGTTTGCTTTTGCTACTGAATAGCAATTTAGCAGCAAAAACTGTTGTGTTCAGGTTTTGATCTTGAAAAGCATTTTATGTTATTTCAGTTTGCAAAATCTTTAGCTCCTAAAAAAAGACATTCTTATCAGTATAGCTTGCCAAAATAGCTCAGTTGTGAGAGCAATAGACTGAAGACCTTAAAATCCCTAGTACGATTGTGGGTTTCCACATGTTTGGGTGTTTGCAGTTTGTTATTCAGCAAAAAGAAATTTAGCAGCAGAAACTTTCATTTTCAGGTTTCGCCCTCTAGGACACTTGATGTTCTTTCAGTTTGCCTTATCTTAAACACCAAAAAAGACTTTCTAAACGTCAGACTTACACGCAATAGCTCTTTTGTGAGAGCATTAAACTAAAGATCTAAAGGTCCTGGGTTCGATCCCAGGATTCGGCATGTTTAGTTGCTGTATTTTTGTTACAGAATAGCAATTTACCAGCAGAATCTTTCATTATCAGGTGTTGTACATCAAGAACACTTAATGCTCTTTTTTTTCCCAGCCTAAAACCCCAAATACGGCTTGACATCTTTCACAATTAGCCGAAATAGCTCAGTTGGGAGAGCGTTAGACTGAAGATCTAAAGGTCCCTGGTTCGATCCCGGGTTTCGGCATATTTAGTTGCTGTTTTTTTTGTTACAGAATAGCAATTTAGCAGCAGAAACTGCCGTGTTCAGGTTCTGGTCTTCAAGAACATTTCATGTTATTACAGTTTGCATTCTTATTAGCCCCAATAAAAGAATTTCTTATTAGTAGAGCTTGGCGAAATAGCTCAGTTGTGACAACATTAGACTGAAGATCTAAGGGTGTCTTGTTCAATCCTGGGGTTTAGCATGGTTGGGTGTTTGCTTTTGCTACTGAATAGCAATTTAGCAGCAAAAACTGTTGTGTTCAGGTTTTGATCTTGAAAAGCATTTTATGTTATTTCAGTTTGCAAAATCTTTAGCTCCTAAAAAAAGACATTCTTATCAGTATAGCTTGCCAAAATAGCTCAGTTGTGAGAGCAATAGACTGAAGACCTTAAAATCCCTAGTACGATTGTGGGTTTCCACATGTTTGGGTGTTTGCAGTTTGTTATTCAGCAAAAAGAAATTTAGCAGCAGAAACTTTCATTTTCAGGTTTCGCCCTCTAGGACACTTGATGTTCTTTCAGTTTGCCTTATCTTAAACACCAAAAAAGACTTTCTAAACGTCAGACTTACACGCAATAGCTCTTTTGTGAGAGCATTAAACTAAAGATCTAAAGGTCCTGGGTTCGATCCCAGGATTCGGCATGTTTAGTTGCTGTATTTTTGTTACAGAATAGCAATTTACCAGCAGAATCTTTCATTATCAGGTGTTGTACATCAAGAACACTTAATGCTCTTTTTTTTCCCAGCCTAAAACCCCAAATACGGCTTGACATCTTTCACAATTAGCCGAAATAGCTCAGTTGGGAGAGCGTTAGACTGAAGATCTAAAGGTCCCTGGTTCGATCCCGGGTTTCGGCATATTTAGTTGCTGTTTTTTTTGTTACAGAATAGCAATTTAGCAGCAGAAACTGCCGTGTTCAGGTTCTGGTCTTCAAGAACATTTCATGTTATTACAGTTTGCATTCTTATTAGCCCCAATAAAAGAATTTCTTATTAGTAGAGCTTGGCGAAATAGCTCAGTTGTGACAACATTAGACTGAAGATCTAAGGGTGTCTTGTTCAATCCTGGGGTTTAGCATGGTTGGGTGTTTGCTTTTGCTACTGAATAGCAATTTAGCAGCAAAAACTGTTGTGTTCAGGTTTTGATCTTGAAAAGCATTTTATGTTATTTCAGTTTGCAAAATCTTTAGCTCCTAAAAAAAGACATTCTTATCAGTATAGCTTGCCAAAATTGCTCAGTTGTGAGAGCAATAGACTGAAGACCTTAAAATCCCTAGTACGATTGTGGGTTTCCACATGTTTGGGTGTTTGCAGTTTGTTATTCAGCAAAAAGAAATTTAGCAGCAGAAACTTTCATTTTCAGGTTTCGCCCTCTAGGACACTTGATGTTCTTTCAGTTTGCCTTATCTTAAACACCAAAAAAGACTTTCTAAACGTCAGACTTACACGCAATAGCTCTTTTGTGAGAGCATTAAACTAAAGATCTAAAGGTCCTGGGTTCGATCCCTGGATTCGGCATGTTTAGTTGCTGTATTTTTGTTACAGAATAGCAATTTACCAGCAGAATCTTTCATTATCAGGTGTTGTACATCAAGAACACTTAATGCTCTTTTTTTTCCCAGCCTAAAACCCCAAATACGGCTTGACATCTTTCACAATTAGCCGAAATAGCTCAGTTGGGAGAGCGTTAGACTGAAGATCTAAAGGTCCCTGGTTCGATCCCGGGTTTCGGCATATTTAGTTGCTGTTTTTTTGTTACAGAATAGCAGTTTAGCAGCAGAAACTGCCGTGTTCAGGTTCTGGTCTTCAAGATCATTTCATGTTATTACAGTTTGCATTATTATTAGCCCCAATAAAAGAATTTCTTATTAGTAGAGCTTGGCGAAATAGCTCAGTTGTGAGAACATTAGACTGAAGATCTAAGGGTGTCTTGTTCAATCCTGGGGTTTAGCATGGTTGGGTGTTTGCTTTTGCTACTGAATAGCAATTTAGCAGCAAAAACTGTTGTTTTCAGTTTTTGATCTTGAAAAACATTTTATGTTATTTCAGTTTGCAAAATCTTTAGCTCCAAAAAAAGACATTTTTATCAGTATAGCTTGCCAAAATAGCTCAGTTGTGAGAGCAATAGACTGAAGACCTTAAAATCCCTAGTACGATCGTGGGTTTCCACATGTTTGGGTGTTTGCAGTTTGTTACTGAGTAGCAAATCAGCAAAAAGAAATTTAGCAGCAGAAACTTTAATTTTCAGGTTTCGCCCTCTAGGACACTTGATGTTCTTTCAGTTTGCCTTATCTTAAACACCAAAAAAGACTTTCTAAACGTCAGACTTACACGCAATAGCTCTTTTGTGAGAGCATTAAACTGAAGATCTAAAGCTCCTGGGTTCGATCCCAGGATTCGGCATGTTTAGTTGCTGTATTTTTGTTACAGAATAGCAATTTACCAGCAGAATCTTTCATTATCAGGTGTTGTTCATCAAGAACACTTAATGCTCTTTTTTTCCGAGCCTAAAACCCCAAATACGGCTTGACATCTTTCACAATTAGCCGAAATAGCTCAGTTGGGAGAGCGTTAGACTGAAGATCTAAAGGTCCCTGGTTCGATCCCGGGTTTCGGCATATTTAGTTGCTGTTTTTTTTGTTACAGAATAGCAATTTAGCAGCAGAAACTGCCGTGTTCAGGTTCTGGTCTTCAAGAACATTTCATGTTATTACAGTTTGCATTCTTATTAGCCCCAATAAAAGAATTTCTTATTAGTAGAGCTTGGCGAAATAGCTCAGTTGTGACAACATTAGACTGAAGATCTAAGGGTGTCTTGTTCAATCCTGGGGTTTAGCATGGTTGGGTGTTTGCTTTTGCTACTGAATAGCAATTTAGCAGCAAAAACTGTTGTGTTCAGGTTTTGATCTTGAAAAGCATTTTATGTTATTTCAGTTTGCAAAATCTTTAGCTCCTAAAAAAAGACATTCTTATCAGTATAGCTTGCCAAAATAGCTCAGTTGTGAGAGCAATAGACTGAAGACCTTAAAATCCCTAGTACGATTGTGGGTTTCCACATGTTTGGGTGTTTGCAGTTTGTTATTCAGCAAAAAGAAATTTAGCAGCAGAAACTTTCATTTTCAGGTTTCGCCCTCTAGGACACTTGATGTTCTTTCAGTTTGCCTTATCTTAAACACCAAAAAAGACTTTCTAAACGTCAGACTTACACGCAATAGCTCTTTTGTGAGAGCATTAAACTAAAGATCTAAAGGTCCTGGGTTCGATCCCAGGATTCGGCATGTTTAGTTGCTGTATTTTTGTTACAGAATAGCAATTTACCAGCAGAATCTTTCATTATCAGGTGTTGTACATCAAGAACACTTAATGCTCTTTTTTTTCCCAGCCTAAAACCCCAAATACGGCTTGACATCTTTCACAATTAGCCGAAATAGCTCAGTTGGGAGAGCGTTAGACTGAAGATCTAAAGGTCCCTGGTTCGATCCCGGGTTTCGGCATATTTAGTTGCTGTTTTTTTTGTTACAGAATAGCAATTTAGCAGCAGAAACTGCCGTGTTCAGGTTCTGGTCTTCAAGAACATTTCATGTTATTACAGTTTGCATTCTTATTAGCCCCAATAAAAGAATTTCTTATTAGTAGAGCTTGGCGAAATAGCTCAGTTGTGACAACATTAGACTGAAGATCTAAGGGTGTCTTGTTCAATCCTGGGGTTTAGCATGGTTGGGTGTTTGCTTTTGCTACTGAATAGCAATTTAGCAGCAAAAACTGTTGTGTTCAGGTTTTGATCTTGAAAAGCATTTTATGTTATTTCAGTTTGCAAAATCTTTAGCTCCTAAAAAAAGACATTCTTATCAGTATAGCTTGCCAAAATTGCTCAGTTGTGAGAGCAATAGACTGAAGACCTTAAAATCCCTAGTACGATTGTGGGTTTCCACATGTTTGGGTGTTTGCAGTTTGTTATTCAGCAAAAAGAAATTTAGCAGCAGAAACTTTCATTTTCAGGTTTCGCCCTCTAGGACACTTGATGTTCTTTCAGTTTGCCTTATCTTAAACACCAAAAAAGACTTTCTAAACGTCAGACTTACACGCAATAGCTCTTTTGTGAGAGCATTAAACTAAAGATCTAAAGGTCCTGGGTTCGATCCCTGGATTCGGCATGTTTAGTTGCTGTATTTTTGTTACAGAATAGCAATTTACCAGCAGAATCTTTCATTATCAGGTGTTGTACATCAAGAACACTTAATGCTCTTTTTTTTCCCAGCCTAAAACCCCAAATACGGCTTGACATCTTTCACAATTAGCCGAAATAGCTCAGTTGGGAGAGCGTTAGACTGAAGATCTAAAGGTCCCTGGTTCGATCCCGGGTTTCGGCATATTTAGTTGCTGTTTTTTTGTTACAGAATAGCAGTTTAGCAGCAGAAACTGCCGTGTTCAGGTTCTGGTCTTCAAGATCATTTCATGTTATTACAGTTTGCATTATTATTAGCCCCAATAAAAGAATTTCTTATTAGTAGAGCTTGGCGAAATAGCTCAGTTGTGAGAACATTAGACTGAAGATCTAAGGGTGTCTTGTTCAATCCTGGGGTTTAGCATGGTTGGGTGTTTGCTTTTGCTACTGAATAGCAATTTAGCAGCAAAAACTGTTGTTTTCAGTTTTTGATCTTGAAAAACATTTTATGTTATTTCAGTTTGCAAAATCTTTAGCTCCAAAAAAAGACATTTTTATCAGTATAGCTTGCCAAAATAGCTCAGTTGTGAGAGCAATAGACTGAAGACCTTAAAATCCCTAGTACGATCGTGGGTTTCCACATGTTTGGGTGTTTGCAGTTTGTTACTGAGTAGCAAATCAGCAAAAAGAAATTTAGCAGCAGAAACTTTAATTTTCAGGTTTCGCCCTCTAGGACACTTGATGTTCTTTCAGTTTGCCTTATCTTAAACACCAAAAAAGACTTTCTAAACGTCAGACTTACACGCAATAGCTCTTTTGTGAGAGCATTAAACTGAAGATCTAAAGCTCCTGGGTTCGATCCCAGGATTCGGCATGTTTAGTTGCTGTATTTTTGTTACAGAATAGCAATTTACCAGCAGAATCTTTCATTATCAGGTGTTGTTCATCAAGAACACTTAATGCTCTTTTTTTCCGAGCCTAAAACCCCAAATACGGCTTGACATCTTTCACAATTAGCCGAAATAGCTCAGTTGGGAGAGTGTTAGACTGAAGATATAAAGGTCCCTGGTTTGATCCCGGGTTTCGGCATGTTTAGTTGCTGTTTTTTTGTTACAGAATAGCAATTTAGCAGCAGAAACTGCCGTGTTCAGGTTCTGGTCTTCAAGTTCATTTCATGTTATTACAGTTTGCATTATTATTAGCCCCAATAAAAGAATTTCTTATTAGTAGAGCTTGGCGAAATAGCTCAGTTGTGAGAACATTAGACTGAAGATCTAAGGGTGTCTTGTTCAATCCTGGGGTTTAGCATGGTTGGGTGTTTGCTTTTGCTACTGAATAGCAATTTAGCAGCAAAAACTGTTGTTTTCAGTTTTTGATCTTGAAAAACATTTTATGTTATTTCAGTTTGCAAAATCTTTAGCTCCAAAAAAAGACATTTTTATCAGTATAGCTTGCCAAAATAGCTCAGTTGTGAGAGCAATAGACTGAAGACCTTAAAATCCCTAGTACGATTGTTGGTTTCCACATGTTTGGGTGTTTGCAGTTTGTTATTCAGCAAAAAGAAATTTAGCAGCAGAAACTTTCATTTTCAGGTTTCGCCCTCTAGGACACTTGATGTTCTTTCAGTTTGCCTTATCTTAAACACCAAAAAAGACTTTCTAAACGTCAGACTTACACGCAATAACTCTTTTGTGAGAGCATTAAACTGAAGATCTAAAGGTCCTGGGTTCGATCCCAGGATTCGGCATGTTTAGTTGCTGTATTTTTGTTACAGAATAGCAATTTACCAGCAGAATCTTTCATTATCAGGTGTTGTACATCAAGAACACTTAATGCTCTTTTTTTTCCCAGCCTAAAACCCCAAATACGGCTTGACATCTTTCACAATTAGCCGAAATAGCTCAGTTGGGAGAGCGTTAGACTGAAGATCTAAAGGTCCCTGGTTCGATCCCGGGTTTCGGCATATTTAGTTGCTGTTTTTTTTGTTACAGAATAGCAATTTAGCAGCAGAAACTGCCGTGTTCAGGTTCTGGTCTTCAAGAACATTTCATGTTATTACAGTTTGCATTATTATTATTAGCCCCAATAAAAGAATTTCTTATTAGTAGAGCTTGGCGAAATAGCTCAGTTGTGACAACATTAGACTGAAGATCTAAGGGTGTCTTGTTCAATCCTTGGGTTTAGCATGGTTGGGTGTTTGCTTTTGCTACTGAATAGCAATTTAGCAGCAAAAACTGTTGTGTTCAGGTTTTGATCTTGAAAAGCATTTTATGTTATTTCAGTTTGCAAAATCTTTAGCTCCTAAAAAAAGACATTCTTATCAGTATAGCTTGCCAAAATAGCTCAGTTGTGAGAGCAATAGACTGAAGACCTTAAAATCCCTAGTACGATTGTGGGTTTCCACATGTTTGGGTGTTTGCAGTTTGTTATTCAGCAAAAAGAAATTTAGCAGCAGAAACTTTCATTTTCAGGTTTCGCCCTCTAGGACACTTGATGTTCTTTCAGTTTGCCTTATCTTAAACACCAAAAAAGACTTTCTAAACGTCAGACTTACACGCAATAGCTCTTTTGTGAGAGCATTAAACTAAAGATCTAAAGGTCCTGGGTTCGATCCCAGGATTCGGCATGTTTAGTTGCTGTATTTTTGTTACAGAATAGCAATTTACCAGCAGAATCTTTCATTATCAGGTGTTGTACATCAAGAACACTTAATGCTCTTTTTTTCCCCAGCCTAAAACCCCAAATACGGCTTGACATCTTTCACAATTAGCCGAAACAGCTCAGTTGGGAGAGCATTAGACTGAAGATCTAAAGGTCCCTGGTTCGATCCCGGGTTTCGGCATATTTAGTTGCTGTTTTTTTGTTACAGAATAGCAGTTTAGCAGCAGAAACTGCCGTGTTCAGGTTCTGGTCTTCAAGATCATTTCATGTTATTACAGTTTGCATTATTATTAGCCCCAATAAAATAATTTCTTATTAGTAGAGCTTGGCGAAATAGCTCAGTTGTGAGAACATTAGACTGAAGATCTAAGGGTGTCTTGTTCAATCCTGGGGTTTAGCATGGTTGGGTGTTTGCTTTTGCTACTGAATAGCAATTTAGCAGCAAAAACTGTTGTTTTCAGTTTTTGATCTTGAAAAACATTTTATGTTATTTCAGTTTGCAAAATCTTTAGCTCCAAAAAAAGACATTTTTATCAGTATAGCTTGCCAAAATAGCTCAGTTGTGAGAGCAATAGACTGAAGACCTTAAAATCCCTAGTACGATCGTGGGTTTCCACATGTTTGGGTGTTTGCATTTTGTTACTGAGTAGCAATTCAGCAAAAAGAAATTTAGCAGCAGAAACGTTTATTTTCAGGTTTCGCCCTCTAGGACACTTGATGTTCTTTCAGTTTGCGTTATCTTAAACACCAAAAAAGACTTTCCAAATGTCAGACGTAGCTGCAATAGCTCATTTGGGAGAGCATTAGACTGAAGATCTATAAGTCCCTGGTTCGATCCCGGGTTTCGGCATGTTTAGTAGCTGTATTTTTGTTACAGAATAGCAATTTACCAGCAGAATCTTTCATTATAAGGTGTTGCTCTTCAAGAACACTTGATGCTCTTTTTTTCCCAACCTAAAACCCCAAATACGACTTGACATCTGTCACAATTAGCCGAAATAGCTCAGTTGGGAGAGCGTTAGACTGAAGATCTAAAGGTCCCTGGTTCGATCCCGGGTTTTGGCATATTTAGTTGCTGTTTTTTTTGTTACAGAATAGCAATTTAGCAGCAGAAACTGCCATGTTCAGGTTCTGGTCTTCAAGAACATTTCATGTTATTACAGTTTGCATTATTATTAGCCCCAATAAAAGAATTTCTTATTAGTAGAGCTTGGCGAAATAGCTCAGTTGTGACAACATTAGACTGAAGATCTAAGGGTGTCTTGTTCAATCCTGGGGTTTAGCATGGTTGGGTGTTTGCTTTTGCTACTGAATAGCAATTTAGCAGCAAAAACTGTTGTGTTCAGGTTTTGATCTTGAAAAGCATTTTATGTTATTTCAGTTTGCAAAATCTTTAGCTCCTAAAAAAAGACATTCTTATCAGTATAGCTTGCCAAAATAGCTCAGTTGTGAGAGCAATAGACTGAAGACCTTAAAATCCCTAGTACGATTGTGGGTTTCCACATGTTTGGGTGTTTGCAGTTTGTTATTCAGCAAAAAGAAATTTAGCAGCAGAAACTTTCATTTTCAGGTTTCGCCCTCTAGGACACTTGATGTTCTTTCAGTTTGCCTTATCTTAAACACCAAAAAAGACTTTCTAAACGTCAGACTTACACGCAATAGCTCTTTTGTGAGAGCATTAAACAGAAGATCTAAAGGTCCTGGGTTCGATCCCAGGATTCGGCATGTTTAGTTGCTGTATTTTTGTTACAGAATAGCAATTTACTAGCAGAATCTTTCATTATCAGGTGTTGTACATCAAGAACACTTAATGCTCTTTTTTTTCCCAGCCTAAAACCCCAAATACGGCTTGGTATCTTTCACACTTAGCCGAAATAGCCCAGTTGGGAGAGTGTTAGACTGAAGATCTAAAGGTCCCTGGTTCGATCCCGGGTTTCGGCATATTTAGTTGCTGTTTTTTTGTTATAGAATAGCAATTTAGCAGCAGAAACTGCCGTGTTCAGGTTCTGGTCTTAAAGATCATTTCATGTTATTACAGTTTGCATTATTATTAGCCCCAATAAAAGAATTTCTTATTAGTAGAGCTTGGCGAAATAGCTCAGTTGTGAGAACATTAGACTGAAGATCTAAGGGTGTCTTGTTCAATCCTGGGGTTTAGCATGGTTGGGTGTTTGCTTTTGCTACTGAATAGCAATTTAGCAGCAAAAACTGTTGTTTTCAGTTTTTGATCTTGAAAAACACTTTATGTTATTTCAGTTTGCAAAATCTTTAGCTCCAAAAAAAAGACATTTTTATCAGTATAGCTTGCCAAAATAGCTCAGTTGTGAGAGCAATAGACTGAAGACCTTAAAATCCCTAGTACGATCGTGGGTTTCCACATGTTTGGGTGTTTGCATTTTGTTACTGAGTAGCAATTCAGCAAAAAGAAATTTAGCAGCAGAAACGTTTATTTTCTGGTTTCGCCCTCTAGGACACTTGATGTTCTTTCAGTTTGCCTTATCTTAAACACCAAAAAAGACTTTCCAAATGTCAGACGTAGCTGCAATAGCTCATTTGGGAGAGCATTAGACTGAAGATCTATAAGTCCCTGGTTCGATCCCGGGTTTCGGCATGTTTAGTAGCTGTGTTTTTGTTACAGAATAGCAATTTACCAGCAGAATCTTTCATTATAAGGTGTTGCTCTTCAAGAACACTTGATGCTCTTTTTTCCCCAACCTAAAACCCCAAATACGACTTCACTTCTGTCAGAATTAGCCGAAATAGCTCAGTTGGGAGAGCGTTAGACTGAAGATCTAAAGGTCCCTGGTTCGATCCCGGGTTTCGGCATATTTAGTTGCTGTTTTTTTTGTTACAGAATAGCAATTTAGCAGCAGAAACTGCCGTGTTCAGGTTCTGGTCTTCAAGAACATTTCATGTTATTACAGTTTGCATTATTATTAGCCCCAATAAAATAATTTCTTATTAGTAGAGCTTGGCGAAATAGCTCAGTTGTGACAACATTAGACTGAAGATCTAAGGGTGTCTTGTTCAATCCTGGGGTTTAGCATGGTTGGGTGTTTGCTTTTGCTACTGAATAGCAATTTAGCAGCAAAAACAGTTGTGTTCAGGTTTTGATCTTGAAAAGCATTTTATGTTATTTCAGTTTGCAAAATCTTTAGCTCGTAAAAAAAGACATTCTTATCAGTATAGCTTGCCAAAATAGCTCAGTTGTGAGAGCAATAGACTGAAGACCTTAAAATCCCTAGTACGATCGTGGGTTTCCACATGTTTGGGTGTTTGCAGTTTGTTACTGAGTAGCAATTCAGCAAAAAGAAATTTAGCAGCAGAAACTTTCATTTTCAGGTTTCGCCCTCTAGGACACTTGATGTTCTTTCAGTTTGCCTTATCTTAAACACCAAAAAAGACTTTCTAAACGTCAGACTTACACGCAATAGCTCTTTTGTGAGAGCATTAAACTGAAGATCTAAAGGTCCTGGGTTTGATCCCAGGATTCGGCATGTTTAGTTGCTGTATTTTTGTTACAGAATAGCAATTTACCAGCAGAATCTTTCATTATCAGGTGTTGTTCATCAAGAACACTTAATGCTCTTTTTTTCCCCAGCCTAAAACCCCAAATACGGCTTGACATTTTTCACAATTAGCCGAAATAGCTCAGTTGGGAGAGCGTTAGACTGAAGATCTAAAGGTCCCTGGTTCGATCCCGGGTTTTGGCATATTTAGTTGCTGTTTTTTTGTTACAGAATAGCAATTTAGCAGCAGAAACTGCCGTGTTCAGGTTCTGGTCTTCAAGATCATTTCATGTTATTACAGATTGCATTATTATTAGCCCCAATAAAATAATTTCTTATTAGTAGAGCTTGGCGAAATAGCTCAGTTGTGAGAACATTAGACTGAAGATCTAAGGGTGTCTTGTTCAATCCTGGGGTTTAGCATGGTTGGGTGTTTGCTTTTGCTACTGAATAGCAATTTAGCAGCAAAAACTGTTGTTTTCAGGTTTTGATCTTGAAAAGCATTTTATGTTATTTCAGTTTGTAAAATCTTTAGCTCCTAAAAAAAGACATTCTTATCAGTATAGCTTGCCAAAATAGCTCAGTTGTGAGAGCAATAGACTGAAGACCTTAAAATCCCTAGTACGATCGTGGGTTTCAACATGTTTGGGTGTTTGCAGTTTGTTACTGAGTAGCAAGTCAGCAAAAAGAAATTTAGCAGCAGAAACTTTCATTTTCAGGTTTCGCCCTCTAGGACACTTGATGTTCTTTCAGTTTGCCTTATCTTAAACACCAAATAAGACTTTCTAAACGTCAGACTTACACGCAATAGCTCTTTTGTGAGAGCATTAAACTGAAGATCTAAAGCTCCTGGGTTCGATCCCAGGATTCGGCATGTTTAGTTGCTGTATTTTTGTTACAGAATAGCAATTTACCAGCAGAATCTTTCATTATCAGGTGTTGTTCATCAAGAACACTTAATGCTCATTTTTTTCCCAGCCTAAAACCCCAAATACGGCTTGACATCTTTCACAATTAGCCGAAATAGCTCAGTTGGGAGAGTGTTAGACTGAAGATCTAAAGGTCCCTGGTTCGATCCCGGGTTTCGGCATGTTTAGTTGCTGTTTTTTTGTTACAGAATAGCAATTTAGCAGCAGAAACTGCCGTGTTCAGGTTCTGGTCTTCAAGTTCATTTCATGTTATTACAGTTTGCATTATTATTAGCCCCAATAAAAGAATTTCTTATTAGTAGAGCTTGGCGAAATAGCTCAGTTGTGAGAACATTAGACTGAAGATCTAAGGGTGTCTTGTTCAATCCTGGGGTTTAGCATGGTTGGGTGTTTGCTTTTGCTACTGAATAGCAATTTAGCAGCAAAAACTGTTGTTTTCAGTTTTTGATCTTGAAAAACATTTTATGTTATTTCAGTTTGCAAAATCTTTCGCTCCAAAAAAAGACATTCTTATCAGTATAGCTTGCCAAAATAGCTCAGTTGTGAGAGCAATAGACTGAAGACCTTAAAATCCCTAGTACGATCGTGGGTTTCCACATGTTTGGGTGTTTGCATTTTGTTACTGAGTAGCAATTCAGCAAAAAGAAATTTAGCAGCAGAAACGTTTATTTTCAGGTTTCGCCCTCTAGGACACTTGATGTTCTTTCAGTTTGCCTTATCTTAAACACCAAAAAAGACTTTCCAAATGTCAGACGTAGCTGCAATAGCTCATTTGGGAGAGAATTAGACTGAAGATCTATAAGTCCCTGGTTCGATCCCGGGTTTCGGCATGTTTAGTAGCTGTATTTTTGTTACAGAATAGCAATTTACCAGCAGAATCTTTCATTATCAGGTGTTGTACATCAAGAACACTTAATGCTCTTTTTTTTCCCAGCCTAAAACCCCAAATACGGCTTGACATCTTTCACAATTAGCCGAAATAGCTCAGTTGGGAGAGCGTTAGACTGAAGATCTAAAGGTCCCTGGTTCGATCCCGGGTTTCGGCATATTTAGTTGCTGTTTTTTTGTTACAGAATAGCAATTTAGCAGCAGAAACTGCCGTGTTCAGGTTCTGGTCTTCAAGATCATTTCATGTTATTACAGTTTGCATTATTATTAGCCCCAATAAAAGAATTTCTTATTAGTAGAGCTTGGCGAAATAGCTCAGTTGTGAGAACATTAGACTGAAGATCTAAGGGTGTCTTGTTCAATCCTGGGGTTTAGCATGGTTGGGTGTTTGCTTTTGCTACTGAATAGCAATTTAGCAGCAAAAACTGTTGTTTTCAGTTTTTGATCTTGAAAAACATTTTATGTTATTTCAGTTTGCAAAATCTTTAGCTCCTAAAAAAAGACATTCTTATCAGTATAGCTTGCCAAAATAGCTCAGTTGTGAGAGCAATAGACTGAAGACCTTAAAATCCCTAGTACGATTGTGGGTTTCCACATGTTTGGGTGTTTGCAGTTTGTTATTCAGCAAAAAGAAATTTAGCAGCAGAAACTTTCATTTTCAGGTTTCGCCCTCTAGGACACTTGATGTTCTTTCAGTTTGCCTTATCTTAAACACCAAAAAAGAATTTCTAAACGTCAGACTTACACGCAATAGCTCTTTTGTGAGAGCATTAAACTGAAGATCTAAAGGTCCTGGGTTCGATCCCAGGATTCGGCATGTTTAGTTGCTGTATTTTTGTTACAGAATAGCAATTTACCAGCATAATCTTTCATTATCAGGTGTTGTACATCAAGAACACTTAATGCTCTTTTTTTTCCCAGCCTAAAACCCCAAATACGGCTTGACATCTTTCACAATTAGCCGAAATAGCTCAGTTGGGAGAGCGTTAGACTGAAGATCTAAAGGTCCCTGGTTCGATCCCGGGTTTCGGCATATTTAGTTGCTGTTTTTTTGTTACAGAATAGCAATTTAGCAGCAGAAACTGCCGTGTTCAGGTTCTGGTCTTCAAGATCATTTCATGTTATTACAGTTTGCATTATTATTAGCCCCAATAAAAGAATTTCTTATTAGTAGAGCTTGGCGAAATAGCTCAGTTGTGAGAACATTAGACTGAAGATCTAAGGGTGTCTTGTTCAATCCTGGGGTTTAGCATGGTTGGGTGTTTGCTTTTGCTACTGAATAGCAATTTAGCAGCAAAAACTGTTGTTTTCAGTTTTTGATCTTGAAAAACATTTTATGTTATTTCAGTTTGCAAAATCTTTAGCTCCAAAAAAAGACATTTTTATCAGTATAGCTTGCCAAAATAGCTCAGTTGTGAGAGCAATAGACTGAAGACCTTAAAATCCCTAGTACGATCGTGGGTTTCCACATGTTTGGGTGTTTGCAGTTTGTTACTGAGTAGCAAGTCAGCAAAAAGAAATTTAGCAGCAGAAACTTTAATTTTCAGGTTTCGCCCTCTAGGACACTTGATGTTCTTTCAGTTTGCCTTATCTTAAACACCAAAAAAGACTTTCTAAACGTCAGACTTACACGCAATAGCTCTTTTGTGAGAGCATTAAACTGAAGATCTAAAGCTCCTGGGTTCGATCCCAGGATTCGGCATGTTTAGTTGCTGTATTTTTGTTACAGAATAGCAATTTACCAGCAGAATCTTTCATTATCAGGTGTTGTTCATCAAGAACACTTAATGCTCTTTTTTTCCCAGCCTAAAACCCCAAATACGGCTTGACATCTTTCACGATTAGCCGAAATAGCTCAGTTGGGAGAGTGTTAGACTGAAGATATAAAGGTTCCTGGTTCGATCCCGGGTTTCGGCATATTTAGTTGCTGTTTTTTTGTTACAGAATAGCAATTTAGCAGCAGAAACTGCCGTGTTCAGGTTCTGGTCTTCAAGTTCATTTCATGTTATTACAGTTTGCATTATTATTAGCCCCAATAAAAGAATTTCTTATTAGTAGAGCTTGGCGAAATAGCTCAGTTGTGAGAACATTAGACTGAAGATCTAAGGGTGTCTTGTTCAATCCTGGGGTTTAGCATGGTTGGGTGTTTGCTTTTGCTACTGAATAGCAATGTAGCAGCAAAAACTGTTGTTTTCAGTTTTTGATCTTGAAAAACATTTTATGTTATTTCAGTTTGCAAAATCTTTAGCTCCAAAAAAAGACATTCTTATCAGTATAGCTTGCCAAAATAGCTCAGTTGTGAGAGCAATAGACTGAAGACCTTAAAATCCCTAGTACGATCGTGGGTTTCCACATGTTTGGGTGTTTGCATTTTGTTACTGAGTAGCAATTCAGCAAAAAGAAATTTAGCAGCAGAAACGTTTATTTTCTGGTTTCGCCCTCTAGGACACTTGATGTTCTTTCAGTTTGCCTTATCTTAAACACCAAAAAAGACTTTCCAAATGTCAGACGTAGCTGCAATAGCTCATTTGGGAGAGCATTAGACTGAAGATCTATAAGTCCCTGGTTCGATCCCGGGTTTCGGCATGTTTAGTAGCTGTATTTTTGTTACAGAATAGCAATTTACCAGCAGAATCTTTCATTATAAGGTGTTGCTCTTCAAGAACACTTGATGCTCTTTTTTTCCCAACCTAAAACCCCAAATACGACTTGACATCTGTCACAATTAGCCGAAATAGCTCAGTTGGGAGAGCGTTAGACTGAAGATCTAAAGGTCCCTGGTTCGATCCCGGGTTTCGGCATATTTAGTTGCTGTTTTTTTTGTTACAGAATAGCAATTTAGCAGCAGAAACTGCCGTGTTCAGGTTCTGGTCTTCAAGAACATTTCATGTTATTACAGTTTGCATTCTTATTAGCCCCAATAAAAGAATTTCTTATTAGTAGAGCTTGGCGAAATAGCTCAGTTGTGACAACATTAGACTGAAGATCTAAGGGTGTCTTGTTCAATCCTGGGGTTTAGCATGGTTGGGTGTTTGCTTTTGCTACTGAATAGCAATTTAGCAGCAAAAACTGTTGTGTTCAGGTTTTGATCTTGAAAAGCATTTTATGTTATTTCAGTTTGCAAAATCTTTAGCTCCTAAAAAAAGACATTCTTATCAGTATAGCTTGCCAAAATTGCTCAGTTGTGAGAGCAATAGACTGAAGACCTTAAAATCCCTAGTACGATTGTGGGTTTCCACATGTTTGGGTGTTTGCAGTTTGTTATTCAGCAAAAAGAAATTTAGCAGCAGAAACTTTCATTTTCAGGTTTCGCCCTCTAGGACACTTGATGTTCTTTCAGTTTGCCTTATCTTAAACACCAAAAAAGACTTTCTAAACGTCAGACTTACACGCAATAGCTCTTTTGTGAGAGCATTAAACTAAAGATCTAAAGGTCCTTGGTTCGATCCCAGGATTCGGCATGTTTAGTTGCTGTATTTTTGTTACAGAATAGCAATTTACCAGCAGAATCTTTCATTATCAGGTGTTGTACATCAAGAACACTTAATGCTCTTTTTTTTCCCAGCCTAAAACCCCAAATACGGCTTGACATATTTCACAATTAGCCGAAATAGCTCAGTTGGGAGAGCGTTAGACTGAAGATCTAAAGGTCCCTGGTTCGATCCCGGGTTTCGGCATATTTAGTTGCTGTTTTTTTGTTACAGAATAGCAGTTTAGCAGCAGAAACTGCCGTGTTCAGGTTCTGGTCTTCAAGATCATTTCATGTTATTACAGTTTGCATTATTATTAGCCCCAATAAAAGAATTTCTTATTAGTAGAGCTTGGCGAAATAGCTCAGTTGTGAGAACATTAGACTGAAGATCTAAGGGTGTCTTGTTCAATCCTGGGGTTTAGCATGGTTGGGTGTTTGCTTTTGCTACTGAATAGCAATTTAGCAGCAAAAACTGTTGTTTTCAGTTTTTGATCTTGAAAAACATTTTATGTTATTTCAGTTTGCAAAATCTTTAGCTCCAAAAAAAGACATTTTTATCAGTATAGCTTGCCAAAATAGCTCAGTTGTGAGAGCAATAGACTGAAGACCTTAAAATCCCTAGTACGATCGTGGGTTTCCACATGTTTGGGTGTTTGCATTTTGTTACTGAGTAGCAATTCAGCAAAAAGAAATTTAGCAGCAGAAACGTTTATTTTCTGGTTTCGCCCTCTAGGACACTTGATGTTCTTTCAGTTTGCCTTATCTTAAACACCAAAAAAGACTTTCCAAATGTCAGACGTAGCTGCAATAGCTCATTTGGGAGAGCATTAGACTGAAGATCTATAAGTCCCTGGTTCGATCCCGGGTTTCGGCATGTTTAGTAGCTGTGTTTTTGTTACAGAATAGCAATTTACCAGCAGAATCTTTCATTATAAGGTGTTGCTCTTCAAGAACACTTGATGCTCTTTTTTCCCCAACCTAAAACCCCAAATACGACTTCACTTCTGTCAGAATTAGCCGAAATAGCTCAGTTGGGAGAGCGTTAGACTGAAGATCTAAAGGTCCCTGGTTCGATCCCGGGTTTCGGCATATTTAGTTGCTGTTTTTTTTGTTACAGAATAGCAATTTAGCAGCAGAAACTGCCGTGTTCAGGTTCTGGTCTTCAAGAACATTTCATGTTATTACAGTTTGCATTATTATTAGCCCCAATAAAATAATTTCTTATTAGTAGAGCTTGGCGAAATAGCTCAGTTGTGACAACATTAGACTGAAGATCTAAGGGTGTCTTGTTCAATCCTGGGGTTTAGCATGGTTGGGTGTTTGCTTTTGCTACTGAATAGCAATTTAGCAGCAAAAACAGTTGTGTTCAGGTTTTGATCTTGAAAAGCATTTTATGTTATTTCAGTTTGCAAAATCTTTAGCTCCTAAAAAAAGACATTCTTATCAGTATAGCTTGCCAAAATAGCTCAGTTGTGAGAGCAATAGACTGAAGACCTTAAAATCCCTAGTACGATCGTGGGTTTCCACATGTTTGGGTGTTTGCAGTTTGTTACTGAGTAGCAATTCAGCAAAAAGAAATTTAGCAGCAGAAACTTTCATTTTCAGG
Source organism: Pseudophryne corroboree (assembly GCF_028390025.1). Taxonomy (NCBI): domain Eukaryota; kingdom Metazoa; phylum Chordata; class Amphibia; order Anura; family Myobatrachidae; genus Pseudophryne; species Pseudophryne corroboree. The sequence continues at coordinate 197,258,459 of NC_086447.1, read as the reverse complement.
TTTCGCCCTCTAGGACACTTGATGTTCTTTCAGTTTGCCTTATCTTAAACACCAAAAAAGACTTTCTAAACGTCAGACTTACACGCAATAGCTCTTTTGTGAGAGCATTAAACTGAAGATCTAAAGGTCCTGGGTTTGATCCCAGGATTCGGCATGTTTAGTTGCTGTATTTTTGTTACAGAATAGCAATTTACCAGCAGAATCTTTCATTATCAGGTGTTGTTCATCAAGAACACTTAATGCTCTTTTTTTCCCCAGCCTAAAACCCCAAATACGGCTTGACATTTTTCACAATTAGCCGAAATAGCTCAGTTGGGAGAGCGTTATACTGAAGATCTAAAGGTCCCTGGTTCGATCCCGGGTTTTGGCATATTTAGTTGCTGTTTTTTTGTTACAGAATAGCAATTTAGCAGCAGAAACTGCCGTGTTCAGGTTCTGGTCTTCAAGATCATTTCATGTTATTACAGATTGCATTATTATTAGCCCCAATAAAATAATTTCTTATTAGTAGAGCTTGGCGAAATAGCTCAGTTGTGAGAACATTAGACTGAAGATCTAAGGGTGTCTTGTTCAATCCTGGGGTTTAGCATGGTTGGGTGTTTGCTTTTGCTACTGAATAGCAATTTAGCAGCAAAAACTGTTGTTTTCAGGTTTTGATCTTGAAAAGCATTTTATGTTATTTCAGTTTGTAAAATCTTTAGCTCCTAAAAAAAGACATTCTTATCAGTATAGCTTGCCAAAATAGCTCAGTTGTGGGAGCAATAGACTGAAGACCTTAAAATCCCTAGTACGATCGTGGGTTTCAACATGTTTGGGTGTTTGCAGTTTGTTACTGAGTAGCAAGTCAGCAAAAAGAAATTTAGCAGCAGAAACTTTCATTTTCAGGTTTCGCCCTCTAGGACACTTGATGTTCTTTCAGTTTGCCTTATCTTAAACACCAAATAAGACTTTCTAAACGTCAGACTTACACGCAATAGCTCTTTTGTGAGAGCATTAAACTGAAGATCTAAAGCTCCTGGGTTCGATCCCAGGATTCGGCATGTTTAGTTGCTGTATTTTTGTTACAGAATAGCAATTTACCAGCAGAATCTTTCATTATCAGGTGTTGTTCATCAAGAACACTTAATGCTCATTTTTTTCCCAGCCTAAAACCCCAAATACGGCTTGACATCTTTCACAATTAGCCGAAATAGCTCAGTTGGGAGAGTGTTAGACTGAAGATCTAAAGGTCCCTGGTTCGATCCCGGGTTTTGGCATGTTTAGTTGCTGTTTTTTTGTTACAGAATAGCAATTTAGCAGCAGAAACTGCCGTGTTCAGGTTCTGGTCTTCAAGTTCATTTCATGTTATTACAGTTTGCATTATTATTAGCCCCAATAAAAGAATTTCTTATTAGTAGAGCTTGGCGAAATAGCTCAGTTGTGAGAACATTAGACTGAAGATCTAAGGGTGTCTTGTTCAATCCTGGGGTTTAGCATGGTTGGGTGTTTGCTTTTGCTACTGAATAGCAATTTAGCAGCAAAAACTGTTGTTTTCAGTTTTTGATCTTGAAAAACATTTTATGTTATTTCAGTTTGCAAAATCTTTCGCTCCAAAAAAAGACATTCTTATCAGTATAGCTTGCCAAAATAGCTCAGTTGTGAGAGCAATAGACTGAAGACCTTAAAATCCCTAGTACGATCGTGGGTTTCCACATGTTTGGGTGTTTGCATTTTGTTACTGAGTAGCAATTCAGCAAAAAGAAATTTAGCAGCAGAAACGTTTATTTTCAGGTTTCGCCCTCTAGGACACTTGATGTTCTTTCAGTTTGCCTTATCTTAAACACCAAAAAAGACTTTCCAAATGTCAGACGTAGCTGCAATAGCTCATTTGGGAGAGAATTAGACTGAAGATCTATAAGTCCCTGGTTCGATCCCGGGTTTCGGCATGTTTAGTAGCTGTATTTTTGTTACAGAATAGCAATTTACCAGCAGAATCTTTCATTATCAGGTGTTGTACATCAAGAACACTTAATGCTCTTTTTTTTCCCAGCCTAAAACCCCAAATACGGCTTGACATCTTTCACAATTAGCCGAAATAGCTCAGTTGGGAGAGCGTTAGACTGAAGATCTAAAGGTCCCTGGTTCGATCCCGGGTTTCGGCATATTTAGTTGCTGTTTTTTTGTTACAGAATAGCAATTTAGCAGCAGAAACTGCCGTGTTCAGGTTCTGGTCTTCAAGATCATTTCATGTTATTACAGTTTGCATTATTATTAGCCCCAATAAAAGAATTTCTTATTAGTAGAGCTTGGCGAAATAGCTCAGTTGTGAGAACATTAGACTGAAGATCTAAGGGTGTCTTGTTCAATCCTGGGGTTTAGCATGGTTGGGTGTTTGCTTTTGCTACTGAATAGCAATTTAGCAGCAAAAACTGTTGTTTTCAGTTTTTGATCTTGAAAAACATTTTATGTTATTTCAGTTTGCAAAATCTTTAGCTCCTAAAAAAAGACATTCTTATCAGTATAGCTTGCCAAAATAGCTCAGTTGTGAGAGCAATAGACTGAAGACCTTAAAATCCCTAGTACGATTGTGGGTTTCCACATGTTTGGGTGTTTGCAGTTTGTTATTCAGCAAAAAGAAATTTAGCAGCAGAAACTTTCATTTTCAGGTTTCGCCCTCTAGGACACTTGATGTTCTTTCAGTTTGCCTTATCTTAAACACCAAAAAAGAATTTCTAAACGTCAGACTTACACGCAATAGCTCTTTTGTGAGAGCATTAAACTGAAGATCTAAAGGTCCTGGGTTCGATCCCAGGATTCGGCATGTTTAGTTGCTGTATTTTTGTTACAGAATAGCAATTTACCAGCATAATCTTTCATTATCAGGTGTTGTACATCAAGAACACTTAATGCTCTTTTTTTTCCCAGCCTAAAACCCCAAATACGGCTTGACATCTTTCACAATTAGCCGAAATAGCTCAGTTGGGAGAGCGTTAGACTGAAGATCTAAAGGTCCCTGGTTCGATCCCGGGTTTTGGCATATTTAGTTGCTGTTTTTTTGTTACAGAATAGCAATTTAGCAGCAGAAACTGCCGTGTTCAGGTTCTGGTCTTCAAGATCATTTCATGTTATTACAGTTTGCATTATTATTAGCCCCAATAAAAGAATTTCTTATTAGTAGAGCTTGGCGAAATAGCTCAGTTGTGAGAACATTAGACTGAAGATCTAAGGGTGTCTTGTTCAATCCTGGGGTTTAGCATGGTTGGGTGTTTGCTTTTGCTACTGAATAGCAATTTAGCAGCAAAAACTGTTGTTTTCAGTTTTTGATCTTGAAAAACATTTTATGTTATTTCAGTTTGCAAAATCTTTAGCTCCAAAAAAAGACATTTTTATCAGTATAGCTTGCCAAAATAGCTCAGTTGTGAGAGCAATAGACTGAAGACCTTAAAATCCCTAGTACGATCGTGGGTTTCCACATGTTTGGGTGTTTGCAGTTTGTTACTGAGTAGCAAGTCAGCAAAAAGAAATTTAGCAGCAGAAACTTTAATTTTCAGGTTTCGCCCTCTAGGACACTTGATGTTCTTTCAGTTTGCCTTATCTTAAACACCAAAAAAGACTTTCTAAACGTCAGACTTACACGCAATAGCTCTTTTGTGAGAGCATTAAACTGAAGATCTAAAGCTCCTGGGTTCGATCCCAGGATTCGGCATGTTTAGTTGCTGTATTTTTGTTACAGAATAGCAATTTACCAGCAGAATCTTTCATTATCAGGTGTTGTTCATCAAGAACACTTAATGCTCTTTTTTTCCCAGCCTAAAACCCCAAATACGGCTTGACATCTTTCACAATTAGCCGAAATAGCTCAGTTGGGAGAGTGTTAGACTGAAGATATAAAGGTTCCTGGTTCGATCCCGGGTTTCGGCATATTTAGTTGCTGTTTTTTTGTTACAGAATAGCAATTTAGCAGCAGAAACTGCCGTGTTCAGGTTCTGGTCTTCAAGTTCATTTCATGTTATTACAGTTTGCATTATTATTAGCCCCAATAAAAGAATTTCTTATTAGTAGAGCTTGGCGAAATAGCTCAGTTGTGAGAACATTAGACTGAAGATCTAAGGGTGTCTTGTTCAATCCTGGGGTTTAGCATGGTTGGGTGTTTGCTTTTGCTACTGAATAGCAATGTAGCAGCAAAAACTGTTGTTTTCAGTTTTTGATCTTGAAAAACATTTTATGTTATTTCAGTTTGCAAAATCTTTAGCTCCAAAAAAAGACATTCTTATCAGTATAGCTTGCCAAAATAGCTCAGTTGTGAGAGCAATAGACTGAAGACCTTAAAATCCCTAGTACGATCGTGGGTTTCCACATGTTTGGGTGTTTGCATTTTGTTACTGAGTAGCAATTCAGCAAAAAGAAATTTAGCAGCAGAAACGTTTATTTTCTGGTTTCGCCCTCTAGGACACTTGATGTTCTTTCAGTTTGCCTTATCTTAAACACCAAAAAAGACTTTCCAAATGTCAGACGTAGCTGCAATAGCTCATTTGGGAGAGCATTAGTCTGAAGATCTATAAGTCCCTGGTTCGATCCCGGGTTTCGGCATGTTTAGTAGCTGTATTTTTGTTACAGAATAGCAATTTACCAGCAGAATCTTTCATTATAAGGTGTTGCTCTTCAAGAACACTTGATGCTCTTTTTTTCCCAACCTAAAACCCCAAATACGACTTGACATCTGTCACAATTAGCCGAAATAGCTCAGTTGGGAGAGCGTTAGACTGAAGATCTAAAGGTCCCTGGTTTGATCCCGGGTTTCGGCATATTTAGTTGCTGTTTTTTTTTTGTTACAGAATAGCAATTTAGCAGCAGAAACTGCCGTGTTCAGGTTCTGGTCTTCAAGAACATTTCATGTTATTACAGTTTGCATTATTATTAGCCCCAATAAAAGAATTTCTTATTAGTAGAGCTTGGCGAAATAGCTCAGTTGTGACAACATTAGACTGAAGATCTAAGGGTGTCTTGTTCAATCCTGGGGTTTAGCATGGTTGGGTGTTTGCTTTTGCTACTGAATAGCAATTTAGCAGCAAAAACTGTTGTGTTCAGGTTTTGATCTTGAAAAGCATTTTATGTTATTTCAGTTTGCAAAATCTTTAGCTCCTAAAAAAAGACATTCTTATCAGTATAGCTTGCCAAAATAGCTCAGTTGTGAGAGCAATAGACTGAAGACCTTAAAATCCCTAGTACGATTGTGGGTTTCCACATGTTTGGGTGTTTGCAGTTTGTTATTCAGCAAAAAGAAATTTAGCAGCAGAAACTTTCATTTTCAGGTTTCGCCCTCTAGGACACTTGATGTTCTTTCAGTTTGCCTTATCTTAAACACCAAAAAAGACTTTCTAAACGTCAGACTTACACGCAATAGCTCTTTTGTGAGAGCATTAAACTAAAGATCTAAAGGTCCTGGGTTCGATCCCAGGATTCGGCATGTTTAGTTGCTGTATTTTTGTTACAGAATAGCAATTTACCAGCAGAATCTTTCATTATCAGGTGTTGTACATCAAGAACACTTAATGCTCTTTTTTTTCCCAGCCTAAAACCCCAAATACGGCTTGACATCTTTCACAATTAGCCGAAATAGCTCAGTTGGGAGAGCGTTAGACTGAAGATCTAAAGGTCCCTGGTTCGATCCCGGGTTTCGGCATATTTAGTTGCTGTTTTTTTTGTTACAGAATAGCAATTTAGCAGCAGAAACTGCCGTGTTCAGGTTCTGGTCTTCAAGAACATTTCATGTTATTACAGTTTGCATTCTTATTAGCCCCAATAAAAGAATTTCTTATTAGTAGAGCTTGGCGAAATAGCTCAGTTGTGAGAACATTAGACTGAAGATCTAAGGGTGTCTTGTTCAATCCTGGGGTTTAGCATGGTTGGGTGTTTGCTTTTGCTACTGAATAGCAATTTAGCAGCAAAAACTGTTGTTTTCAGTTTTTGATCTTGAAAAACATTTTATGTTATTTCAGTTTGCAAAATCTTTAGCTCCTAAAAAAAGACATTCTTATCAGTATAGCTTGCCAAAATAGCTCAGTTGTGAGAGCAATAGACTGAAGACCTTAAAATCCCTAGTACGATTGTGGGTTTCCACATGTTTGGGTGTTTGCAGTTTGTTATTCAGCAAAAAGAAATTTAGCAGCAGAAACTTTCATTTTCAGGTTTCGCCCTCTAGGACACTTGATGTTCTTTCAGTTTGCCTTATCTTAAACACCAAAAAAGAATTTCTAAACGTCAGACTTACACGCAATAGCTCTTTTGTGAGAGCATTAAACTGAAGATCTAAAGGTCCTGGGTTCGATCCCAGGATTCGGCATGTTTAGTTGCTGTATTTTTGTTACAGAATAGCAATTTACCAGCATAATCTTTCATTATCAGGTGTTGTACATCAAGAACACTTAATGCTCTTTTTTTTCCCAGCCTAAAACCCCAAATACGGCTTGACATCTTTCACAATTAGCCGAAATAGCTCAGTTGGGAGAGCGTTAGACTGAAGATCTAAAGGTCCCTGGTTCGATCCCGGGTTTCGGCATATTTAGTTGCTGTTTTTTTGTTACAGAATAGCAATTTAGCAGCAGAAACTGCCGTGTTCAGGTTCTGGTCTTCAAGATCATTTCATGTTATTACAGTTTGCATTATTATTAGCCCCAATAAAAGAATTTCTTATTAGTAGAGCTTGGCGAAATAGCTCAGTTGTGAGAACATTAGACTGAAGATCTAAGGGTGTCTTGTTCAATCCTGGGGTTTAGCATGGTTGGGTGTTTGCTTTTGCTACTGAATAGCAATTTAGCAGCAAAAACTGTTGTTTTCAGTTTTTGATCTTGAAAAACATTTTATGTTATTTCAGTTTGCAAAATCTTTAGCTCCAAAAAAAGACATTTTTATCAGTATAGCTTGCCAAAATAGCTCAGTTGTGAGAGCAATAGACTGAAGACCTTAAAATCCCTAGTACGATCGTGGGTTTCCACATGTTTGGGTGTTTGCAGTTTGTTACTGAGTAGCAAGTCAGCAAAAAGAAATTTAGCAGCAGAAACTTTAATTTTCAGGTTTCGCCCTCTAGGACACTTGATGTTCTTTCAGTTTGCCTTATCTTAAACACCAAAAAAGACTTTCTAAACGTCAGACTTACACGCAATAGCTCTTTTGTGAGAGCATTAAACTGAAGATCTAAAGCTCCTGGGTTCGATCCCAGGATTCGGCATGTTTAGTTGCTGTATTTTTGTTACAGAATAGCAATTTACCAGCAGAATCTTTCATTATCAGGTGTTGTTCATCAAGAACACTTAATGCTCTTTTTTTCCCAGCCTAAAACCCCAAATACGGCTTGACATCTTTCACAATTAGCCGAAATAGCTCAGTTGGGAGAGTGTTAGACTGAAGATATAAAGGTTCCTGGTTCGATCCCGGGTTTCGGCATATTTAGTTGCTGTTTTTTTGTTACAGAATAGCAATTTAGCAGCAGAAACTGCCGTGTTCAGGTTCTGGTCTTCAAGTTCATTTCATGTTATTACAGTTTGCATTATTATTAGCCCCAATAAAAGAATTTCTTATTAGTAGAGCTTGGCGAAATAGCTCAGTTGTGAGAACATTAGACTGAAGATCTAAGGGTGTCTTGTTCAATCCTGGGGTTTAGCATGGTTGGGTGTTTGCTTTTGCTACTGAATAGCAATGTAGCAGCAAAAACTGTTGTTTTCAGTTTTTGATCTTGAAAAACATTTTATGTTATTTCAGTTTGCAAAATCTTTAGCTCCAAAAAAAGACATTCTTATCAGTATAGCTTGCCAAAATAGCTCAGTTGTGAGAGCAATAGACTGAAGACCTTAAAATCCCTAGTACGATCGTGGGTTTCCACATGTTTGGGTGTTTGCATTTTGTTACTGAGTAGCAATTCAGCAAAAAGAAATTTAGCAGCAGAAACGTTTATTTTCTGGTTTCGCCCTCTAGGACACTTGATGTTCTTTCAGTTTGCCTTATCTTAAACACCAAAAAAGACTTTCCAAATGTCAGACGTAGCTGCAATAGCTCATTTGGGAGAGCATTAGTCTGAAGATCTATAAGTCCCTGGTTCGATCCCGGGTTTCGGCATGTTTAGTAGCTGTATTTTTGTTACAGAATAGCAATTTACCAGCAGAATCTTTCATTATAAGGTGTTGCTCTTCAAGAACACTTGATGCTCTTTTTTTCCCAACCTAAAACCCCAAATACGACTTGACATCTGTCACAATTAGCCGAAATAGCTCAGTTGGGAGAGCGTTAGACTGAAGATCTAAAGGTCCCTGGTTCGATCCCGGGTTTCGGCATATTTAGTTGCTGTTTTTTTTTTGTTACAGAATAGCAATTTAGCAGCAGAAACTGCCGTGTTCAGGTTCTGGTCTTCAAGAACATTTCATGTTATTACAGTTTGCATTATTATTAGCCCCAATAAAAGAATTTCTTATTAGTAGAGCTTGGCGAAATAGCTCAGTTGTGACAACATTAGACTGAAGATCTAAGGGTGTCTTGTTCAATCCTGGGGTTTAGCATGGTTGGGTGTTTGCTTTTGCTACTGAATAGCAATTTAGCAGCAAAAACTGTTGTGTTCAGGTTTTGATCTTGAAAAGCATTTTATGTTATTTCAGTTTGCAAAATCTTTAGCTCCTAAAAAAAGACATTCTTATCAGTATAGCTTGCCAAAATAGCTCAGTTGTGAGAGCAATAGACTGAAGACCTTAAAATCCCTAGTACGATTGTGGGTTTCCACATGTTTGGGTGTTTGCAGTTTGTTATTCAGCAAAAAGAAATTTAGCAGCAGAAACTTTCATTTTCAGGTTTCGCCCTCTAGGACACTTGATGTTCTTTCAGTTTGCCTTATCTTAAACACCAAAAAAGACTTTCTAAACGTCAGACTTACACGCAATAGCTCTTTTGTGAGAGCATTAAACTAAAGATCTAAAGGTCCTGGGTTCGATCCCAGGATTCGGCATGTTTAGTTGCTGTATTTTTGTTACAGAATAGCAATTTACCAGCAGAATCTTTCATTATCAGGTGTTGTACATCAAGAACACTTAATGCTCTTTTTTTTCCCAGCCTAAAACCCCAAATACGGCTTGACATCTTTCACAATTAGCCGAAATAGCTCAGTTGGGAGAGCGTTAGACTGAAGATCTAAAGGTCCCTGGTTCGATCCCGGGTTTCGGCATATTTAGTTGCTGTTTTTTTTGTTACAGAATAGCAATTTAGCAGCAGAAACTGCCGTGTTCAGGTTCTGGTCTTCAAGAACATTTCATGTTATTACAGTTTGCATTCTTATTAGCCCCAATAAAAGAATTTCTTATTAGTAGAGCTTGGCGAAATAGCTCAGTTGTGACAACATTAGACTGAAGATCTAAGGGTGTCTTGTTCAATCCTGGGGTTTAGCATGGTTGGGTGTTTGCTTTTGCTACTGAATAGCAATTTAGCAGCAAAAACTGTTGTGTTCAGGTTTTGATCTTGAAAAGCATTTTATGTTATTTCAGTTTGCAAAATCTTTAGCTCCTAAAAAAAGACATTCTTATCAGTATAGCTTGCCAAAATTGCTCAGTTGTGAGAGCAATAGACTGAAGACCTTAAAATCCCTAGTACGATTGTGGGTTTCCACATGTTTGGGTGTTTGCAGTTTGTTATTCAGCAAAAAGAAATTTAGCAGCAGAAACTTTCATTTTCAGGTTTCGCCCTCTAGGACACTTGATGTTCTTTCAGTTTGCCTTATCTTAAACACCAAAAAAGACTTTCTAAACGTCAGACTTACACGCAATAGCTCTTTTGTGAGAGCATTAAACTAAAGATCTAAAGGTCCTGGGTTCGATCCCAGGATTCGGCATGTTTAGTTGCTGTATTTTTGTTACAGAATAGCAATTTACCAGCAGAATCTTTCATTATCAGGTGTTGTACATCAAGAACACTTAATGCTCTTTTTTTTCCCAGCCTAAAACCCCAAATACGGCTTGACATCTTTCACAATTAGCCAAAATAGCTCAGTTGGGAGAGCGTTAGACTGAAGATCTAAAGGTCCCTGGTTCGATCCCGGGTTTTGGCATATTTAGTTGCTGTTTTTTTGTTACAGAATAGCAGTTTAGCAGCAGAAACTGCCGTGTTCAGGTTCTGGTCTTCAAGATCATTTCATGTTATTACAGTTTGCATTATTATTAGCCCCAATAAAAGAATTTCTTATTAGTAGAGCTTGGCGAAATAGCTCAGTTGTGAGAACATTAGACTGAAGATCTAAGGGTGTCTTGTTCAATCCTGGGGTTTAGCATGGTTGGGTGTTTGCTTTTGCTACTGAATAGCAATTTAGCAGCAAAAACTGTTGTTTTCAGTTTTTGATCTTGAAAAACATTTTATGTTATTTCAGTTTGCAAAATCTTTAGCTCCAAAAAAAGACATTTTTATCAGTATAGCTTGCCAAAATAGCTCAGTTGTGAGAGCAATAGACTGAAGACCTTAAAATCCCTAGTACGATCGTGGGTTTCCACATGTTTGGGTGTTTGCAGTTTGTTACTGAGTAGCAAGTCAGCAAAAAGAAATTTAGCAGCAGAAACTTTAATTTTCAGGTTTCGCCCTCTAGGACACTTGATGTTCTTTCAGTTTGCCTTATCTTAAACACCAAAAAAGACTTTCTAAACGTCAGACTTACACGCAATAGCTCTTTTGTGAGAGCATTAAACTGAAGATCTAAAGCTCCTGGGTTCGATCCCAGGATTCGGCATGTTTAGTTGCTGTATTTTTGTTACAGAATAGCAATTTACCAGCAGAATCTTTCATTATCAGGTGTTGTTCATCAAGAACACTTAATGCTCTTTTTTTCCCAGCCTAAAACCCCAAATACGGCTTGACATCTTTCACAATTAGCCGAAATAGCTCAGTTGGGAGAGTGTTAAACTGAAGATATAAAGGTCCCTGATTTGATCCCGGGTTTCGGCATATTTAGTTGCTGTTTTTTTGTTACAGAATAGCAATTTAGCAGCAGAAACTGCCGTGTTCAGGTTCTGGTCTTCAAGTTCATTTCATGTTATTACAGTTTGCATTATTATTAGCCCCAATAAAAGAATTTCTTATTAGTAGAGCTTGGCGAAATAGCTCAGTTGTGAGAACATTAGACTGAAGATCTAAGGGTGTCTTGTTCAATCCTGGGGTTTAGCATGGTTGGGTGTTTGCTTTTGCTACTGAATAGCAATTTAGCAGCAAAAACTGTTGTTTTCAGTTTTTGATCTTGAAAAACATTTTATGTTATTTCAGTTTGCAAAATCTTTAGCTCCAAAAAAAGACATTTTTATCAGTATAGCTTGCCAAAATAGCTCAGTTGTGAGAGCAATAGACTGAAGACCTTAAAATCCCTAGTACGATCGTGGGTTTCCACATGTTTGGGTGTTTGCAGTTTGTTACTGAGTAGCAAGTCAGCAAAAAGAAATTTAGCAGCAGAAACTTTAATTTTCAGGTTTCGCCCTCTAGGACACTTGATGTTCTTTCAGTTTGCCTTATCTTAAACACCAAAAAAGACTTTCTAAACGTCAGACTTACACGCAATAGCTCTTTTGTGAGAGCATTAAACTGAAGATCTAAAGCTCCTGGGTTCGATCCCAGGATTCGGCATGTTTAGTTGCTGTATTTTTGTTACAGAATAGCAATTTACCAGCAGAATCTTTCATTATCAGGTGTTGTTCATCAAGAACACTTAATGCTCTTTTTTTCCGAGCCTAAAACCCCAAATACGGCTTGACATCTTTCACAATTAGCCGAAATAGCTCAGTTGGGAGAGTGTTAGACTGAAGATATAAAGGTCCCTGGTTTGATCCCGGGTTTCGGCATATTTAGTTGCTGTTTTTTTGTTACAGAATAGCAATTTAGCAGCAGAAACTGCCGTGTTCAGGTTCTGGTCTTCAAGTTCATTTCATGTTATTACAGTTTGCATTATTATTAGCCCCAATAAAAGAATTTCTTATTAGTAGAGCTTGGCGAAATAGCTCAGTTGTGAGAACATTAGACTGAAGATCTAAGGGTGTCTTGTTCAATCCTGGGGTTTAGCATGGTTGGGTGTTTGCTTTTGCTACTGAATAGCAATGTAGCAGCAAAAACTGTTGTTTTCATTTTTTGATCTTGAAAAACATTTTATGTTATTTCAGTTTGCAAAATCTTTAGCTCCAAAAAAAGACATTCTTATCAGTATAGCTTGCCAAAATAGCTCAGTTGTGAGAGCAATAGACTGAAGACCTTAAAATCCCTAGTACGATCGTGGGTTTCCACATGTTTGGGTGTTTGCATTTTGTTACTGAGTAGCAATTCAGCAAAAAGAAATTTAGCAGCAGAAACGTTTATTTTCAGGTTTCGCCCTCTAGGACACTTGATGTTCTTTCAGTTTGCCTTATCTTAAGCACCAAAAAAGACTTTCCAAATGTCAGACGTAGCTGCAATAGCTCATTTGGGAGAGCATTAGACTGAAGATCTATAAGTCCTTGGTTCGATCCCGGGTTTCGGCATGTTTAGTAGCTGTATTTTTGTTACAGAATAGCAATTTACCAGCAGAATCTTTCATTATAAGGTGTTGCTCTTCAAGAACACTTGATGCTCTTTTTTCCCCAACCTAAAACCCCAAATACGACTTGACATCTGTCACAATTAGCCGAAATAGCTCAGTTGGGAGAGCGTTAGACTGAAGATCTAAAGGTCCCTGGTTCGATCCCGGGTTTCGGCATATTTAGTTGCTGTTTTTTTTTGTTACAGAATAGCAATTTAGCAGCAGAAACTGCCGTGTTCAGGTTCTGGTCTTCAAGAACATTTCATGTTATTACAGTTTGCATTATTATTAGCCCCAATAAAAGAATTTCTTATTAGTAGAGCTTGGCGAAATAGCTCAGTTGTGACAACATTAGACTGAAGATCTAAGGGTGTCTTGTTCAATCCTGGGGTTTAGCATGGTTGGGTGTTTGCTTTTGCTACTGAATAGCAATTTAGCAGCAAAAACTGTTGTGTTCAGGTTTTGATCTTGAAAAGCATTTTATGTTATTTCAGTTTGCAAAATCTTTAGCTCCTAAAAAAAGACATTCTTATCAGTATAGCTTGCCAAAATAGCTCAGTTGTGAGAGCAATAGACTGAAGACCTTAAAATCCCTAGTACGATTGTGGGTTTCCACATGTTTGGGTGTTTGCAGTTTGTTATTCAGCAAAAAGAAATTTAGCAGCAGAAACTTTCATTTTCAGGTTTCGCCCTCTAGGACACTTGATGTTCTTTCAGTTTGCCTTATCTTAAACACCAAAAAAGACTTTCTAAACGTCAGACTTACACGCAATAGCTCTTTTGTGAGAGCATTAAACTGAAGATCTAAAGCTCCTGGGTTCGATCCCAGGATTCGGCATGTTTAGTTGCTGTATTTTTGTTACAGAATAGCAATTTACCAGCAGAATCTTTCATTATCAGGTGTTGTTCATCAAGAACACTTAATGCTCTTTTTTTCCCAGCCTAAAACCCCAAATACGGCTTGACATCTTTCACAATTAGCCGAAATAGCTCAGTTGGGAGAGTGTTAGACTGAAGATATAAAGGTACCTGATTTGATCCCGGGTTTCGGCATATTTAGTTGCTGTTTTTTTGTTACAGAATAGCAATTTAGCAGCAGAAACTGCCGTGTTCAGGTTCTGGTCTTCAAGTTCATTTCATGTTATTACAGTTTGCATTATTATTAGAGATGAGCGCCTGAAATTTTTCGGGTTTTGTGTTTTGGTTTTGGGTTCGGTTCCGCGGCCGTGTTTTGGGTTCGAACGCGTTTTGGCAAAACCTCACCGAATTATTTTTGTCGGATTCGGGTGTGTTTTGGATTCGGGTGTTTTTTTCCAAAAACACTAAAAAACAGCTTAAATCATAGAATTTGGGGGTCATTTTGATCCCAAAGTATTATTAACCTCAAAAACCATAATTTACACTCATTTTCAGTCTATTCTGAATACCTCACACCTCACAATATTATTTTTAGTCCTAAAATTTGCACCGAGGTCGCTGTGTGAGTAAGATAAGCGACCCTAGTGGCCGACACAAACACCGGGCCCATCTAGGAGTGGCACTGCAGTGTCACGCAGGATGTCCCTTCCAAAAAACCCTCCCCAAACAGCACATGACGCAAAGAAAAAAAGAGGCGCAATGAGGTAGCTGACTGTGTGAGTAAGATTAGCGACCCTAGTGGCCGACACAAACACCGGGCCCATCTAGGAGTGGCACTGCAGTGTCACGCAGGATGGCCCTTCCAAAAAACCCTCCCCAAACAGCACATGACGCAAAGAAAAAAAGAGGCGCAATGAGGTAGCTGTGTGAGTAAGATTAGCGACCCTAGTGGCCGACACAAACACCGGGCCCATCTAGGAGTGGCACTGCAGTGTCACGCAGGATGGCCCTTCCAAAAAACCCTCCCCAAACAGCACATGACGCAAAGAAAAAAAGAGGCGCAATGAGGTAGCTGACTGTGTGAGTAAGATTAGCGACCCTAGTGGCCGACACAAACACCGGGCCCATCTAGGAGTGGCACTGCAGTGTCACGCAGGATGTCCCTTCCAAAAAACCCTCCCCAAACAGCACATGACGCAAAGAAAAAAAGAGGCGCAATGAGGTAGCTGTGTGAGTAAGATTAGCGACCCTAGTGGCCGACACAAACACCGGGCCCATCTAGGAGTGGCACTGCAGTGTCACGCAGGATGTCCCTTCCAAAAAACCCTCCCCAATCAGCACATGATGCAAAGAAAAAGAAAAGAAAAAAGAGGTGCAAGATGGAATTATCCTTGGGCCCTCCCACCCACCCTTATGTTGTATAAACAAAACAGGACATGCACACTTTAACCAACCCATCATTTCAGTGACAGGGTCTGCCACACGACTGTGACTGATATGACGGGTTGGTTTGGACCCCCCCCAAAAAAGAAGCAATTAATCTCTCCTTGCACAAACTGGCTCTACAGAGGCAAGATGTCCACCTCATCTTCACCCTCCGATATATCACCGTGTACATCCCCCTCCTCACAGATTATCAATTCGTCCCCACTGGAATCCACCATCTCAGCTCCCTGTGTACTTTGTGGAGGCAATTGCTGCTGGTCAATGTCTCCGCGGAGGAATTGATTATAATTCATTTTAATGAACATCATCTTCTCCACATTTTCTGGATGTAACCTCGTACGCCGATTGCTGACAAGGTGAGCGGCGGCACTAAACACTCTTTCGGAGTACACACTTGTGGGAGGGCAACTTAGGTAGAATAAAGCCAGTTTGTGCAAGGGCCTCCAAATTGCCTCTTTTTCCTGCCAGTATAAGTACGGACTGTGTGACGTGCCTACTTGGATGCGGTCACTCATATAATCTTCCACCATTCTATCAATGTTGAGAGAATCATATGCAGTGACAGTAGACGACATGTCCGTAATCGTTGGCAGGTCCTTCAGTCCGGACCAGATGTCAGCATCAGCAGTCGCTCCAGACTGCCCTGCATCACCGCCAGCGGGTGGGCTCGGAATTCTGAGCCTTTTCCTCGCACCCCCAGTTGCGGGAGAATGTGAAGGAGGAGATGTTGACAGGTCGCGTTCCGCTTGACTTGACAATTTTGTCACCAGCAGGTCTTTCAACCCCAGCAGACCTGTGTCTGCCGGAAAGAGAGATCCAAGGTAGGCTTTAAATCTAGGATCGAGCACGGTGGCCAAAATGTAGTGCTCTGATTTCAACAGATTGACCACCCGTGAATCCTTGTTAAGCGAATTAAGGGCTGCATCCACAAGTCCCACATGCCTAGCGGAATCGCTCCGTGTTAGCTCCTTCTTCAATGCCTCCAGCTTCTTCTGCAAAAGCCTGATGAGGGGAATGACCTGACTCAGGCTGGCAGTGTCTGAACTGACTTCACGTGTGGCAAGTTCAAAGGGCATCAGAACCTTGCACAACGTTGAAATCATTCTCCACTGCACTTGAGACAGGTGCATTCCATCTCCTATATCGTGCTCAATTGTATAGGCTTGAATGGCCTTTTGCTGCTCCTCCAACCTCTGAAGCATATAGAGGGTTGAATTCCACCTCGTTACCACTTCTTGCTTCAGATGATGGCAGGGCAGGTTCAGTAGTTTTTGGTGGTGCTCCAGTCTTCTGTACGTGGTGCCTGTACGCCGAAAGTGTCCCGCAATTTTTCTGGCCACCGACAGCATCTCTTGCACGCCCCTGTCGTTTTTTAAAAAATTCTGCACCACCAAATTCAAGGTATGTGCAAAACATGGGACGTGCTGGAATTTGCCCATATTTAATGCACACACAATATTGCTGGCGTTGTCCGATGCCACAAATCCACAGGAGAGTCCAATTGGGGTAAGCCATTCCGCGATGATCTTCCTCAGTTGCCGTAAGAGGTTTTCAGCTGTGTGCGTATTCTGGAAAGCGGTGATACAAAGCGTAGCCTGCCTAGGAAAGAGTTGGCGTTTGCGAGATGCTGCTACTGGTGCCGCCGCTGCTGTTCTTGCGGCGGGAGTCCATACATCTACCCAGTGGGCTGTCACAGTCATATAGTCCTGACCCTGCCCTGCTCCACTTGTCCACATGTCCGTGGTTAAGTGGACATTGGGTACAACTGCATTTTTTAGGACACTGGTGAGTCTTTTTCTGACGTCCGTGTACATTCTCGGTATCGCCTGCCTAGAGAAGTGGAACCTAGATGGTATTTGGTAACGGGGGCACACTGCCTCAATAAATTGTCTAGTTCCCTGTGAACTAACGGCGGATACCGGACGCACGTCTAACACCAACATAGTT
The DNA here is from genome assembly GCF_028390025.1 of Pseudophryne corroboree. Taxonomy (NCBI): domain Eukaryota; kingdom Metazoa; phylum Chordata; class Amphibia; order Anura; family Myobatrachidae; genus Pseudophryne; species Pseudophryne corroboree. Next base: position 197,241,673 of record NC_086447.1, on the reverse strand, counting down.
GTCAAGGACTCAGTTATCCGCTTTGCAGTAGGATGACTGCTGTGATATTTCATCTTCCTCGCAAAGGACTATTGAACAGTCAATTGCTTACTGGAAGTAGTACAAGTGGGCTTACGACTTCCCCTCTGGGATGACCATCGACTCCCAGCGGCAACAACAGCAGCGCCAGCAGCAGTAGGCGTTACACGCAAGGATGCATCGGAGGAATCCCAGGCAGGAGAGGACTCGTCAGACTTGCCAGTGACATGGCCTGCAGGACTATTGGCATTCCTGGGGAAGGAGGAAATTGACACTGAGGGAGTTGGTGGGGTGGTTTGCGTGAGCTTGGTTACAAGAGGAAGGGATTTACTGGTCAGTGGACTGCTTCCGCTGTCACCCAAAGTTTTTGAACTTGTCACTGACTTATTATGAATGCGCTGCAGGTGACGTATAAGGGAGGATGTTCCGAGGTGGTTAACGTCCTTACCTCTACTTATTACAGCTTGACAAAGGGAACACACGGCTTGACACCTGTTGTCCGCATTTCTGGTGAAATACCTCCACACCGAAGAGCTGATTTTTTTGGTATTTTCACCTGGCATGTCAACGGCCATATTCCTCCCACGGACAACAGGTGTCTCCCCGGGTGCCTGACTTAAACAAACCACCTCACCATCAGAATCCTTCTGGTCAATTTCCTCCCCAGCGCCAGCAACACCCATATCCTCCTCATCCTGGTGTACTTCAACACTGACATCTTCAATCTGACTATCAGGAACTGGACTGCGGGTGCTCCTTCCAGCACTTGCAGGGGGCATGCAAATAGTGGAAGGCGCATGCTCTTCACGTCCAGTGTTGGGAAGGTCAGGCATCGCAACCGACACAATTGGACTCTCCTTGTGGATTTGGGATTTCAAAGAACGCACAGTTCTTTGCGGTGCTTTTGCCAGCTTGAGTCTTTTCAGTTTTCTAGCGAGAGGCTGAGTGCTTCCATCCTCATGTGAAGCTGAACCACTAGCCATGAACATAGGCCAGGGCCTCAGCCGTTCCTTGCCACTCCGTGTGGTAAATGGCATATTGGCAAGTTTACGCTTCTCCTCCGACAATTTTATTTTAGGTTTTGGGGTCCTTTTTTTTCTGATATTTGGTGTTTTGGATTTGACATGCTCTGTACTATGACATTGGGCATCGGCCTTGGCAGACGACGTTGCTGGCATTTCATCGTCTCGGCCATGACTAGTGGCAGCAGCTTCAGCACGAGGTGGAAGTGGATCTTGATCTTTCCCTAATTTTGGAACCTCAACTTTTTTGTTCTCCATATTTTATAGGCAGAACTAAAAGGCACCTCAGGTAAACAATGGAGATGGATGGATTGGATACTAGTATACAATTATGGACGGACTGCCACGGTTAGGTGGTATAAAAAAACCACGGTTAGGTGGTATATATTGTAATACAATTATGGATGGACGGACTGCCTGCCGAGTGCCGACACAGAGGTAGCCACAGCCGTGAACTACCGCACTGTACACTGGTTGATAAAGAGATAGTAGTATACTCGTAACAACTAGTATGACTGACTATGACGGTATAAAGAATGAAAAAAAAACCACGGTTAGGTGGTATATATTATAATACAATTATGGATGGACGGACTGCCTGCCGACTGCCGACACAGAGGTAGCCACAGCCGTGAACTACCGCACTGTACACTGGTTGATAAAGAGATAGTAGTATACTCGTAACAACTAGTATGACACTATGACGGTATAAAGAATGAAAAAAAAACCACGGTTAGGTGGTATATATTATAATAATACAATTATGGATGGACGGACTGCCTGCCGAGTTCCGACACAGAGGTAGCCACAGCCGTGAACTACCGCACTGTACACTGGTTGATAAAGAGATAGTAGTATACTCGTAACAACTAGTATGACTGACTATGACGGTAAAAAGAATGAAAAAAAAACCACGGTTAGGTGGTATATATTGTAATACAATTATGGATGGACGGACTGCCTGCCGACTGCCGACACAGAGGTAGCCACAGCCGTGAACTACCGCACTGTACACTGGTTGATAAAGAGATAGTAGTATACTCGTAACAACTAGTATGACACTATGACGGTATAAAGAATGAAAAAAAAACCACGGTTAGGTGGTATATATTATAATAATACAATTATGGATGGACGGACTGCCTGCCGAGTTCCGACACAGAGGTAGCCACAGCCGTGAACTACCGCACTGTACACTGGTTGATAAAGAGATAGTAGTATACTCGTAACAACTAGTATGACTGACTATGACGGTAAAAAGAATGAAAAAAAAACCACGGTTAGGTGGTATATATTGTAATACAATTATGGATGGACGGACTGCCTGCCGAGTTCCGACACAGAGGTAGCCACAGCCGTGAACTACCGCACTGTACACTGGTTGATAAAGAGATAGTAGTATACTCGTAGCAACTAGTATGACTGACTATGACGGTATAAAGAATGAAAAAAAAAACACGGTTAGGTGGTATATATTATAATACAATTATGGATGGACGGACTGCCTGCCGACTGCCGACACAGAGGTAGCCACAGCCGTGAACTACCGCACTGTACACTGGTTGATAAAGAGATAGTAGTATACTCGTAACAACTAGTATGACACTATGACGGTATAAAGAATGAAAAAAAAACCACGGTTAGGTGGTATATATTATAATACAATTATGGATGGACGGACTGCCTGCCGACTGCCGACACAGAGGTAGCCACAGCTGTGAACTACCGCACTGTACACTGGTTGATAAAGAGATAGTAGTATACTCGTAACAACTAGTATGACACTATGACGGTATAAAGAATGAAAAAAAAACCACGGTTAGGTGGTATATATTATAATAATACAATTATGGATGGACGGACTGCCTGCCGACTGCCGACACAGAGGTAGCCACAGCCGTGAACTACCGCACTGTACACTGGTTGATAAAGAGATAGTAGTATACTCGTAACAACTAGTATGACTATGACGACGGTATAAAGAAAGAAAAAAAAATACCACGGTTAGGTGGTATATAATTATACAATTATGGATGGACGGACTGCCTGCCGAGTGCCGACTGCCGACACAGAGGTAGCCACAGCCGTGAACTACCGCACTGTACTGTGTCTGCTGCTAATATAGACTGGTTGATAAAGAGATAGTATACAACAATATACTACTATACTGGTGGTCAGGCACTGGTCACCACTAGTCACACTGGCAGTGGCACTCCTGCAGCAAAAGTGTGCACTGTTTAATTTAAAATTAATATAATATTATGTACTCCTGGCTCCTGCTATAACAACCTGCAGTGCTCCCCAGTCTCCCCCACAATTATTATAAGCTTTTATACATTGATGTGCAGCACACTGGGCTGAGCTGAGTGCACACAGACTGAGTCACACTGTGTGACTGCTGTGTATCGTTTTTTTCAGGCAGAGAACGGATATAGCAGAGAACGGATATATTAAATAAAAGTTAACTTAACAACAACTGCACTGGTCACTGTGGTAAACTCTGTCTGCACAATCTCTCTCTCTCTCTCTCTCTCTCTCTCTTCTAATCTATTCTAATGGAGAGGACGCCAGCCACGTCCTCTCCCTATCAATCTCAATGCACGTGTGAAAATGGCGGCGACGCGCGGCTCCTTATATAGAATCCGAGTCTCGCGAGAATCCGACAGCGTCATGATGACGTTCGGGCGCGCTCGGGTTAACCGAGCAAGGCGGGAAGATCCGAGTCGCTCGGACCCGTGAAAAAAAAAGTGAAGTTCGTGCGGGTTCGGATTCAAAGAAACCGAACCCGCTCATCTCTAATTATTATTAGCCCCAATAAAATAATTTCTTATTAGTAGAGCTTGGCGAAATAGCTCAGTTGTGAGAACATTAGACTGAAGATCTAAGGGTGTCTTGTTCAATCCTGGGGTTTAGCATGGTTGGGTGTTTGCTTTTGCTACTGAATAGCAATTTAGCAGCAAAAACTGTTGTTTTCAGTTTTTGATCTTGAAAAACATTTTATGTTATTTCAGTTTGCAAAATCTTTAGCTCCAAAAAAAGACATTTTTATCAGTATAGCTTGCCAAAATAGCTTAGTTGTGAGAGCAATAGACTGAAGACCTTAAAATCCCTAGTACGATCGTGGGTTTCCACATGTTTGGGTGTTTGCAGTTTGTAACTGAGTAGCAAGTCAGCAAAAAGAAATTTAGCAGCAGAAACTTTAATTTTCAGGTTTCGCCCTCTAGGACACTTGATGTTCTTTCAGTTTGCCTTATCTTAAACACCAAAAAAGACTTTCTAAACGTCAGACTTACACGCAATAGCTCTTTTGTGAGAGCATTAAACTGAAGATCTAAAGCTCCTGGGTTCGATCCCAGGATTCGGCATGTTTAGTTGCTGTATTTTTGTTACAGAATAGCAATTTACCAGCAGAATCTTTCATTATCAGGTGTTGTTCATCAAGAACACTTAATGCTCTTTTTTTCCCAGCCTAAAACCCCAAATACGGCTTGACATCTTTCACAATTAGCCGAAATAGCTCAGTTGGGAGAGTGTTAGACTGAAGATATAAAGGTCCCTGGTTTGATGCCGGGTTTCGGCATATTTAGTTGCTGTTTTTTTGTTACAGAATAGCAATTTAGCAGCAGAAACTGCCGTGTTCAGGTTCTGGTCTTCAAGTTCATTTCATGTTATTACAGTTTGCATTATTATTAGCCCCAATAAAAGAATTTCTTATTAGTAGAGCTTGGCGAAATAGCTCAGTTGTGAGAACATTAGGCTGAAGATCTAAGGGTGTCTTGTTCAATCCTGGGGTTTAGCATGGTTGGGTGTTTGCTTTTGCTACTGAATAGCAATGTAGCAGCAAAAACTGTTGTTTTCATTTTTTGATCTTGAAAAACATTTTATGTTATTTCAGTTTGCAAAATCTTTAGCTCCAAAAAAAGACATTCTTATCAGTATAGCTTGCCAAAATAGCTCAGTTGTGAGAGCAATAGACTGAAGACCTTAAAATCCCTAGTACGATCATGGGTTTCCACATGTTTGGGTGTTTGCATTTTGTTACTGAGTAGCAATTCAGCAAAAAGAAATTTAGCAGCAGAAACGTTTATTTTCAGGTTTCGCCCTCTAGGACACTTGATGTTCTTTCAGTTTGCCTTATCTTAAACACCAAAAAAGACTTTCCAAATGTCAGACGTAGCTGCAATAGCTCATTTGGGAGAGCATTAGACTGAAGATCTATAAGTCCTTGGTTCGATCCCGGGTTTCGGCATGTTTAGTAGCTGTATTTTTGTTACAGAATAGCAATTTACCAGCAGAATCTTTCATTATAAGGTGTTGCTCTTCAAGAACACTTGATGCTCTTTTTTTCCCAACCTAAAACCCCAAATACGACTTGACATCTGTCACAATTAGCCGAAATAGCTCAGTTGGGAGAGCGTTAGACTGAAGATCTAAAGGTCCCTGGTTCGATCCTGGGTTTCGGCATATTTAGTTGCTGTTTTTTTTTGTTACAGAATAGCAATTTAGCAGCAGAAACTGCCGTGTTCAGGTTCTGGTCTTCAAGAACATTTCATGTTATTACAGTTTGCATTATTATTAGCCCCAATAAAAGAATTTCTTATTAGTAGAGCTTGGCGAAATAGCTCAGTTGTGACAACATTAGACTGAAGATCTAAGGGTGTCTTGTTCAATCCTGGGGTTTAGCATGGTTGGGTGTTTGCTTTTGCTACTGAATAGCAATTTAGCAGCAAAAACTGTTGTGTTCAGGTTTTGATCTTGAAAAGCATTTTATGTTATTTCAGTTTGCAAAATCTTTATCTCCTAAAAAAAGACATTCTTATCAGTATAGCTTGCCAAAATAGCTCAGTTGTGAGAGCAATAGACTGAAGACCTTAAAATCCCTAGTACGATTGTGGGTTTCCACATGTTTGGGTGTTTGCAGTTTGTTATTCAGCAAAAAGAAATTTAGCAGCAGAAACTTTCATTTTCAGGTTTCGCCCTCTAGGACACTTGATGTTCTTTCAGTTTGCCTTATCTTAAACACCAAAAAAGACTTTCTAAACGTCAGATTTACACGCAATAGCTCTTTTGTGAGAGCATTAAACTGAAGATCTAAAGGTCCTGGGTTCGATCCCAGGATTCGGCATGTTTAGTTGCTGTATTTTTGTTACAGAATAGCAATTTACCAGCAGAATCTTTCATTATCAGGAGTTGTACATCAAGAACACTTAATGCTCTTTTTTTTCCCAGCCTAAAACTCCAAATACGGCTTGACATCTTTCACAATTAGCCGAAATAGCTCAGTTGGGAGAGTGTTAGACTGAAGATCTAAAGGTCCCTGGTTCGATCCCGGGTTTCGGCATATTTAGTTGCTGTTTTTTTTGTTACAGAATAGCAATTTAGCAGCAGAAACTGCCGTGTTCAGGTTCTGGTCTTCAAGAACATTTCATGTTATTACAGTTTGCATTATTATTAGCCCCAATAAAAGAATTTCTTATTAGTAGAGCTTGGCGAAATAGCTCAGTTGTGAGAACATTAGACTGAAGATCTAAGGGTGTCTTGTTCAATCCTGGGGTTTAGCATGGTTGGGTGTTTGCTTTTGCTACTGAATAGCAATTTAGCAGCAAAAACTGTTGTTTTCAGTTTTTGATCTTGAAAAACATTTTATGTTATTTCAGTTTGCAAAATCTTTAGCTCCAAAAAAAGACATTTTTATCAGTATAGCTTGCCAAAATAGCTCAGTTGTGAGAGCAATAGACTGAAGACCTTAAAATCCCTAGTACGATTGTGGGTTTCCACATGTTTGGGTGTTTGCAGTTTGTTATTCAGCAAAAAGAAATTTAGCAGCAGAAACTTTCATTTTCAGGTTTCGCCCTCTAGGACACTTGATGTTCTTTCAGTTTGCCTTATCTTAAACACCAAAAAAGACTTTCTAAACGTCAGACTTACACGCAATAACTCTTTTGTGAGAGCATTAAATTGAAGATCTAAAGGTCCTGGGTTCGATCCCAGGATTCGGCATGTTTAGTTGCTGTATTTTTGTTACAGAATAGCAATTTACCAGCAGAATCTTTCATTATCAGGTGTTGTACATCAAGAACACTTAATGCTCTTTTTTTTCCCAGCCTAAAACCCCAAATACGGCTTGACATCTTTCACAATTAGCCGAAATAGCTCAGTTGGGATAGCGTTAGACTGAAGATCTAAAGGTCCCTGGTTCGATCCCGGGTTTCGGCATATTTAGTTGCTGGTTTTTTTGTTACAGAATAGCAATTTAGCAGCAGAAACTGCCATGTTCAGGTTCTGGTCTTCAAGATCATTTCATGTTATTACAGTTTGCATTATTATTAGCCCCAATAAAATAATTTCTTATTAGTAGAGCTTGGCGAAATAGCTCAGTTGTGAGAACATTAGACTGAAGATCTAAGGGTGTCTTGTTCAATCCTGGGGTTTAGCATGGTTGGGTGTTTGCTTTTGCTACTGAATAGCAATTTAGCAGCAAAAACTGTTGTTTTCAGTTTTTGATCTTGAAAAACATTTTATGTTATTTCAGTTTGCAAAATCTTTAGCTCCAAAAAAAGACATTTTTATCAGTATAGCTTGCCAAAATAGCTCAGTTGTGAGAGCAATAGACTGAAGACCTTAAAATCCCTAGTACGATTGTTGGTTTCCACATGTTTGGGTGTTTGCAGTTTGTTATTCAGCAAAAAGAAATTTAGCAGCAGAAACTTTCATTTTCAGGTTTCGCCCTCTAGGACACTTGATGTTCTTTCAGTTTGCCTTATCTTAAACACCAAAAAAGACTTTCTAAACGTCAGACTTACACGCAATAACTCTTTTGTGAGAGCATTAAACTGAAGATCTAAAGGTCCTGGGTTCGATCCCAGGATTCGGCATGTTTAGTTGCTGTATTTTTGTTACAGAATAGCAATTTACCAGCAGAATCTTTCATTATCAGGTGTTGTTCATCAAGAACACTTAATGCTCTTTTTTTCCCAGCCTAAAACCCCAAATACGGCTTGACATCTTTCACAATTAGCCGAAATAGCTCAGTTGGGAGAGTGTTAGACTGAAGATATAAAGGTCCCTGGTTCGATCCCGGGTTTCGGCATATTTAGTTGCTGTTTTTTTGTTACAGAATAGCAATTTAGCAGCAGAAACTGCCGTGTTCAGGTTCTGGTCTTCAAGTTCATTTCATGTTATTACAGTTTGCATTATTATTAGCCCCAATAAAAGAATTTCTTATTAGTAGAGCTTGGCAAAATAGCTCAGTTGTGAGAACATTAGACTGAAGATCTAAGGGTGTCTTGTTCAATCCTGGGGTTTAGCATGGTTGGGTGTTTGCTTTTGCTACTGAATAGCAATTTAGCAGCAAAAACTGTTGTTTTCAGTTTTTGATCTTGAAAAACATTTTATGTTATTTCAGTTTGCAAAATCTTTAGCTCCAAAAAAAGACATTCTTATCAGTATAGCTTGCCAAAATAGCTCAGTTGTGAGAGCAATAGACTGATGACCTTAAAATCCCTAGTACGATCGTGGGTTTCCACATGTTTGGGTGTTTGCATTTTGTTACTGAGTAGCAATTCAGCAAAAAGAAATTTAGCAGCAGAAACGTTTATTTTCAGGTTTCGCCCTCTAGGACACTTGATGTTCTTTCAGTTTGCCTTATCTTAAACACCAAAAAAGACTTTCCAAATGTCAGACGTAGCTGCAATAGCTCATTTGGGAGAGCATTATACTGAAGATCTATAAGTCCCTGGTTCGATCCCGGGTTTCGGCATGTTTAGTAGCTGTATTTTTGTTACAGAATAGCAATTTACCAGCAGAATCTTTCATTATAAGGTGTTGCTCTTCAAGAACACTTGATGCTCTTTTTTTCCCAACCTAAAACCCCAAATACGACTTGACATCTGTCACAATTAGCCGAAATAGCTCAGTTGGGAGAGCGTTAGACTGAAGATCTAAAGGTCCCTGGTTCGATCCCGGGTTTTGGCATATTTAGTTGCTGTTTTTTTTGTTACAGAATAGCAATTTAGCAGCAGAAACTGCCATGTTCAGGTTCTGGTCTTCAAGAACATTTCATGTTATTACAGTTTGCATTATTATTAGCCCCAATAAAAGAATTTCTTATTAGTAGAGCTTGGCGAAATAGCTCAGTTGTGACAACATTAGACTGAAGATCTAAGGGTGTCTTGTTCAATCCTGGGGTTTAGCATGGTTGGGTGTTTGCTTTTGCTACTGAATAGCAATTTAGCAGCAAAAACTGTTGTGTTCAGGTTTTGATCTTGAAAAGCATTTTATGTTATTTCAGTTTGCAAAATCTTTAGCTCCTAAAAAAAGACATTCTTATCAGTATAGCTTGCCAAAATAGCTCAGTTGTGAGAGCAATAGACTGAAGACCTTAAAATCCCTAGTACGATTGTGGGTTTCCACATGTTTGGGTGTTTGCAGTTTGTTATTCAGCAAAAAGAAATTTAGCAGCAGAAACTTTCATTTTCAGGTTTCGCCCTCTAGGACACTTGATGTTCTTTCAGTTTGCCTTATCTTAAACACCAAAAAAGACTTTCTAAACGTCAGACTTACACGCAATAGCTCTTTTGTGAGAGCATTAAACTAAAGATCTAAAGGTCCTGGGTTCGATCCCAGGATTCGGCATGTTTAGTTGCTGTATTTTTGTTACAGAATAGCAATTTACCAGCAGAATCTTTCATTATCAGGTGTTGTACATCAAGAACACTTAATGCTCTTTTTTTTCCCAGCCTAAAACCCCAAATACGGCTTGACATCTTTCACAATTAGCCGAAATAGCTCAGTTGGGAGAGCGTTAGACTGAAGATCTAAAGGTCCCTTGTTCGATCCTGGGTTTCGGCATGTTTAGTTGCTGTTTTTTTGTTACAGAATAGCAGTTTAGCAGCAGAAACTGCCATGTTCAGGTTCTGGTCTTCAAGATCATTTCATGTTATTACAGTTTGCATTATTATTAGCCCCAATAAAATAATTTCTTATTAGTAGAGCTTGGCGAAATAGCTCAGTTGTGAGAACATTAGACTGAAGATCTAAGGGTGTCTTGTTCAATCCTGGGGTTTAGCATGGTTGGGTGTTTGCTTTTGCTACTGAATAGCAATTTAGCAGCAAAAACTGTTGTTTTCAGTTTTTGATCTTGAAAAACATTTTATGTTATTTCAGTTTGCAAAATCTTTAGCTCCAAAAAAAGACATTTTTATCAGTATAGCTTGCCAAAATAGCTCAGTTGTGAGAGCAATAGACTGAAGACCTTAAAATCCCTAGTACGATTGTTGGTTTCCACATGTTTGGGTGTTTGCAGTTTGTTATTCAGCAAAAAGAAATTTAGCAGCAGAAACTTTCATTTTCAGGTTTCGCCCTCTAGGACACTTGATGTTCTTTCAGTTTGCCTTATCTTAAACACCAAAAAAGACTTTCTAAACGTCAGACTTACACGCAATAACTCTTTTGTGAGAGCATTAAACTGAAGATCTAAAGGTCCTGGGTTCGATCCCAGGATTCGGCATGTTTAGTTGCTGTATTTTTGTTACAGAATAGCAATTTACCAGCAGAATCTTTCATTATCAGGTGTTGTTCATCAAGAACACTTAATGCTCTTTTTTTCCCAGCCTAAAACCCCAAATACGGCTTGACATCTTTCACAATTAGCCGAAATAGCTCAGTTGGGAGAGTGTTAGACTGAAGATATAAAGGTCCCTGGTTCGATCCCGGGTTTCGGCATATTTAGTTGCTGTTTTTTTGTTACAGAATAGCAATTTAGCAGCAGAAACTGCCGTGTTCAGGTTCTGGTCTTCAAGTTCATTTCATGTTATTACAGTTTGCATTATTATTAGCCCCAATAAAAGAATTTCTTATTAGTAGAGCTTGGCAAAATAGCTCAGTTGTGAGAACATTAGACTGAAGATCTAAGGGTGTCTTGTTCAATCCTGGGGTTTAGCATGGTTGGGTGTTTGCTTTTGCTACTGAATAGCAATTTAGCAGCAAAAACTGTTGTTTTCAGTTTTTGATCTTGAAAAACATTTTATGTTATTTCAGTTTGCAAAATCTTTAGCTCCAAAAAAAGACATTCTTATCAGTATAGCTTGCCAAAATAGCTCAGTTGTGAGAGCAATAGACTGATGACCTTAAAATCCCTAGTACGATCGTGGGTTTCCACATGTTTGGGTGTTTGCATTTTGTTACTGAGTAGCAATTCAGCAAAAAGAAATTTAGCAGCAGAAACGTTTATTTTCAGGTTTCGCCCTCTAGGACACTTGATGTTCTTTCAGTTTGCCTTATCTTAAACACCAAAAAAGACTTTCCAAATGTCAGACGTAGCTGCAATAGCTCATTTGGGAGAGCATTAGACTGAAGATCTATAAGTCCCTGGTTCGATCCCGGGTTTCGGCATGTTTAGTAGCTGTATTTTTGTTACAGAATAGCAATTTACCAGCAGAATCTTTCATTATAAGGTGTTGCTCTTCAAGAACACTTGATGCTCTTTTTTTCCCAACCTAAAACCCCAAATACGACTTGACATCTGTCACAATTAGCCGAAATAGCTCAGTTGGGAGAGCGTTAGACTGAAGATCTAAAGGTCCCTGGTTCGATCCCGGGTTTTGGCATATTTAGTTGCTGTTTTTTTTGTTACAGAATAGCAATTTAGCAGCAGAAACTGCCATGTTCAGGTTCTGGTCTTCAAGAACATTTCATGTTATTACAGTTTGCATTATTATTAGCCCCAATAAAAGAATTTCTTATTAGTAGAGCTTGGCGAAATAGCTCAGTTGTGACAACATTAGACTGAAGATCTAAGGGTGTCTTGTTCAATCCTGGGGTTTAGCATGGTTGGGTGTTTGCTTTTGCTACTGAATAGCAATTTAGCAGCAAAAACTGTTGTGTTCAGGTTTTGATCTTGAAAAGCATTTTATGTTATTTCAGTTTGCAAAATCTTTAGCTCCTAAAAAAAGACATTCTTATCAGTATAGCTTGCCAAAATAGCTCAGTTGTGAGAGCAATAGACTGAAGACCTTAAAATCCCTAGTACGATTGTGGGTTTCCACATGTTTGGGTGTTTGCAGTTTGTTATTCAGCAAAAAGAAATTTAGCAGCAGAAACTTTCATTTTCAGGTTTCGCCCTCTAGGACACTTGATGTTCTTTCAGTTTGCCTTATCTTAAACACCAAAAAAGACTTTCTAAACGTCAGACTTACACGCAATAGCTCTTTTGTGAGAGCATTAAACAGAAGATCTAAAGGTCCTGGGTTCGATCCCAGGATTCGGCATGTTTAGTTGCTGTATTTTTGTTACAGAATAGCAATTTACTAGCAGAATCTTTCATTATCAGGTGTTGTACATCAAGAACACTTAATGCTCTTTTTTTTCCCAGCCTAAAACCCCAAATACAAAAAGACAATTTGAGTGAGTGCGCTGTCAGCGGCAGCCGGTATAGGGATGGTAAGTCCCTAAACAGTAATACAAAGCAGAGAGAAATATACTGGCGCCGGCTGGATCTCAAAAATGAAAGAACGGAAACAGTTGTATCAATTAAAAAATAAAATAATACATTTATTAAATATAAAAAATAATAATAATAAGAGTGGGTATAAATATCTGATATAATATCAAGAGGGTATTTAAAATTCAGCAGTTGAGAGTCACTCAATTTATCCTATGACCACTTGTATTTTCATTAGGCAGTGAATACTGGTATTCTGGCTAGAACTCAGTCCTCCTTGGTATCCTCACAAAATTTCAAATATGGATATTACCATGGTCTCAGATGAAAGGCCCCTTGGTTCTCGTTAGCAATTCGAGGTCCAATAGCAGCAGGGGAATGAGGAGACTTCAGATGGAAAGTGATGGTATGGATCCTGGAGGATTCAAAGTCCAATTATTGCCAGATATTCCAAAAGGTGGTTTGAAGTGCCAGTGGTCAGGGAGGAGTATATCTCTGTAGCTCAACGCGTTTCGCTGGACTAGATCACCGCCAGCTTCCTCAGGAGCATGTGTCTCATGTATACTGGGACATCTTTATATACCCCCATAACTATGGTAAAATTAAAACACCTGGTTGTAAGGTTATCCAGGTGTGGAAACATACACATTAAGACAATAAATGGTCAAAGTAAAATTTAAAAGACAAAGAAGGCAATCTTACCGGAGTACATGTCATATTGTAATATTATACTATAAAAACGAGCATAGGATAAGGTAGAAAATTAAGATTTTAGAAAGGATCATTTGCATGATTACCTGATCACGTGATCCGTTCCGATCACGTGACTGGACGGCATCCAATCATTACGGCTGTAGTTTATTTATTGTGTGCAAAGACAGCCGGAAAGTGTCCATATTAGGACTTGACCCGGTCACATGACACCTCCAACCACGTGACCGGGTAGACCACAGTGATCCGTATAACGGGAAATCTTCCGATCACGTGACTTTGTTTTATCACGTGACCGGACAGATACACGGAAGAGCAAAACATGACTGACGTGGATAGCGTTGCGTTCCACAGACAGAATTATTGTGTGTAACAGGTTGTCAAGGTGATCACCCTCAATGGGCGGTGCATTAATAGCAACATATAAATGAAGGAGCGTCAGTAATATACACAAGATGGAATTGCAGTATCCTATCTTCATTGTATTAGATAGGTGTATTCGAGGTTGATTTCCACATAAGTTGCAATAGACCACAATATTAGATCTGATGTATAGCATACATATGCAGGTTGTAAATAGTCAAAATATATATATAATAACAAAGAAAGATTATATAAAAAAAATTATATATAATATAATATAGATATAAATAAAAAATAATAAATAGAAATGGATATAATCATACTAATAAAAATAAATTAAAAAATATATAAATCACTTAATCAGTGGTCTATCTAGAGACTCATATATTATAATAGTCTGCCATATTGAATCTATATAGATATCAAAGATTGCATAGCCCAGTATCAAAGACTGAAGACTGACATAAAATTATTGTATTCGGAGGGAAATTCAAGGTGACTTATAGTATTATAATGGATATATTTACAAGTCATGGGGACGGCCATGGGGACCAGGTTCGCACCCAGTTATGCCAATCTCTACATGGGGGACCTTGAGGATTCGCTCGTGTGGGAAAGCGACTGGGAGGCGAACCTGGTCTTCTATGGCCGTTACATTGACGATCTATTTATTATTTGGGATGGGGATGTTTCTTCTATATCTGAGTTTGTTTCCTATCTCAATAATAACACTTATAATTTGACTTTCACTCACACACACAGCACTAAACGAATAGACTTCCTGGATGTGACCCTAGAAATAATTGATAATCAAATCATGACTACTAATTATTCAAAACCAGTTAATACATATTCCTACTTACATTATGATAGTGCACATTATGCACCTTGGAAACACAATATACCTAAGGGACAATTAATGCGCCTACGACGCAATTGTTCCTCTCTAGAATCCTTTAAGAATCAGGCCTATGAATTGATGAATGCTCTCAAACAACGTAAATATCCTGAAGAGCTCCTTGATACAGCATACAAGGAGGTTCTCCTTATGGATAGAAATAATCTCTTACAGATGAAACCTCATCAACAATCTTCTTTAAATAACCCTAACTACCAAAAAACTAGAGACGACGATAACAGACAATTTGCATTTGTCTGTAAATACAATAATTGTGCTAGTGAAATAAAAAACATCATCTCTAAAAATTATAGAGTATTAAAACAGGATAAAGTTTTGAATGAGATTTTGCCCCCCAAACCCTGTGTAATATACAAGAGAAACAGATCATTAAAATCCATACTGGCACCTAGCCATTTGATGCCGGGGATATCTAAAGAAACCTCCCTTGGACATCAATGGCTAACCACGAAACCATTAGGGTGCCACAGATGTGGCAAATCCAGATGTACAACATGTTCTTATATGCAGAAAAAAACTACCATCATACAATTACCTGGCAATGAAGACCCCTATAAACTCGAGTCATTTATGAATTGCGACTCCAAATTTATCATTTATTTACTTACCTGTGGCTGTGGTCTGAATTATGTGGGGCGAACCACGAGGGCTGTTCATGTAAGATTTATGGAACACCGTAGAAATATTATTAAACGTAACAATCTACACAGTGTCTCACGCCACTTTAATTTAGTTCATGATGGTGATCCTAAAAGTTTAACATTGGTATGTTTAGAACATATTATACCTACACCAAGAGGAGGTGATAGATTTAACAAATTATGCTGTAGAGAAATATATTGGATGTTCAAAATGAATTCGTTACATCCAGATGGACTTAATGAAAGTATTGAACTAAACACAATACCTTAGGTGTGATATTGTCTTTCGGACCATTCACTCATATATCTAATTATTTAAATCTCCCTCCCTATCACCAATATAATAATTGAAATATTAAAATAGAGTTAATCATCACCCACCAAGTTCATTATAATATACCGTGAATAACTTATATTAAGTACATAGCTAGGAATATATCACCATGTCAAGAGCTCCTTGGTTTGAACTATTAATTTAATATATCCATTATAATACTATAAGTCACCTTGAATTTCCCTCCGAATACAATAATTTTATGTCAGTCTTCAGTCTTTGATACTGGGCTATGCAATCTTTGATATCTATATAGATTCAATATGGCAGACTATTATAATATATGAGTCTCTAGATAGACCACTGATTAAGTGATTTATATATTTTTTAATTTATTTTTATTAGTATGATTATATCCATTTCTATTTATTATTTTTTATTTATATCTATATTATATTATATATAATTTTTTTTTATATAATCTTTCTTTGTTATTATATATATATTTTGACTATTTACAACCTGCATATGTATGCTATACATCAGATCTAATATTGTGGTCTATTGCAACTTATGTGGAAATCAACCTCGAATACACCTATCTAATACAATGAAGATAGGATACTGCAATTCCATCTTGTGTATATTACTGACGCTCCTTCATTTATATGTTGCTATTAATGCACCGCCCATTGAGGGTGATCACCTTGACAACCTGTTACACACAATAATTCTGTCTGTGGAACGCAACGCTATCCACGTCAGTCATGTTTTGCTCTTCCGTGTATCTGTCCGGTCACGTGATAAAACAAAGTCACGTGATCGGAAGATTTCCCGTTATACGGATCACTGTGGTCTACCCGGTCACGTGGTTGGAGGTGTCATGTGACCGGGTCAAGTCCTAATATGGACACTTTCCGGCTGTCTTTGCACACAATAAATAAACTACAGCCGTAATGATTGGATGCCGTCCAGTCACGTGATCGGAACGGATCACGTGATCAGGTAATCATGCAAATGATCCTTTCTAAAATCTTAATTTTCTACCTTATCCTATGCTCGTTTTTATAGTATAATATTACAATATGACATGTACTCCGGTAAGATTGCCTTCTTTGTCTTTTAAATTTTACTTTGACCATTTATTGTCTTAATGTGTATGTTTCCACACCTGGATAACCTTACAACCAGGTGTTTTAATTTTACCATAGTTATGGGGGTATATAAAGATGTCCCAGTATACATGAGACACATGCTCCTGAGGAAGCTGGCGGTGATCTAGTCCAGCGAAACGCGTTGAGCTACAGAGATATACTCCTCCCTGACCACTGGCACTTCAAACCACCTTTTGGAATATCTGGCAATAATTGGACTTTGAATCCTCCAGGATCCATACCATCACTTTCCATCTGAAGTCTCCTCATTCCCCTGCTGCTATTGGACCTCGAATTGCTAACGAGAACCAAGGGGCCTTTCATCTGAGACCATGGTAATATCCATATTTGAAATTTTGTGAGGATACCAAGGAGGACTGAGTTCTAGCCAGAATACCAGTATTCACTGCCTAATGAAAATACAAGTGGTCATAGGATAAATTGAGTGACTCTCAACTGCTGAATTTTAAATACCCTCTTGATATTATATCAGATATTTATACCCACTCTTATTATTATTATTTTTTATATTTAATAAATGTATTATTTTATTTTTTAATTGATACAACTGTTTCCGTTCTTTCATTTTTGAGATCCAGCCGGCGCCAGTATATTTCTCTCTGCTTTGTAAAACCCCAAATACGGCTTGGCATCTTTCACAATTAGCCGAAATAGCTCAGTTGGGAGAGTGTTAGACTGAAGATCTAAAGGTCCCTGGTTCGATCCCGGGTTTCGGCATATTTAGTTGCTGTTTTTTTGTTATAGAATAGCAATTTAGCAGCAGAAACTGCCGTGTTCAGGTTCTGGTCTAAAAGATCATTTCATGTTATTACAGTTTGCATTATTATTAGCCCCAGTAAAAGAATTTCTTATTAGTAGAGCTTGGCGAAATAGCTCAGTAGTGAGAACATTAGACTGAAGATCTAAGGGTGTCTTGTTCAATCCTGGGGTTTAGCATGGTTGGGTGTTTGCTTTTGCTACTGAATAGCAATTTAGCAGCAAAAACTGTTGTTTTCAGTTTTTGATCTTGAAAAACATTTTATGTTATTTCAGTTTGCAAAATCTTTAGCTCCAAAAAAAAGACATTTTTATCAGTATAGCTTGCCAAAATAGCTCAGTTGTGAGAGCAATAGACTGAAGACCTTAAAATCCCTAGTATGATCGTGGGTTTCCACATGTTTGGGTGTTTGCAGTTTGTTACTGCGTAGCAAGTCAGCAAAAAGAAATTTAGCAGCAGAAACTTTTATATTCAGGTTTCGCCCTCTAGGACACTTGATGTTCTTTCAGTTTGCCTTATCTTAAACACCAAAAAAGACTTTCTAAACGTCAGACTTACACGCAATAGCTCTTTTGTGAGAGCATTAAACTGAAGATCTAAATCTCCTTGGTTCGATCCCAGGATTCGGTATGTTTAGTTGCTGTATTTTTGTTACAGAATAGCAATTTACCAGCAGAATCTTTCATTATCAGGTGTTGTTCATCAAGAACACTTAATGCTCTTTTTTTCCCAGCCTAAAACCCCAAATACGGCTTGACATCTTTCACAATTAGCCAAAATAGCTCAGTTGGGAGAGTGTTAGACTGAAGATATAAAGGTCCCTGGTTCGATCCCGGGTTTCGGCATATTTAGTTGCTGTTTTTTTGTTACAGAATAGCAATTTAGCAGCAGAAACTGCCGTGTTCAGGTTCTGGTCTTCAAGTTCATTTCATGTTATTACAGTTTGCATTATTATTAGCCCCAATAAAAGAATTTCTTATTAGTAGAGCTTGGCGAAATAGCTCAGTTGTGAGAACATTAGACTGAAGATCTAAGGGTGTCTTGTTCAATCCTGGGGTTTAGCATGGTTGGGTGTTTGCTTTTGCTACTGAATTGCAATTTAGCAGCAAAAACTGTTGTTTTCAGTTTTTGATCTTGAAAAACATTTTATGTTATTTCAGTTTGCAAAATCTTTAGCTCCAAAAAAAGACATTCTTATCAGTATAGCTTGCCAAAATAGCTCAGTTGTGAGAGCAATAGACTGAAGACCTTAAAATCCCTAGTACGATCGTGGGTTTCCACATGTTTGGGTGTTTGCATTTTGTTACTGAGTAGCAATTCAGCAAAAAGAAATTTAGCAGCAGAAACGTTTATTTTCAGGTTTCGCCCTCTAGGACACTTGATGTTCTTTCAGTTTGCCTTATCTTAAACACCAAAAAAGACTTTCCAAATGTCAGACGTAGCTGCAATATCTCATTTGGGAGAGCATTAGACTGAAGATCTATAAGTCCCTTGTTTGATCCCTGGTTTCGGCATGTTTAGTAGCTGTATTTTTGTTACAGAATAGCAATTTACCAGCAGAATCTTTCATTATAATGTGTTGCTCTTCAAGAACACTTGATGCTCTTTTTTTCCCAACCTAAAACCCCAAATACGACTTGCCATCTGTCACAATTAGCCGAAATAGCTCATTTGGGAGAGCGTTAGACTGAAGATCTAAAGGTCCCTGGTTCTATCCTGGGTTTTGGCATATTTAGTTGCTGTTTTTTTTGTTACAGAATAGCAATTTAGCAGCAGAAACTGCCGTGTTCAGGTTCTGGTCTTCAAGAACATTTCATGTTATTACAGTTTGCATTATTATTAGCCCCAATAAAATAATTTATTATTAGTAGAGCTTGGCGAAATAGCTCAGTTGTGACAACATTAGACTGAAGATCTAAGGGTGTCTTGTTCAATCCTGGGGTTTAGCATGGTTGGGTGTTTGCTTTTGCTACTGAATAGCAATTTAGCAGCAAAAACTGTTGTTTTCAGTTTTTGATCTTGAAAAACATTTTATGTTATTTCAGTTTGCAAAATCTTTAGCTCCAAAAAAAGACATTCTTATCAGTATAGCTTGCCAAAATAGCTCAGTTGTGAGAGCAATAGACTGAAGACCTTAAAATCCCTAGTATGATCGTGGGTTTCCACATGTTTGGGTGTTTGCATTTTGTTACTGAGTAGCAATTCAGCAAAAAGAAATTTAGCAGCAGAAACGTTTATTTTCAGGTTTCGCCCTCTAGGACACTTGATGTTCTTTCAGTTTGCCTTATCTTAAACACCAAAAAAGACTTTCCAAATGTCAGACGTAGCTGCAATATCTCATTTGGGAGAGCATTAGACTGAAGATCTATAAGTCCCTGGTTAGATCCCGGGTTTCGGCATGTTTAGTAGCTGTATTTTTGTTACAGAATAGCAATTTACCAGCAGAATCTTTCATTATCAGGTGTTGTACATCAAGAACACTTAATGCTCTTTTTTTCCCCAGCCTAAAACCCCAAATACGGCTTGGCATCTTTCACAATTAGCCGAAATAGCTCAGTTGGGAGAGAGTTAGACTGAAGATCTAAAGGTCCCTGGTTCGATCCCGGGTTTCGGCATATTTAGTTGCTGTTTTTTTGTTACAGAATAGTAATTTAGCAGCAGAAACTGCCGTGTTCAGGTTCTGGTCTTCAAGAACATTTCATGTTATTACAGTTTGCATTATTATTAGCCCCAATAAAAGAATTTCTTATTAGTAGAGCTTGGCGAAATAGGTCAGTTGTGACAACATTAGACTGAAGATCTAAGGGTGTCTTGTTCAATCCTGGGGTTTAGCATGGTTGGGTGTTTGCTTTTGCTACTGAATAGCAATTTAGCAGCAAAAACTGTTGTTTTCAGTTTTTGATCTTGAAAAACATTTTATGTTATTTCAGTTTGCAAAATCTTTAGCTCCAAAAAAAGACATTTTTATCAGTATAGCTTGCCAAAATAGCTCAGTTGTGAGAGCAATAGACTGAAGACCTTAAAATCCCTAGTACGATTGTGGGTTTCCACATGTTTGGGTGTTTGCAGTTTGTTATTCAGCAAAAAGAAATTTAGCAGCAGAAACTTTCATTTTCAGGTTTCGCCCTCTAGGACACTTGATGTTCTTTCAGTTTGCCTTATCTTAAACACCAAAAAAGACTTTCTAAACGTCAGACTTACACGCAATAACTCTTTTGTGAGAGCATTAAACTGAAGATCTAAAGGTCCTGGGTTCGATCCCAGGATTCGGCATGTTTAGTTGCTGTATTTTTGTTACAGAATAGCAATTTACCAGCAGAATCTTTCATTATCAGGTGTTGTACATCAAGAACACTTAATGCTCTTTTTTTTCCCAGCCTAAAACCCCAAATACGGCTTGACATCTTTCACAATTAGCCGAAATAGCTTAGTTGGGAGAGCGTTAGACTGAAGATCTAAAGGTCCCTGGTTCGATACCGGGTTTCGGCATATTTAGTTGCTGTTTTTTTTGTTACAGAATAGCAATTTAGCAGCAGAAACTGCCGTGTTCAGGTTCTGGTCTTCAAGAACATTTCATGTTATTACAGTTTGCATTATTATTAGCCCCAATAAAAGAATTTCTTATTAGTAGAGCTTGGCGAAATAGCTCAGTTGTGACAACATTAGACTGAAGATCTAAGGGTGTCTTGTTCAATCCTGGGGTTTAGCATGGTTGGGTGTTTGCTTTTGCTACTGAATAGCAATTTAGCAGCAAAAACTGTTGTGTTCAGGTTTTGATCTTGAAAAGCATTTTATGTTATTTCAGTTTGCAAAATCTTTAGCTCCTAAAAAAAGACATTCTTATCAGTATAGCTTGCCAAAATAGCTCAGTTGTGAGAGCAATAGACTGAAGACCTTAAAATCCCTAGTACGATTGTGGGTTTCCACATGTTTGGGTGTTTGCAGTTTGTTATTCAGCAAAAAGAAATTTAGCAGCAGAAACTTTCATTTTCAGGTTTCGCCCTCTAGGACACTTGATGTTCTTTCAGTTTGCCTTATCTTAAACACCAAAAAAGACTTTCTAGACGTCAGACTTACACGCAATAACTCTTTTGTGAGAGCATTAAACTGAAGATCTAAAGGTCCTGGGTTCGATCCCAGGATTCGGCATGTTTAGTTGCTGTATTTTTGTTACAGAATAGCAATTTACCAGCAGAATCTTTCATTATCAGGTGTTGTACATCAAGAACACTTAATGCTCTTTTTTTTCCCAGCCTAAAACCCCAAATACGGCTTGACATCTTTCACAATTAGCCGAAATAGCTCAGTTGGGAAAGCGTTAGACTGAAGATCTAAAGGTCACTGGTTCAATCCCGGGTTTTGGCATATTTAGTTGCTGTTTTTTTTGTTACAGAATAGCAATTTAGCAGCAGAAACTGCCGTGTTCAGGTTCTGGTCTTCAAGAACATTTCATGTTATTATAGTTTGCATTGTTATTAGCCCCAATAAAAGAATTTCTTATTAGTAGAGCTTGGCGAAATAGCTCAGTTGTGACAACATTAGACTGAAGATCTAAGGGTGTCTTGTTCAATCCTGGGGTTTAGCATGGTTGGGTGTTTGCTTTTGCTACTGAATAGCAATTTAGCAGCAAAAACTGTTGTGTTCAGGTTTTGATCTTGAAAAGCATTTTATGTTATTTCAGTTTGCAAAATCTTTAGCTCCTAAAAAAAGACATTCTTATCAGTATAGCTTGCCAAAATAGCTCAGTTGTGAGAGCAATAGACTGAAGACCTTAAAATCCCTAGTACGATTGTGGGTTTCCACATGTTTGGGTGTTTGCAGTTTGTTATTCAGCAAAAAGAAATTTAGCAGCAGAAACTTTCATTTTCAGGTTTCGCCCTCTAGGACACTTGATGTTCTTTCAGTTTGCCTTATCTTAAACACCAAAAAAGACTTTCTAAACGTCAGACTTACACGCAATATCTCTTTTGTGAGAGCATTAAACTAAAGATCTAAAGGTCCTGGGTTCGATCCCAGGATTCGGCATGTTTAGTTGCTGTATTTTTGTTACAGAATAGCAATTTACCAGCAGAATCTTTCATTATCAGGTGTTGTACATCAAGAACACTTAATGCTCTTTTTTTCCCCAGCCTAAAACCCCAAATACGGCTTGACATCTTTCACAATTAGCCGAAATAGCTCAGTTGGGAGAGCGTTAGACTGAAGATCTAAAGGTCCCTGGTTCGATCCCGGGTTTCGGCATATTTAGTTGCTGTTTTTTTGTTACAGAATAGCAGTTTAGCAGCAGAAACTGCCGTGTTCAGGTTCTGGTCTTCAAGATCATTTCATGTTATTACAGTTTGCATTATTATTAGCCCCAATAAAAGAATTTCTTATTAGTAGAGCTTGGCGAAATAGCTCAGTTGTGAGAACATTAGACTGAAGATCTAAGGGTGTCTTGTTCAATCCTGGGGTTTAGCATGGTTGGGTGTTTGCTTTTGCTACTGAATTGCAATTTAGCAGCAAAAACTGTTGTTTTCAGTTTTTGATCTTGAAAAACATTTTATGTTATTTCAGTTTGCAAAATCTTTAGCTCCAAAAAAAGACATTTTTATCAGTATAGCTTGCCAAAATAGCTCAGTTGTGAGAGCAATAGACTGAAGACCTTAAAATCCCTAGTACGATCGTGGGTTTCCACATGTTTGGGTGTTTGCAGTTTGTTACTGAGTAGCAAGTCAGCAAAAAGAAATTTAGCAGCAGAAACTTTAATTTTCAGGTTTCGCCCTCTAGGACACTTGATGTTCTTTCAGTTTGCCTTATCTTAAACACCAAAAAAGACTTTCTAAACGTCAGACTTACACGCAATAGCTCTTTTGTGAGAGCATTAAACTGAAGATCTAAAGCTCCTGGGTTCGATCCCAGGATTCGGCATGTTTAGTTGCTGTATTTTTGTTACAGAATAGCAATTTACCAGCAGAATCTTTCATTATCAGGTGTTGTTCATCAAGAACACTTAATGCTCTTTTTTTCCCAGCCTAAAACCCCAAATACGGCTTGACATCTTTCACAATTAGCCGAAATAGCTCAGTTGGGAGAGTGTTAGACTGAAGATATAAAGGTCCCTGGTTCGATCCCGGGTTTCGGCATATTTAGTTGCTGTTTTTTTGTTACAGAATAGCAATTTAGCAGCAGAAACTGCCGTGTTCAGGTTCTGGTCTTCAAGTTCATTTCATGTTATTACAGTTTGCATTATTATTAGCCCCAATAAAAGAATTTCTTATTAGTAGAGCTTGGCGAAATAGCTCAGTTGTGAGAACATTAGACTGAAGATCTAAGGGTGTCTTGTTCAATCCTGGGGTTTAGCATGGTTGGGTGTTTGCTTTTGCTACTGAATAGCAATTTAGCAGCAAAAACTGTTGTTTTCAGTTTTTGATCTTGAAAAACATTTTATGTTATTTCAGTTTGCAAAATCTTTAGCTCCAAAAAAAGACATTCTTATCAGTATAGCTTGCCAAAATAGCTCAGTTGTGAGAGCAATAGACTGATGACCTTAAAATCCCTAGTACGATCGTGGGTTTCCACATGTTTGGGTGTTTGCATTTTGTTACTGAGTAGCAATTCAGCAAAAAGAAATTTAGCAGCAGAAACGTTTATTTTCAGGTTTCGCCCTCTAGGACACTTGATGTTCTTTCAGTTTGCCTTATCTTAAACACCAAAAAAGACTTTCCAAATGTCAGACGTAACTGCAATAGCTCATTTGGGAGAGCATTAGACTGAAGATCTATAAGTCCCTGGTTCGATCCCGGGTTTCGGCATGTTTAGTAGCTGTATTTTTGTTACAGAATAGCAATTTACCAGCAGAATCTTTCATTATAAGGTGTTGCTCTTCAAGAACACTTGATGCTCTTTTTTTCCCAACCTAAAACCCCAAATACGACTTGACATCTGTCACAATTAGCCGAAATAGCTCAGTTGGGAGAGCGTTAGACTGAAGATCTAAAGGTCCCTGGTTCGATCCTGGGTTTTGGCATATTTAGTTGCTGTTTTTTTTGTTACAGAATAGCAATTTAGCAGCAGAAACTGCCATGTTCAGGTTCTGGTCTTCAAGAACATTTCATGTTATTACAGTTTGCATTATTATTAGCCGCAATAAAAGAATTTCTTATTAGTAGAGCTTGGCGAAATAGCTCAGTTGTGACAACATTAGACTGAAGATCTAAGGGTGTCTTGTTCAATCCTGGGGTTTAGCATGGTTGGGTGTTTGCTTTTGCTACTGAATAGCAATTTAGCAGCAAAAACTGTTGTGTTCAGGTTTTGATCTTGAAAAGCATTTTATGTTATTTCAGTTTGCAAAATCTTTAGCTCCTAAAAAAAGACATTCTTATCAGTATAGCTTGCCAAAATAGCTCAGTTGTGAGAGCAATAGACTGAAGACCTTAAAATCCCTAGTACGATTGTGGGTTTCCACATGTTTGGGTGTTTGCAGTTTGTTATTCAGCAAAAAGAAATTTAGCAGCAGAAACTTTCATTTTCAGGTTTCGCCCTCTAGGACACTTGATGTTCTTTCAGTTTGCCTTATCTTAAACACCAAAAAAGACTTTCTAAACGTCAGACTTACACGCAATAGCTCTTTTGTGAGAGCATTAAACAGAAGATCTAAAGGTCCTGGGTTCGATCCCAGGATTCGGCATGTTTAGTTGCTGTATTTTTGTTACAGAATAGCAATTTACTAGCAGAATCTTTCATTATCAGGTGTTGTACATCAAGAACACTTAATGCTCTTTTTTTTCCCAGCCTAAAACCCCAAATACGGCTTGGCATCTTTCACAATTAGCCGAAATAGCTCAGTTGGGAGAGTGTTAGACTGAAGATCTAAAGGTCCCTGGTTCGATCCCGGGTTTCGGCATATTTAGTTGCTGTTTTTTTGTTATAGAATAGCAATTTAGCAGCAGAAACTGCCGTGTTCAGGTTCTGGTCTTAAAGATCATTTCATGTTATTACAGTTTGCATTATTATTAGCCCCAATAAAAGAATTTCTTATTAGTAGAGCTTGGCGAAATAGCTCAGTTGTGAGAACATTAGACTGAAGATCTAAGGGTGTCTTGTTCAATCCTGGGGTTTAGCATGGTTGGGTGTTTGCTTTTGCTACTGAATAGCAATTTAGCAGCAAAAACTGTTGTTTTCAGTTTTTGATCTTGAAAAACATTTTATGTTATTTCAGTTTGCAAAATCTTTAGCTCCAAAAAAAAGACATTTTTATCAGTATAGCTTGCCAAAATAGCTCAGTTGTGAGAGCAATAGACTGAAGACCTTAAAATCCCTAGTATGATCGTGGGTTTCCACATGTTTGGGTGTTTGCAGTTTGTTACTGAGTAGCAAGTCAGCAAAAAGAAATTTAGCAGCAGAAACTTTTATTTTCAGGTTTCGCCCTCTAGGACACTTGATGTTCTTTCAGTTTGCCTTATCTTAAACACCAAAAAAGACTTTCTAAACGTCAGACTTACACGCAATAGCTCTTTTGTGAGAGCATTAAACTGAAGATCTAAATCTCCTGGGTTCGATCCCAGGATTCGGTATGTTTAGTTGCTGTATTTTTGTTACAGAATAGCAATTTACCAGCAGAATCTTTCATTATCAGGTGTTGTTCATCAAGAACACTTAATGCTCTTTTTTTCCCAGCCTAAAACCCCAAATACGGCTTGACATCTTTCACAATTAGCCAAAATAGCTCAGTTGGGAGAGTGTTAGACTGAAGATATAAAGGTCCCTGGTTCGATCCCGGGTTTCGGCATATTTAGTTGCTGTTTTTTTGTTACAGAATAGCAATTTAGCAGCAGAAACTGCCGTGTTCAGGTTCTGGTCTTCAAGTTCATTTCATGTTATTACAGTTTGCATTATTATTAGCCCCAATAAAAGAATTTCTTATTAGTAGAGCTTGGCGAAATAGCTCAGTTGTGAGAACATTAGACTGAAGATCTAAGGGTGTCTTGTTCAATCCTTGGGTTTAGCATGGTTGGGTGTTTGCTTTTGCTACTGAATTGCAATTTAGCAGCAAAAACTGTTGTTTTCAGTTTTTGATCTTGAAAAACATTTTATGTTATTTCAGTTTGCAAAATCTTTAGCTCCAAAAAAAGACATTCTTATCAGTATAGCTTGCCAAAATAGCTCAGTTGTGAGAGCAATAGACTGAAGACCTTAAAATCCCTAGTACGATCGTGGGTTTCCACATGTTTGGGTGTTTGCATTTTGTTACTGAGTAGCAATTCAGCAAAAAGAAATTTAGCAGCAGAAACGTTTATTTTCAGGTTTCGCCCTCTAGGACACTTGATGTTCTTTCAGTTTGCCTTATCTTAAACACCAAAAAAGACTTTCCAAATGTCAGACGTAGCTGCAATATCTCATTTGGGAGAGCATTAGACTGAAGATCTATAAGTCCCTGGTTCGATCCCTGGTTTCGGCATGTTTAGTAGCTGTATTTTTGTTACAGAATAGCAATTTACCAGCAGAATCTTTCATTATAAGGTGTTGCTCTTCAAGAACACTTGATGCTCTTTTTTTCCCAACCTAAAACCCCAAATACGACTTGACATCTGTCACAATTAGCCGAAATAGCTCATTTGGGAGAGCGTTAGACTGAAGATCTAAAGGTCCCTGGTTCTATCCTGGGTTTTGGCATATTTAGTTGCTGTTTTTTTTGTTACAGAATAGCAATTTAGCAGCAGAAACTGCCGTGTTCAGGTTCTGGTCTTCAAGAACATTTCATGTTATTACAGTTTGCATTATTATTAGCCCCAATAAAATAATTTATTATTAGTAGAGCTTGGCGAAATAGCTCAGTTGTGACAACATTAGACTGAAGATCTAAGGGTGTCTTGTTCAATCCTGGGGTTTAGCATGGTTGGGTGTTTGCTTTTGCTACTGAATAGCAATTTAGCAGCAAAAACTGTTGTTTTCAGTTTTTGATCTTGAAAAACATTTTATGTTATTTCAGTTTGCAAAATCTTTAGCTCCAAAAAAAGACATTCTTATCAGTATAGCTTGCCAAAATAGCTCAGTTGTGAGAGCAATAGACTGAAGACCTTAAAATCCCTAGTATGATCGTGGGTTTCCACATGTTTGGGTGTTTGCATTTTGTTACTGAGTAGCAATTCAGCAAAAAGAAATTTAGCAGCAGAAACGTTTATTTTCAGGTTTCGCCCTCTAGGACACTTGATGTTCTTTCAGTTTGCCTTATCTTAAACACCAAAAAAGACTTTCCAAATGTCA
Organism: Pseudophryne corroboree; assembly: GCF_028390025.1. Classification (NCBI taxonomy): domain Eukaryota; kingdom Metazoa; phylum Chordata; class Amphibia; order Anura; family Myobatrachidae; genus Pseudophryne; species Pseudophryne corroboree. Next base: position 197,214,108 of record NC_086447.1, on the reverse strand, counting down.
GACGTAGCTGCAATATCTCATTTGGGAGAGCATTAGACTGAAGATCTATAAGTCCCTGGTTAGATCCCGGGTTTCGGCATGTTTAGTAGCTGTATTTTTGTTACAGAATAGCAATTTACCAGCAGAATCTTTCATTATAAGGTGTTGCTCTTCAAGAACACTTGATGCTCTTTTTTTCCCAACCTAAAACCCCAAATACGGCTTGACATCTTTCACAATTAGCCAAAATAGCTCAGTTGGGAGAGTGTTAGACTGAAGATATAAAGGTCCCTGGTTCGATCCCGGGTTTCGGCATATTTAGTTGCTGTTTTTTTGTTACAGAATAGCAATTTAGCAGCAGAAACTGCCGTGTTCAGGTTCTGGTCTTCAAGTTCATTTCATGTTATTACAGTTTGCATTATTATTAGCCCCAATAAAATAATTTCTTATTAGTAGAGCTTGGCGAAATAGCTCAGTTGTGACAACATTAGACTGAAGATCTAAGGGTGTCTTGTTCAATCCTGGGGTTTAGCATGGTTGGGTGTTTGCTTTTGCTACTGAATAGCAATTTAGCAGCAAAAACTGTTGTGTTCAGGTTTTGATCTTGAAAAGCATTTTATGTTATTTCAGTTTGCAAAATCTTTAGCTCCTAAAATAAGACATTCTTATCAGTATAGCTTGCCAAAATAGCTCAGTTGTGAGAGCAATAGACTGAAGACCTTAAAATCCCTAGTACGATTGTGGGTTTCCACATGTTTGGGTGTTTGCAGTTTGTTATTCAGCAAAAAGAAATTTAGCAGCAGAAACTTTCATTTTCAGGTTTCGCCCTCTAGGACACTTGATGTTCTTTCAGTTTGCCTTATCTTAAACACCAAAAAAGACTTTCTAAACGTCAGACTTACACGCAATAGCTCTTTTGTGAGAGCATTAAACTGAAGATCTAAAGGTCCTGGGTTCGATCCCAGGATTCGGCATGTTTAGTTGCTGTATTTTTGTTACAGAATAGCAATTTACCAGCAGAATCTTTCATTATCAGGTGTTGTACATCAAGAACACTTAATGCTCTTTTTTTCCCCAGCCTAAAACCCCAAATACGGCTTGGCATCTTTCACAATTAGCCGAAATAGCTCAGTTGGGAGAGAGTTAGACTGAAGATCTAAAGGTCCCTGGTTCGATCCCGGGTTTCGGCATATTTAGTTGCTGTTTTTTTGTTACAGAATAGTAATTTAGCAGCAGAAACTGCCGTGTTCAGGTTCTGGTCTTCAAGAACATTTCATGTTATTACAGTTTGCATTATTATTAGCCCCAATAAAAGAATTTCTTATTAGTAGAGCTTGGCGAAATAGCTCAGTTGTGACAACATTAGACTGAAGATCTAAGGGTGTCTTGTTCAATCCTGGGGTTTAGCATGGTTGGGTGTTTGCTTTTGCTACTGAATAGCAATTTAGCAGCAAAAACTGTTGTTTTCAGTTTTTGATCTTGAAAAACATTTTATGTTATTTCAGTTTGCAAAATCTTTAGCTCCAAAAAAAGACATTTTTATCAGTATAGCTTGCCAAAATAGCTCAGTTGTGAGAGCAATAGACTGAAGACCTTAAAATCCCTAGTACGATTGTGGGTTTCCACATGTTTGGGTGTTTGCAGTTTGTTATTCAGCAAAAAGAAATTTAGCAGCAGAAACTTTCATTTTCAGGTTTCGCCCTCTAGGACACGATGTTCTTTCAGTTTGCCTTATCTTAAACACCAAAAAAGACTTTCTAAACGTCAGACTTACACGCAATAACTCTTTTGTGAGAGCATTAAACTGAAGATCTAAAGGTCCTGGGTTCGATCCCAGGATTCGGCATGTTTAGTTGCTGTATTTTTGTTACAGAATAGCAATTTACCAGCAGAATCTTTCATTATCAGGTGTTGTACATCAAGAACACTTAATGCTCTTTTTTTTCCCAGCCTAAAACCCCAAATACGGCTTGACATCTTTCACAATTAGCCGAAATAGCTCAGTTGGGAGAGCGTTAGACTGAAGATCTAAAGGTCCCTGGTTCGATCCCGGGTTTTGGCATATTTAGTTGCTGTTTTTTTTGTTACAGAATAGCAATTTAGCAGCAGAAACTGCCGTGTTCAGGTTCTGGTCTTCAAGAACATTTCATGTTATTACAGTTTGCATTATTATTAGCCCCAATAAAAGAATTTCTTATTAGTAGAGCTTGGCGAAATAGCTCAGTTGTGACAACATTAGACTGAAGATCTAAGGGTGTCTTGTTCAATCCTGGGGTTTAGCATGGTTGGGTGTTTGCTTTTGCTACTGAATAGCAATTTAGCAGCAAAAACTGTTGTGTTCAGGTTTTGATCTTGAAAAGCATTTTATGTTATTTCAGTTTGCAAAATCTTTAGCTCCTAAAAAAAGACATTCTTATCAGTATAGCTTGCCAAAATAGCTCAGTTGTGAGAGCAATAGACTGAAGACCTTAAAATCCCTAGTACGATTGTGGGTTTCCACATGTTTGGGTGTTTGCAGTTTGTTATTCAGCAAAAAGAAATTTAGCAGCAGAAACTTTCATTTTCAGGTTTCGCCCTCTAGGACACATGATGTTCTTTCAGTTTGCCTTATCTTAAACACCAAAAAAGACTTTCTAAACGTCAGACTTACACGCAATAGCTCTTTTGTGAGAGCATTAAACTAAAGATCTAAAGGTCCTGGGTTCGATCCCAGGATTCGGCATGTTTAGTTGCTGTATTTTTGTTACAGAATAGCAATTTACCAGCAGAATCTTTCATTATCAGGTGTTGTACATCAAGAACACTTAATGCTCTTTTTTTCCCCAGCCTAAAACCCCAAATACGGCTTGACATCTTTCACAATTAGCCGAAATAGCTCAGTTGGGAGAGCGTTAGACTGAAGATCTAAAGGTCCCTGGTTCGATCCCGGGTTTCGGCATATTTAGTTGCTGTTTTTTTGTTACAGAATAGCAGTTTAGCAGCAGAAACTGCCGTGTTCAGGTTCTGGTCTTCAAGATCATTTCATGTTATTACAGTTTGCATTATTATTAGCCCCAATAAAATAATTTCTTATTAGTAGAGCTTGGCGAAATAGCTCAGTTGTGAGAACATTAGACTGAAGATCTAAGGGTGTCTTGTTCAATCCTGGGGTTTAGCATGGTTGGGTGTTTGCTTTTGCTACTGAATTGCAATTTAGCAGCAAAAACTGTTGTTTTCAGTTTTTGATCTTGAAAAACATTTTATGTTATTTCAGTTTGCAAAATCTTTAGCTCCAAAAAAAGACATTTTTATCAGTATAGCTTGCCAAAATAGCTCAGTTGTGAGAGCAATAGACTGAAGACCTTAAAATCCCTAGTACGATCGTGGGTTTCCACATGTTTGGGTGTTTGCAGTTTGTTACTGAGTAGCAAGTCAGCAAAAAGAAATTTAGCAGCAGAAACTTTAATTTTCAGGTTTCGCCCTCTAGGACACTTGATGTTCTTTCAGTTTGCCTTATCTTAAACACCAAAAAAGACTTTCTAAACGTCAGACTTACACGCAATAGCTCTTTTGTGAGAGCATTAAACTGAAGATCTAAAGGTCCTGGGTTCGATCCCAGGATTCGGCATGTTTAGTTGCTGTATTTTTGTTACAGAATAGCAATTTACCAGCAGAATCTTTCATTATCAGGTGTTGTTCATCAAGAACACTTAATGCTCTTTTTTTCCCAGCCTAAAACCCCAAATACGGCTTGACATCTTTCACAATTAGCCGAAATAGCTCAGTTGGGAGAGTGTTAGACTGAAGATATAAAGGTCCCTGGTTCGATCCCGGGTTTCGGCATATTTAGTTGCTGTTTTTTTGTTACAGAATAGCAATTTAGCAGCAGAAACTGCCGTGTTCAGGTTCTGGTCTTCAAGTTCATTTCATGTTATTACAGTTTGCATTATTATTAGCCCCAATAAAAGAATTTCTTATTAGTAGAGCTTGGCGAAATAGCTCAGTTGTGAGAACATTAGACTGAAGATCTAAGGGTGTCTTGTTCAATCCTGGGGTTTAGCATGGTTGGGTGTTTGCTTTTGCTACTGAATAGCAATTTAGCAGCAAAAACTGTTGTTTTCAGTTTTTGATCTTGAAAAACATTTTATGTTATTTCAGTTTGCAAAATCTTTAGCTCCAAAAAAAGACATTCTTATCAGTATAGCTTGCCAAAATAGCTCAGTTGTGAGAGCAATAGACTGAAGACCTTAAAATCCCTAGTACGATCGTGGGTTTCCACATGTTTGGGTGTTTGCATTTTGTTACTGAGTAGCAATTCAGCAAAAAGAAATTTAGCAGCAGAAACATTTATTTTCAGGTTTCGCCCTCTAGGACACTTGATGTTCTTTCAGTTTGCCTTATCTTAAACACCAAAAAAGACTTTCTAAACGTCAGACTTACACGCAATAGCTCTTTTGTGAGAGCATTAAACTGAAGATCTAAAGGTCCTGGGTTCGATCCCAGGATTCGGCATGTTTAGTTGCTGTATTTTTGTTACAGAATAGCAATTTACCAGCAGAATCTTTCATTATCAGGTGTTGTTCATCAAGAACACTTAATGCTCTTTTTTTCCCAGCCTAAAACCCCAAATACGGCTTGACATCTTTCACAATTAGCCGAAATAGCTCAGTTGGGAGAGTGTTAGACTGAAGATATAAAGGTCCCTGGTTCGATCCCGGGTTTCGGCATATTTAGTTGCTGTTTTTTTGTTACAGAATAGCAATTTAGCAGCAGAAACTGCCGTGTTCAGGTTCTGGTCTTCAAGTTCATTTCATGTTATTACAGTTTGCATTATTATTAGCCCCAATAAAATAATTTCTTATTAGTAGAGCTTGGCGAAATAGCTCAGTTGTGACAACATTAGACTGAAGATCTAAGGGTGTCTTGTTCAATCCTGGGGTTTAGCATGGTTGGGTGTTTGCTTTTGCTACTGAATAGCAATTTAGCAGCAAAAACTGTTGTGTTCAGGTTTTGATCTTGAAAAGCATTTTATGTTATTTCAGTTTGCAAAATCTTTAGCTCCTAAAATAAGACATTCTTATCAGTATAGCTTGCCAAAATAGCTCAGTTGTGAGAGCAATAGACTGAAGACCTTAAAATCCCTAGTACGATTGTGGGTTTCCACATGTTTGGGTGTTTGCAGTTTGTTATTCAGCAAAAAGAAATTTAGCAGCAGAAACTTTCATTTTCAGGTTTCGCCCTCTAGGACACTTGATGTTCTTTCAGTTTGCCTTATCTTAAACACCAAAAAAGACTTTCTAAACGTCAGACTTACACGCAATAGCTCTTTTGTGAGAGCATTAAACTGAAGATCTAAAGGTCCTGGGTTCGATCCCAGGATTCGGCATGTTTAGTTGCTGTATTTTTGTTACAGAATAGCAATTTACCAGCAGAATCTTTCATTATCAGGTGTTGTACATCAAGAACACTTAATGCTCTTTTTTTCCCCAGCCTAAAACCCCAAATACGGCTTGGCATCTTTCACAATTAGCCGAAATAGCTCAGTTGGGAGAGAGTTAGACTGAAGATCTAAAGGTCCCTGGTTCGATCCCGGGTTTCGGCATATTTAGTTGCTGTTTTTTTGTTACAGAATAGTAATTTAGCAGCAGAAACTGCCGTGTTCAGGTTCTGGTCTTCAAGAACATTTCATGTTATTACAGTTTGCATTATTATTAGCCCCAATAAAAGAATTTCTTATTAGTAGAGCTTGGCGAAATAGCTCAGTTGTGACAACATTAGACTGAAGATCTAAGGGTGTCTTGTTCAATCCTGGGGTTTAGCATGGTTGGGTGTTTGCTTTTGCTACTGAATAGCAATTTAGCAGCAAAAACTGTTGTTTTCAGTTTTTGATCTTGAAAAACATTTTATGTTATTTCAGTTTGCAAAATCTTTAGCTCCAAAAAAAGACATTTTTATCAGTATAGCTTGCCAAAATAGCTCAGTTGTGAGAGCAATAGACTGAAGACCTTAAAATCCCTAGTACGATTGTGGGTTTCCACATGTTTGGGTGTTTGCAGTTTGTTATTCAGCAAAAAGAAATTTAGCAGCAGAAACTTTCATTTTCAGGTTTCGCCCTCTAGGACACGATGTTCTTTCAGTTTGCCTTATCTTAAACACCAAAAAAGACTTTCTAAACGTCAGACTTACACGCAATAACTCTTTTGTGAGAGCATTAAACTGAAGATCTAAAGGTCCTGGGTTCGATCCCAGGATTCGGCATGTTTAGTTGCTGTATTTTTGTTACAGAATAGCAATTTACCAGCAGAATCTTTCATTATCAGGTGTTGTACATCAAGAACACTTAATGCTCTTTTTTTTCCCAGCCTAAAACCCCAAATACGGCTTGACATCTTTCACAATTAGCCGAAATAGCTCAGTTGGGAGAGCGTTAGACTGAAGATCTAAAGGTCCCTGGTTCGATCCCGGGTTTTGGCATATTTAGTTGCTGTTTTTTTTGTTACAGAATAGCAATTTAGCAGCAGAAACTGCCGTGTTCAGGTTCTGGTCTTCAAGAACATTTCATGTTATTACAGTTTGCATTATTATTAGCCCCAATAAAAGAATTTCTTATTAGTAGAGCTTGGCGAAATAGCTCAGTTGTGACAACATTAGACTGAAGATCTAAGGGTGTCTTGTTCAATCCTGGGGTTTAGCATGGTTGGGTGTTTGCTTTTGCTACTGAATAGCAATTTAGCAGCAAAAACTGTTGTGTTCAGGTTTTGATCTTGAAAAGCATTTTATGTTATTTCAGTTTGCAAAATCTTTAGCTCCTAAAAAAAGACATTCTTATCAGTATAGCTTGCCAAAATAGCTCAGTTGTGAGAGCAATAGACTGAAGACCTTAAAATCCCTAGTACGATTGTGGGTTTCCACATGTTTGGGTGTTTGCAGTTTGTTATTCAGCAAAAAGAAATTTAGCAGCAGAAACTTTCATTTTCAGGTTTCGCCCTCTAGGACACATGATGTTCTTTCAGTTTGCCTTATCTTAAACACCAAAAAAGACTTTCTAAACGTCAGACTTACACGCAATAGCTCTTTTGTGAGAGCATTAAACTAAAGATCTAAAGGTCCTGGGTTCGATCCCAGGATTCGGCATGTTTAGTTGCTGTATTTTTGTTACAGAATAGCAATTTACCAGCAGAATCTTTCATTATCAGGTGTTGTACATCAAGAACACTTAATGCTCTTTTTTTCCCCAGCCTAAAACCCCAAATACGGCTTGACATCTTTCACAATTAGCCGAAATAGCTCAGTTGGGAGAGCGTTAGACTGAAGATCTAAAGGTCCCTGGTTCGATCCCGGGTTTCGGCATATTTAGTTGCTGTTTTTTTGTTACAGAATAGCAGTTTAGCAGCAGAAACTGCCGTGTTCAGGTTCTGGTCTTCAAGATCATTTCATGTTATTACAGTTTGCATTATTATTAGCCCCAATAAAATAATTTCTTATTAGTAGAGCTTGGCGAAATAGCTCAGTTGTGAGAACATTAGACTGAAGATCTAAGGGTGTCTTGTTCAATCCTGGGGTTTAGCATGGTTGGGTGTTTGCTTTTGCTACTGAATTGCAATTTAGCAGCAAAAACTGTTGTTTTCAGTTTTTGATCTTGAAAAACATTTTATGTTATTTCAGTTTGCAAAATCTTTAGCTCCAAAAAAAGACATTTTTATCAGTATAGCTTGCCAAAATAGCTCAGTTGTGAGAGCAATAGACTGAAGACCTTAAAATCCCTAGTACGATCGTGGGTTTCCACATGTTTGGGTGTTTGCAGTTTGTTACTGAGTAGCAAGTCAGCAAAAAGAAATTTAGCAGCAGAAACTTTAATTTTCAGGTTTCGCCCTCTAGGACACTTGATGTTCTTTCAGTTTGCCTTATCTTAAACACCAAAAAAGACTTTCTAAACGTCAGACTTACACGCAATAGCTCTTTTGTGAGAGCATTAAACTGAAGATCTAAAGGTCCTGGGTTCGATCCCAGGATTCGGCATGTTTAGTTGCTGTATTTTTGTTACAGAATAGCAATTTACCAGCAGAATCTTTCATTATCAGGTGTTGTTCATCAAGAACACTTAATGCTCTTTTTTTCCCAGCCTAAAACCCCAAATACGGCTTGACATCTTTCACAATTAGCCGAAATAGCTCAGTTGGGAGAGTGTTAGACTGAAGATATAAAGGTCCCTGGTTCGATCCCGGGTTTCGGCATATTTAGTTGCTGTTTTTTTGTTACAGAATAGCAATTTAGCAGCAGAAACTGCCGTGTTCAGGTTCTGGTCTTCAAGTTCATTTCATGTTATTACAGTTTGCATTATTATTAGCCCCAATAAAAGAATTTCTTATTAGTAGAGCTTGGCGAAATAGCTCAGTTGTGAGAACATTAGACTGAAGATCTAAGGGTGTCTTGTTCAATCCTGGGGTTTAGCATGGTTGGGTGTTTGCTTTTGCTACTGAATAGCAATTTAGCAGCAAAAACTGTTGTTTTCAGTTTTTGATCTTGAAAAACATTTTATGTTATTTCAGTTTGCAAAATCTTTAGCTCCAAAAAAAGACATTCTTATCAGTATAGCTTGCCAAAATAGCTCAGTTGTGAGAGCAATAGACTGAAGACCTTAAAATCCCTAGTACGATCGTGGGTTTCCACATGTTTGGGTGTTTGCATTTTGTTACTGAGTAGCAATTCAGCAAAAAGAAATTTAGCAGCAGAAACATTTATTTTCAGGTTTCGCCCTCTAGGACACTTGATGTTCTTTCAGTTTGCCTTATCTTAAACACCAAAAAAGACTTTCCAAATGTCAGACGTAACTGCAATAGCTCATTTGGGAGAGCATTAGACTGAAGATCTATAAGTCCCTGGTTCGATCCCGGGTTTCGGCATGTTTAGTAGCTGTATTTTTGTTACAGAATAGCAATTTACCAGCAGAATCTTTCATTATAAGGTGTTGCTCTTCAAGAACACTTGATGCTCTTTTTTTCCCAACCTAAAACCCCAAATACGACTTGACATCTGTCACAATTAGCCGAAATATCTCGGTTGGGAGAGCGTTAGACTGAAGATCTAAAGGTCCCTGGTTCGATCCCGGGTTTCGGCATATTTAGTTGCTGTTTTTTCTGTTACAGAATAGCAATTTAGCAGCAGAAACTGCCGTGTTCAGGTTCTGGTCTTCAAGAACATTTCATGTTATTACAGTTTGCATTATTATTAGCCCCAATAAAAGAATTTCTTATTAGTAGAGCTTGGCGAAATAGCTCAGTTGTGACAACATTAGACTGAAGATCTAAGGGTGTCTTGTTCAATCCTGGGGTTTAGCATGGTTGGGTGTTTGCTTTTGCTACTGAATAGCAATTTAGCAGCAAAAACTGTTGTGTTCAGGTTTTGATCTTGAAAAGCATTTTATGTTATTTCAGTTTGCAAAATCTTTAGCTCCTAAAAAAAGACATTCTTATCAGTATAGCTTGCCAAAATAGCTCAGTTGTGAGAGCAATAGACTGAAGACCTTAAAATCCCTAGTACGATTGTGGGTTTCCACATGTTTGGGTGTTTGCAGTTTGTTATTCAGCAAAAAGAAATTTAGCAGCAGAAACTTTCATTTTCAGGTTTCGCCCTCTAGGACACTTGATGTTCTTTCAGTTTGCCTTATCTTAAACACCAAAAAAGACTTTCTAAACGTCAGACTTACACGCAATAGCTCTTTTGTGAGAGCATTAAACTGAAGATCTAAAGGTCCTGGGTTCGATCCCAGGATTCGGCATGTTTAGTTGCTGTATTTTTGTTACAGAATAGCAATTTACTAGCAGAATCTTTCATTATCAGGTGTTGTACATCAAGAACACTTAATGCTCTTTTTTTTCCCAGCCTAAAACCCCAAATACGGCTTGGCATGTTTCACAATTAGCCGAAATAGCTCAGTTGGGAGAGCGTTAGACTGAAGATCTAAAGGTCCCTGGTTCGATCCCGGGTTTCGGCATATTTAGTTGCTGTTTTTTTGTTATAGAATAGCAATTTAGCAGCAGAAACTGCCGTGTTCAGGTTCTGGTCTTCAAGATCATTTCATGTTATTACAGTTTGCATTATTATTAGCCCCAATAAAAGAATTTCTTATTAGTAGAGCTTGGCGAAATAGCTCAGTTGTGAGAACATTAGACTGAAGATCTAAGGGTGTCTTGTTCAATCCTGGGGTTTAGCATGGTTGGGTGTTTGCTTTTGCTACTGAATAGCAATTTAGCAGCAAAAACTGTTGTTTTCAGTTTTTGATCTTGAAAAACATTTTATGTTATTTCAGTTTGCAAAATCTTTAGCTCCAAAAAAAGACATTTTTATCAGTATAGCTTGCCAAAATAGCTCAGTTGTGAGAGCAATAGACTGAAGACCTTAAAATCCCTAGTATGATCGTGGGTTTCCACATGTTTGGGTGTTTGCAGTTTGTTACTGAGTAGCAAGTCAGCAAAAAGAAATTTAGCAGCTGAAACTTTTATTTTCAGGTTTCGCCCTCTAGGACACTTGATGTTCTTTCAGTTTGCCTTATCTTAAACACCAAAAAAGACTTTCTAAACGTCAGACTTACACGCAATAGCTCTTTTGTGAGAGCATTAAACTGAAGATCTAAATCTCCTGGGTTCGATCCCAGGATTCGGCATGTTTAGTTGCTGTATTTTTGTTACAGAATAGCAAATTACCAGCAGAATCTTTCATTATCAGGTGTTGTTCATCAAGAACACTTAATGCTCTTTTTTTCCCAGCCTAAAACCCCAAATACGGCTTGACATCTTTCACAATTAGCCGAAATAGCTCAGTTGGGAGAGAGTTAGACTGAAGATCTAAAGGTCCCTGGTTCGATCCCGGGTTTCGGCATATTTAGTTGCTGTTTTTTTGTTACAGAATAGCAATTTAGCAGCAGAAACTGCCGTGTTCAGGTTCTGGTCTTCAAGAACATTTCATGTTATTACAGTTTGCATTATTATTAGCCCCAATAAAAGAATTTCTTATTAGTAGAGCTTGGCGAAATAGCTCAGTTGTGACAACATTAGACTGAAGATCTAAGGGTGTCTTGTTCAATCCTGGGGTTTAGCATGGTTGGGTGTTTGCTTTTGCTACTGAATAGCAATTTAGCAGCAAAAACTGTTGTGTTCAGGTTTTGATCTTGAAAAGCATTTTATGTTATTTCAGTTTGCAAAATCTTTAGCTCCTAAAATAAGACATTCTTATCAGTATAGCTTGCAAAAATAGCTCAGTTGTGAGAGCAATAGACTGAAGACCTTAAAATCCCTAGTACGATTGTGGGTTTCCACATGTTTGGGTGTTTGCAGTTTGTTATTCAGCAAAAAGAAATTTAGCAGCAGAAACTTCCATTTTCAGGTTTCGCCCTCTAGGACACTTGATGTTCTTTCAGTTTGCCTTATCTTAAACACCAAAAAAGACGTTCTAAACGTCAGACTTACACGCAATAGCTCTTTTGTGAGAGCATTAAACTGAAGATCTAAAGGTCCTGGGTTCGATCCTAGGATTCGGCATGTTTAGTTGCTGTATTTTTGTTACAGAATAGCAATTTACCATCAGAATCTTTCATTATCAAGTGTTGTACATCAAGAACACTTAATGCTCTTTTTTTTCCCAGCCTAAAACTCCAAATACGGCTTGACATCTTTCACAATTATCCGAAATAGCTCAGTTGGGAGAGCGTTAGACTGAAGATCTAAAGGTCCCTGGTTCGATCCCGGGTTTCGGCATATTTAGTTGCTGTTTTTTTTGTTACAGAATAGCAATTTAGCAGCAGAAACTGCCGTGTTCAGGTTCTGGTCTTCAAGAACATTTCATGTTATTACAGTTTGCATTATTATTAGCCCCAATAAAAGAATTTCTTATTAGTAGAGCTTGGCGAAATAGCTCAGTTGTGACAACATTAGACTGAAGATCTAAGGGTGTCTTGTTCAATCCTGGGGTTTAGCATGGTTGGGTGTTTGCTTTTGCTACTGAATAGCAATTTAGCAGCAAAAACTGTTGTGTTCAGGTTTTGATCTTGAAAAGCATTTTATGTTATTTCAGTTTGCAAAATCTTTAGCTCCTAAAAAAAGACATTCTTATCAGTATAGCTTGCCAAAATAGCTCAGTTGTGAGAGCAATAGACTGAAGACCTTAAAATCCCTAGTACGATTGTGGGTTTCCACATGTTTGGGTGTTTGCAGTTTGTTATTCAGCAAAAAGAAATTTAGCAGCAGAAACTTTCATTTTCAGGTTTCGCCCTCTAGGACACTTGATGTTCTTTCAGTTTGCCTTATCTTAAACACCAAAAAAGACTTTCTAAACGTCAGACTTACACGCAATAGCTCTTTTGTGAGAGCATTAAACTAAAGATCTAAAGGTCCTGGGTTTGATCCCAGGATTCGGCATGTTTAGTTGCTGTATTTTTGTTACAGAATAGCAATTTACCAGCAGAATCTTTCATTATCAGGTGTTGTACATCAAGAACACTTAACGCTCTTTTTTTCCCCAGCCTAAAATCCCAAATACGGCTTGACATCTTTCACAATTAGCCGAAATAGCTCAGTTGGGAGAGCGTTAGACTGAAGATCTAAAGGTCCCTGGTTCGATCCCGGGTTTCGGCATATTTAGTTGCTGTTTTTTTGTTACAGAATAGCAGTTTAGCAGCAGAAACTGCCGTGTTCAGGTTCTGGTCTTCAAGATCATTTCATGTTATTACAGTTTGCATTATTATTAGCCCCAATAAAAGAATTTCTTATTAGTAGAGCTTGGCGAAATAGCTCAGTTGTGAGAACATTAGACTGAAGATCTAAGGGTGTCTTGTTCAATCCTGGGGTTTAGCATGGTTGGGTGTTTGCTTTTGCTACTGAATAGCAATTTAGCAGCAAAAACTGTTGTTTTCAGTTTTTGATCTTGAAAAACATTTTATGTTATTTCAGTTTGCAAAATCTTTAGCTCCAAAAAAAGACATTTTTTTCAGTATAGCTTGCCAAAATAGCTCAGTTGTGAGAGCAATAGACTGAAGACCTTAAAATCCCTAGTACGATCGTGGGTTTCCACATGTTTGGGTGTTTGCAGTTTGTTACTGAGTAGCAAGTCAGCAAAAAGAAATTTAGCAGCAGAAACTTTCATTTTCAGGTTTCGCCCTCTAGGACACTTGATGTTCTTTCAGTTTGCCTTATCTTAAACACCAAAAAAGACTTTCTAAACGTCAGACTTACACGCAATAGCTCTTTTGTGAGAGCATTAAACTGAAGATCTAAAGCTCCTGGGTTCGATCCCAGGATTCGGCATGTTTAGTTGCTGTATTTTTGTTACAGAATAGCAATTTACCAGCAGAATCTTTCATTATCAGGTGTTGTTCATCAAGAACACTTAATGCTCTTTTTTCCCCAGCCTAAAACCCCAAATACGGCTTGACATCTTTCACAATTAGCCGAAATAGCTCAGTTGGGAGAGTTTTAGACTGAAGATATAAAGGTCCCTGGTTCGATCCCGGGTTTCGGCATATTTAGTTGCTGTTTTTTTGTTACAGAATAGCAATTTAGCAGCAGAAACTGCCGTGTTCAGGTTCTGGTCTTCAAGTTCATTTCATGTTATTACAGTTTGCATTATTATTAGCCCCAATAAAAGAATTTCTTATTAGTAGAGCTTGGCGAAATAGCTCAGTTGTGAGAACATTAGACTGAAGATCTAAGGGTGTCTTGTTCAATCCTGGGGTTTAGCATGGTTGGGTGTTTGCTTTTGCTACTGAATAGCAATTTAGCAGCAAAAACTGTTGTTTTCAGTTTTTGATCTTGAAAAACATTTTATGTTATTTCAGTTTGCAAAATCTTTAGCTCCAAAAAAAGACATTCTTATCAGTATAGCTTGCCAAAATAGCTCAGTTGTGAGAGCAATAGACTGAAGACCTTAAAATCCCTAGTACGATCGTGGGTTTCCACATGTTTGGGTGTTTGCATTTTGTTACTGAGTAGCAATTCAGCAAAAAGAAATTTAGCAGCAGAAACGTTTATTTTCAGGTTTCGCCCTCTAGGACACTTGATGTTCTTTCAGTTTGCCTTATCTTAAACACCAAAAAAGACTTTCCAAATGTCAGACGTAGCTGCAATAGCTCATTTGGGAGAGCATTAGACTGAAGATCTATAAGTCCCTGGTTCGATCCCGGGTTTCGGCATGTTTAGTAGCTGTATTTTTGTTACAGAATAGCAATTTACCAGCAGAATCTTTCATTATAAGGTGTTGCTCTTCAAGAACACTTGATGCTCTTTTTTTCCCAACCTAAAACCCCAAATACGACTTGACATCTGTCACAATTAGCCGAAATAGCTCAGTTGGGAGAGCGTTAGACTGAAGATCTAAAGGCTCCTGGTTCGATCCCGGGTTTCGGCATATTTAGTTGCTGTTTTTTTTGTTACAGAATAGCAATTTAGCAGCAGAAACTGCCGTGTTCAGGTTCTGGTCTTCAAGAACATTTCATGTTATTACAGTTTGCATTATTATTAGCCCCAATAAAAGAATTTCTTATTAGTAGAGCTTGGCGAAATAGCTCAGTTGTAACAACATTAGACTGAAGATCTAAGGGTGTCTTGTTCAATCCTGGGGTTTAGCATGGTTGGGTGTTTGCTTTTGCTACTGAATAGCAATTTAGCAGCAAAAACTGTTGTGTTCAGGTTTTGATCTTGAAAAGCATTTTATGTTATTTCAGTTTGCAAAATCTTTAGCTCCTAAAAAAAGACATTCTTATCAGTATAGCTTGCCAAAATAGCTCAGTTGTGAGAGCAATAGACTGAAGACCTTAAAATCCCTAGTACGATTGTGGGTTTCCACATGTTTGGGTGTTTGCAGTTTGTTATTCAGCAAAAAGAAATTTAGCAGCAGAAACTTTCATTTTCAGGTTTCGCCCTCTAGGACACTTGATGTTCTTTCAGTTTGCCTTATCTTAAACACCAAAAAAGACTTTCTAAACGTCAGACTTACACGCAATAGCTCTTTTGTGAGAGCATTAAACTGAAGATCTAAAGCTCCTGGGTTCGATCCCAGGATTCGGCATGTTTAGTTGCTGTATTTTTGTTACAGAATAGCAATTTACTAGCAGAATCTTTCATTATCAGGTGTTGTACATCAAGAACACTTAATGCTCTTTTTTTTCCCAGCCTAAAACCCCAAATACGGCTTGGCATCTTTCACAATTAGCCGAAATAGCTCAGTTGGGAGAGCGTTAGACTGAAGATCTAAAGGTTCTTGGTTCGATCCTGGGTTTCGGCGTATTTAGTTGCTGTTTTTTTGTTACAGAATAGCAATTTAGCAGCAGAAACTGCCGTGTTCAGGTTCTGGTCTTCAAGATCATTTCATGTTATTACAGTTTGCATTATTATTAGCCCCAATAAAAGAATTTCTTATTAGTAGAGCTTGGCGAAATAGCTCAGTTGTGAGAACATTAGACTGAAGATCTAAGGGTGTCTTGTACAATCCTGGGGTTTAGCATGGTTGGGTGTTTGCTTTTGCTACTGAATTGCAATTTAGCAGCAAAAACTGTTGTTTTCAGTTTTTGATCTTGAAAAACATTTTATGTTATTTCAGTTTGCAAAATCTTTAGCTCCAAAAAAAGACATTCTTATCAGTATAGCTTGCCAAAATAGCTCAGTTGTGAGAGCAATAGACTGAAGACCTTAAAATCCCTAGTACGATCGTGGGTTTCCACATGTTTGGGTGTTTGCATTTTGTTACTGAGTAGCAATTCAGCAAAAAGAAATTTAGCAGCAGAAACGTTTATTTTCAGGTTTCGCCCTCTAGGACACTTGATGTTCTTTCAGTTTGCCTTATCTTAAACACCAAAAAAGACTTTCCAAATGTCAGATGTAGCTGCAATAGCTCATTTGGGAGAGCATTAGACTGAAGATCTATAAGTCCCTGGTTCGATCCGGGGTTTCGGCATGTTTAGTAGCTGTATTTTTGTTACAGAATAGCAATTTACCAGCAGAATCTTTCATTATAAGGTGTTGTTCTTCAAGAACACTTGATGCTCTTTTTTTCCCAACCTAAAACCCCAAATACGACTTCACATCTGTCACAATTAGCCGAAATAGCTCAGTTGGGAGAGCGTTAGACTGAAGATCGAAAGGTCCCTGGTTCTATCCTGGGTTTTGGCATATTTAGTTGCTGTTTTTTTTGTTACAGAATAGCAATTTAGCAGCAGAAACTGCTGTGTTCAGGTTCTGGTCTTCAAGAACATTTCATGTTATTACAGTTTGCATTATTATTAGCCCCAATAAAATAATTTCTTATTAGTAGAGCTTGGCGAAATAGCTCAGTTGTGACAACATTAGACTGAAGATCTAAGGGTGTCTTGTTCAATCCTGGGGTTTAGCATGGTTGGGTGTTTGCTTTTGCTACTGAATAGCAATTTAGCAGCAAAAACTGTTGTTTTCAGTTTTTGATCTTGAAAAACATTTTATGTTATTTCAGTTTGCAAAATCTTTAGCTCCAAAAAAAGACATTCTTATCAGTATAGCTTGCCAAAATAGCTCATTTGTGAGAGCAATAGACTGAAGACCTTAAAATCCCTAGTACGATCGTGGGTTTCCACATGTTTGGGTGTTTGCATTTTGTTACTGAGTAGCAATTCAGCAAAAAGAAATTTAGCAGCAGAAACTTTCATTTTCAGGTTTCGCCCTCTAGGACACTTGATGTTCTTTCAGTTTGCCTTATCTTAAACACCAAAAAAGACTTTCCAAATGTCAGACGTAGCTGCAATATCTCATTTGGGAGAGCATTAGACTGAAGATCTATAAGTCCCTGCTTAGATCCCGGGTTTCGGCATGTTTAGTAGCTGTATTTTTGTTACAGAATAGCAATTTACCAGCAGAATCTTTCATTATAAGGTGTTGCTCTTCAAGAACACTTGATGCTCTTTTTTTCCCAACCTAAAATCCCAAATACGACTTCACATCTGTCACAATTAGCCGAAATAGCTCAGTTGGGAGAGCGTTAGACTGAAGATCTAAAGGTCCCTGGTTCGATCCCGGGTTTCGGCATATTTAGTTGCTGTTTTTTTGTTACAGAATATCAATTTAGCAGCAGAAACTGCCGTGTTCAGGTTCTGGTCTTCAAGAACATTTCATGTTATTACAGTTTGCATTATTATTAGCCCCAATAAAAGAATGTCTTATTAGTAGAGCTTGGCGAAATAGCTCAGTTGTGACAACATTAGACTGAAGATCTAAGGGTGTCTTGTTCAATCCTGGGGTTTAGCATGGTTGGGTGTTTGCTTTTGCTACTGAATAGCAATTTAGCAGCAAAAACTGTTGTGTTCAGGTTTTGATCTTGAAAAGCATTTTATGTTATTTCAGTTTGCAAAATCTTTAGCTCCTAAAATAAGACATTCTTATCAGTATAGCTTGCCAAAATAGCTCAGTTGTGAGAGCAATAGACTGAAGACCTTAAAATCCCTAGTACGATTGTGGGTTTCCACATGTTTGGGTGTTTGCAGTTTGTTATTCAGCAAAAAGAAATTTAGCAGCAGAAACTTCCATTTTCAGGTTTCGCCCTCTAGGACACTTGATGTTCTTTCAGTTTGCCTTATCTTAAACACCAAAAAAGACGTTCTAAACGTCAGACTTACACGCAATAGCTCTTTTGTGAGAGCATTAAACTGAAGATCTAAAGGTCCTGGGTTCGATCCCAGGATTCGGCATGTTTAGTTGCTGTATTTTTGTTACAGAATAGCAATTTACCATCAGAATCTTTCATTATCAAGTGTTGTACATCAAGAACACTTAATGCTCTTTTTTTTCCCAGCCTAAAACTCCAAATACGGCTTGACATCTTTCACAATTAGCCGAAATAGCTCAGTTGGGAGAGCGTTAGACTGAAGATCTAAAGGTCCCTGGTTCGATCCCGGGTTTCGGCATATTTAGTTGCTGTTTTTTTTGTTACAGAATAGCAATTTAGCAGCAGAAACTGCCGTGTTCAGGTTCTGGTCTTCAAGAACATTTCATGTTATTACAGTTTGCATTATTATTAGCCCCAATAAAAGAATTTCTTATTAGTAGAGCTTGGCGAAATAGCTCAGTTGTGACAACATTAGACTGAAGATCTAAGGGTGTCTTGTTCAATCCTGGGGTTTAGCATGGTTGGGTGTTTGCTTTTGCTACTGAATAGCAATTTAGCAGCAAAAACTGTTGTGTTCAGGTTTTGATCTTGAAAAGCATTTTATGTTATTTCAGTTTGCAAAATCTTTAGCTCCTAAAAAAAGACATTCTTATCAGTATAGCTTGCCAAAATAGCTCAGTTGTGAGAGCAATAGACTGAAGACCTTAAAATCCCTAGTACGATTGTGGGTTTCCACATGTTTGGGTGTTTGCAGTTTGTTATTCAGCAAAAAGAAATTTAGCAGCAGAAACTTTCATTTTCAGGTTTCGCCCTCTAGGACACTTGATGTTCTTTCAGTTTGCCTTATCTTAAACACCAAAAAAGACTTTCTAAACGTCAGACTTACACGCAATAGCTCTTTTGTGAGAGCATTAAACTAAAGATCTAAAGGTCCTGGGTTTGATCCCAGGATTCGGCATGTTTAGTTGCTGTATTTTTGTTACAGAATAGCAATTTACCAGCAGAATCTTTCATTATCAGGTGTTGTACATCAAGAACACTTAACGCTCTTTTTTTCCCCAGCCTAAAATCCCAAATACGGCTTGACATCTTTCACAATTAGCCGAAATAGCTCAGTTGGGAGAGCGTTAGACTGAAGATCTAAAGGTCCCTGGTTCGATCCCGGGTTTCGGCATATTTAGTTGCTGTTTTTTTGTTACAGAATAGCAGTTTAGCAGCAGAAACTGCCGTGTTCAGGTTCTGGTCTTCAAGATCATTTCATGTTATTACAGTTTGCATTATTATTAGCCCCAATAAAAGAATTTCTTATTAGTAGAGCTTGGCGAAATAGCTCAGTTGTGAGAACATTAGACTGAAGATCTAAGGGTGTCTTGTTCAATCCTGGGGTTTAGCATGGTTGGGTGTTTGCTTTTGCTACTGAATAGCAATTTAGCAGCAAAAACTGTTGTTTTCAGTTTTTGATCTTGAAAAACATTTTATGTTATTTCAGTTTGCAAAATCTTTAGCTCCAAAAAAAGACATTTTTTTCAGTATAGCTTGCCAAAATAGCTCAGTTGTGAGAGCAATAGACTGAAGACCTTAAAATCCCTAGTACGATCGTGGGTTTCCACATGTTTGGGTGTTTGCAGTTTGTTACTGAGTAGCAAGTCAGCAAAAAGAAATTTAGCAGCAGAAACTTTCATTTTCAGGTTTCGCCCTCTAGGACACTTGATGTTCTTTCAGTTTGCCTTATCTTAAACACCAAAAAAGACTTTCTAAACGTCAGACTTACACGCAATAGCTCTTTTGTGAGAGCATTAAACTGAAGATCTAAAGCTCCTGGGTTCGATCCCAGGATTCGGCATGTTTAGTTGCTGTATTTTTGTTACAGAATAGCAATTTACCAGCAGAATCTTTCATTATCAGGTGTTGTTCATCAAGAACACTTAATGCTCTTTTTTCCCCAGCCTAAAACCCCAAATACGGCTTGACATCTTTCACAATTAGCCGAAATAGCTCAGTTGGGAGAGTTTTAGACTGAAGATATAAAGGTCCCTGGTTCGATCCCGGGTTTCGGCATATTTAGTTGCTGTTTTTTTGTTACAGAATAGCAATTTAGCAGCAGAAACTGCCGTGTTCAGGTTCTGGTCTTCAAGTTCATTTCATGTTATTACAGTTTGCATTATTATTAGCCCCAATAAAAGAATTTCTTATTAGTAGAGCTTGGCGAAATAGCTCAGTTGTGAGAACATTAGACTGAAGATCTAAGGGTGTCTTGTTCAATCCTGGGGTTTAGCATGGTTGGGTGTTTGCTTTTGCTACTGAATAGCAATTTAGCAGCAAAAACTGTTGTTTTCAGTTTTTGATCTTGAAAAACATTTTATGTTATTTCAGTTTGCAAAATCTTTAGCTCCAAAAAAAGACATTCTTATCAGTATAGCTTGCCAAAATAGCTCAGTTGTGAGAGCAATAGACTGAAGACCTTAAAATCCCTAGTACGATCGTGGGTTTCCACATGTTTGGGTGTTTGCATTTTGTTACTGAGTAGCAATTCAGCAAAAAGAAATTTAGCAGCAGAAACGTTTATTTTCAGGTTTCGCCCTCTAGGACACTTGATGTTCTTTCAGTTTGCCTTATCTTAAACACCAAAAAAGACTTTCCAAATGTCAGACGTAGCTGCAATAGCTCATTTGGGAGAGCATTAGACTGAAAATCTATAAGTCCCTGGTTCGATCCCGGGTTTCGGCATGTTTAGTAGCTGTATTTTTGTTACAGAATAGCAATTTACCAGCAGAATCTTTCATTATAAGGTGTTGCTCTTCAAGAACACTTGATGCTCTTTTTTTCCCAACCTAAAACCCCAAATACGACTTGACATCTGTCACAATTAGCCGAAATAGCTCAGTTGGGAGAGCGTTAGACTGAAGATCTAAAGGCTCCTGGTTCGATCCCGGGTTTCGGCATATTTAGTTGCTGTTTTTTTTGTTACAGAATAGCAATTTAGCAGCAGAAACTGCCGTGTTCAGGTTCTGGTCTTCAAGAACATTTCATGTTATTACAGTTTGCATTATTATTAGCCCCAATAAAAGAATTTCTTATTAGTAGAGCTTGGCGAAATAGCTCAGTTGTAACAACATTAGACTGAAGATCTAAGGGTGTCTTGTTCAATCCTGGGGTTTAGCATGGTTGGGTGTTTGCTTTTGCTACTGAATAGCAATTTAGCAGCAAAAACTGTTGTGTTCAGGTTTTGATCTTGAAAAGCATTTTATGTTATTTCAGTTTGCAAAATCTTTAGCTCCTAAAAAAAGACATTCTTATCAGTATAGCTTGCCAAAATAGCTCAGTTGTGAGAGCAATAGACTGAAGACCTTAAAATCCCTAGTACGATTGTGGGTTTCCACATGTTTGGGTGTTTGCAGTTTGTTATTCAGCAAAAAGAAATTTAGCAGCAGAAACTTTCATTTTCAGGTTTCGCCCTCTAGGACACTTGATGTTCTTTCAGTTTGCCTTATCTTAAACACCAAAAAAGACTTTCTAAACGTCAGACTTACACGCAATAGCTCTTTTGTGAGAGCATTAAACTGAAGATCTAAAGCTCCTGGGTTCGATCCCAGGATTCGGCATGTTTAGTTGCTGTATTTTTGTTACAGAATAGCAATTTACTAGCAGAATCTTTCATTATCAGGTGTTGTACATCAAGAACACTTAATGCTCTTTTTTTTCCCAGCCTAAAACCCCAAATACGGCTTGGCATCTTTCACAATTAGCCGAAATAGCTCAGTTGGGAGAGCGTTAGACTGAAGATCTAAAGGTTCCTGGTTCGATCCTGGGTTTCGGCGTATTTAGTTGCTGTTTTTTTGTTACAGAATAGCAATTTAGCAGCAGAAACTGCCGTGTTCAGGTTCTGGTCTTCAAGATCATTTCATGTTATTACAGTTTGCATTATTATTAGCCCCAATAAAAGAATTTCTTATTAGTAGAGCTTGGCGAAATAGCTCAGTTGTGAGAACATTAGACTGAAGATCTAAGGGTGTCTTGTACAATCCTGGGGTTTAGCATGGTTGGGTGTTTGCTTTTGCTACTGAATTGCAATTTAGCAGCAAAAACTGTTGTTTTCAGTTTTTGATCTTGAAAAACATTTTATGTTATTTCAGTTTGCAAAATCTTTAGCTCCAAAAAAAGACATTCTTATCAGTATAGCTTGCCAAAATAGCTCAGTTGTGAGAGCAATAGACTGAAGACCTTAAAATCCCTAGTACGATCGTGGGTTTCCACATGTTTGGGTGTTTGCATTTTGTTACTGAGTAGCAATTCAGCAAAAAGAAATTTAGCAGCAGAAACGTTTATTTTCAGGTTTCGCCCTCTAGGACACTTGATGTTCTTTCAGTTTGCCTTATCTTAAACACCAAAAAAGACTTTCCAAATGTCAGATGTAGCTGCAATAGCTCATTTGGGAGAGCATTAGACTGAAGATCTATAAGTCCCTGGTTCGATCCGGGGTTTCGGCATGTTTAGTAGCTGTATTTTTGTTACAGAATAGCAATTTACCAGCAGAATCTTTCATTATAAGGTGTTGTTCTTCAAGAACACTTGATGCTCTTTTTTTCCCAACCTAAAACCCCAAATACGACTTCACATCTGTCACAATTAGCCGAAATAGCTCAGTTGGGAGAGCGTTAGACTGAAGATCGAAAGGTCCCTGGTTCTATCCTGGGTTTTGGCATATTTAGTTGCTGTTTTTTTTGTTACAGAATAGCAATTTAGCAGCAGAAACTGCTGTGTTCAGGTTCTGGTCTTCAAGAACATTTCATGTTATTACAGTTTGCATTATTATTAGCCCCAATAAAATAATTTCTTATTAGTAGAGCTTGGCGAAATAGCTCAGTTGTGACAACATTAGACTGAAGATCTAAGGGTGTCTTGTTCAATCCTGGGGTTTAGCATGGTTGGGTGTTTGCTTTTGCTACTGAATAGCAATTTAGCAGCAAAAACTGTTGTTTTCAGTTTTTGATCTTGAAAAACATTTTATGTTATTTCAGTTTGCAAAATCTTTAGCTCCAAAAAAAGACATTCTTATCAGTATAGCTTGCCAAAATAGCTCAGTTGTGAGAGCAATAGACTGAAGACCTTAAAATCCCTAGTACGATCGTGGGTTTCCACATGTTTGGGTGTTTGCATTTTGTTACTGAGTAGCAATTCAGCAAAAAGAAATTTAGCAGCAGAAACTTTCATTTTCAGGTTTCGCCCTCTAGGACACTTGATGTTCTTTCAGTTTGCCTTATCTTAAACACCAAAAAAGACTTTCCAAATGTCAGACGTAGCTGCAATATCTCATTTGGGAGAGCATTAGACTGAAGATCTATAAGTCCCTGCTTAGATCCCGGGTTTCGGCATGTTTAGTAGCTGTATTTTTGTTACAGAATAGCAATTTACCAGCAGAATCTTTCATTATAAGGTGTTGCTCTTCAAGAACACTTGATGCTCTTTTTTTCCCAACCTAAAATCCCAAATACGACTTCACATCTGTCACAATTAGCCGAAATAGCTCAGTTGGGAGAGCGTTAGACTGAAGATCTAAAGGTCCCTGGTTCGATCCCGGGTTTCGGCATATTTAGTTGCTGTTTTTTTGTTACAGAATATCAATTTAGCAGCAGAAACTGCCGTGTTCAGGTTCTGGTCTTCAAGAACATTTCATGTTATTACAGTTTGCATTATTATTAGCCCCAATAAAAGAATGTCTTATTAGTAGAGCTTGGCGAAATAGCTCAGTTGTGACAACATTAGACTGAAGATCTAAGGGTGTCTTGTTCAATCCTGGGGTTTAGCATGGTTGGGTGTTTGCTTTTGCTACTGAATAGCAATTTAGCAGCAAAAACTGTTGTGTTCAGGTTTTGATCTTGAAAAGCATTTTATGTTATTTCAGTTTGCAAAATCTTTAGCTCCTAAAATAAGACATTCTTATCAGTATAGCTTGCCAAAATAGCTCAGTTGTGAGAGCAATAGACTGAAGACCTTAAAATCCCTAGTACGATTGTGGGTTTCCACATGTTTGGGTGTTTGCAGTTTGTTATTCAGCAAAAAGAAATTTAGCAGCAGAAACTTTCATTTTCAGGTTTCGCCCTCTAGGACACTTGATGTTCTTTCAGTTTGCCTTATCTTAAACACCAAAAAAGACTTTCTAAACGTCAGACTTACACGCAATAGCTCTTTTGTGAGAGCATTAAACTGAAGATCTAAAGGTCCTGGGTTCGATCCCAGGATTCGGCATGTTTAGTTGCTGTATTTTTGTTACAGAATAGCAATTTACCAGCAGAATCTTTCATTATCAGGTGTTGTACATCAAGAACACTTAATGCTCTTTTTTTCCCCAGCCTAAAACCCCAAATACGGCTTGGCATCTTTCACAATTAGCCGAAATAGCTCAGTTGGGAGAGAGTTAGACTGAAGATCTAAAGGTCCCTGGTTCGATCCCGGGTTTCGGCATATTTAGTTGCTGTTTTTTTGTTACAGAATAGCAATTTAGCAGCAGAAACTGCCGTGTTCAGGTTCTGGTCTTCAAGATCATTTCATGTTATTACAGTTTGCATTATTATTAGCCCCAATAAAAGAATTTCTTATTAGTAGAGCTTGGCGAAATAGCTCAGTTGTGAGAACATTAGACTGAAGATCTAAGGGTGTCTTGTTCAATCCTGGGGTTTAGCATGGTTGGGTGTTTGCTTTTGCTACTGAATAGCAATTTAGCAGCAAAAACTGTTGTTTTCAGTTTTTGATCTTGAAAAACATTTTATGTTATTTCAGTTTGCAAAATCTTTAGCTCCAAAAAAAGACATTTTTATCAGTATAGCTTGCCAAAATAGCTCAGTTGTGAGAGCAATAGACTGAAGACCTTAAAATCCCTAGTACGATTGTGGGTTTCCACATGTTTGGGTGTTTGCAGTTTGTTACTGAGTAGCAAGTCAGCAAATAGAAATTTAGCAGCAGAAACTTTAATTTTCAGGTTTCGCCCTCTAGGACACTTGATGTTCTTTCAGTTTGCCTTATCTTAAACACCAAAAAAGACTTTCTAAACGTCAGACTTACACGCAATAGCTCTTTTGTGAGAGCATTAAACTGAAGATCTAAATCTCCTGGGTTCGATCCCAGGATTCGGCATGTTTAGTTGCTGTATTTTTGTTACAGAATAGCAATTTACCAGCAGAATCTTTCATTATCAGGTGTTGTTCATCAAGAACACTTAATGCTCTTTTTTTCCCAGCCTAAAACCCCAAATACGGCTTGACATCTTTCACAATTAGCCAAAATAGCTCAGTTGGGAGAGTGTTAGACTGAAGATATAAAGGTCCCTGGTTCGATCCGGGTTTTGGCATATTTAGTTGCTGTTTTTTTGTTACAGAATAGCAATTTAGCAGCAGAAACTGCCGTGTTCAGGTTCTGGTCTTCAAGTTCATTTCATGTTATTACAGTTTGCATTATTATTAGCCCCAATAAAAGAATTTCTTATTAGTAGAGCTTGGCGAAATAGCTCAGTTGTGAGAACATTAGACTGAAGATCTAAGGGTGTCTTGTTCAATCCTGGGGTTTAGCATGGTTGGGTGTTTGCTTTTGCTACTGAATTGCAATTTAGCAGCAAAAACTGTTGTTTTCAGTTTTTGATCTTGAAAAACATTTTATGTTATTTCAGTTTGCAAAATCTTTAGCTCCAAAAAAAGACATTCTTATCAGTATAGCTTGCCAAAATAGCTCAGTTGTGAGAGCAATAGACTGAAGACCTTAAAATCCCTAGTACGATCGTGGGTTTCCACATGTTTGGGTGTTTGCATTTTGTTACTGAGTAGCAATTCAGCAAAAAGAAATTTAGCAGCAGAAACGTTTATTTTCAGGTTTCGCCCTCTAGGACACTTGATGTTCTTTCAGTTTGCCTTATCTTAAACACCAAAAAAGACTTTCCAAATGTCAGACGTAGCTGCAATAGCTCATTTGGGAGAGCATTAGACTGAAGATCTATAAGTCCCGGGTTTCGGCATGTTTAGTAGCTGTATTTTTGTTACAGAATAGCAATTTACCAGCAGAATCTTTCATTATAAGGTGTTGCTCTTCAAGAACACTTGATGCTCTTTTTTTCCCAACCTAAAACCCCAAATACGACTTTGCATCTGTCACAATTAGCCGAAATAGCTCAGTTGGGAGAGCGTTAGACTGAAGATCTAAAGGTCCCTGGTTTGATCCTGGGTTTTGGCATATTTAGTTGCTGTTTTTTTTTGTTACAGAATAGCAATTTAGCAGCAGAAACTGCCGTGTTCAGGTTCTGGTCTTCAAGAACATTTCATGTTATTACAGTTTGCATTATTATTAGCCCCAATAAAATAATTTCTTATTAGTAGAGCTTGGCGAAATAGCTCAGTTGTGACAACATTAGACTGAAGATCTAAGGGTGTCTTGTTCAATCCTGGGGTTTAGCATGGTTGGGTGTTTGCTTTTGCTACTGAATAGCAATTTAGCAGCAAAAACTGTTGTTTTCAGTTTTTGATCTTGAAAAACATTTTATGTTATTTCAGTTTGCAAAATCTTTAGCTCCAAAAAAAGACATTCTTATCAGTATAGCTTGCCAAAATAGCTCAGTTGTGAGAGCAATAGACTGAAGACCTTAAAATCCCTAGTACGATCGTGGGTTTCCACATGTTTGGGTGTTTGCATTTTGTTACTGAGTAGCAATTCAGCAAAAAGAAATTTAGCAGCAGAAACGTTTATTTTCAGGTTTCGCCCTCTAGGACACTTGATGTTCTTTCAGTTTGCCTTATCTTAAACACCAAAAAAGACTTTCCAAATGTCAGACGTAGCTGCAATATCTCATTTGGGAGAGCATTAGACTGAAGATCTATAAGTCCCTGGTTAGATCCCGGGTTTCGGCATGTTTAGTAGCTGTATTTTTGTTACAGAATAGCAATTTACCAGCAGAATCTTTCATTATAAGGTGTTGCTCTTCAAGAACACTTGATGCTCTTTTTTTCCCAACCTAAAATCCCAAATACGACTTCACATCTGTCACAATTAGCCGAAATAGCTCAGTTGGGAGAGCGTTAGACTGAAGATCTAAAGGTCCCTGGTACGATCCCGGGTTTCGGCATATTTAGTTGCTGTTTTTTTGTTACAGAATAGCAATTTAGCAGCAGAAACTGCCGTGTTCAGGTTCTGGTCTTCAAGAACATTTCATGTTATTACAGTTTGCATTATTATTAGCCCCAATAAAAGAATGTCTTATTAGTAGAGCTTGGCGAAATAGCTCAGTTGTGACAACATTAGACTGAAGATCTAAGGGTGTCTTGTTCAATCCTGGGGTTTAGCATGGTTGGGTGTTTGCTTTTGCTACTGAATAGCAATTTAGCAGCAAAAACTGTTGTGTTCAGGTTTTGATCTTGAAAAGCATTTTATGTTATTTCAGTTTGCAAAATCTTTAGCTCCTAAAATAAGACATTCTTATCAGTATAGCTTGCCAAAATAGCTCAGTTGTGAGAGCAATAGACTGAAGACCTTAAAATCCCTAGTACGATTGTGGGTTTCCACATGTTTGGGTGTTTGCAGTTTGTTATTCAGCAAAAAGAAATTTAGCAGCAGAAACTTTCATTTTCAGGTTTCGCCCTCTAGGACACTTGATGTTCTTTCAGTTTGCCTTATCTTAAACACCAAAAAAGACTTTCTAAACGTCAGACTTACACGCAATAGCTCTTTTGTGAGAGCATTAAACTGAAGATCTAAAGGTCCTGGGTTCGATCCCAGGATTCGGCATGTTTAGTTGCTGTATTTTTGTTACAGAATAGCAATTTACCAGCAGAATCTTTCATTATCAGGTGTTGTACATCAAGAACACTTAATGCTCTTTTTTTCCCCAGCCTAAAACCCCAAATACGGCTTGGCATCTTTCACAATTAGCCGAAATAGCTCAGTTGGGAGAGAGTTAGACTGAAGATTTAAAGGTCCCTGGTTCGATCCCGGGTTTCGGCATATTTAGTTGCTGTTTTTTTGTTACAGAATAGCAATTTAGCAGCAGAAACTGCCGTGTTCAGGTTCTGGTCTTCAAGATCATTTCATGTTATTACAGTTTGCATTATTATTAGCCCCAATAAAAGAATTTCTTATTAGTAGAGCTTGGCGAAATAGCTCAGTTGTGAGAACATTAGACTGAAGATCTAAGGGTGTCTTGTTCAATCCTGGGGTTTAGCATGGTTGGGTGTTTGCTTTTGCTACTGAATAGCAATTTAGCAGCAAAAACTGTTGTTTTCAGTTTTTGATCTTGAAAAACATTTTATGTTATTTCAGTTTGCAAAATCTTTAGCTCCAAAAAAAGACATTCTTATCAGTATAGCTTGCCAAAATAGCTCAGTTGTGAGAGCAATAGACTGAAGACCTTAAAATCCCTAGTACGATCGTGGGTTTCCACATGTTTGGGTGTTTGCATTTTGTTACTGAGTAGCAATTCAGCAAAAAGAAATTTAGCAGCAGAAACGTTTATTTTCAGGTTTCGCCCTCTAGGACACTTGATGTTCTTTCAGTTTGCCTTATCTTAAACACCAAAAAAGACTTTCCAAATGTCAGACGTAGCTGCAATATCTCATTTGGGAGAGCATTAGACTGAAGATCTATAAGTCCCTGGTTAGATCCCGGGTTTCGGCATGTTTAGTAGCTGTATTTTTGTTACAGAATAGCAATTTACCAGCAGAATCTTTCATTATAAGGTGTTGCTCTTCAAGAACACTTGATGCTCTTTTTTTCCCAACCTAAAATCCCAAATACGACTTCACATCTGTCACAATTAGCCGAAATAGCTCAGTTGGGAGAGCGTTAGACTGAAGATCTAAAGGTCCCTGGTTCGATCCCGGGTTTCGGCATATTTAGTTGCTGTTTTTTTGTTACAGAATAGCAATTTAGCAGCAGAAACTGCCGTGTTCAGGTTCTGGTCTTCAAGAACATTTCATGTTATTACAGTTTGCATTATTATTAGCCCCAATAAAAGAATGTCTTATTAGTAGAGCTTGGCGAAATAGCTCAGTTGTGACAACATTAGACTGAAGATCTAAGGGTGTCTTGTTCAATCCTGGGGTTTAGCATGGTTGGGTGTTTGCTTTTGCTACTGAATAGCAATTTAGCAGCAAAAACTGTTGTGTTCAGGTTTTGATCTTGAAAAGCATTTTATGTTATTTCAGTTTGCAAAATCTTTAGCTCCTAAAATAAGACATTCTTATCAGTATAGCTTGCCAAAATAGCTCAGTTGTGAGAGCAATAGACTGAAGACCTTAAAATCCCTAGTACGATTGTGGGTTTCCACATGTTTGGGTGTTTGCAGTTTGTTATTCAGCAAAAAGAAATTTAGCAGCAGAAACTTTCATTTTCAGGTTTCGCCCTCTAGGACACTTGATGTTCTTTCAGTTTGCCTTATCTTAAACACCAAAAAAGACTTTCTAAACGTCAGACTTACACGCAATAGCTCTTTTGTGAGAGCATTAAACTGAAGATCTAAAGGTCCTGGGTTCGATCCCAGGATTCGGCATGTTTAGTTGCTGTATTTTTGTTACAGAATAGCAATTTACCAGCAGAATCTTTCATTATCAGGTGTTGTACATCAAGAACACTTAATGCTCTTTTTTTCCCCAGCCTAAAACCCCAAATACGGCTTGGCATCTTTCACAATTAGCCGAAATAGCTCAGTTGGGAGAGAGTTAGACTGAAGATTTAAAGGTCCCTGGTTCGATCCCGGGTTTCGGCATATTTAGTTGCTGTTTTTTTGTTACAGAATAGCAATTTAGCAGCAGAAACTGCCGTGTTCAGGTTCTGGTCTTCAAGATCATTTCATGTTATTACAGTTTGCATTATTATTAGCCCCAATAAAAGAATTTCTTATTAGTAGAGCTTGGAGAAATAGCTCAGTTGTGAGAACATTAGACTGAAGATCTAAGGGTGTCTTGTTCAATCCTGGGGTTTAGCATGGTTGGGTGTTTGCTTTTGCTACTGAATAGCAATTTAGCAGCAAAAACTGTTGTTTTCAGTTTTTGATCTTGAAAAACATTTTATGTTATTTCAGTTTGCAAAATCTTTAGCTCCAAAAAAAGACATTTTTATCAGTATAGCTTGCCAAAATAGCTCAGTTGTGAGAGCAATAGACTGAAGACCTTAAAATCCCTAGTACGATCGTGGGTTTCCACATGTTTGGGTGTTTGCAGTTTGTTACTGAGTAGCAAGTCAGCAAAAAGAAATTTAGCAGCAGAAACTTTAATTTTCAGGTTTCGCCCTCTAGGACACTTGATGTTCTTTCAGTTTGCCTTATCTTAAACACCAAAAAAGACTTTCTAAACGTCAGACTTACACGCAATAGCTCTTTTGTGAGAGCATTAAACTGAAGATCTAAATCTCCTGGGTTCGATCCCAGGATTCGGCATGTTTAGTTGCTGTATTTTTGTTACAGAATAGCAATTTACCAGCAGAATCTTTCATTATCAGGTGTTGTTCATCAAGAACACTTAATGCTCTTTTTTTCCCAGCCTAAAACCCCAAATACGGCTTGACATCTTTCACAATTAGCCAAAATAGCTCAGTTGGGAGAGTGTTAGACTGAAGATATAAAGGTCCCTGGTTCGATCTGGGTTTTGGCATATTTAGTTGCTGTTTTTTTGTTACAGAATAGCAATTTAGCAGCAGAAACTGCCGTGTTCAGGTTCTGGTCTTCAAGTTCATTTCATGTTATTACAGTTTGCATTATTATTAGCCCCAATAAAAGAATATCTTATTAGTAGAGCTTGGCGAAATAGCTCAGTTGTGAGAACATTAGACTGAAGATCTAAGGGTGTCTTGTTCAATCCTGGGGTTTAGCATGGTTGGGTGTTTGCTTTTGCTACTGAATTGCAATTTAGCAGCAAAAACTGTTGTTTTCAGTTTTTGATCTTGAAAAACATTTTATGTTATTTCAGTTTGCAAAATCTTTAGCTCCAAAAAAAGACATTCTTATCAGTATAGCTTGCCAAAATAGCTCAGTTGTGAGAGCAATAGACTGAAGACCTTAAAATCCCTAGTACGATCGTGGGTTTCCACATGTTTGGGTGTTTGCATTTTGTTACTGAGTAGCAATTCAGCAAAAAGAAATTTAGCAGCAGAAACGTTTATTTTCAGGTTTCGCCCTCTAGGACACTTGATGTTCTTTCAGTTTGCCTTATCTTAAACACCAAAAAAGACTTTCCAAATGTCAGACGTAGCTGCAATAGCTCATTTGGGAGAGCATTAGACTGAAGATCTATAAGTCCCGGGTTTCGGCATGTTTAGTAGCTGTATTTTTGTTACAGAATAGCAATTTACCAGCAGAATCTTTCATTATAAGGTGTTGCTCTTCAAGAACACTTGATGCTCTTTTTTTCCCAACCTAAAACCCCAAATACGACTTTGCATCTGTCACAATTAGCCGAAATAGCTCAGTTGGGAGAGCGTTAGACTGAAGATCTAAAGGTCCCTGGTTTGATCCTGGGTTTTGGCATATTTAGTTGCTGTTTTTTTTTGTTACAGAATAGCAATTTAGCAGCAGAAACTGCCGTGTTCAGGTTCTGGTCTTCAAGAACATTTCATGTTATTACAGTTTGCATTATTATTAGCCCCAATAAAATAATTTCTTATTAGTAGAGCTTGGCGAAATAGCTCAGTTGTGACAACATTAGACTGAAGATCTAAGGGTGTCTTGTTCAATCCTGGGGTTTAGCATGGTTGGGTGTTTGCTTTTGCTACTGAATAGCAATTTAGCAGCAAAAACTGTTGTTTTCAGTTTTTGATCTTGAAAAACATTTTATGTTATTTCAGTTTGCAAAATCTTTAGCTCCAAAAAAAGACATTCTTATCAGTATAGCTTGCCAAAATAGCTCAGTTGTGAGAGCAATAGACTGAAGACCTTAAAATCCCTAGTACGATCGTGGGTTTCCACATGTTTGGGTGTTTGCATTTTGTTACTGAGTAGCAATTCAGCAAAAAGAAATTTAGCAGCAGAAACGTTTATTTTCAGGTTTCGCCCTCTAGGACACTTGATGTTCTTTCAGTTTGCCTTATCTTAAACACCAAAAAAGACTTTCCAAATGTCAGACGTAGCTGCAATATCTCATTTGGGAGAGCATTAGACTGAAGATCTATAAGTCCCTGGTTAGATCCCGGGTTTCGGCATGTTTAGTAGCTGTATTTTTGTTACAGAATAGCAATTTACCAGCAGAATCTTTCATTATAAGGTGTTGCTCTTCAAGAACACTTGATGCTCTTTTTTTCCCAACCTAAAATCCCAAATACGACTTCACATCTGTCACAATTAGCCGAAATAGCTCAGTTGGGAGAGCGTTAGACTGAAGATCTAAAGGTCCCTGGTTCGATCCCGGGTTTCGGCATATTTAGTTGCTGTTTTTTTGTTACAGAATAGCAATTTAGCAGCAGAAACTGCCGTGTTCAGGTTCTGGTCTTCAAGAACATTTCATGTTATTACAGTTTGCATTATTATTAGCCCCAATAAAAGAATGTCTTATTAGTAGAGCTTGGCGAAATAGCTCAGTTGTGACAACATTAGACTGAAGATCTAAGGGTGTCTTGTTCAATCCTGGGGTTTAGCATGGTTGGGTGTTTGCTTTTGCTACTGAATAGCAATTTAGCAGCAAAAACTGTTGTGTTCAGGTTTTGATCTTGAAAAGCATTTTATGTTATTTCAGTTTGCAAAATCTTTAGCTCCTAAAATAAGACATTCTTATCAGTATAGCTTGCCAAAATAGCTCAGTTGTGAGAGCAATAGACTGAAGACCTTAAAATCCCTAGTACGATTGTGGGTTTCCACATGTTTGGGTGTTTGCAGTTTGTTATTCAGCAAAAAGAAATTTAGCAGCAGAAACTTTCATTTTCAGGTTTCGCCCTCTAGGACACTTGATGTTCTTTCAGTTTGCCTTATCTTAAACACCAAAAAAGACTTTCTAAACGTCAGACTTACACGCAATAGCTCTTTTGTGAGAGCATTAAACTGAAGATCTAAAGGTCCTGGGTTCGATCCCAGGATTCGGCATGTTTAGTTGCTGTATTTTTGTTACAGAATAGCAATTTACCAGCAGAATCTTTCATTATCAGGTGTTGTACATCAAGAACACTTAATGCTCTTTTTTTCCCCAGCCTAAAACCCCAAATACGGCTTGGCATCTTTCACAATTAGCCGAAATAGCTCAGTTGGGAGAGAGTTAGACTGAAGATTTAAAGGTCCCTGGTTCGATCCCGGGTTTCGGCATATTTAGTTGCTGTTTTTTTGTTACAGAATAGCAATTTAGCAGCAGAAACTGCCGTGTTCAGGTTCTGGTCTTCAAGATCATTTCATGTTATTACAGTTTGCATTATTATTAGCCCCAATAAAAGAATTTCTTATTAGTAGAGCTTGGCGAAATAGCTCAGTTGTGAGAACATTAGACTGAAGATCTAAGGGTGTCTTGTTCAATCCTGGGGTTTAGCATGGTTGGGTGTTTGCTTTTGCTACTGAATAGCAATTTAGCAGCAAAAACTGTTGTTTTCAGTTTTTGATCTTGAAAAACATTTTATGTTATTTCAGTTTGCAAAATCTTTAGCTCCAAAAAAAGACATTCTTATCAGTATAGCTTGCCAAAATAGCTCAGTTGTGAGAGCAATAGACTGAAGACCTTAAAATCCCTAGTACGATCGTGGGTTTCCACATGTTTGGGTGTTTGCATTTTGTTACTGAGTAGCAATTCAGCAAAAAGAAATTTAGCAGCAGAAACGTTTATTTTCAGGTTTCGCCCTCTAGGACACTTGATGTTCTTTCAGTTTGCCTTATCTTAAACACCAAAAAAGACTTTCCAAATGTCAGACGTAGCTGCAATATCTCATTTGGGAGAGCATTAGACTGAAGATCTATAAGTCCCTGGTTAGATCCCGGGTTTCGGCATGTTTAGTAGCTGTATTTTTGTTACAGAATAGCAATTTACCAGCAGAATCTTTCATTATAAGGTGTTGCTCTTCAAGAACACTTGATGCTCTTTTTTTCCCAACCTAAAATCCCAAATACGACTTCACATCTGTCACAATTAGCCGAAATAGCTCAGTTGGGAGAGCGTTAGACTGAAGATCTAAAGGTCCCTGGTTCGATCCCGGGTTTCGGCATATTTAGTTGCTGTTTTTTTGTTACAGAATAGCAATTTAGCAGCAGAAACTGCCGTGTTCAGGTTCTGGTCTTCAAGAACATTTCATGTTATTACAGTTTGCATTATTATTAGCCCCAATAAAAGAATGTCTTATTAGTAGAGCTTGGCGAAATAGCTCAGTTGTGACAACATTAGACTGAAGATCTAAGGGTGTCTTGTTCAATCCTGGGGTTTAGCATGGTTGGGTGTTTGCTTTTGCTACTGAATAGCAATTTAGCAGCAAAAACTGTTGTGTTCAGGTTTTGATCTTGAAAAGCATTTTATGTTATTTCAGTTTGCAAAATCTTTAGCTCCTAAAATAAGACATTCTTATCAGTATAGCTTGCCAAAATAGCTCAGTTGTGAGAGCAATAGACTGAAGACCTTAAAATCCCTAGTACGATTGTGGGTTTCCACATGTTTGGGTGTTTGCAGTTTGTTATTCAGCAAAAAGAAATTTAGCAGCAGAAACTTTCATTTTCAGGTTTCGCCCTCTAGGACACTTGATGTTCTTTCAGTTTGCCTTATCTTAAACACCAAAAAAGACTTTCTAAACGTCAGACTTACACGCAATAGCTCTTTTGTGAGAGCATTAAACTGAAGATCTAAAGGTCCTGGGTTCGATCCCAGGATTCGGCATGTTTAGTTGCTGTATTTTTGTTACAGAATAGCAATTTACCAGCAGAATCTTTCATTATCAGGTGTTGTACATCAAGAACACTTAATGCTCTTTTTTTCCCCAGCCTAAAACCCCAAATACGGCTTGGCATCTTTCACAATTAGCCGAAATAGCTCAGTTGGGAGAGAGTTAGACTGAAGATTTAAAGGTCCCTGGTTCGATCCCGGGTTTCGGCATATTTAGTTGCTGTTTTTTTGTTACAGAATAGCAATTTAGCAGCAGAAACTGCCGTGTTCAGGTTCTGGTCTTCAAGATCATTTCATGTTATTACAGTTTGCATTATTATTAGCCCCAATAAAAGAATTTCTTATTAGTAGAGCTTGGCGAAATAGCTCAGTTGTGAGAACATTAGACTGAAGATCTAAGGGTGTCTTGTTCAATCCTGGGGTTTAGCATGGTTGGGTGTTTGCTTTTGCTACTGAATAGCAATTTAGCAGCAAAAACTGTTGTTTTCAGTTTTTGATCTTGAAAAACATTTTATGTTATTTCAGTTTGCAAAATCTTTAGCTCCAAAAAAAGACATTTTTATCAGTATAGCTTGCCAAAATAGCTCAGTTGTGAGAGCAATAGACTGAAGACCTTAAAATCCCTAGTACGATCGTGGGTTTCCACATGTTTGGGTGTTTGCAGTTTGTTACTGAGTAGCAAGTCAGCAAAAAGAAATTTAGCAGCAGAAACTTTAATTTTCAGGTTTCGCCCTCTAGGACACTTGATGTTCTTTCAGTTTGCCTTATCTTAAACACCAAAAAAGACTTTCTAAACGTCAGACTTACACGCAATAGCTCTTTTGTGAGAGCATTAAACTGAAGATCTAAATCTCCTGGGTTCGATCCCAGGATTCGGCATGTTTAGTTGCTGTATTTTTGTTACAGAATAGCAATTTACCAGCAGAATCTTTCATTATCAGGTGTTGTTCATCAAGAACACTTAATGCTCTTTTTTTCCCAGCCTAAAACCCCAAATACGGCTTGACATCTTTCACAATTAGCCAAAATAGCTCAGTTGGGAGAGTGTTAGACTGAAGATATAAAGGTCCCTGGTTCGATCCGGGTTTTGGCATATTTAGTTGCTGTTTTTTTGTTACAGAATAGCAATTTAGCAGCAGAAACTGCCGTGTTCAGGTTCTGGTCTTCAAGTTCATTTCATGTTATTACAGTTTGCATTATTATTAGCCCCAATAAAAGAATATCTTATTAGTAGAGCTTGGCGAAATAGCTCAGTTGTGAGAACATTAGACTGAAGATCTAAGGGTGTCTTGTTCAATCCTGGGGTTTAGCATGGTTGGGTGTTTGCTTTTGCTACTGAATTGCAATTTAGCAGCAAAAACTGTTGTTTTCAGTTTTTGATCTTGAAAAACATTTTATGTTATTTCAGTTTGCAAAATCTTTAGCTCCAAAAAAAGACATTTTTATCAGTATAGCTTGCCAAAATAGCTCAGTTGTGAGAGCAATAGACTGAAGACCTTAAAATCCCTAGTACGATCGTGGGTTTCCACATGTTTGGGTGTTTGCATTTTGTTACTGAGTAGCAATTCAGCAAAAAGAAATTTAGCAGCAGAAACGTTTATTTTCAGGTTTCGCCCTCTAGGACACTTGATGTTCTTTCAGTTTGCCTTATCTTAAACACCAAAAAAGACTTTCCAAATGTCAGACGTAGCTGCAATAGCTCATTTGGGAGAGCATTAGACTGAAGATCTATAAGTCCCGGGTTTCGGCATGTTTAGTAGCTGTATTTTTGTTACAGAATAGCAATTTACCAGCAGAATCTTTCATTATAAGGTGTTGCTCTTCAAGAACACTTGATGCTCTTTTTTTCCCAACCTAAAACCCCAAATACGACTTTGCATCTGTCACAATTAGCCGAAATAGCTCAGTTGGGAGAGCGTTAGACTGAAGATCTAAAGGTCCCTGGTTTGATCCTGGGTTTTGGCATATTTAGTTGCTGTCTTTTTTTGTTACAGAATAGCAATTTAGCAGCAGAAACTGCCGTGTTCAGGTTCTGGTCTTCAAGAACATTTCATGTTATTACAGTTTGCATTATTATTAGCCCCAATAAAATAATTTCTTATTAGTAGAGCTTGGCGAAATAGCTCAGTTGTGACAACATTAGACTGAAGATCTAAGGGTGTCTTGTTCAATCCTGGGGTTTAGCATGGTTGGGTGTTTGCTTTTGCTACTGAATAGCAATTTAGCAGCAAAAACTGTTGTTTTCAGTTTTTGATCTTGAAAAACATTTTATGTTATTTCAGTTTGCAAAATCTTTAGCTCCAAAAAAAGACATTCTTATCAGTATAGCTTGCCAAAATAGCTCAGTTGTGAGAGCAATAGACTGAAGACCTTAAAATCCCTAGTACGATCGTGGGTTTCCACATGTTTGGGTGTTTGCATTTTGTTACTGAGTAGCAATTCAGCAAAAAGAAATTTAGCAGCAGAAACGTTTATTTTCAGGTTTCGCCCTCTAGGACACTTGATGTTCTTTCAGTTTGCCTTATCTTAAACACCAAAAAAGACTTTCCAAATGTCAGACGTAGCTGCAATATCTCATTTGGGAGAGCATTAGACTGAAGATCTATAAGTCCCTGGTTAGATCCCGGGTTTCGGCATGTTTAGTAGCTGTATTTTTGTTACAGAATAGCAATTTACCAGCAGAATCTTTCATTATAAGGTGTTGCTCTTCAAGAACACTTGATGCTCTTTTTTTCCCAACCTAAAATCCCAAATACGACTTCACATCTGTCACAATTAGCCGAAATAGCTCAGTTGGGAGAGCGTTAGACTGAAGATCTAAAGGTCCCTGGTTCGATCCCGGGTTTCGGCATATTTAGTTGCTGTTTTTTTGTTACAGAATAGCAATTTAGCAGCAGAAACTGCCGTGTTCAGGTTCTGGTCTTCAAGAACATTTCATGTTATTACAGTTTGCATTATTATTAGCCCCAATAAAAGAATGTCTTATTAGTAGAGCTTGGCGAAATAGCTCAGTTGTGACAACATTAGACTGAAGATCTAAGGGTGTCTTGTTCAATCCTGGGGTTTAGCATGGTTGGGTGTTTGCTTTTGCTACTGAATAGCAATTTAGCAGCAAAAACTGTTGTGTTCAGGTTTTGATCTTGAAAAGCATTTTATGTTATTTCAGTTTGCAAAATCTTTAGCTCCTAAAAAAAGACATTCTTATCAGTATAACTTGCCAAAATAGCTCAGTTGTGAGAGCAATAGACTGAAGACCTTAAAATCCCTAGTACGATTGTGGGTTTCCACATGTTTGGGTGTTTGCAGTTTGTTACTGAGTAGCAATTCAGCAAAAAGAAATTTAGCAGCAGAAACTTTCATTTTCAGGTTACGCCCTCTAGGACACTTGATGTTCTTTCAGTTTGCCTTATCTTAAACACCAAAAAAGACTTTCTAAACGTCAGACTTACACGCAATAGCTCTTTTGTGAGAGCATTAAACTGAAGATCTAAAGGTCCTGGGTTTGATCCCAGGATTCGGCATGTTTAGTTGCTGTATTTTTGTTACAGAATAGCAATTTACCAGCAGAATCTTTCATTATCAGGTGTTGTTCATCAAGAACACTTAATGCTCTTTTTTTCCCCAGCCTAAAACCCCAAATACGGCTTGACATCTTTCACAATTAGCCGAAATAGCTCAGTTGGGAGAGCGTTAGACTGAAGATCTAAAGGTCCCTGGTTCGATCCCGGGTTTCGGCATATTTAGTTGCTGTTTTTTTGTTACAGAATAGCAATTTAGCAGCAGAAACTGCCGTGTTCAGGTTCTGGTCTTCAAGATCATTTCATGTTATTACAGTTTGCATTATTATTAGCCCCAATAAAAGAATTTCTTATTAGTAGAGCTTGGCGAAATAACTCAGTTGTGACAACATTAGACTGAAGATCTAAGGGTGTCTTGTTCAATCCTGGGGTTTAGCATGATTGGGTGTTTGCTTTTGCTACTGAATAGCAATTTAGCTGCAAAAACTGTTGTTTTCAGTTTTTGATCTTGAAAAACATTTTATGTTATTTCAGTTTGCAAAATCTTTAGCTCCAAAAAAAGACATTCTTATCAGTATAGCTTGCCAAAATAGCTCAGTTGTGAGAGCAATAGACTGAAGACCTTAAAATCCCTAGTACGATCGTGGGTTTCCACATGTTTGGGTGTTTGCAGTTTGTTACTGAGTAGCAATTCAGCAAAAAGAAATTTAGCAGCTGAAACTTTCATTTTCAGGTTTCGCCCTCTAGGACACTTGATGTTCTTTCAGTATGCCTTATCTTAAACACCAAAAAAGACTTTCCAAATGTCAGATGTAGCTGCAATAGCTAATTTGGGAGAGCATTAGACTGAAGATCTATAAGTCCCTGGTTCGATCCCGGGTTTCGGCATGTTTAGTAGCTGTATTTTTGTTACAGAATAGCAATTTACCAGCAGAATCTTTCATTATAAGGTGTTGCTCTTCAAGAGCACTTGATGCTCTTTTTTTCCCAACCTAAAACCCCAAATACGACTTGGCATCTGTCACAATTAGCTGAAATAGTTCAGTTGGGAGAGCGTTAGACTGAAGATCTAAAGGTCTCTGGTTCGATCCTGGGTTTCGGCATATTATTTAGTTGCTGTTTTTTTTGTTACAGAATAGCAATTTAGCAGCAGAAACTGCCGTGTTCAGGTTCTGGTCTTCAAGAACATTTCATGTTATTACAGTTTGCATTATTATTAGCCCCAATAAAAGAATTTCTTATTAGTAGGGCTTGGCGAAATAGCTCAGTTGTGACATTAGACTGAAGATCTAAGGGTGTCTTGTTCAATCCTGGGGTTTAGCATGGTTGGGTGTTTGCTTTTGCTACTGAATAGCAATTTAGCAGCAAAAACTGTTGTGTTCAGGTTTTGATCTTGAAAAGCATTTTATGTTATTTCAGTTTGCAAAATCTTTAGCTCCTAAAAAAAGACATTCTTATCAGTATAGCTTGCCAAAATAGCTCAGTTGTGAGAGCAATAGACTGAAGACCTTAAAATCCCTAGTACGATCGTGGGTTTCCACATGTTTGGGTGTTTGCAGTTTGTTACTGAGTAGCAATTCAGCAAAAAGAAATTTAGCAGCAGAAACTTTCATTTTCAGGTTTCGCCCTCTAGGACACTTGATGTTCTTTCAGTTTGCCTTATCTTAAACACCAAAAAAGACTTTCTAAACGTCAGACTTACACGCAATAGCTCTTTTGTGAGAGCATTAAACTGAAGATCTAAAGGTCCTGGGTTTGATCCCAGGATTCGGCATGTTTAGTTGCTGTATTTTTGTTACAGAATAGCAATTTACCAGCAGAATCTTTCATTATCAGGTGTTGTTCATCAAGAACACTTAATGCTCTTTTTTTCCCCAGCCTAAAACCCCAAATACGGCTTGACATCTTTCACAATTAGCCGAAATAGCTCAGTTGGGAGAGCGTTAGACTGAAGATCTAAAGGTCCCTGGTTCGATCCCGGGTTTCGGCATATTTAGTTGCTGTTTTTTTGTTACAGAATAGCAATTTAGCAGCAGAAACTGCCGTGTTCAGGTTCTGGTCTTCAAGATCATTTCATGTTATTACAGTTTGCATTATTATTAGCCCCAATAAAAGAATTTCTTATTAGTAGAGCTTGGCGAAATAGCTCAGTTGTGACAACATTAGACTGAAGATCTAAGGGTGTCTTGTTCAATCCTGGGGTTTAGCATGGTTGGGTGTTTGCTTTTGCTACTGAATAGCAATTTAGCAGCAAAAACTGTTGTTTTCAGTTTTTGATCTTGAAAAACATTTTATGTTATTTCAGTTTGCAAAATCTTTAGCTCCAAAAAAAGACATTCTTATCAGTATAGCTTGCCAAAATAGCTCAGTTGTGAGAGCAATAGACTGAAGACCTTAAAATCCCTAGTACGATCGTGGGTTTCCACATGTTTGGGTGTTTGCATTTTGTTACTGAGTAGCAATTCAGCAAAAAGAAATTTAGCAGCAGAAACGTTTATTTTCAGGTTTCGCCCTCTAGGACACTTGATGTTCTTTCAGTTTGCCTTATCTTAAACACCAAAAAAGACTTTCCAAATGTCAGACGTAGCTGCAATAGCTCATTTGGGAGAGCATTAGACTGAAGATCTATAAGTCCCGGGTTTCGGCATGTTTAGTAGCTGTATTTTTGTTACAGAATAGCAATTTACCAGCAGAATCTTTCATTATAAGGTGTTGCTCTTCAAGAACACTTGATGCTCTTTTTTTCCCAACCTAAAACCCCAAATACGACTTTGCATCTGTCACAATTAGCCGAAATAGCTCAGTTGGGAGAGCGTTAGACTGAAGATCTAAAGGTCCCTGGTTTGATCCTGGGTTTTGGCATATTTAGTTGCTGTCTTTTTTTGTTACAGAATAGCAATTTAGCAGCAGAAACTGCCGTGTTCAGGTTCTGGTCTTCAAGAACATTTCATGTTATTACAGTTTGCATTATTATTAGCCCCAATAAAATAATTTCTTATTAGTAGAGCTTGGCGAAATAGCTCAGTTGTGACAACATTAGACTGAAGATCTAAGGGTGTCTTGTTCAATCCTGGGGTTTAGCATGGTTGGGTGTTTGCTTTTGCTACTGAATAGCAATTTAGCAGCAAAAACTGTTGTTTTCAGTTTTTGATCTTGAAAAACATTTTATGTTATTTCAGTTTGCAAAATCTTTAGCTCCAAAAAAAGACATTCTTATCAGTATAGCT
This sequence comes from Pseudophryne corroboree, assembly GCF_028390025.1. Lineage (NCBI taxonomy): Eukaryota > Metazoa > Chordata > Amphibia > Anura > Myobatrachidae > Pseudophryne > Pseudophryne corroboree. The sequence continues at coordinate 197,172,984 of NC_086447.1, read as the reverse complement.
TGCCAAAATAGCTCAGTTGTGAGAGCAATAGACTGAAGACCTTAAAATCCCTAGTACGATCGTGGGTTTCCACATGTTTGGGTGTTTGCATTTTGTTACTGAGTAGCAATTCAGCAAAAAGAAATTTAGCAGCAGAAACGTTTATTTTCAGGTTTCGCCCTCTAGGACACTTGATGTTCTTTCAGTTTGCCTTATCTTAAACACCAAAAAAGACTTTCCAAATGTCAGACGTAGCTGCAATATCTCATTTGGGAGAGCATTAGACTGAAGATCTATAAGTCCCTGGTTAGATCCCGGGTTTCGGCATGTTTAGTAGCTGTATTTTTGTTACAGAATAGCAATTTACCAGCAGAATCTTTCATTATAAGGTGTTGCTCTTCAAGAACACTTGATGCTCTTTTTTTCCCAACCTAAAATCCCAAATACGACTTCACATCTGTCACAATTAGCCGAAATAGCTCAGTTGGGAGAGCGTTAGACTGAAGATCTAAAGGTCCCTGGTTCGATCCCGGGTTTCGGCATATTTAGTTGCTGTTTTTTTGTTACAGAATAGCAATTTAGCAGCAGAAACTGCCGTGTTCAGGTTCTGGTCTTCAAGAACATTTCATGTTATTACAGTTTGCATTATTATTAGCCCCAATAAAAGAATGTCTTATTAGTAGAGCTTGGCGAAATAGCTCAGTTGTGACAACATTAGACTGAAGATCTAAGGGTGTCTTGTTCAATCCTGGGGTTTAGCATGGTTGGGTGTTTGCTTTTGCTACTGAATAGCAATTTAGCAGCAAAAACTGTTGTGTTCAGGTTTTGATCTTGAAAAGCATTTTATGTTATTTCAGTTTGCAAAATCTTTAGCTCCTAAAAAAAGACATTCTTATCAGTATAGCTTGCCAAAATAGTTCAGTTGTGAGAGCAATAGACTGAAGACCTTAAAATCCCTAGTACGATTGTGGGTTTCCACATGTTTGGGTGTTTGCAGTTTGTTACTGAGTAGCAATTCAGCAAAAAGAAATTTAGCAGCAGAAACTTTCATTTTCAGGTTACGCCCTCTAGGACACTTGATGTTCTTTCAGTTTGCCTTATCTTAAACACCAAAAAAGACTTTCTAAACGTCAGACTTACACGCAATAGCTCTTTTGTGAGAGCATTAAACTGAAGATCTAAAGGTCCTGGGTTTGATCCCAGGATTCGGCATGTTTAGTTGCTGTATTTTTGTTACAGAATAGCAATTTACCAGCAGAATCTTTCATTATCAGGTGTTGTTCATCAAGAACACTTAATGCTCTTTTTTTCCCCAGCCTAAAACCCCAAATACGGCTTGACATCTTTCACAATTAGCCGAAATAGCTCAGTTGGGAGAGCGTTAGACTGAAGATCTAAAGGTCCCTGGTTCGATCCCGGGTTTCGGCATATTTAGTTGCTGTTTTTTTGTTACAGAATAGCAATTTAGCAGCAGAAACTGCCGTGTTCAGGTTCTGGTCTTCAAGATCATTTCATGTTATTACAGTTTGCATTATTATTAGCCCCAATAAAAGAATTTCTTATTAGTAGAGCTTGGCGAAATAGCTCAGTTGTGACAACATTAGACTGAAGATCTAAGGGTGTCTTGTTCAATCCTGGGGTTTAGCATGGTTGGGTGTTTGCTTTTGCTACTGAATAGCAATTTAGCAGCAAAAACTGTTGTTTTCAGTTTTTGATCTTGAAAAACATTTTATGTTATTTCAGTTTGCAAAATCTTTAGCTCCAAAAAAAGACATTCTTATCAGTATAGCTTGCCAAAATAGCTCAGTTGTGAGAGCAATAGACTGAAGACCTTAAAATCCCTAGTACGATCGTGGGTTTCCACATGTTTGGGTGTTTGCATTTTGTTACTGAGTAGCAATTCAGCAAAAAGAAATTTAGCAGCAGAAACGTTTATTTTCAGGTTTCGCCCTCTAGGACACTTGATGTTCTTTCAGTTTGCCTTATCTTAAACACCAAAAAAGACTTTCCAAATGTCAGACGTAGCTGCAATAGCTCATTTGGGAGAGCATTAGACTGAAGATCTATAAGTCCCGGGTTTCGGCATGTTTAGTAGCTGTATTTTTGTTACAGAATAGCAATTTACCAGCAGAATCTTTCATTATAAGGTGTTGCTCTTCAAGAACACTTGATGCTCTTTTTTTCCCAACCTAAAACCCCAAATACGACTTTGCATCTGTCACAATTAGCCGAAATAGCTCAGTTGGGAGAGCGTTAGACTGAAGATCTAAAGGTCCCTGGTTTGATCCTGGGTTTTGGCATATTTAGTTGCTGTCTTTTTTTGTTACAGAATAGCAATTTAGCAGCAGAAACTGCCGTGTTCAGGTTCTGGTCTTCAAGAACATTTCATGTTATTACAGTTTGCATTATTATTAGCCCCAATAAAATAATTTCTTATTAGTAGAGCTTGGCGAAATAGCTCAGTTGTGACAACATTAGACTGAAGATCTAAGGGTGTCTTGTTCAATCCTGGGGTTTAGCATGGTTGGGTGTTTGCTTTTGCTACTGAATAGCAATTTAGCAGCAAAAACTGTTGTTTTCAGTTTTTGATCTTGAAAAACATTTTATGTTATTTCAGTTTGCAAAATCTTTAGCTCCAAAAAAAGACATTCTTATCAGTATAGCTTGCCAAAATAGCTCAGTTGTGAGAGCAATAGACTGAAGACCTTAAAATCCCTAGTACGATCGTGGGTTTCCACATGTTTGGGTGTTTGCATTTTGTTACTGAGTAGCAATTCAGCAAAAAGAAATTTAGCAGCAGAAACGTTTATTTTCAGGTTTCGCCCTCTAGGACACTTGATGTTCTTTCAGTTTGCCTTATCTTAAACACCAAAAAAGACTTTCCAAATGTCAGACGTAGCTGCAATATCTCATTTGGGAGAGCATTAGACTGAAGATCTATAAGTCCCTGGTTAGATCCCGGGTTTCGGCATGTTTAGTAGCTGTATTTTTGTTACAGAATAGCAATTTACCAGCAGAATCTTTCATTATAAGGTGTTGCTCTTCAAGAACACTTGATGCTCTTTTTTTCCCAACCTAAAATCCCAAATACGACTTCACATCTGTCACAATTAGCCGAAATAGCTCATTTGGGAGAGCGTTAGACTGAAGATCTAAAGGTCCCTGGTTCGATCCCGGGTTTCGGCATATTTAGTTGCTGTTTTTTTGTTACAGAATAGCAATTTAGCAGCAGAAACTGCCGTGTTCAGGTTCTGGTCTTCAAGAACATTTCATGTTATTACAGTTTGCATTATTATTAGCCCCAATAAAAGAATGTCTTATTAGTAGAGCTTGGCGAAATAGCTCAGTTGTGACAACATTAGACTGAAGATCTAAGGGTGTCTTGTTCAATCCTGGGGTTTAGCATGGTTGGGTGTTTGCTTTTGCTACTGAATAGCAATTTAGCAGCAAAAACTGTTGTGTTCAGGTTTTGATCTTGAAAAGCATTTTATGTTATTTCAGTTTGCAAAATCTTTAGCTCCTAAAAAAAGACATTCTTATCAGTATAGCTTGCCAAAATAGCTCAGTTGTGAGAGCAATAGACTGAAGACCTTAAAATCCCTAGTACGATTGTGGGTTTCCACATGTTTGGGTGTTTGCAGTTTGTTACTGAGTAGCAATTCAGCAAAAAGAAATTTAGCAGCAGAAACTTTCATTTTCAGGTTACGCCCTCTAGGACACTTGATGTTCTTTCAGTTTGCCTTATCTTAAACACCAAAAAAGACTTTCTAAACGTCAGACTTACACGCAATAGCTCTTTTGTGAGAGCATTAAACTGAAGATCTAAAGGTCCTGGGTTTGATCCCAGGATTCGGCATGTTTAGTTGCTGTATTTTTGTTACAGAATAGCAATTTACCAGCAGAATCTTTCATTATCAGGTGTTGTTCATCAAGAACACTTAATGCTCTTTTTTTCCCCAGCCTAAAACCCCAAATACGGCTTGACATCTTTCACAATTAGCCGAAATAGCTCAGTTGGGAGAGCGTTAGACTGAAGATCTAAAGGTCCCTGGTTCGATCCCGGGTTTCGGCATATTTAGTTGCTGTTTTTTTGTTACAGAATAGCAATTTAGCAGCAGAAACTGCCGTGTTCAGGTTCTGGTCTTCAAGATCATTTCATGTTATTACAGTTTGCATTATTATTAGCCCCAATAAAAGAATTTCTTATTAGTAGAGCTTGGCGAAATAGCTCAGTTGTGACAACATTAGACTGAAGATCTAAGGGTGTCTTGTTCAATCCTGGGGTTTAGCATGATTGGGTGTTTGCTTTTGCTACTGAATAGCAATTTAGCTGCAAAAACTGTTGTTTTCAGTTTTTGATCTTGAAAAACATTTTATGTTATTTCAGTTTGCAAAATCTTTAGCTCCAAAAAAAGACATTCTTATCAGTATAGCTTGCCAAAATAGCTCAGTTGTGAGAGCAATAGACTGAAGACCTTAAAATCCCTAGTACGATCGTGGGTTTCCACATGTTTGGGTGTTTGCAGTTTGTTACTGAGTAGCAATTCAGCAAAAAGAAATTTAGCAGCTGAAACTTTCATTTTCAGGTTTCGCCCTCTAGGACACTTGATGTTCTTTCAGTATGCCTTATCTTAAACACCAAAAAAGACTTTCCAAATGTCAGATGTAGCTGCAATAGCTAATTTGGGAGAGCATTAGACTGAAGATCTATAAGTCCCTGGTTCGATCCCGGGTTTCGGCATGTTTAGTAGCTGTATTTTTGTTACAGAATAGCAATTTACCAGCAGAATCTTTCATTATAAGGTGTTGCTCTTCAAGAGCACTTGATGCTCTTTTTTTCCCAACCTAAAACCCCAAATACGACTTGGCATCTGTCACAATTAGCTGAAATAGTTCAGTTGGGAGAGCGTTAGACTGAAGATCTAAAGGTCCCTGGTTCGATCCTGGGTTTCGGCATATTATTTAGTTGCTGTTTTTTTTGTTACAGAATAGCAATTTAGCAGCAGAAACTGCCGTGTTCAGGTTCTGGTCTTCAAGAACATTTCATGTTATTACAGTTTGCATTATTATTAGCCCCAATAAAAGAATTTCTTATTAGTAGGGCTTGGCGAAATAGCTCAGTTGTGACAACATTAGACTGAAGATCTAAGGGTGTCTTGTTCAATCCTGGGGTTTAGCATGGTTGGGTGTTTGCTTTTGCTACTGAATAGCAATTTAGCAGCAAAAACTGTTGTGTTCAGGTTTTGATCTTGAAAAGCATTTTATGTTATTTCAGTTTGCAAAATCTTTAGCTCCTAAAAAAAGACATTCTTATCAGTATAGCTTGCCAAAATAGCTCAGTTGTGAGAGCAATAGACTGAAGACCTTAAAATCCCTAGTACGATCGTGGGTTTCCACATGTTTGGGTGTTTGCAGTTTGTTACTGAGTAGCAATTCAGCAAAAAGAAATTTAACAGCAGAAACTTTCATTTTCAGGTTTCGCCCTCTAGGACACTTGATGTTCTTTCAGTTTGCCTTATCTTAAACACCAAAAAAGACTTTCTAAACGTCAGACTTACACGCAATAGCTCTTTTGTGAGAGCATTAAACTGAAGATCTAAAGGTCCTGGGTTTGATCCCAGGATTCGGCATGTTTAGTTGCTGTATTTTTGTTACAGAATAGCAATTTACCAGCAGAATCTTTCATTATCAGGTGTTGTTCATCAAGAACACTTAATGCTCTTTTTTTCCCCAGCCTAAAACCCCAAATACGGCTTGACATCTTTCACAATTAGCCGAAATAGCTCAGTTGGGAGAGCGTTAGACTGAAGATCTAAAGGTCCCTGGTTCGATCCCGGGTTTCGGCATATTTAGTTGCTGTTTTTTTGTTACAGAATAGCAATTTAGCAGCAGAAACTGCCGTGTTCAGGTTCTGGTCTTAAAGATCATTTCATGTTATTACAGTTTGCATTATTATTAGCCCCAATAAAAGAACTTCTTATTAGTAGAGCTTGGCGAAATAGCTCAGTTGTGACAACATTAGACTGAAGATCTAAGGGTGTCTTGTTCAATCCTGGGGTTTAGCATGATTGGGTGTTTGCTTTTGCTACTGAATAGCAATTTAGCTGCAAAAACTGTTGTTTTCAGTTTTTGATCTTGAAAAACATTTTATGTTATTTCAGTTTGCTAAATCTTTAGCTCCAAAAAAAGACATTCTTATCAGTATAGCTTGCCAAAATAGCTCAGTTGTGAGAGCAATAGACTGAAGACCTTAAAATCCCTAGTACGATCGTGGGTTTCCACATGTTTGGGTGTTTGCAGTTTGTTACTGAGTAGCAATTCAGCAAAAAGAAATTTAGCAGCTGAAACTTTCATTTTCAGGTTTCGCCCTCTAGGACACTTGATGTTCTTTCAGTTTGCCTTATCTTAAACACCAAAAAAGACTTTCCAAATGTCAGATGTAGCTGCAATAGCTAATTTGGGAGAGCATTAGACTGAAGATCTATAAGTCCCTGGTTCGATCCCGGGTTTCGGCATGTTTAGTAGCTGTATTTTTGTTACAGAATAGCAATTTACCAGCAGAATCTTTCATTATAAGGTGTTGCTCTTCAAGAGCACTTGATGCTCTTTTTTTCCCAACCTAAAACCCCAAATACGACTTGGCATCTGTCACAATTAGCTGAAATAGTTCAGTTGGGAGAGCGTTAGACTGAAGATCTAAAGGTCCCTGGTTTGATCCTGGGTTTCGGCATATTATTTAGTTGCTGTTTTTTTTGTTACAGAATAGCAATTTAGCAGCAGAAACTGCCGTGTTCAGGTTCTGGTCTTCAAGAACATTTCATGTTATTACAGTTTGCATTATTATTAGCCCCAATAAAAGAATTTCTTATTAGTAGGGCTTGGCGAAATAGCTCAGTTGTGACAACATTAGACTGAAGATCTAAGGGTGTCTTGTTCAATCCTGGGGTTTAGCATGGTTGGGTGTTTGCTTTTGCTACTGAATAGCAATTTAGCAGCAAAAACTGTTGTGTTCAGGTTTTGATCTTGAAAAGCATTTTGTTATTTCAGTTTGCAAAATCTTTAGCTCCTAAAAAAAGACATTCTTATCAGTATAGCTTGCCAAAATAGCTCAGTTGTGAGAGCAATAGACTGAAGACCTTAAAATCCCTAGTACGATCGTGGGTTTCCACATGTTTGGGTGTTTGCAGTTTGTTACTGAGTAGCAATTCAGCAAAAAGAAATTTAACAGCAGAAACTTTCATTTTCAGGTTTCGCCCTCTAGGACACTTGATGTTCTTTCAGTTTACCTTATCTTAAACACCAAAAAAGACTTTCTAAACGTCAGACTTACACGCAATATCTCTTTTGTGAGAGCATTAAACTGAAGATCTAAAGGTCCTGGGTTCGATCCCAGGATTCGGCATGTTTAGTTGCTGTATTTTTGTTACAGAATAGCAATTTACCAGCAGAATCTTTCATTATCAGGTGTTGTTCATCAAGAACACTTAATGCTCTTTTTTTCCACAGCCTAAAACCCCAAATACGGCTTGACATCTTTCACAATTAGCCGAAATAGCTCAGTTGGGAGAGCGTTAGACTGAAGATCTAAAGGTCCCTGGTTCGATCCCGGGTTTCTGCATATTTAGTTGCTGCTTTTTTTGTTACAGAATAGCAATTTAGCAGCAGAAACTGCCGTGTTCAGGTTTTGATCTTGAAAAACATTTTATGTTATTTCAGTTTGCAAAATCTTTAGCTCCAAAAAAAGACATTCTTATCAGTATAGCTTGCCAAAATAGCTCAGTTGTGAGAGCAATAGACTGAAGACCTTAAAATCCCTAGTACGATCGTGGGTTTCCACATGTTTGGGTGTTTGCATTTTGTTACTGAGTAGCAATTCAGCAAAAAGAAATTTAGCAGCAGAAACGTTTATTTTCAGGTTTCGCCCTCTAGGACACTTGATGTTCTTTCAGTTTGCCTTATCTTAAACACCAAAAAAGACTTTCCAAATGTCAGACGTAGCTGCAATAGCTCATTTGGGAGATCATTAGACTGAAGATCTATAAGTCCCTGGTTCGATCCCGGGTTTCGGCATGTTTAGTAGCTGTATTTTTGTTACAGAATAGCAATTTACCAGCAGAATCTTTCATTATAAGGTGTTGCTCTTCAAGAACACTTGATGCTCTTTTTTTCCCAACCTAAAACCCCAAATACGACTTCACATCTGTCACAATTAGCCGAAATAGCTCAGTTTGGAGAGCGTTAGACTGAAGATCTAAAGGTCCCTGGTTCGATCCTGGGTTTTGGCATATTTAGTTGCTGTTTTTTTTGTTACAGAATAGCAATTTAGCAGCAGAAACTGCCGTGTTCAGGTTCTGGTCTTCAAGAACATTTCATGTTATTACAGTTTGCATTATTATTAGCCCCAATAAAATAATTTCTTATTAGTAGAGCTTGGCGAAATAGCTCAGTTGTGACAACATTAGACTGAAGATCTAAGGGTGTCTTGTTCAATCCTGGGGTTTAGCATGGTTGGTGTTTGCTTTTGCTACTGAATAGCAATTTAGCAGCAAAAACTGTTGTTTTCAGTTTTTGATCTTGAAAAACATTTTATGTTATTTCAGTTTGCAAAATCTTTAGCTCCAAAAAAAGACATTCTTATCAGTATAGCTTGCCAAAATAGCTCAGTTGTGAGAGCAATAGACTGAAGACCTTAAAATCCCTAGTACGATCGTGGGTTTCCACATGTTTGGGTGTTTGCATTTTGTTACTGAGTAGCAATTCAGCAAAAAGAAATTTAGCAGCAGAAACGTTTATTTTCAGGTTTCGCCCTCTAGGACACTTGATGTTCTTTCAGTTTGCCTTATCTTAAACACCAAAAAAGACTTTCCAAATGTCAGACGTAGCTGCAATAGCTCATTTGGGAGAGCATTAGACTGAAGATCTATAAGTCCCTGGTTAGATCCCGGGATTCGGCATGTTTAGTAGCTGTATTTTTGTTACAGAATAGAAATTTACCAGCAGAATCTTTCATTTTAAGGTGTTGCTCTTCAAGAACACTTGATGCTCTTTTTTTCCCAACCTAAAACCCCAAATACGACTTCACATCTGTCACAATTAGCCGAAATAGCTCAGTTGGGAGAGCGTTAGACTGAAGATCTAAAGGTCCCTGGTTCGATCCCGGGTTTCTGCATATTTAGTTGCTGTTTTTTTGTTACAGAATAGCAATTTAGCAGCAGAAACTGCCGTGTTCAGGTTCTGGTCTTCAAGAACATTTCATGTTATTACAGTTTGCATTATTATTAGCCCCAATAAAAGAATGTCTTATTAGTAGAGCTTGGCGAAATAGCTCAGTTGTGACAACATTAGACTGAAGATCTAAGGGTGTCTTGTTCAATCCTGGGGTTTAGCATGGTTGGGTGTTTGCTTTTGCTACTGAATAGCAATTTAGCAGCAAAAACTGTTGTGTTCAGGTTTTGATCTTGAAAAGCATTTTATGTTATTTCAGTTTGCAAAATCTTTAGCTCCTAAAAAAAAGACATTCTTATCAGTATAGCTTGCCAAAATAGCTCAGTTGTGAGAGCAATAGACTGAAGACCTTAAAATCCCTAGTACGATCGTGGGTTTCCACATGTTTGGGTGTTTGCAGTTTGTTACTGAGTAGCAATTCAGCAAAAAGAAATTTAGCAGCTGAAACTTTCATTTTCAGGTTTCGCCCTCTAGGACACTTGATGTTCTTTCAGTTTGCCTTATCTTAAACACCAAAAAAGACTTTCTAAACGTCAGACTTACACGCAATAGCTCTTTTGTGAGAGCATTAAACTGAAGATCTAAAGGTCCTGGGTTTGATCCCAGGATTCGGCATGTTTAGTTGCTGTATTTTTGTTACAGAATAGCAATTTACCAGCAGAATCTTTCATTATCAGGTGTTGTTCATCAAGAACACTTAATGCTCTTTTTTTCCCCCAGCCTAAAACCCCAAATACGGCTTGACATCTTTCACAATTAGCCGAAATAGCTCAGTTGGGAGAGCGTTAGGCTGAAGATCTAAAGGTCCCTGGTTCGATCCCGGGTTTCGGCATATTTAGTTGCTGTTTTTTTGTTACAGAATAGCAATTTAGCAGCAGAAACTGCCGTGTTCAGGTTCTGGTCTTCAAGATCATTTCATGTTATTACAGTTTGCATTATTATTAGCCCCAATAAAAGAATTTCTTATTAGTAGAGCTTGGCGAAATAGCTCAGTTGTGACAACATTAGACTGAAGATCTAAGGGTGTCTTGTTCAATCCTGGGGTTTAGCATGGTTGGGTGTTTGCTTTTGCTACTGAATAGCAATTTAGCTGCAAAAACTGTTGTTTTCAGTTTTTGATCTTGAAAAACATTTTATGTTATTTCAGTTTGCAAAATCTTTAGCTCCAAAAAAAGACATTCTTATCAGTATAGCTTGCCAAAATAGCTCAGTTGTGAGAGCAATAGACTGAAGACCTTAAAATCCCTAGTACGATCGTGGGTTTCCACATGTTTGGGTGTTTGCAGTTTGTTACTGAGTTGCAATTCAGCAAAAAGAAATTTAGCAGCTGAAACTTTCATTTTCAGGTTTCGCCCTCTAGGACACTTGATGTTCTTTCAGTTTGCCTTATCTTAAACACCAAAAAAGACTTTCCAAATGTCAGATGTAGCTGCAATAGCTAATTTGGGAGAGCATTAGACTGAAGATCTATAAGTCCCTGGTTCGATCCCGGGTTTCGGCATGTTTAAGATCTATAAGTCCCTGGTTCGATCCCGGGTTTCGGCATGTTTAGTAGCTGTATTTTTGTTACAGAATAGCAATTTACCAGCAGAATCTTTCATTATAAGGTGTTGCTCTTCAAGAGCACTTGATGCTCTTTTTTTCCCAACCTAAAACCCCAAATACGACTTTGCATCTGTCATAATTAGCTGAAATAGTTCAGTTGGGAGAGCGTTAGACTGAAGATCTAAAGGTCCCTGGTTCGATCCTGGGTTTCGGCATATTATTTAGTTGCTGGTTTTTTTGTTACAGAATAGCAATTTAGCAGCAGAAACTGCCGTGTTCAGGTTCTGGTCTTCAAGAACATTTCATGTTATTACAGTTTGCATTATTATTAGCCCCAATAAAAGAATTTCTTATTAGTAGGGCTTGGCGAAATAGCTCAGTTGTGACAACATTAGACTGAAGATCTAAGGGTGTCTTGTTCAATCCTGGGGTTTAGCATGGTTGGGTGTTTGCTTTTGCTACTGAATAGCAATTTAGCAGCAAAAACTGTTGTGTTCAGGTTTTGATCTTGAAAAGCATTTTATGTTATTTCAGTTTGCAAAATCTTTAGCTCCTAAAAAAAGACATTCTTATCAGTATAGCTTGCCAAAATAGCTCAGTTGTGAGAGCAATAGACTGAAGACCTTAAAATCCCTAGTACGATCGTGGGTTTCCACATGTTTGGGTGTTTGCAGTTTGTTACTGAGTAGCAATTCAGCAAAAAGAAATTTAACAGCAGAAACTTTCATTTTCAGGTTTCGCCCTCTAGGACACTTGATGTTCTTTCAGTTTGCCTTATCTTAAACACCAAAAAAGACTTTCTAAACGTCAGACTTACACGCAATAGCTCTTTTGTGAGAGCATTAAACTGAAGATCTAAAGGTCCTGGGTTTGATCCCAGGATTCGGCATGTTTAGTTGCTGTATTTTTGTTACAGAATAGCAATTTACCAGCAGAATCTTTCATTATCAGGTGTTGTTCATCAAGAACACTTAATGCTCTTTTTTTCCCCAGCCTAAAACCCCAAATACGGCTTGACATCTTTCACAATTAGCCGAAATAGCTCAGTTGGGAGAGCGTTAGACTGAAGATCTAAAGGTCCCTGGTTCGATCCCGGGTTTCGGCATATTTAGTTGCTGTTTTTTTGTTACAGAATAGCAATTTAGCAGCAGAAACTGCCGTGTTCAGGTTCTGGTCTTCAAGATCATTTCATGTTATTACAGTTTGCATTATTATTAGCCCCAATAAAATAATTTCTTATTAGTAGAGCTTGGCGAAATAGCTCAGTTGTGACAACATTAGACTGAAGATCTAAGGGTGTCTTGTTCAATCCTGGGGTTTAGCATGATTGGGTGTTTGCTTTTGCCACTGAATAGCAATTTAGCTGCAAAAACTGTTGTTTTCAGATTTTTGATCTTGAAAAACATTTTATGTTATTTCAGTTTGCAAAATCTTTAGCTCCAAAAAAAGACATTCTTATCAGTATAGCTTGCCAAAATAGCTCAGTTGTGAGAGCAATAGACTGAAGACCTTAAAATCCCTAGTACGATCGTGGGTTTCCACATGTTTGGGTGTTTGCAGTTTGTTACTGAGTAGCAATTCAGCAAAAAGAAATTTAGCAGCTGAAACTTTCATTTTCAGGTTTCGCCCTCTAGGACACTTGATGTTCTTTCAGTTTGCCTTATCTTAAACACCAAAAAAGACTTTCCAAATGTCAGATGTAGCTGCAATAGCTAATTTGGGAGAGCATTAGACTGAAGATCTATAAGTCCCTGGTTCGATCCCGGGTTTCGGCATGTTTAGTAGCTGTATTTTTGTTACAGAATAGCAATTTACCAGCAGAATCTTTCATTATAAGGTGTTGCTCTTCAAGAACACTTGATGCTCTTTTTTTCCCAACCTAAAACCCCAAATACGACTTTGCATCTGTCACAATTAGCTGAAATAGTTCAGTTGGGAGAGCGTTAGACTGAAGATCTAAAGGTCCCTGGTTCGATCCTGGGTTTCGGCATATTTAGTTGCTGTTTTTTTTGTTACAGAATAGCAATTTAGCAGCAGAAACTGCCGTGTTCAGGTTCTGGTCTTCAAGAACATTTCATGTTATTACAGTTTGCATTATTATTAGCCCCAATAAAAGAATTTCTTATTAGTAGAGCTTGGCGAAATAGCTCAGTTGTGACAACATTAGACTGAAGATCTAAGGGTGTCTTGTTCAATCCTGGGGTTTAGCATGGTTGGGTGTTTGCTTTTGCTACTGAATAGCAATTTAGCAGCAAAAACTGTTGTGTTCAGGTTTTGATCTTGAAAAGCATTTTATGTTATTTCAGTTTGCAAAATCTTTAGCTCCTAAAAAAAGACATTCTTATCAGTATAGCTTGCCAAAATAGCTCAGTTGTGAAAGCAATAGACTGAAGACCTTAAAATCCCTAGTACGATCGTGGGTTTCCACATGTTTGGGTGTTTGCAGTTTGTTACTGAGTAGCAATTCAGCAAAAAGAAATTTAACAGCAGAAACTTTCATTTTCAGGTTTCGCCCTCTAGGACACTTGATGTTCTTTCAGTTTACCTTATCTTAAACACCAAAAAAGACTTTCTAAACGTCAGACTTACACGCAATATCTCTTTTGTGAGAGCATTAAACTGAAGATCTAAAGGTCCTGGGTTCGATCCCAGGATTCGGCATGTTTAGTTGCTGTATTTTTGTTACAGAATAGCAATTTACCAGCAGAATCTTTCATTATCAGGTGTTGTTCATCAAGAACACTTAATGCTCTTTTTTTCCCCAGCCTAAAACCCCAAATACGGCTTGACATCTTTCACAATTAGCCGAAATAGCTCAGTTGGGAGAGCGTTAGACTGAAGATCTAAAGGTTCCTGGTTCGATCCCGGGTTTCGGCATATTTAGTTGCTGTTTTTTTTGTTACAGAATAGCAATTTAGCAGCAGAAACTGCCGTGTTCAGGTTCTGGTCTTCAAGAACATTTCATGTTATTACAGTTTGCATTATTATTAGCCCCAATAAAAGAATTTCTTATTAGTAGAGCTTGGCGAAATAGCTCAGTTGTGACAACATTAGACTGAAGATCTAAGGGTGTCTTGTTCAATCCTGGGGTTTAGCATGGTTGGGTGTTTGCTTTTGCTACTGAATAGCAATTTAGCAGCAAAAACTGTTGTGTTCAGGTTTTGATCTTGAAAAACATTTTATGTTATTTCAGTTTGCAAAATCTTTAGCTCCAAAAAAAGACATTCTTATCAGTATAGCTTGCCAAAATAGCTCAGTTGTGAGAGCAATAGACTGAAGACCTTAAAATCCCTAGTACGATCGTGGGTTTCCACATGTTTGGGTGTTTGCATTTTGTTACTGAGTAGCAATTCAGCAAAAAGAAATTTAGCAGCAGAAACGTTTATTTTCAGGTTTCGCCCTCTAGGACACTTGATGTTCTTTCAGTTTGCCTTATCTTAAACACCAAAAAAGACTTTCCAAATGTCAGACGTAGCTGCAATAGCTCATTTGTGAGATCATTAGACTGAAGATCTATAAGTCCCTGGTTCGATCCCGGGTTTCGGCATGTTTAGTAGCTGTATTTTTGTTACAGAATAGCAATTTACCAGCAGAATCTTTCATTATAAGGTGTTGCTCTTCAAGAACACTTGATGCTCTTTTTTTCCCAACCTAAAACCCCAAATACGACTTCACATCTGTCACAATTAGCCGAAATAGCTCAGTTGGGAGAGCGTTAGACTGAAGATCTAAAGGTCCCTGGTTCGATCCCGGGTTTTGGCATATTTAGTTGCTGTTTTTTTTGTTACAGAATAGCAATTTAGCAGCAGAAACTGCCGTGTTCAGGTTCTGGTCTTCAAGAACATTTCATGTTATTACAGTTTGCATTATTATTAGCCCCAATAAAATAATTTCTTATTAGTAGAGCTTGGCGAAATAGCTCAGTTGTGACAACATTAGACTGAAGATCTAAGGGTGTCTTGTTCAATCCTGGGGTTTAGCATGGTTGGGTGTTTGCTTTTGCTACTGAATAGCAATTTAGCAGCAAAAACTGTTGTTTTCAGTTTTTGATCTTGAAAAACATTTTATGTTATTTCAGTTTGCAAAATCTTTAGCTCCAAAAAAAGACATTCTTATCAGTATAGCTTGCCAAAATAGCTCAGTTGTGAGAGCAATAGACTGAAGACCTTAAAATCCCTAGTACGATCGTGGGTTTCCACATGTTTGGGTGTTTGCATTTTGTTACTGAGTAGCAATTCAGCAAAAAGAAATTTAGCAGCAGAAACGTTTATTTTCAGGTTTCGCCCTCTAGGACACTTGATGTTCTTTCAGTTTGCCTTATCTTAAACACCAAAAAAGACTTTCCAAATGTCAGACGTAGCTGCAATAGCTCATTTGGGAGAGCATTAGACTGAAGATCTATAAGTCCCTGGTTAGATCCCGGGATTCGGCATGTTTAGTAGCTGTATTTTTGTTACAGAATAGAAATTTACCAGCAGAATCTTTCATTATAAGGTGTTGCTCTTCAAGAACAATTGATGCTCTTTTTTTCCCAACCTAAAACCCCAAATACGACTTCACATCTATCACAATTAGCCGAAATAGCTCAGTTGGGAGAGCGTTACACTGAAGATCTAAAGGTCCCTGGTTCGATCCCGGGTTTCTGCATATTTAGTTGCTGTTTTTTTGTTACAGAATAGCAATTTAGCAGCAGAAACTGCCGTGTTCAGGTTCTGGTCTTCAAGAACATTTCATGTTATTACAGTTTGCATTATTATTAGCCCCAATAAAAGAATGTCTTATTAGTAGAGCTTGGCGAAATAGCTCAGTTGTGACAACATTAGACTGAAGATCTAAGGGTGTCTTGTTCAATCCTGGGGTTTAGCATGGTTGGGTGTTTGCTTTTGCTACTGAATAGCAATTTAGCAGCAAAAACTGTTGTGTTCAGGTTTTGATCTTGAAAAGCATTTTATGTTATTTCAGTTTGCAAAATCTTTAGCTCCTAAAAAAAGACATTCTTATCAGTATAGCTTGCCAAAATAGCTCAGTTGTGAGAGCAATAGACTGAAGACCTTAAAATCCCTAGTACGATCGTGGGTTTCCACATGTTTGGGTGTTTGCAGTTTGTTACTGAGTAGCAATTCAGCAAAAAGAAATTTAGCAGCAGAAACTTTCATTTTCAGGTTTCGCCCTCTAGGACACTTGATGTTCTTTCAGTTTGCCTTATCTTAAACACCAAAAAAGACTTTCTAAACGTCAGACTTACACGCAATAGCTCTTTTGTGAGAGCATTAAACTGAAGATCTAAAGGTCCTGGGTTTGATCCCAGGATTCGGCATGTTTAGTTGCTGTATTTTTGTTACAGAATAGCAATTTACCAGCAGAATCTTTCATTATCAGGTGTTGTTCATCAAGAACACTTAATGCTCTTTTTTTCCCCAGCCTAAAACCCCAAATACGACTTCACATCTTTCACAATTAGCCGAAATAGCTCAGTTGGGAGAGCGTTAGACTGAAGATCTAAAGGTCCCTGGTTCGATCCCGGGTTTCGGCATATTTAGTTGCTGTTTTTTTGTTACAGAATAGCAATTTAGCAGCAGAAACTGCCGTGTTCAGGTTCTGGTCTTCAAGATCATTTCATGTTATTACAGTTTGCATTATTATTAGCCCCAATAAAAGAATTTCTTATTAGTAGAGCTTGGCGAAATAGCTCAGTTGTGACAACATTAGACTGAAGATCTAAGGGTGTCTTGTTCAATCCTGGGGTTTAGCATGATTGGGTGTTTGCTTTTGCTACTGAATAGCAATTTAGCTGCAAAAACTGTTGTTTTCAGTTTTTGATCTTGAAAAACATTTTATGTTATTTCAGTTTGCAAAATCTTTAGCTCCAAAAAAAGACATTCTTATCAGTATAGCTTGCCAAAATAGCTCAGTTGTGAGAGCAATAGACTGAAGACCTTAAAATCCCTAGTACGATTGTGGGTTTCCACATGTTTGGGTGTTTGCAGTTTGTTACTGAGTAGCAATTCAGCAAAAAGAAATTTAGCAGCTGAAACTTTCATTTTCAGGTTTCGCCCTCTAGGACACTTGATGTTCTTTCAGTTTGCCTTATCTTAAACACCAAAAAAGACTTTCCAAATGTCAGACGTAGCTGCAATAGCTAATTTGGGAGAGCATTGGACTGAAGATCTATAAGTCCCTGGTTTGATCCCGGGTTTCGGCATGTTTAGTAGCTGTATTTTTGTTACAGAATAGCAATTTACCAGCAGAATCTTTCATTATAAGGTGTTGCTCTTCAAGAACACTTGATGCTCTTTTTTTCCCAACCTAAAACCCCAAATACGACTTTGCATCTGTCACAATTAGCTGAAATAGTTCAGTTGGGAAAGCGTTAGACTGAAGATCTAAAGGTCCCTGGTTCGATCCTGGGTTTCGGCATATTTAGTTGCTGTTTTTTTTGTTACAGAATAGCAATTTAGCAGCAGAAACTGCCGTGTTCAGGTTCTGGTCTTCAAGAACATTTCATGTTATTACAGTTTGCATTATTATTAGCCCCAATAAAATAATTTCTTATTAGTAGAGCTTGGCGAAATAGCTCAGTTGTGACAACATTAGACTGAAGATCTAAGGGTGTCTTGTTCAATCCTGGGGTTTAGCATGGTTGGGTGTTTGCTTTTGCTACTGAATAGCAATTTAGCAGCAAAAACTGTTGTGTTCAGGTTTTGATCTTGAAAAGCATTTTATGTTATTTCAGTTTGCAAAATCTTTAGCTCCTAAAAAAAGACATTCTTATCAGTATAGCTTGCCAAAATAGCTCAGTTGTGAGAGCAATAGACTGAAGACCTTAAAATCCCTAGTACGATCGTGGGTTTCCACATGTTTGGGTGTTTGCAGTTTGTTACTGAGTAGCAATTCAGCAAAAAGAAATTTAACAGCAGAAACTTTCATTTTCAGGTTTCGCCCTCTAGGACACTTGATGTTCTTTCAGTTTGCCTTATCTTAAACACCAAAAAAGACTTTCTAAACGTCAGACTTACACGCAATATCTCTTTTGTGAGAGCATTAAACTGAAGATCTAAAGGTCCTGGGTTCGATCCCAGGATTCGGCATGTTTAGTTGCTGTATTTTTGTTACAGAATAGCAATTTACCAGCAGAATCTTTCATTATCAGGTGTTGTTCATCAAGAACACTTAATGCTCTTTTTTTTCCCAGCCTAAAACCCCAAATACGGCTTGACATCTTTCACAATTAGCCGAAATAGCTCAGTTGGGAGAGCGTTAGACTGAAGATCTAAAGGTCCCTGGTTCTATCCTGGGTTTCGGCATATTTAGTTGCTGTTTTTTTGGTTACAGAATAGCAATTTAGCAGCAGAAACTGCCGTGTTCAGGTTCTGGTCTTCAAGATCATTTCATGTTATTACAGTTTGCATTATTATTAGCCCCAATAAAAGAATTTCTTATTAGTAGAGCTTGGCGAAATAGCTCAGTTGTGAGAACATTAGACTGAAGATCTAAGGGTGTCTTGTTCAATCCTGGGGTTTAGCATGGTTGGGTGTTTGCTTTTGCTACTGAATAGCAATTTAGCAGCAAAAACTGTTGTTTTCAGTTTTTGATCTTGAAAAACATTTTATGTTATTTCAGTTTGCAAAATCTTTAGCTCCAAAAAAAAAAGACATTCTTATCAGTATTGCTTGCCAAAATAGCTCAGTTGTGAGAGCAATAGACTGAAGACCTTAAAATCCCTAGTACGATCGTGGGTTTCCACATGTTTGGGTGTTTGCAGTTTGTTACTGAGTAGCAATTCAGCAAAAAGAAATTTAGCAGCAGAAACTTTCATTTTCAAGTTTCGCCCTCTAGGACACTTGATGTTCTTTCAGTTTGCCTTATCTTAAACACCAAAAAAGACTTTCAAAACGTAAGACTTACACGCAATAGCTCTTTTGTGAGAGCATCAAACTGAAGATCTAAAGGTCCTGGGTTCGATCCCAGGATTCGGCATGTTTAGTAGCTGTATTTTTGTTACAGAATAGCAATTTACCAGCAGAATCTTTCATTATAAGGTGTTGCTCTTCAAGAACACTTGATGCTCTTTTTTTCCCAACCTAAAACCCCAAATACGACTTGACATCTTTCACAATTAGCCGAAATAGCTCAGTTGGGAGAGCGTTAGACTGAAGATCTAAAGGTCCCTGGTTCGATCCCGGGTTTCGGCATATTTAGTTGCTGTTTTTTTTGTTACAGAATAGCAATTTAGCAGCAGAAACTGCCGTGTTCAGGTTCTGGTCTTCAAGAACATTTCATGTTATTACAGTTTGCATTATTATTAGCCCCAATAAAATAATTTCTTATTAGTAGAGCTTGGCGAAATAGCTCAGTTGTGACAACATTAGACTGAAGATCTAAGGGTGTCTTGTTCAATCCTGGGGTTTAGCATGGTTGGGTGTTTGCTTTTGCTACTGAATAGCAATTTAGCAGCAAAAACTGTTGTTTTCAGTTTTTGATCTTGAAAAACATTTTATGTTATTTCAGTTTGCAAAATCTTTAGCTCCAAAAAAAGACATTCTTATCAGTATAGCTTGCCAAAATAGCTCAGTTGTGAGAGCAATAGACTGAAGACCTTAAAATCCCTAGTACGATCGTGGGTTTCCACATGTTTGGGTGTTTGCATTTTGTTACTGAGTAGCAATTCAGCAAAAAGAAATTTAGCAGCAGAAATGTTTATTTTCAGGTTTCGTCCTCTAGGACACTTGATGTTCTTTCAGTTTGCCTTATCTTAAACACCAAAAAAGACTTTCCAAATGTCAGACGTAGCTGCAATATCTCATTTGGGAGAGCATTAGACTGAAGATCTATAAGTCCCTGGTTCGATCCCGGGTTTCGGCATGTTTAGTAGCTGTATTTTTGTTACAGAATAGCAATTTACCAGCAGAATCTTTCATTATAAGGTGTTGCTCTTCAAGAACACTTGATGCTCTTTTTTTCCCAACCTAAAACCCCAAATACGACTTCACATCTGTTACAATTAGCTGAAATAGCTCAGTTGGGAGAGCGTTAGACTGAAGATCTAAAGGTCCCTGGTTCGATCCCGGGTTTCGGCATATTTAGTTGCTGTTTTTTTTGTTACAGAATAGCAATTTAGCAGCAGAAACTGCTGTGTTCAGGTTCTGGTCTTCAAGAACATTTCATGTTATTACAGTTTGCATTATTATTAGCCCCAATAAAATAATTTCTTATTAGTAGAGCTTGGTGAAATAGCTCAGTTGTGACAACATTAGACTGAAGATCTAAGGGTGTCTTGTTCAATCCTGGGGTTTAGCATGGTTGGGTGTTTGCTTTTGCTACTGAATAGCAATTTAGTAGCAAAAACTGTTGTGTTCAGGTTTTGATCTTGAAAAGCATTTTATGTTATTTCAGTTTGCAAAATCTTTAGCTCCTAAAAAAAGACATTCTTATCAGTATAGCTTGCCAAAATAGCTCAGTTGTGAGAGCAATAGACTGAAGACCTTAAAATCCCTAGTACGATCGTGGGTTTCCACATGTTTGGGTGTTTGCAGTTTGTTACTGAGTAGCAATTCAGCAAAAAGAAATTTAGCAGCTGAAACTTTCATTTTCAGGTTTCGCCCTCTAGGACACTTGATGTTCTTTCAGTTTGCCTTATCTTAAACACCAAAAAAGACTTTCCAAATGTCAGATGTAGCTGCAATAGCTAATTTGGGAGAGCATTAGACTGAAGATCTATAAGTCCCTGGTTCGATCCCGGGTTTCGGCATGTTTAGTAGCTGTATTTTTGTTACAGAATAGCAATTTACCAGCAGAATCTTTCATTATAAGGTGTTGCTCTTCAAGAACACTTGATGCTCTTTTTTTCCCAACCTAAAACCCCAAATACGACTTTGCATCTGTCACAATTAGCTGAAATAGTTCAGTTGGGAGAGCGTTAGACTGAAGATCTAAAGGTCCCTGGTTCGATCCTGGGTTTCGGCATATTTAGTTGCTGTTTTTTTTGTTACAGAATAGCAATTTAGCAGCAGAAACTGCCGTGTTCAGGTTCTGGTCTTCAAGAACATTTCATGTTATTACAGTTTGCATTATTATTAGCCCCAATAAAAGAATTTCTTATTAGTAGAGCTTGGCGAAATAGCTCAGTTGTGACAACATTAGACTGAAGATCTAAGGGTGTCTTGTTCAATCCTGGGGTTTAGCATGGTTGGGTGTTTGCTTTTGCTACTGAATAGCAATTTAGCAGCAAAAACTGTTGTGTTCAGGTTTTGATCTTGAAAAGCATTTTATGTTATTTCAGTTTGCAAAATCTTTAGCTCCTAAAAAAAGACATTCTTATCAGTATAGCTTGCCAAAATAGCTCAGTTGTGAAAGCAATAGACTGAAGACCTTAAAATCCCTAGTACGATCGTGGGTTTCCACATGTTTGGGTGTTTGCAGTTTGTTACTGAGTAGCAATTCAGCAAAAAGAAATTTAACAGCAGAAACTTTCATTTTCAGGTTTCGCCCTCTAGGACACTTGATGTTCTTTCAGTTTACCTTATCTTAAACACCAAAAAAGACTTTCTAAACGTCAGACTTACACGCAATATCTCTTTTGTGAGAGCATTAAACTGAAGATCTAAAGGTCCTGGGTTCGATCCCAGGATTCGGCATGTTTAGTTGCTGTATTTTTGTTACAGAATAGCAATTTACCAGCAGAATCTTTCATTATCAGGTGTTGTTCATCAAGAACACTTAATGCTCTTTTTTTCCCCAGCCTAAAACCCCAAATACGGCTTGACATCTTTCACAATTAGCCGAAATAGCTCAGTTGGGAGAGCGTTAGACTGAAGATCTAAAGGTTCCTGGTTCGATCCCGGGTTTTGGCATATTTAGTTGCTGTTTTTTTTGTTACAGAATAGCAATTTAGCAGCAGAAACTGCCGTGTTCAGGTTCTGGTCTTCAAGAACATTTCATGTTATTACAGTTTGCATTATTATTAGCCCCAATAAAAGAATTTCTTATTAGTAGAGCTTGGCGAAATAGCTCAGTTGTGACAACATTAGACTGAAGATCTAAGGGTGTCTTGTTCAATCCTGGGGTTTAGCATGGTTGGGTGTTTGCTTTTGCTACTGAATAGCAATTTAGCAGCAAAAACTGTTGTGTTCAGGTTTTGATCTTGAAAAACATTTTATGTTATTTCAGTTTGCAAAATCTTTAGCTCCAAAAAAAGACATTCTTATCAGTATAGCTTGCCAAAATAGCTCAGTTGTGAGAGCAATAGACTGAAGACCTTAAAATCCCTAGTACGATCGTGGGTTTCCACATGTTTGGGTGTTTGCATTTTGTTACTGAGTAGCAATTCAGCAAAAAGAAATTTAGCAGCAGAAACGTTTATTTTCAGGTTTCGCCCTCTAGGACACTTGATGTTCTTTCAGTTTGCCTTATCTTAAACACCAAAAAAGACTTTCCAAATGTCAGACGTAGCTGCAATAGCTCATTTGGGAGATCATTAGACTGAAGATCTATAAGTCCCTGGTTCGATCCCGGGTTTCGGCATGTTTAGTAGCTGTATTTTTGTTACAGAATAGCAATTTACCAGCAGAATCTTTCATTATAAGGTGTTGCTCTTCAAGAACACTTGATGCTCTTTTTTTCCCAACCTAAAACCCCAAATACGACTTCACATCTGTCACAATTAGCCGAAATAGCTCAGTTGGGAGAGCGTTAGACTGAAGATCTAAAGGTCCCTGGTTCGATCCCGGGTTTTGGCATATTTAGTTGCTGTTTTTTTTGTTACAGAATAGCAATTTAGCAGCAGAAACTGCCGTGTTCAGGTTCTGGTCTTCAAGAACATTTCATGTTATTACAGTTTGCATTATTATTAGCCCCAATAAAATAATTTCTTATTAGTAGAGCTTGGCGAAATAGCTCAGTTGTGACAACATTAGACTGAAGATCTAAGGGTGTCTTGTTCAATCCTGGGGTTTAGCATGGTTGGGTGTTTGCTTTTGCTACTGAATAGCAATTTAGCAGCAAAAACTGTTGTGTTCAGGTTTTGATCTTGAAAAGCATTTTATGTTATTTCAGTTTGCAAAATCTTTAGCTCCTAAAAAAAGACATTCTTATCAGTATAGCTTGCCAAAATAGCTCAGTTGTGAGAGCAATAGACTGAAGACCTTAAAATCCCTAGTACGATCGTGGGTTTCCACATGTTTGGGTGTTTGCAGTTTGTTACTGAGTAGCAATTCAGCAAAAAGAAATTTAGCAGCAGAAACTTTCATTTTCAGGTTTCGCCCTCTAGGACACTTGATGTTCTTTCAGTTTGCCTTATCTTAAACACCAAAAAAGACTTTCTAAACGTCAGACTTACACGCAATAGCTCTTTTGTGAGAGCATTAAACTGAAGATCTAAAGGTCCTGGGTTTGATCCCAGGATTCGGCATGTTTAGTTGCTGTATTTTTGTTACAGAATAGCAATTTACCAGCAGAATCTTTCATTATCAGGTGTTGTTCATCAAGAACACTTAATGCTCTTTTTTTCCCCAGCCTAAAACCCCAAATACGACTTCACATCTTTCACAATTAGCCGAAATAGCTCAGTTGGGAGAGCGTTAGACTGAAGATCTAAAGGTCCCTGGTTCGATCCCGGGTTTCGGCATATTTAGTTGCTGTTTTTTTGTTACAGAATAGCAATTTAGCAGCAGAAACTGCCGTGTTCAGGTTCTGGTCTTCAAGATCATTTCATGTTATTACAGTTTGCATTATTATTAGCCCCAATAAAAGAATTTCTTATTAGTAGAGCTTGGCGAAATAGCTCAGTTGTGACAACATTAGACTGAAGATCTAAGGGTGTCTTGTTCAATCCTGGGGTTTAGCATGATTGGGTGTTTGCTTTTGCTACTGAATAGCAATTTAGCTGCAAAAACTGTTGTTTTCAGTTTTTGATCTTGAAAAACATTTTATGTTATTTCAGTTTGCAAAATCTTTAGCTCCAAAAAAAGACATTCTTATCAGTATAGCTTGCCAAAATAGCTCAGTTGTGAGAGCAATAGACTGAAGACCTTAAAATCCCTAGTACGATCGTGGGTTTCCACATGTTTGGGTGTTTGCAGTTTGTTACTGAGTAGCAATTCAGCAAAAAGAAATTTAGCAGCTGAAACTTTCATTTTCAGGTTTCGCCCTCTAGGACACTTGATGTTCTTTCAGTTTGCCTTATCTTAAACACCAAAAAAGACTTTCCAAATGTCAGACGTAGCTGCAATAGCTAATTTGGGAGAGCATTGGACTGAAGATCTATAAGTCCCTGGTTTGATCCCGGGTTTCGGCATGTTTAGTAGCTGTATTTTTGTTACAGAATAGCAATTTACCAGCAGAATCTTTCATTATAAGGTGTTGCTCTTCAAGAACACTTGATGCTCTTTTTTTCCCAACCTAAAACCCCAAATACGACTTTGCATCTGTCACAATTAGCTGAAATAGTTCAGTTGGGAAAGCGTTAGACTGAAGATCTAAAGGTCCCTGGTTCGATCCTGGGTTTCGGCATATTTAGTTGCTGTTTTTTTTGTTACAGAATAGCAATTTAGCAGCAGAAACTGCCGTGTTCAGGTTCTGGTCTTCAAGAACATTTCATGTTATTACAGTTTGCATTATTATTAGCCCCAATAAAATAATTTCTTATTAGTAGAGCTTGGCGAAATAGCTCAGTTGTGACAACATTAGACTGAAGATCTAAGGGTGTCTTGTTCAATCCTGGGGTTTAGCATGGTTGGGTGTTTGCTTTTGCTACTGAATAGCAATTTAGCAGCAAAAACTGTTGTGTTCAGGTTTTGATCTTGAAAAGCATTTTATGTTATTTCAGTTTGCAAAATCTTTAGCTCCTAAAAAAAGACATTCTTATCAGTATAGCTTGCCAAAATAGCTCAGTTGTGAGAGCAATAGACTGAAGACCTTAAAATCCCTAGTACGATCGTGGGTTTCCACATGTTTGGGTGTTTGCAGTTTGTTACTGAGTAGCAATTCAGCAAAAAGAAATTTAACAGCAGAAACTTTCATTTTCAGGTTTCGCCCTCTAGGACACTTGATGTTCTTTCAGTTTGCCTTATCTTAAACACCAAAAAAGACTTTCTAAACGTCAGACTTACACGCAATATCTCTTTTGTGAGAGCATTAAACTGAAGATCTAAAGGTCCTGGGTTCGATCCCAGGATTTGGCATGTTTAGTTGCTGTATTTTTGTTACAGAATAGCAATTTACCAGCAGAATCTTTCATTATCAGGTGTTGTTCATCAAGAACACTTAATGCTCTTTTTTTTCCCAGCCTAAAACCCCAAATACGGCTTGACATCTTTTACAATTAGCCGAAATAGCTCAGTTGGGAGAGCGTTAGACTGAAGAGCTAAAGGTCCCTGGTTCTATCCTGGGTTTCGGCATATTTAGTTGCTGTTTTTTTGGTTACAGAATAGCAATTTAGCAGCAGAAACTGCCGTGTTCAGGTTCTGGTCTTCAAGATCATTTCATGTTATTACAGTTTGCATTATTATTAGCCCCAATAAAAGAATTTCTTATTAGTAGAGCTTGGCGAAATAGCTCAGTTGTGAGAACATTAGACTGAAGATCTAAGGGTGTCTTGTTCAATCCTGGGGTTTAGCATGGTTGGGTGTTTGCTTTTGCTACTGAATAGCAATTTAGCAGCAAAAACTGTTGTTTTCAGTTTTTGATCTTGAAAAATATTTTATGTTATTTCAGTTTGCAAAATCTTTAGCTCCAAAAAAAAAGACATTCTTATCAGTATAGCTTGCCAAAATAGCTCAGTTGTGAGAGCAATAGACTGAAGACCTTAAAATCCCTAGTACGATCGTGGGTTTCCACATGTTTGGGTGTTTGCAGTTTGTTACTGAGTAGCAATTCAGCAAAAAGAAATTTAGCAGCAGAAACTTTCATTTTCAAGTTTCGCCCTCTAGGACACTTGATGTTCTTTCAGTTTGCCTTATCTTAAACACCAAAAAAGACTTTCAAAACGTAAGACTTACACGCAATAGCTCTTTTGTGAGAGCATCAAACTGAAGATCTAAAGGTCCTGGGTTCGATCCCAGGATTCGGCATGTTTAGTAGCTGTATTTTTGTTACAGAATAGCAATTTACCAGCAGAATCTTTCATTATAAGGTGTTGCTCTTCAAGAACACTTGATGCTCTTTTTTTCCCAACCTAAAACCCCAAATACGACTTCACATCTGTCACAATTAGCCGAAATAGCTCAGTTGGGAGAGCGTTAGACTGAAGATCTAAAGGTCCCTGGTTCGATCCCGGGTTTTGGCATATTTAGTTGCTGTTTTTTTTGTTACAGAATAGCAATTTAGCAGCAGAAACTGCCGTGTTCAGGTTCTGGTCTTCAAGAACATTTCATGTTATTACAGTTTGCATTATTATTAGCCCCAATAAAATAATTTCTTATTAGTAGAGCTTGGCGAAATAGCTCAGTTGTGACAACATTAGACTGAAGATCTAAGGGTGTCTTGTTCAATCCTGGGGTTTAGCATGGTTGGGTGTTTGCTTTTGCTACTGAATAGCAATTTAGCAGCAAAAACTGTTGTTTTCAGTTTTTGATCTTGAAAAACATTTTATGTTATTTCAGTTTGCAAAATCTTTAGCTCCAAAAAAAGACATTCTTATCAGTATAGCTTGCCAAAATAGCTCAGTTGTGAGAGCAATAGACTGAAGACCTTAAAATCCCTAGTACGATCGTGGGTTTCCACATGTTTGGGTGTTTGCATTTTGTTACTGAGTAGCAATTCAGCAAAAAGAAATTTAGCAGCAGAAACGTTTATTTTCAGGTTTCGCCCTCTAGGACACTTGATGTTCTTTCAGTTTGCCTTATCTTAAACACCAAAAAAGACTTTCCAAATGTCAGACGTAGCTGCAATAGCTCATTTGGGAGAGCATTAGACTGAAGATCTATAAGTCCCTGGTTAGATCCCGGGATTCGGCATGTTTAGTAGCTGTATTTTTGTTACAGAATAGAAATTTACCAGCAGAATCTTTCATTATAAGGTGTTGCTCTTCAAGAACAATTGATGCTCTTTTTTTCCCAACCTAAAACCCCAAATACGACTTCACATCTGTCACAATTAGCCGAAATAGCTCAGTTGGGAGAGCGTTACACTGAAGATCTAAAGGTCCCTGGTTCGATCCCGGGTTTCTGCATATTTAGTTGCTGTTTTTTTGTTACAGAATAGCAATTTAGCAGCAGAAACTGCCGTGTTCAGGTTCTGGTCTTCAAGAACATTTCATGTTATTACAGTTTGCATTATTATTAGCCCCAATAAAAGAATGTCTTATTAGTAGAGCTTGGCGAAATAGCTCAGTTGTGACAACATTAGACTGAAGATCTAAGGGTGTCTTGTTCAATCCTGGGGTTTAGCATGGTTGGGTGTTTGCTTTTGCTACTGAATAGCAATTTAGCAGCAAAAACTGTTGTGTTCAGGTTTTGATCTTGAAAAGCATTTTATGTTATTTCAGTTTGCAAAATCTTTAGCTCCTAAAAAAAGACATTCTTATCAGTATAGCTTGCCAAAATAGCTCAGTTGTGAGAGCAATAGACTGAAGACCTTAAAATCCCTAGTACGATCGTGGGTTTCCACATGTTTGGGTGTTTGCAGTTTGTTACTGAGTAGCAATTCAGCAAAAAGAAATTTAGCAGCAGAAACTTTCATTTTCAGGTTTCGCCCTCTAGGACACTTGATGTTCTTTCAGTTTGCCTTATCTTAAACACCAAAAAAGACTTTCTAAACGTCAGACTTACACGCAATAGCTCTTTTGTGAGAGCATTAAACTGAAGATCTAAAGG
The DNA here is from genome assembly GCF_028390025.1 of Pseudophryne corroboree. Taxonomy (NCBI): domain Eukaryota; kingdom Metazoa; phylum Chordata; class Amphibia; order Anura; family Myobatrachidae; genus Pseudophryne; species Pseudophryne corroboree. Next base: position 197,145,427 of record NC_086447.1, on the reverse strand, counting down.
TCCTGGGTTTGATCCCAGGATTCGGCATGTTTAGTTGCTGTATTTTTGTTACAGAATAGCAATTTACCAGCAGAATCTTTCATTATCAGGTGTTGTTCATCAAGAACACTTAATGCTCTTTTTTTCCCCAGCCTAAAACCCCAAATACGACTTCACATCTTTCACAATTAGCCGAAATAGCTCAGTTGGGAGAGCGTTAGACTGAAGATCTAAAGGTCCCTGGTTCGATCCCGGGTTTCGGCATATTTAGTTGCTGTTTTTTTGTTACAGAATAGCAATTTAGCAGCAGAAACTGCCGTGTTCAGGTTCTGGTCTTCAAGATCATTTCATGTTATTACAGTTTGCATTATTATTAGCCCCAATAAAAGAATTTCTTATTAGTAGAGCTTGGCGAAATAGCTCAGTTGTGACAACATTAGACTGAAGATCTAAGGGTGTCTTGTTCAATCCTGGGGTTTAGCATGATTGGGTGTTTGCTTTTGCTACTGAATAGCAATTTAGCTGCAAAAACTGTTGTTTTCAGTTTTTGATCTTGAAAAACATTTTATGTTATTTCAGTTTGCAAAATCTTTAGCTCCAAAAAAAGACATTCTTATCAGTATAGCTTGCCAAAATAGCTCAGTTGTGAGAGCAATAGACTGAAGACCTTAAAATCCCTAGTACGATCGTGGGTTTCCACATGTTTGGGTGTTTGCAGTTTGTTACTGAGTAGCAATTCAGCAAAAAGAAATTTAGCAGCTGAAACTTTCATTTTCAGGTTTCGCCCTCTAGGACACTTGATGTTCTTTCAGTTTGCCTTATCTTAAACACCAAAAAAGACTTTCCAAATGTCAGACGTAGCTGCAATAGCTAATTTGGGAGAGCATTGGACTGAAGATCTATAAGTCCCTGGTTTGATCCCGGGTTTCGGCATGTTTAGTAGCTGTATTTTTGTTACAGAATAGCAATTTACCAGCAGAATCTTTCATTATAAGGTGTTGCTCTTCAAGAACACTTGATGCTCTTTTTTTCCCAACCTAAAACCCCAAATACGACTTTGCATCTGTCACAATTAGCTGAAATAGTTCAGTTGGGAAAGCGTTAGACTGAAGATCTAAAGGTCCCTGGTTCGATCCTGGGTTTCGGCATATTTAGTTGCTGTTTTTTTTGTTACAGAATAGCAATTTAGCAGCAGAAACTGCCGTGTTCAGGTTCTGGTCTTCAAGAACATTTCATGTTATTACAGTTTGCATTATTATTAGCCCCAATAAAATAATTTCTTATTAGTAGAGCTTGGCGAAATAGCTCAGTTGTGACAACATTAGACTGAAGATCTAAGGGTGTCTTGTTCAATCCTGGGGTTTAGCATGGTTGGGTGTTTGCTTTTGCTACTGAATAGCAATTTAGCAGCAAAAACTGTTGTGTTCAGGTTTTGATCTTGAAAAGCATTTTATGTTATTTCAGTTTGCAAAATCTTTAGCTCCTAAAAAAAGACATTCTTATCAGTATAGCTTGCCAAAATAGCTCAGTTGTGAGAGCAATAGACTGAAGACCTTAAAATCCCTAGTACGATCGTGGGTTTCCACATGTTTGGGTGTTTGCAGTTTGTTACTGAGTAGCAATTCAGCAAAAAGAAATTTAACAGCAGAAACTTTCATTTTCAGGTTTCGCCCTCTAGGACACTTGATGTTCTTTCAGTTTGCCTTATCTTAAACACCAAAAAAGACTTTCTAAACGTCAGACTTACACGCAATATCTCTTTTGTGAGAGCATTAAACTGAAGATCTAAAGGTCCTGGGTTCGATCCCAGGATTCGGCATGTTTAGTTGCTGTATTTTTGTTACAGAATAGCAATTTACCAGCAGAATCTTTCATTATCAGGTGTTGTTCATCAAGAACACTTAATGCTCTTTTTTTTCCCAGCCTAAAACCCCAAATACGGCTTGACATCTTTCACAATTAGCCGAAATAGCTCAGTTGGGAGAGCGTTAGACTGAAGATCTAAAGGTCCCTGGTTCTATCCTGGGTTTCGGCATATTTAGTTGCTGTTTTTTTGGTTACAGAATAGCAATTTAGCAGCAGAAACTGCCGTGTTCAGGTTCTGGTCTTCAAGATCATTTCATGTTATTACAGTTTGCATTATTATTAGCCCCAATAAAAGAATTTCTTATTAGTAGAGCTTGGCGAAATAGCTCAGTTGTGAGAACATTAGACTGAAGATCTAAGGGTGTCTTGTTCAATCCTGGGGTTTAGCATGGTTGGGTGTTTGCTTTTGCTACTGAATAGCAATTTAGCAGCAAAAACTGTTGTTTTCAGTTTTTGATCTTGAAAAACATTTTATGTTATTTCAGTTTGCAAAATCTTTAGCTCCAAAAAAAAAGACATTCTTATCAGTATTGCTTGCCAAAATAGCTCAGTTGTGAGAGCAATAGACTGAAGACCTTAAAATCCCTAGTACGATCGTGGGTTTCCACATGTTTGGGTGTTTGCAGTTTGTTACTGAGTAGCAATTCAGCAAAAAGAAATTTAGCAGCAGAAACTTTCATTTTCAAGTTTCGCCCTCTAGGACACTTGATGTTCTTTCAGTTTGCCTTATCTTAAACACCAAAAAAGACTTTCAAAACGTAAGACTTACACGCAATAGCTCTTTTGTGAGAGCATCAAACTGAAAATCTAAAGGTCCTGGGTTCGATCCCAGGATTCGGCATGTTTAGTAGCTGTATTTTTGTTACAGAATAGCAATTTACCAGCAGAATCTTTCATTATAAGGTGTTGCTCTTCAAGAACACTTGATGCTCTTTTTTTCCCAACCTAAAACCCCAAATACGACTTGACATCTTTCACAATTAGCCTAAATAGCTCAGTTGGGAGAGCGTTAGACTGAAGATCTAAAGGTCCCTGGTTCGATCCCGGGTTTCGGCATATTTAGTTGCTGTTTTTTTTGTTACAGAATAGCAATTTAGCAGCAGAAACTGCCGTGTTCAGGTTCTGGTCTTCAAGAACATTTCATGTTATTACAGTTTGCATTATTATTAGCCCCAATAAAATAATTTCTTATTAGTAGAGCTTGGCGAAATAGCTCAGTTGTGACAACATTAGACTGAAGATCTAAGGGTGTCTTGTTCAATCCTGGGGTTTAGCATGGTTGGGTGTTTGCTTTTGCTACTGAATAGCAATTTAGCAGCAAAAACTGTTGTTTTCAGTTTTTGATCTTGAAAAACATTTTATGTTATTTCAGTTTGCAAAATCTTTAGCTCCAAAAAAAGACATTCTTATCAGTATAGCTTGCCAAAATAGCTCAGTTGTGAGAGCAATAGACTGAAGACCTTAAAATCCCTAGTACGATCGTGGGTTTCCACATGTTTGGGTGTTTGCATTTTGTTACTGAGTAGCAATTCAGCAAAAAGAAATTTAGCAGCAGAAATGTTTATTTTCAGGTTTCGTCCTCTAGGACACTTGATGTTCTTTCAGTTTGCCTTATCTTAAACACCAAAAAAGACTTTCCAAATGTCAGACGTAGCTGCAATATCTCATTTGGGAGAGCATTAGACTGAAGATCTATAAGTCCCTGGTTCGATCCCGGGTTTCGGCATGTTTAGTAGCTGTATTTTTGTTACAGAATAGCAATTTACCAGCAGAATCTTTCATTATAAGGTGTTGCTCTTCAAGAACACTTGATGCTCTTTTTTTCCCAACCTAAAACCCCAAATACGACTTCACATCTGTTACAATTAGCTGAAATAGCTCAGTTGGGAGAGCGTTAGACTGATAGATCTAAAGGTCCCTGGTTCGATCCCGGGTTTCGGCATATTTAGTTGCTGTTTTTTTTGTTACAGAATAGCAATTTAGCAGCAGAAACTGCTGTGTTCAGGTTCTGGTCTTCAAGAACATTTCATGTTATTACAGTTTGCATTATTATTAGCCCCAATAAAATAATTTCTTATTAGTAGAGCTTGGTGAAATAGCTCAGTTGTGACAACATTAGACTGAAGATCTAAGGGTGTCTTGTTCAATCCTGGGGTTTAGCATGGTTGGGTGTTTGCTTTTGCTACTGAATAGCAATTTAGTAGCAAAAACTGTTGTGTTCAGGTTTTGATCTTGAAAAGCATTTTATGTTATTTCAGTTTGCAAAATCTTTAGCTCCTAAAAAAAGACATTCTTATCAGTATAGCTTGCCAAAATAGCTCAGTTGTGAGAGCAATAGACTGAAGACCTTAAAATCCCTAGTACGATCGTGGGTTTCCACATGTTTGGGTGTTTGCAGTTTGTTACTGAGTAGCAATTCAGCAAAAAGAAATTTAGCAGCTGAAACTTTCATTTTCAGGTTTCGCCCTCTAGGACACTTGATGTTCTTTCAGTTTGCCTTATCTTAAACACCAAAAAAGACTTTCCAAATGTCAGATGTAGCTGCAATAGCTAATTTGGGAGAGCATTAGACTGAAGATCTATAAGTCCCTGGTTCGATCCCGGGTTTCGGCATGTTTAGTAGCTGTATTTTTGTTACAGAATAGCAATTTACCAGCAGAATCTTTCATTATAAGGTGTTGCTCTTCAAGAACACTTGATGCTCTTTTTTTCCCAACCTAAAACCCCAAATACGACTTTGCATCTGTCACAATTAGCTGAAATAGTTCAGTTGGGAGAGCGTTAGACTGAAGATCTAAAGGTCCCTGGTTCGATCCTGGGTTTCGGCATATTTAGTTGCTGTTTTTTTTGTTACAGAATAGCAATTTAGCAGCAGAAACTGCCGTGTTCAGGTTCTGGTCTTCAAGAACATTTCATGTTATTACAGTTTGCATTATTATTAGCCCCAATAAAAGAATTTCTTATTAGTAGAGCTTGGCGAAATAGCTCAGTTGTGACAACATTAGACTGAAGATCTAAGGGTGTCTTGTTCAATCCTGGGGTTTAGCATGGTTGGGTGTTTGCTTTTGCTACTGAATAGCAATTTAGCAGCAAAAACTGTTGTGTTCAGGTTTTGATCTTGAAAAGCATTTTATGTTATTTCAGTTTGCAAAATCTTTAGCTCCTAAAAAAAGACATTCTTATCAGTATAGCTTGCCAAAATAGCTCAGTTGTGAAAGCAATAGACTGAAGACCTTAAAATCCCTAGTACGATCGTGGGTTTCCACATGTTTGGGTGTTTGCAGTTTGTTACTGAGTAGCAATTCAGCAAAAAGAAATTTAACAGCAGAAACTTTCATTTTCAGGTTTCGCCCTCTAGGACACTTGATGTTCTTTCAGTTTACCTTATCTTAAACACCAAAAAAGACTTTCTAAACGTCAGACTTACACGCAATATCTCTTTTGTGAGAGCATTAAACTGAAGATCTAAAGGTCCTGGGTTCGATCCCAGGATTCGGCATGTTTAGTTGCTGTATTTTTGTTACAGAATAGCAATTTACCAGCAGAATCTTTCATTATCAGGTGTTGTTCATCAAGAACACTTAATGCTCTTTTTTTCCCCAGCCTAAAACCCCAAATACGGCTTGACATCTTTCACAATTAGCCGAAATAGCTCAGTTGGGAGAGCGTTAGACTGAAGATCTAAAGGTTCCTGGTTCGATCCCGGGTTTTGGCATATTTAGTTGCTGTTTTTTTTGTTACAGAATAGCAATTTAGCAGCAGAAACTGCCGTGTTCAGGTTCTGGTCTTCAAGAACATTTCATGTTATTACAGTTTGCATTATTATTAGCCCCAATAAAAGAATTTCTTATTAGTAGAGCTTGGCGAAATAGCTCAGTTGTGACAACATTAGACTGAAGATCTAAGGGTGTCTTGTTCAATCCTGGGGTTTAGCATGGTTGGGTGTTTGCTTTTGCTACTGAATAGCAATTTAGCAGCAAAAACTGTTGTGTTCAGGTTTTGATCTTGAAAAACATTTTATGTTATTTCAGTTTGCAAAATCTTTAGCTCCAAAAAAAGACATTCTTATCAGTATAGCTTGCCAAAATAGCTCAGTTGTGAGAGCAATAGACTGAAGACCTTAAAATCCCTAGTACGATCGTGGGTTTCCACATGTTTGGGTGTTTGCATTTTGTTACTGAGTAGCAATTCAGCAAAAAGAAATTTAGCAGCAGAAACGTTTATTTTCAGGTTTCGCCCTCTAGGACACTTGATGTTCTTTCAGTTTGCCTTATCTTAAACACCAAAAAAGACTTTCCAAATGTCAGACGTAGCTGCAATAGCTCATTTGGGAGATCATTAGACTGAAGATCTATAAGTCCCTGGTTCGATCCCGGGTTTCGGCATGTTTAGTAGCTGTATTTTTGTTACAGAATAGCAATTTACCAGCAGAATCTTTCATTATAAGGTGTTGCTCTTCAAGAACACTTGATGCTCTTTTTTTCCCAACCTAAAACCCCAAATACGACTTCACATCTGTCACAATTAGCCGAAATAGCTCAGTTGGGAGAGCGTTAGACTGAAGATCTAAAGGTCCCTGGTTCGATCCCGGGTTTTGGCATATTTAGTTGCTGTTTTTTTTGTTACAGAATAGCAATTTAGCAGCAGAAACTGCCGTGTTCAGGTTCTGGTCTTCAAGAACATTTCATGTTATTACAGTTTGCATTATTATTAGCCCCAATAAAATAATTTCTTATTAGTAGAGCTTGGCGAAATAGCTCAGTTGTGACAACATTAGACTGAAGATCTAAGGGTGTCTTGTTCAATCCTGGGGTTTAGCATGGTTGGGTGTTTGCTTTTGCTACTGAATAGCAATTTAGCAGCAAAAACTGTTGTGTTCAGGTTTTGATCTTGAAAAGCATTTTATGTTATTTCAGTTTGCAAAATCTTTAGCTCCTAAAAAAAGACATTCTTATCAGTATAGCTTGCCAAAATAGCTCAGTTGTGAGAGCAATAGACTGAAGACCTTAAAATCCCTAGTACGATCGTGGGTTTCCACATGTTTGGGTGTTTGCAGTTTGTTACTGAGTAGCAATTCAGCAAAAAGAAATTTAGCAGCAGAAACTTTCATTTTCAGGTTTCGCCCTCTAGGACACTTGATGTTCTTTCAGTTTGCCTTATCTTAAACACCAAAAAAGACTTTCTAAACGTCAGACTTACACGCAATAGCTCTTTTGTGAGAGCATTAAACTGAAGATCTAAAGGTCCTGGGTTTGATCCCAGGATTCGGCATGTTTAGTTGCTGTATTTTTGTTACAGAATAGCAATTTACCAGCAGAATCTTTCATTATCAGGTGTTGTTCATCAAGAACACTTAATGCTCTTTTTTTCCCCAGCCTAAAACCCCAAATACGACTTCACATCTTTCACAATTAGCCGAAATAGCTCAGTTGGGAGAGCGTTAGACTGAAGATCTAAAGGTCCCTGGTTCGATCCCGGGTTTCGGCATATTTAGTTGCTGTTTTTTTGTTACAGAATAGCAATTTAGCAGCAGAAACTGCCGTGTTCAGGTTCTGGTCTTCAAGATCATTTCATGTTATTACAGTTTGCATTATTATTAGCCCCAATAAAAGAATTTCTTATTAGTAGAGCTTGGCGAAATAGCTCAGTTGTGACAACATTAGACTGAAGATCTAAGGGTGTCTTGTTCAATCCTGGGGTTTAGCATGATTGGGTGTTTGCTTTTGCTACTGAATAGCAATTTAGCTGCAAAAACTGTTGTTTTCAGTTTTTGATCTTGAAAAACATTTTATGTTATTTCAGTTTGCAAAATCTTTAGCTCCAAAAAAAGACATTCTTATCAGTATAGCTTGCCAAAATAGCTCAGTTGTGAGAGCAATAGACTGAAGACCTTAAAATCCCTAGTACGATCGTGGGTTTCCACATGTTTGGGTGTTTGCAGTTTGTTACTGAGTAGCAATTCAGCAAAAAGAAATTTAGCAGCTGAAACTTTCATTTTCAGGTTTCGCCCTCTAGGACACTTGATGTTCTTTCAGTTTGCCTTATCTTAAACACCAAAAAAGACTTTCCAAATGTCAGACGTAGCTGCAATAGCTAATTTGGGAGAGCATTGGACTGAAGATCTATAAGTCCCTGGTTTGATCCCGGGTTTCGGCATGTTTAGTAGCTGTATTTTTGTTACAGAATAGCAATTTACCAGCAGAATCTTTCATTATAAGGTGTTGCTCTTCAAGAACACTTGATGCTCTTTTTTTCCCAACCTAAAACCCCAAATACGACTTTGCATCTGTCACAATTAGCTGAAATAGTTCAGTTGGGAAAGCGTTAGACTGAAGATCTAAAGGTCCCTGGTTCGATCCTGGGTTTCGGCATATTTAGTTGCTGTTTTTTTTGTTACAGAATAGCAATTTAGCAGCAGAAACTGCCGTGTTCAGGTTCTGGTCTTCAAGAACATTTCATGTTATTACAGTTTGCATTATTATTAGCCCCAATAAAATAATTTCTTATTAGTAGAGCTTGGCGAAATAGCTCAGTTGTGACAACATTAGACTGAAGATCTAAGGGTGTCTTGTTCAATCCTGGGGTTTAGCATGGTTGGGTGTTTGCTTTTGCTACTGAATAGCAATTTAGCAGCAAAAACTGTTGTGTTCAGGTTTTGATCTTGAAAAGCATTTTATGTTATTTCAGTTTGCAAAATCTTTAGCTCCTAAAAAAAGACATTCTTATCAGTATAGCTTGCCAAAATAGCTCAGTTGTGAGAGCAATAGACTGAAGACCTTAAAATCCCTAGTACGATCGTGGGTTTCCACATGTTTGGGTGTTTGCAGTTTGTTACTGAGTAGCAATTCAGCAAAAAGAAATTTAACAGCAGAAACTTTCATTTTCAGGTTTCGCCCTCTAGGACACTTGATGTTCTTTCAGTTTGCCTTATCTTAAACACCAAAAAAGACTTTCTAAACGTCAGACTTACACGCAATATCTCTTTTGTGAGAGCATTAAACTGAAGATCTAAAGGTCCTGGGTTCGATCCCAGGATTCGGCATGTTTAGTTGCTGTATTTTTGTTACAGAATAGCAATTTACCAGCAGAATCTTTCATTATCAGGTGTTGTTCATCAAGAACACTTAATGCTCTTTTTTTTCCCAGCCTAAAACCCCAAATACGGCTTGACATCTTTTACAATTAGCCGAAATAGCTCAGTTGGGAGAGCGTTAGACTGAAGAGCAAAAGGTCCCTGGTTCTATCCTGGGTTTCGGCATATTTAGTTGCTGTTTTTTTGGTTACAGAATAGCAATTTAGCAGCAGAAACTGCCGTGTTCAGGTTCTGGTCTTCAAGATCATTTCATGTTATTACAGTTTGCATTATTATTAGCCCCAATAAAAGAATTTCTTATTAGTAGAGCTTGGCGAAATAGCTCAGTTGTGAGAACATTAGACTGAAGATCTAAGGGTGTCTTGTTCAATCCTGGGGTTTAGCATGGTTGGGTGTTTGCTTTTGCTACTGAATAGCAATTTAGCAGCAAAAACTGTTGTTTTCAGTTTTTGATCTTGAAAAATATTTTATGTTATTTCAGTTTGCAAAATCTTTAGCTCCAAAAAAAAAGACATTCTTATCAGTATAGCTTGCCAAAATAGCTCAGTTGTGAGAGCAATAGACTGAAGACCTTAAAATCCCTAGTACGATCGTGGGTTTCCACATGTTTGGGTGTTTGCAGTTTGTTACTGAGTAGCAATTCAGCAAAAAGAAATTTAGCAGCAGAAACTTTCATTTTCAAGTTTCGCCCTCTAGGACACTTGATGTTCTTTCAGTTTGCCTTATCTTAAACACCAAAAAAGACTTTCAAAACGTAAGACTTACACGCAATAGCTCTTTTGTGAGAGCATCAAACTGAAGATCTAAAGGTCCTGGGTTCGATCCCAGGATTCGGCATGTTTAGTAGCTGTATTTTTGTTACAGAATAGCAATTTACCAGCAGAATCTTTCATTATAAGGTGTTGCTCTTCAAGAACACTTGATGCTCTTTTTTTCCCAACCTAAAACCCCAAATACGACTTGACATCTTTCACAATTAGCCGAAATAGCTCAGTTGGGAGAGCGTTAGACTGAAGATCTAAAGGTCCCTGGTTCGATCCCGGGTTTCGGCATATTTAGTTGCTGTTTTTTTTGTTACAGAATAGCAATTTAGCAGCAGAAACTGCCGTGTTCAGGTTCTGGTCTTCAAGAACATTTCATGTTATTACAGTTTGCATTATTATTAGCCCCAATAAAATAATTTCTTATTAGTAGAGCTTGGCGAAATAGCTCAGTTGTGACAACATTAGACTGAAGATCTAAGGGTGTCTTGTTCAATCCTGGGGTTTAGCATGGTTGGGTGTTTGCTTTTGCTACTGAATAGCAATTTAGCAGCAAAAACTGTTGTTTTCAGTTTTTGATCTTGAAAAACATTTTATGTTATTTCAGTTTGCAAAATCTTTAGCTCCAAAAAAAGACATTCTTATCAGTATAGCTTGCCAAAATAGCTCAGTTGTGAGAGCAATAGACTGAAGACCTTAAAATCCCTAGTACGATCGTGGGTTTCCACATGTTTGGGTGTTTGCATTTTGTTACTGAGTAGCAATTCAGCAAAAAGAAATTTAGCAGCAGAAATGTTTATTTTCAGGTTTCGTCCTCTAGGACACTTGATGTTCTTTCAGTTTGCCTTATCTTAAACACCAAAAAAGACTTTCCAAATGTCAGACGTAGCTGCAATATCTCATTTGGGAGAGCATTAGACTGAAGATCTATAAGTCCCTGGTTCGATCCCGGGTTTCGGCATGTTTAGTAGCTGTATTTTTGTTACAGAATAGCAATTTACCAGCAGAATCTTTCATTATAAGGTGTTGCTCTTCAAGAACACTTGATGCTCTTTTTTTCCCAACCTAAAACCCCAAATACGACTTCACATCTGTTACAATTAGCTGAAATAGCTCAGTTGGGAGAGCGTTAGACTGAAGATCTAAAGGTCCCTGGTTCGATCCCGGGTTTCGGCATATTTAGTTGCTGTTTTTTTTGTTACAGAATAGCAATTTAGCAGCAGAAACTGCTGTGTTCAGGTTCTGGTCTTCAAGAACATTTCATGTTATTACAGTTTGCATTATTATTAGCCCCAATAAAATAATTTCTTATTAGTAGAGCTTGGTGAAATAGCTCAGTTGTGACAACATTAGACTGAAGATCTAAGGGTGTCTTGTTCAATCCTGGGGTTTAGCATGGTTGGGTGTTTGCTTTTGCTACTGAATAGCAATTTAGTAGCAAAAACTGTTGTGTTCAGGTTTTGATCTTGAAAAGCATTTTATGTTATTTCAGTTTGCAAAATCTTTAGCTCCTAAAAAAAGACATTCTTATCAGTATAGCTTGCCAAAATAGCTCAGTTGTGAGAGCAATAGACTGAAGACCTTAAAATCCCTAGTACGATCGTGGGTTTCCACATGTTTGGGTGTTTGCAGTTTGTTACTAAGTAGCAATTCAGCAAAAAGAAATTTAGCAGCAGAAACATTTATTTTCAGGTTTCGCCCTCTAGGACACTTGATGTTCTTTTAGTTTGCCTTATCTTAAACACCAAAAAAGACTTTCCAAATGTCAGACGTAGCTGCAATATCTCATTTGGGAGAGCATTAGACTGAAGATCTATAAGTCCCTGGTTCGATCCCGGGTTTCGGCATGTTTAGTAGCTGTATTTTTGTTACAGAATAGAAATTTACCAGCAGAATCTTTCATTATAAGGTGTTGCTCTTCAAGAACACTTGATGCTCTTTTTTTTCCCAACCTAAAACCCCAAATACGACTTCACATCTGTCACAATTAGCCGAAATAGCTAAGTTGGGAGAGCGTTAAACGGAAGATCTAAAGGTCCCTGGTTCGATCCTGGGTTTCGGCATATTTAGTTGCTGTTTTTTTTGTTACAGAATAGCAATTTAGCAGCAGAAACTGCCGTGTTCAGGTTCTGGTCTTCAAGAACATTTCATGTTATTACAGTTTGCATTATTATTAGCCCCAATAAAATAATTTCTTATTAGTAGAGCTTGGCGAAATAGCTCAGTTGTGAGAACATTAGACTGAAGATCTAAGGGTGTCTTGTTCAATCCTGGGGTTTAGCATGGTTGGGTGTTTGCTTTTGCTACTGAATAGCAATTTAGCAGCAAAAACTGTTGTGTTCAGGTTTTGATCTTGAAAAGCATTTTATGTTATTTCAGTTTGCAAAATCTTTAGCTCCTAAAAAAAGACATTCTTATCAGTATAGCTTGCCAAAATAGCTCAGTTGTGAGAGCAATAGACTGAAGACCTTAAAATCCCTAGTACGATCGTGGGTTTCCATATGTTTGGGTGTTTGCAGTTTGTTACTAAGTAGCAATTCAGCAAAAAGAAATTTAGCAGCAGAAACTTTCATTTTCAGGTTTCGCCCTCTAGGACACTTGATGTTCTTTCAGTTTGCCTTATCTTAAACACCAAAAAAGACTTTCTAAACGTCAGACTTACACGCAATAGCTCTTTTGTGAGAGCATCAAACTGAAGATCTAAAGGTCCTGGTTTCGATCCCAGGATTCGGCATGTTTAGTTGCTGTATTTTTGTTACAGAATAGCAATTTACCAGCAGAATCTTTCATTATCAGGTGTTGTTCATCAAGAACACTTAATGCTCTTTTTTTTCCCAGCCTAAAACCCCAAATATGGCTTGACATCTTTCACAATTAGCCGAAATAGCTCAGTTGGGAGAGCGTTAGACTGAAGATCTAAAGGTCCCTAGTTCGATCCTGGGTTACAGCATAATTAGTTGCTGTTTTTTTGTTACAGAATAGCAATTTAGCAGCAGAAACTGCCGTGTTCAGGTTCTGGTCTTCAAGATCATTTCATGTTATTACAGTTTGCATTATTATTAGCCCCAATAAAAGAATTTCTTATTAGTAGAGCTTGGCGAAATAGCTCAGTTGTGAGAACATTAGACTGAAGATCTAAGGGTGTCTTGTTCAATCCTGGGGTTTAGCATGGTTGGGTGTTTGCTTTTGCTACTGAATAGCAATTTAGCAGCAAAAACTGTTGTTTTCAGTTTTTGATCTTGAAAAACATTTTATGTTATTTCAGTTTGCAAAATCTTTAGCTCCAAAAAAAGACATTCTTATCAGTATAGCTTGCCAAAATAGCTCAGTTGTGAGAGCAATAGACTGAAGACCTTAAAATTCCTAGTACGATCGTGGGTTTCCACATGTTTGGGTGTTTGCAGTTTGTTACTGAGTAGCAATTCAGCAAAAAGAAATTTAGCAGCTGAAACTTTCATTTTCAATTTTCGCCCTCTAGGACACTTGATGTTCTTTCAGTTTGCCTTATCTTAAACACCAAAAAAGACTTTCCAAATGTCAGACATAGCTGCAATAGCTAATTTGGGAGAGCATTAGACTGAAGATCTATAAGTCCCTGGTTCGATCCTGGGTTTCGGCATGTTTAGTAGCTGTATTTTTGTTACAGAATAGCAATTTACCAGCAGAATCTTTCATTATAAGGTGTTGCTCTTCAAGAACACTTGATGCTCTTTTTTTCCCAACCTAAAACCCCAAATACGACTTTGCATCTATCACAATTAGCCAAAATAGCTCAGTTGGGAGAGCGTTAGACTGAAGATCTAAAGGTCCCTGGTTCGGTCCTGGGTTTCGGCATATTTAGTTGCTGTTTTTTTTTGTTACAGAATAGCAATTTAGCAGCAGAAACTGCCGTGTTCAGGTTCTGGTCTTCAAGAACATTTCATGTTATTACAGTTTGCATTATTATTAGCCCCAATAAAATAATTTCTTATTAGTAGAGCTTGGCGAAATAGCTCAGTTGTGACAACATTAGACTGAAGATCTAAGGGTGTCTTGTTCAATCCTTGGGTTTAGCATGGTTGGGTGTTTGCTTTTGCTACTGAATAGCAATTTAGCAGCAAAAACTGTTGTGTTCAGGTTTTGATCTTGAAAAGCATTTTATGTTATTTCAGTTTGCAAAATCTTTAGCACCACAAAAAGACATTCTTATCAGTATAGCTTGCCAAAATAACTCAGTTGTGAGAGCAATAGACTGAAGACCTTAAAATCCCTAGTACGATCGTGGGTTTCCACATGTTTGGGTGTTTGCAGTTTGTTACTGAGTAGCAATTCAGCAAAAAGAAATTTTGCAGCATAAACTTTCATTTTCAGGTTTCGCCCTCTAGGACACTTGATGTTCTTTCAGTTTGCCTTATCTTAAACACCAAAAAAGACTTTCTAAACATCAGACTTACACGCAATAACTCTTTTGTGAGAGCATTAAACTGAAGATCTAAAGGTCCTGGGTTCGATCCAAGGATTCGGCATGTTTAGTTGCTGTATTTTTGTTACAGAATAGCAATTTACCAGCAGAATCTTTCATTATCAGGTGTTGTTCATCAAGAACACTTAATGCTCTTTTTTCCCCAGCCTAAAACCCCAAATATGGCTTGACATCTGTCACAATTAGCTGAAATAGCTCAGTTGGGAGAGCGTTAGACCGAAGATCTAAAGGTCCCTGGTTCGATCCCGGGTTTCGGCATATTTAGTTGCTGTTTTTTTGTTACAGAATAGCAATTTAGCAGCAGAAACTGCCGTGTTCAGGTTCTGGTCTTCAAGATCATTTCATGTTATTACAGTTTGCATTATTATTAGCCCCAATAAAAGAATTTCTTATTAGTAGAGCTTGGCGAAATAGCTCAGTTGTGAGAACATTAGACTGAAGATCTAAGGGTGTCTTGTTCAATCCTGGGGTTTAGCATGGTTGGGTGTTTGCTTTTGCTACTGAATAGCAATTTAGCAGCAAAAACTGTTGTTTTCAGTTTTTGATCTTGAAAAACATTTTATGTTATTTCAGTTTGCAAAATCTTTAGCTAAAAAAAAAGACATTCTTATCAGTATAGCTTGCCAAAATAGCTCAGTTGTGAGAGCAATAGACTGAAGACCTTAAAATTCCTAGTACGATCGTGGGTTTCCACATGTTTGGGTGTTTGCAGTTTGTTACTGAGTAGCAATTCAGCAAAAAGAAATTTAGCAGCTGAAACTTTCATTTTCAATTTTCGCCCTCTAGGACACTTGATGTTCTTTCAGTTTGCCTTATCTTAAACACCAAAAAAGACTTTCCAAATGTCAGACATAGCTGCAATAGCTAATTTGGGAGAGCATTAGACTGAAGATCTATAAGTCCCTGGTTCGATCCCGGGTTTCGGCATGTTTAGTAGCTGTATTTTTGTTACAGAATAGCAATTTACCAGCAGAATCTTTCATTATAAGGTGTTGCTCTTCAAGAACACTTGATGCTCTTTTTTTCCCAACCTAAAACCCCAAATACGACTTTGCATCTATCACAATAAGCCAAAATAGCTCAGTTGGGAAAGCGTTAGACTGAAGATCTAAAGGTCCCTGGTTCGGTCCTGGGTTTCAGCATATTTAGTTGCTGGTTTTTTTTGTTACAGAATAGCAATTTAGCAGCAGAAACTGCCGTGTTCAGGTTCTGGTCTTCAAGAACATTTCATGTTATTACAGTTTGCATTATTATTAGCCCCAATAAAATAATTTCTTATTAGTAGAGCTTGGCGAAATAGCTCAGTTGTGACAACATTAGACTGAAGATCTAAGGGTGTCTTGTTCAATCCTGGGGTTTAGCATGGTTGGGTGTTTGCTTTTGCTACTGAATAGCAATTTAGCAGCAAAAACTGTTGTGTTCAGGTTTTGATCTTGAAAAGCATTTTATGTTATTTCAGTTTGCAAAATCTTTAGCTCCTAAAAAAAGACATTCTTATCAGTATAGCTTGCCAAAATAGCTCAGTTGTGAGAGCAATAGACTGAAGACCTTAAAATCCCTAGTACGATCGTGGGTTTCCACATGTTTGGGTGTTTGCAGTTTGTTACTGAGTAGCAATTCAGCAAAAAGAAATTTAGCAGCAGAAACTTTCATTTTCAGGTTTCGCCCTCTAGGACACTTGATGTTCTTTCAGTTTGCCTTATCTTAAACACCAAAAAAGACTTTCTAAACGTCAGACTTACACGCAATAACTCTTTTGTGAGAGCATTAAACTGAAGATCTACAGGTCCTGGGTTCGATCCCAGGATTCGGCATGTTTAGTTGCTGTATTTTTGTTACAGAATAGCAATTTACCAGCAGAATCTTTCATTATCAGGTGTTGTTCATCAAGAACACTTAATGCTCTTTTTTTCCCCAGCCTAAAACCCCAAATATGGCTTGACATCTTTCACAATTAGCTGAAATAGCTCAGTTGGGAGAGCGTTAGACCGAAGATCTAAAGGTCCCTGGTTTGATCCCAGGTTTTGGCATATTTAGTTGCTGTTTTTTTGTTACAGAATAGCAATTTAGCAGCAGAAACTGCCGTGTTCAGGTTCTGGTCTTCAAGATCATTTCATGTTATTACAGTTTGCATTATTATTAGCCCCAATAAAAGAATTTCTTATTAGTAGAGCTTGGCGAAATAGCTCAGTTGTGAGAACATTAGACTGAAGATCTAAGGGTGTCTTGTTCAATCCTGGGGTTTAGCATGGTTGGGTGTTTGCTTTTGCTACTGAATAGCAATTTAGCAGCAAAAACTGTTGTTTTCAGTTTTTGATCTTGAAAAACATTTTATGTTATTTCAGTTTGCAAAATCTTTAGCTCCAAAAAAAGACATTCTTATCAGTATAGCTTGCCAAAATAGCTCAGTTGTGAGAGCAATAGACTGAAGACCTTAAAATCCCTAGTACGATCGTGGGTTTCCACATGTTTGGGTGTTTGCAGTTTGTTACTAAGTAGCAATTCAGCAAAAAGAAATTTAGCAGCAGAAACTTTCATTTTCAGGTTTCGCCCTCTAGGACACTTGATGTTCTTTCAGTTTGCCTTATCTTAAACACCAAAAAAGACTTTTTAAACGTCAGACTTACACGCAATAGCTGTTTTGTGAGAGCATCAAACTGAAAATCTAAAGGTCCTGGGTTCGATCCCAGGATTCGGCATGTTTAGTTGCTGTATTTTTGTTACAGAATAGCAATTTACCAGCAGAATCTTTCATTATCAGGTGTTGTTCATCAAAAACACTTAATGCTCTTTTTTTCCCCAGCCTAAAACCCCAAATATGGCTTGACATCTTTCACAATTAGTCGAAATAGCTCAGTTGGGAGAACGTTAGACTGAAGATCTAAAGGTCCCTAGTTCGATCCCGGGTTTCAGCATATTTAGTTGCTGTTTTTTTGTTACAGAATAGCAATTTAGCAGCAGAAACTGCCGTGTTCAGGTTCTGGTCTTCAAGATCATTTCATGTTATTACAGTTTGCATTATTATTAGCCCCAATAAAATAATTTCTTATTAGTAGAGCTTGGCGAAATAGCTCAGTTGTGACAACATTAGACTGAAGATCTAAGGGTGTCTTGTTCAATCCTGGGGTTTAGCATGGTTGGGTGTTTGCTTTTGCTACTGAATAGCAATTTAGCAGCAAAAACTGTTGTGTTCAGGTTTTTATCTTGAAAAGCATTTTATGTTATTTCTGTTTGCAAAATCTTTAGCTCCAAAAAAAAGACATTCTTATCAGTATAGCTTGCCAAAATAGCTCAGTTGTGAGAGCAATAGACTGAAGACCTCAAAATCCCTAGTACGATCGTGGGTTTCCACATGTTTGGGTGTTTGCAGTTTGTTACTGAGTAGCAATTCAGCAAAAAGAAATTTAGCAGCAGAAACTTTCATTTTCAGGTTTCGCCCTCTAGGACACTTGATGTTCTTTCAGTTTGCCTTATCTTAAACACCAAAAAAGACTTTCCAAATGTCAGACATAGCTGCAATAGCTAATTTGGGAGAGCATTAGACTGAAGATCTATAAGTCCCTGGTTCGATCCCGGGTTTCGGCATGTTTAGTAGCTGTATTTTTGTTACAGAATAGCAATTTACCAGCAGAATCTTTCATTATAAGGTGTTGCTCTTCAAGAACACTTGATGCTCTTTTTTTCCCAACCTAAAACCCCAAATACGACTTTGCATCTATCACAATTAGCCAAAATAGCTCAGTTGGGAGAGCGTTAGACTGAAGATCTAAAGGTCCCTGGTTCGGTCCTGGGTTTCGGCATATTTAGTTGCTGTTTTTTTTGTTACAGAATAGCAATTTAGCAGCAGAAACTGCCGTGTTCAGGTTCTGGTATTCAAGAACATTTCATGTTATTACAGTTTGCATTATTATTAGCCCCAATAAAATAATTTCTTATTAGTAGAGCTTGGCGAAATAGCTCAGTTGTGACAACATTAGACTGAAGATCTAAGGGTGTCTTGTTCAATCCTGGGGTTTAGCATGGTTGGGTGTTTGCTTTTGCTACTGAATAGCAATTTAGCAGCAAAAACTGTTGTGTTCAGGTTTTGATCTTGAAAAGCATTTTATGTTATTTCAGTTTGCAAAATCTTTAGCTCCTAAAAAAAGACATTCTTATCAGTATAGCTTGCCAAAATAGCTCAGTTGTGAGAGCAATAGACTGAAGACCTTAAAATCCCTAGTACGATCGTGGGTTTCCACATGTTTGGGTGTTTGCAGTTTGTTACTGAGTAGCAATTCAGCAAAAAGAAATTTAGCAGCAGAAACTTTCATTTTCAGGTTTCGCCCTCTAGGACACTTGATGTTCTTTCAGTTTGCCTTATCTTAAACACCAAAAAAGACTTTCTAAACGTCAGACTTACACGCAATAACTCTTTTGTGAGAGCATTAAACTGAAGATCTACAGGTCCTGGGTTCGATCCCAGGATTCGGCATGTTTAGTTGCTGTATTTTTGTTACAGAATAGCAATTTACCAGCAGAATCTTTCATTATCAGGTGTTGTTCATCAAGAACACTTAATGCTCTTTTTTTCCCCAGCCTAAAACCCCAAATATGGCTTGACATCTTTCATAATTAGCTGAAATAGCTCAGTTGGGAGAGCGTTAGACCGAAGATCTAAAGGTCCCTGGTTCGATCCCGGGTTTCGGCATATTTAGTTGCTGTTTTTTTGTTACAGAATAGCAATTTAGCAGCAGAAACTGCCGTGTTCAGGTTCTGGTCTTCAAGATCATTTCATGTTATTACAGTTTGCATTATTATTAGCCCCAATAAAAGAATTTCTTATTAGTAGAGCTTGGCGAAATAGCTCAGTTGTGAGAACATTAGACTGAAGATCTAAGGGTGTCTTGTTCAATCCTGGGGTTTAGCATGGTTGGGTGTTTGCTTTTGCTACTGAATAGCAATTTAGCAGCAAAAACTGTTGTGTTCAGGTTTTGATCTTGAAAAACATTTTATGTTATTTCAGTTTGCAAAATCTTTAGCTCCAAAAAAAGACATTCTTATCAGTATAGCTTGCCAAAATAGCTCAGTTGTGAGAGCAATAGACTGAAGACCTTAAAATCCCTAGTACGATCGTGGGTTTCCACATGTTTGGGTGTTTGCAGTTTGTTACTAAGTAGCAATTCAGCAAAAAGAAATTTAGCAGCAGAAACTTTCATTTTCAGGTTTCGCCCTCTAGGACACTTGATGTTCTTTCAGTTTGCCTTATCTTAAACACCAAAAAAGACTTTTTAAACGTCAGACTTACACGCAATAGCTCTTTTGTGAGAGCATCAAACTGAAAATCTAAAGGTCCTGGGTTCGATCCCAGGATTCGGCATGTTTAGTTGCTGTATTTTTGTTACAGAATAGCAATTTACCAGCAGAATCTTTCATTATCAGGTGTTGTTCATCAAAAACACTTAATGCTCTTTTTTTCCAAACCTAAAACCCCAAATACGACTTAGCATCTGTCACAATTAGCCGAAATAGCTCAGTTGGTAGAGCGTTAGACTGAAGATCTAAAGGTCCCTGGTTCGATCCTGGGTTTCGGCATGTTTAGTTGCTGTTTTTTTTGTTACAGAATAGCAATTTAGCAGCAGAAACTGCCGTGTTCAGGTCCTGGTCTTCAAGAACATTTCATGTTATTACAGTTTGCATTATTATTAGCCCCAATAAAAGAATTTCTTATTAGTAGAGCTTGGCGAAATAGCTCAGTTGTGAGAACATTAGACTGAAGATCTAAGGGTGTCTTGTTCAATCCTGGGGTTTAGCATGGTTGGGTGTTTGCTTTTGCTACTGAATAGCAATTTAGCAGCAAAAACTGTTGTTTTCAGTTTTTGATCTTGAAAAACATTTTATGTTATTTCAGTTTGCAAAATCTTTAGCTCCAAAAAAAGACATTCTTATCAGTATAGCTTGCCAAAATAGCTCAGTTGTGAGAGCAATAGACTGAAGACCTTAAAATTCCTAGTACGATCGTGGGTTTCCACATGTTTGGGTGTTTGCAGTTTGTTACTGAGTAGCAATTCAGCAAAAAGAAATTTAGCAGCTGAAACTTTCATTTTCAATTTTCGCCCTCTAGGACACTTGATGTTCTTTCAGTTTGCCTTATCTTAAACACCAAAAAAGACTTTCCAAATGTCAGACATAGCTGCAATAGCTAATTTGGGAGAGCATTAGACTGAAGATCTATAAGTCCCTGGTTCGATCCCGGGTTTCGGCATGTTTAGTAGCTGTATTTTTGTTACAGAATAGCAATTTACCAGCAGAATCTTTCATTATAAGGTGTTGCTCTTCAAGAACACTTGATGCTCTTTTTTTCCCAACCTAAAACCCCAAATACGACTTTGCATCTATCACAATTAGCCAAAATAGCTCAGTTGGGAGAGCGTTAGACTGAAGATCTAAAGGTCCCTGGTTCGGTCCTGGGTTTCGGCATGTTTAGTTGCTGTTTTTTTTTGTTACAGAATAGCAATTTAGCAGCAGAAACTGCCGTGTTCAGGTTCTGGTCTTCAAGAACATTTCATGTTATTACAGTTTGCATTATTATTAGCCCCAATAAAATAATTTCTTATTAGTAGAGCTTGGCGAAATAGCTCAGTTGTGACAACATTAGACTGAAGATCTAAGGGTGTCTTGTTCAATCCTGGGGTTTAGCATGGTTGGGTGTTTGCTTTTGCTACTGAATAGCAATTTAGCAGCAAAAACTGTTGTGTTCAGGTTTTGATCTTGAAAAGCATTTTATGTTATTTCAGTTTGCAAAATCTTTAGCTCCTAAAAAAAGACATTCTTATCAGTATAGCTTGCCAAAATAGCTCAGTTGTGAGAGCAATAGACTGAAGACCTTAAAATCCCTAGTACGATCGTGGGTTTCCACATGTTTGGGTGTTTGCAGTTTGTTACTGAGTAGCAATTCAGCAAAAAGAAATTTAGCAGCAGAAACTTTCATTTTCAGGTTTCGCCCTCTAGGACACTTGATGTTCTTTCAGTTTGCCTTATCTTAAACACCAAAAAAGACTTTCTAAACGTCAGACTTACACGCAATAACTCTTTTGTGAGAACATTAAACTGAAGATCTAAAGGTCCTGGGTTCGATCCCAGGATTCGGCATGTTTAGTTGCTGTATTTTTGTTACAGAATCGCAATTTACCAGCAGAATCTTTCATTATCAGGTGTTGTTCATCAAGAACACTTAATGCTCTTTTTTTCCCCAGCCTAAAACCCCAAATATGGCTTGACATCTTTCACAATTAGCTGAAATAGCTCAGTTGGGAGAGCGTTAGACCGAAGATCTAAAGGTCCCTGGTTCGATCCCGGGTTTCGGCATATTTAGTTGCTGTTTTTTTGTTACAGAATAGCAATTTAGCAGCAGAAACTGCCGTGTTCAGGTTCTGGTCTTCAAGATCATTTCATGTTATTACAGTTTGCATTATTATTAGCCCCAATAAAAGAATTTCTTATTAGTAGAGCTTGGCGAAATAGCTCAGTTGTGAGAACATTAGACTGAAGATCTAAGGGTGTCTTGTTCAATCCTGGGGTTTAGCATGGTTGGGTGTTTGCTTTTGCTACTGAATAGCAATTTAGCAGCAAAAACTGTTGTTTTCAGTTTTTGATCTTGAAAAACATTTTATGTTATTTCAGTTTGCAAAATCTTTAGCTCCAAAAAAAGACATTCTTATCAGTATAGCTTGCCAAAATAGCTCAGTTGTGAGAGCAATAGACTGAAGACCTTAAAATCCCTAGTACGATCGTGGGTTTCCACATGTTTGGGTGTTTGCAGTTTGTTACTGAGTAGCAATTCAGCAAAAAGAAATTTAGCAGCTGAAACTTTCATTTTCAGGTTTCGCCCTCTAGGACACTTGATGTTCTTTCAGTTTGCCTTATCTTAAACACCAAAAAAGACTTTCCAAATGTCAGACATAGCTGCAAAAGCTAATTTGGGAGAGCATTAGACTGAAGATCTATAAGTCCCTGGTTTGATCCCGGGTTTCGGCATGTTTAGTAGCTGTATTTTTGTTACAGAATAGCAATTTACCAGCAGAATCTTTCATTATAAGGTGTTGCTCTTCAAGAACACTTGATGCTCTTTTTTTCCCAACCTAAAACCCCAAATACGACTTTGCATCTGTCACAATTAGCCAAAATAGCTCAGTTGAGAGAGCGTTAGACTGAAAATCTAAAGGTCCCTGGTTCGGTCCTGGGTTTCGGCATATTTAGTTGCTGTTTTTTTTTGTTACAGAATAGCAATTTAGCAGCAGAAACTGCCGTGTTCAGGTTCTGGTCTTCAAGATCATTTCATGTTATTACAGTTTGCATTATTATTAGCCCCAATAAAATAATTTCTTATTAGTAGAGCTTGGCGAAATAGCTCAGTTGTGACAACATTAGACTGAAGATCTAAGGGTGTCTTGTTCAATCCTGGGGTTTAGCATGGTTGGGTGTTTGCTTTTGCTACTGAATAGCAATTTAGCAGCAAAAACTGTTGTGTTCAGGTTTTGATCTTGAAAAGCATTTTATGTTATTTCAGTTTGCAAAATCTTTAGCTCCAAAAAAAAGACATTCTTATCAGTATAGCTTGCCAAAATAGCTCAGTTGTGAGAGCAATAGATTGAAGACCTTAAAATCCCTAGTACGATCGTGGGTTTCCACATGTTTGGGTGTTTGCAGTTTGTTACTGAGTAGCAATTCAGCAAAAAGAAATTTAGCAGCAGAAACTTTCATTTTCAGGTTTCGCCCTCTAGGACACTTGATGTTCTTTCAGTTTGCCTTATCTTAAACACCAAAAAAGACTTTCTAAACGTCAGACTTACACGCAATAACTCTTTTGTGAGAGCATTAAACTGAAGATCTAAAGGTCCTGGGTTCGATCCCAGGATTCGGCATGTTTAGTTGCTGTATTTTTGTTACAGAATAGCAATTTACCAGCAGAATCTTTCATTATCAAGTGTTGTTCATCAAGAACACTTAATGCTCTTTTTTTTCCCAGCCTAAAATCCCAAATATGGCTTGACATCTTTCACAATTAGCTGAAATAGCTCAGTTGGGAGAGCGTTAGACTGAAGATCTAAAGGTCCCTGGTTCGATCCCGGGTTTCGGCATATTTAGTTGCTGTTTTTTTGTTACAGAATAGCAATTTAGCAGCAGAAACTGCCGTGTTCAGGTTCTGGTCTTCAAGATCATTTCATGTTATTACAGTTTGCATTATTATTAGCCCCAATAAAAGAATTTCTTATTAGTAGAGCTTGGCGAAATAGCTCAGTTGTGAGAACATTAGACTGAAGATCTAAGGGTGTCTTGTTCAATCCTGGGGTTTAGCATGGTTGGGTGTTTGCTTTTGCTACTGAATAGCAATTTAGCAGCAAAAACTGTTGTTTTCAGTTTTTGATCTTGAAAAACATTTTATGTTATTTCAGTTTGCAAAATCTTTAGCTCCAAAAAAAGACATTCTTATCAGTATAGCTTGCCAAAATAGCTCAGTTGTGAGAGCAATAGACTGAAGACTTTAAAATCCCTAGTACGATCGTGGGTTTCCACATGTTTGGGTGTTTGCAGTTTGTTACTGAGTAGCAATTCAGCAAAAAGAAATTTAGCAGCTGAAACTTTCATTTTCAGGTTTCGCCCTCTAGAACACTTGATGTTCTTTCAGTTTGCCTTATCTTAAACACCAAAAAAGACTTTCCAAATGTCAGACGTAGCTGCAATAGCTCAATTGGGAGAGCATTAGACTGAAGATCTATAAGTCCCTGGTTCGATCCCGGGTTTCGGCATGTTTAGTAGCTGTATTTTTGTTACAGAATAGCAATTTACCAGCAAAATCTTTCATTATAAGGTGTTGCTCTTCAAGAACACTTGATGCTCTTTTTTTCCAAACCTAAAACCCCAAATACGACTTAGCATCTCTCACAATTAGCCGAAATAGCTCAGTTGGTAGAGCGTTAGACTGAAGATCTAAAGGTCCCTGGTTCGATCCTGGGTTTCGGCATATTTAGTTGCTGTTTTTTTTGTTACAGAATAGCAATTTAGCAGCAGAAACTGCCGTGTTCAGGTCCTGGTCTTCAAGAACATTTCATGTTATTACAGTTTGCATTATTATTAGCCCCAATAAAAGAATTTCTTATTAGTAGAGCTTGGCGAAGTAGCTCAGTTGTGACAACATTAGACTGAAGATCTAAGGGTGTCTTGTTCAATCCAGGGGTTTAGCATGGTTGGGTGTTTGCTTTTGCTACTGAATAGCAATTTAGCAGCAAAATCTGTTGTGTTCAGGTTTTGATCTTGAAAAGCATTTTATGTTATTTCAGTTTGCAAAATCTTTAGCTCCTAAAAAAAGACATTCTTATCAGTATAGCTTGCCAAAATAGCTCAGTTGTGAGAGCAATAGACTGAAGACCTTAAAATCCCTAGTACGATCGTGGGTTTCCACATGTTTGGGTGTTTGCAGTTTGTTACTGAGTAGCAATTCAGCAAAAAGAAATTTAGCAGCAGAAACTTTCATTTTCAGGTTTCGCCCTCTAGGACACTTGATGTTCTTTCAGTTTGCCTTATCTTAAACACCAAAAAAGACTTTCTAAACGTCAGATTTACACGCAATAGCTCTTTTGTGAGAGCATTAAACTGAAGATCTAAAGGTCCTGGGTTCGATCCCAGGATTCGGCATGTTTAGTTGCTGTATTTTTGTTACAGAATAGCAATTTACCAGCAGAATCTTTCATTATCAGGTGTTGTTCATCAAGAACACTTAATGCTCTTTTTTTCCCAGCCTAAAACCCCAAATAAGGCTTGACATCTTTTACAATAAGCCGAAATAGCTCAGTTGGGAGAGCGTTAGACTGAAGATCTAAAGGTCCCTGGTTCGATCCCGGGTTTCGGCATATTTAGTTGCTGTTTTTTTGTTACAGAATAGCAATTTAGCAGCAGAAACTGCCGTTTACAGGTTCTGGTCTTCAAGATCATTTCATGTTATTACAGTTTGCATTATTATTAGCCCCAATAAAAGAATTTCTCATTAGTAGAGCTTGGCGAAATAGCTCAGTTGTGAGAACATTAGACTGAAGATCTAAGGGTGTCTTGTTCAATCCTGGGGTTTAGCATGGTTGGGTGTTTGCTTTTGCTACTGAATAGCAATTTAGCAGCAAAAACTGTTGTTTTCAGTTTTTGATCTTGAAAAACATTTTATGTTATTTCAGTTTGCAAAATCTTTAGCTCCAAAAAAAGACATTCTTATCAGTATAGCTTGCCAAAATAGCTCTGTTGTGAGAGCAATAGACTGAAGACCTTAAAATCCCTAGTACGATCGTGGGTTTCCACATGTTTGGGTGTTTGCAGTTTGTTACTGAGTAGCAATTCAGCAAAAAGACATTTAGCAGCTGAAACTTTCATTTTCAGGTTTCGCCCTCTAGGACACTTGATGTTCTTTCAGTTTGCCTTATCTTAAACACCAAAAAAGACTTGCCAAATGTCAGATGTAGCTGCAATAGCTCATTTGGGAGAGCATTAGACTGAAGATCTATAAGTCCCTGGTTCGATCCCAGGTTTCGTCATGTTTAGTAGCTGTATTTTTGTTACAGAATAGCAATTTACCAGCAGAATCTTTCATTATAAGGTGTTGCTCTTCAAGAACACTTGATGCTCTTTTTTTCCCAACCTAAAACCCCAAATACGACTTCACATCTGTCACAATTAGCCGAAATAGATCAGTTGGGAGAGCGTTAGACTGAAGATCTAAAGGTCCCTGGTTCGATCACGGGTTTCTGCATATTTAGTTGCTGTTTTTTTTGTTACAGAATAGCAATTTAGCAGCAGAAACTGCCGTGTTCAGGTTCTGGTCTTCAAGAACATTTCATGTTATTACAGTTTGCATTATTATTAGCTCCAATAAAAGAATTTCTTATTAGTAGAGCTTGGCGAAATAGCTCAGTTGTGACAACATTAGACTGAAGATCTAAGGGTGTCTTGTTCAATCCTGGGGTTTAGCATGGTTGGGTGTTTGCTTTTGCTACTGAATAGCAATTTAGCAGCAAAAACTGTTGTGTTCAGGTTTTGATCTTGAAAAGCATTTTATGTTATTTCAGTTTGCAAAATCTTTAGC
Organism: Pseudophryne corroboree; assembly: GCF_028390025.1. Lineage (NCBI taxonomy): Eukaryota > Metazoa > Chordata > Amphibia > Anura > Myobatrachidae > Pseudophryne > Pseudophryne corroboree. The sequence goes on along the minus strand of NC_086447.1, from coordinate 197,119,163 downwards.
TCCTAAAAAAAGACATTCTTATCAGTATAGCTTGCCAAAATAGCTCAGTTGTGAGAGCAATAGACTGAAGACCTTAAAATCCCTAGTACGATCGTGGGTTTCCACATGTTTGGGTGTTTGCAGTTTGTTACTGAGTAGCAATTCAGCAAAAAGAAATTTAGCAGCAGAAACTTTCATTTTCAGGTTTCGCCCTCTAGGACACTTGATGTTCTTTCAGTTTGCCTTATCTTAAACACCAAAAAAGACTTTCTAAACGTCAGACTTACACGCAATATCTCTTTTGTGAGAGCATCAAACTGTAGATCTAAAAGTTCCTGGGTTCGATCCCAGGATTCGGCATGTTTAGTTGCTGTATTTTTGTTACAGAATAGCAATTTACCAGCAGAATCTTTCATTATCAGGTGTTGTTCATCAAGAACACTTAATGCTCTTTTTTTTCCCAGCCTAAAACCCCAAATACGGCTTTACATCTTTCACAATTAGCCGAAATAGCTCAGTTGGGAGAGCGTTAGACTGAAGATCTAAAGATCCCGGGTTTCGGCATATTTAGTTGCTGTTTTTTTGTTAAAGAATAGCAATTTAGCAGCAGAAACTGCCGTGTTCAGGTTCTGGTCTTCAAGATCATTTCATGTTATTACAGTTTGCATTATTATTAGCCCCAATAAAAGAATTTCTTATTAGTAAAGCTTGGCGAAATAGCTCAGTTGTGAGAACATTAGACTGAAAATCTAAGGGTGTCTTGTTCAATCCTGGGGTTTAGCATGGTTGGGTGTTTGCTTTTGCTACTGAATAGCAATTTAGCAGCAAAAACTGTTGTGTTCAGTTTTTGATCTTGAAAAACATTTTATGTTATTTCAGTTTGCAAAATCTTTAGCTCCAAAAAAAGACATTCTTATCAGTATAGCTTGCCAAAATAGCTCAGTTGTGAGAGCAATAGACTGAAGACCTTAAAATCCCTAGTACGATCGTGGCTTTCCACATGTTTGGGTGTTTGCATTTTGTTACTGAGTAGCAATTCAGCAAAAAGAAATTTAGCAGCAGAAACTTTTATTTTCAGGTTTCGCCCTCTAGGACACTTGATGTTCTTTCAGTTTGCCTTATCTTAAACACCAAAAAAGACTTTCCAAATGTCAGACGTAGCTGCAATAGCTCATTTGGGAGAGCATTAGACTGAAGATCTATAAGTCCCTGGTTCGATCCCGGGCTTCGGCATGTTTAGTAGCTGTATTTTTGTTAAGAATAGCAATTTACCAGCAGAATCTTTCATTATAAGGTGTTGCATTCCAAGAACACTTGATGCTCTTTTTTTCCCAACCTAAAACCCCAAATACGACTACACATCTTTCACAATTAGCCGAAATATCTCAGTTGGGAGAGCGTTAGACTGAAGATCTAAAGGTCCCTGGTTCGATCCCGGGTTTCGGCATATTTAGTTGCTGTGTTTTTTGTTACAGAATAGCAATTTAGCAGCAGAAACTGCCGTGTTCAGGTTCTGGTCTTCAAGAACATTTCATGTTATTACAGTTTGCATTATTATTAGCCCCAATAAAAGAATTTCTTATTAGTAGAGCTTTGCGCAATAGCTCAGTTGTGACAACATTAGACTGAAGATCTAAGGGTGTCTTGTTCAATCCTGGGGTTTAGCATGGTTGGGTGTTTGCTTTTGCTACTGAATAGCAATTTAGCAGCAAAAACTGTTGTGTTCAGGTTTTGATCTTGAAAAGCATTTTATGTTATTTCAGTTTGCAAAATCTTTAGCTCCTAAAAAAAGACATTCTTATCAGTATAGCTTGCCAAAATAGCTCAGTTGTGAGAGCAATAGACTGAAGACCTTAAAATCCCTAGTATGATCGTGGGTTTCCACATGTTTGGGTGTTTGCAGTTTGTTACTGAGTAGCAATTCAGCAAAAAGAAATTTAGCAGCAGAAACTTTCATTTTCAGGTTTCGCCCTCTAGGACACTTGATGTTCTTTCAGTTTGCCTTATCTTAAACACCAAAAAAGACTTTCTAAACGTCAGATTTACACGCAATAGCTCTTTTGTGAGAGCATTAAACTGAAGATCTAAAGGTCCTGGGTTCGATCCCAGGATTCGGCATGTTTAGTTGCTGTATTTTTGTTACAGAATAGCAATTTACCAGCAGAATCTTTCATTATCAGGTGTTGTTCATCAAGAACACTTAATGCTCTTTTTTTTCCCAGCCTAAAACCCCAAATACGGCTTGACATCTTTTACAATAAGCCGAAATAGCTCAGTTGGGAGAGCGTTAGACTGAAGATCTAAAGGTCCCTGGTTCGATCCTGGGTTTCGGCATATTTAGTTGCTGTTTTTTTGTTACAGAATAGCAATTTAGCAGCAGAAACTGCCGTGTACAGGTTCTGGTCTTCAAGATCATTTCATGTTATTACAGTTTGCATTATTATTAGCCCCAATAAAAGAATTTCTCATTAGTAGAGCTTGGCGAAATAGCTCAGTTGTGAGAACATTAGACTGAAGATCTAAGGGTGTCTTGTTCAATCCTGGGGTTTAGCATGGTTGGGTGTTTGCTTTTGCTACTGAATAGCAATTTAGCAGCAAAAACTGTTGTTTTCAGTTTTTGATCTTGAAAAACATTTTATGTTATTTCAGTTTGCAAAATCTTTAGCTCCAAAAAAAGACATTCTTATCAGTATAGCTTGCCAAAATAGCTCTGTTGTGAGAGCAATAGACTGAAGACCTTAAAATCCCTAGTACGATCGTGGGTTTCCACATGTTTGGGTGTTTGCAGTTTGTTACTGAGTAGCAATTCAGCAAAAAGACATTTAGCAGCTGAAACTTTCATTTTCAGGTTTCGCCCTCTAGGACACTTGATGTTCTTTCAGTTTGCCTTATCTTAAACACCAAAAAAGACTTGCCAAATGTCAGATGTAGCTGCAATAGCTCATTTGGGAGAGCATTAGACTGAAGATCTATAAGTCCCTGGTTCGATCCCAGGTTTCGTCATGTTTAGTAGCTGTATTTTTGTTACAGAATAGCAATTTACCAGCAGAATCTTTCATTATAAGGTGTTGCTCTTCAAGAACACTTGATGCTCTTTTTTTCCCAACCTAAAACCCCAAATACGACTTCACATCTGTCACAATTAGCCGAAATAGATCAGTTGGGAGAGCGTTAGACTGAAGATCTAAAGGTCCCTGGTTCGATCACGGGTTTCTGCATATTTAGTTGCTGTTTTTTTTGTTACAGAATAGCAATTTAGCAGCAGAAACTGCCGTGTTCAGGTTCTGGTCTTCAAGAACATTTCATGTTATTACAGTTTGCATTATTATTAGCTCCAATAAAAGAATTTCTTATTAGTAGAGCTTGGCGAAATAGCTCAGTTGTGACAACATTAGACTGAAGATCTAAGGGTGTCTTGTTCAATCCTGGGGTTTAGCATGGTTGGGTGTTTGCTTTTGCTACTGAATAGCAATTTAGCAGCAAAAACTGTTGTGTTCAGGTTTTGATCTTGAAAAGCATTTTATGTTATTTCAGTTTGCAAAATCTTTAGCTCCTAAAAAAAGACATTCTTATCAGTATAGCTTGCCAAAATAGCTCAGTTGTGAGAGCAATAGACTGAAGACCTTAAAATCCCTAGTACGATCGTGGGTTTCCACATGTTTGGGTGTTTGCAGTTTGTTACTGAGTAGCAATTCAGCAAAAAGAAATTTAGCAGCAGAAACTTTCATTTTCAGGTTTCGCCCTCTAGGACACTTGATGTTCTTTCAGTTTGCCTTATCTTAAACACCAAAAAAGACTTTCTAAACGTCAGACTTACACGCAATAGCTCTTTTGTGAGAGCATCAAACTGTAGATCTAAAAGTTCCTGGGTTCGATCCCAGGATTCGGCATGTTTAGTTGCTGTATTTTTGTTACAGAATAGCAATTTACCAGCAGAATCTTTCATTATCAGGTGTTGTTCATCAAGAACACTTAATGCTCTTTTTTTTCCCAGCCTAAAACCCCAAATACGGCTTTACATCTTTCACAATTAGCCGAAATAGCTCAGTTGGGAGAGCGTTAGACTGAAGATCTAAAGATCCCGGGTTTCGGCATATTTAGTTGCTGTTTTTTTGTTAAAGAATAGCAATTTAGCAGCAGAAACTGCCGTGTTCAGGTTCTGGTCTTCAAGATCATTTCATGTTATTACAGTTTGCATTATTATTAGCCCCAATAAAAGAATTTCTTATTAGTAAAGCTTGGCGAAATAGCTCAGTTGTGAGAACATTAGACTGAAAATCTAAGGGTGTCTTGTTCAATCCTGGGGTTTAGCATGGTTGGGTGTTTGCTTTTGCTACTGAATAGCAATTTAGCAGCAAAAACTGTTGTGTTCAGTTTTTGATCTTGAAAAACATTTTATGTTATTTCAGTTTGCAAAATCTTTAGCTCCAAAAAAAGACATTCTTATCAGTATAGCTTGCCAAAATAGCTCAGTTGTGAGAGCAATAGACTGAAGACCTTAAAATCCCTAGTACGATCGTGGCTTTCCACATGTTTGGGTGTTTGCATTTTGTTACTGAGTAGCAATTCAGCAAAAAGAAATTTAGCAGCAGAAACTTTTATTTTCAGGTTTCGCCCTCTAGGACACTTGATGTTCTTTCAGTTTGCCTTATCTTAAACACCAAAAAAGACTTTCCAAATGTCAGACGTAGCTGCAATAGCTCATTTGGGAGAGCATTAGACTGAAGATCTATAAGTCCCTGGTTCGATCCCGGGCTTCGGCATGTTTAGTAGCTGTATTTTTGTTAAGAATAGCAATTTACCAGCAGAATCTTTCATTATAAGGTGTTGCATTCCAAGAACACTTGATGCTCTTTTTTTCCCAACCTAAAACCCCAAATACGACTACACATCTTTCACAATTAGCCGAAATATCTCAGTTGGGAGAGCGTTAGACTGAAGATCTAAAGGTCCCTGGTTCGATCCCGGGTTTCGGCATATTTAGTTGCTGTGTTTTTTGTTACAGAATAGCAATTTAGCAGCAGAAACTGCCGTGTTCAGGTTCTGGTCTTCAAGAACATTTCATGTTATTACAGTTTGCATTATTATTAGCCCCAATAAAAGAATTTCTTATTAGTAGAGCTTTGCGCAATAGCTCAGTTGTGACAACATTAGACTGAAGATCTAAGGGTGTCTTGTTCAATCCTGGGGTTTAGCATGGTTGGGTGTTTGCTTTTGCTACTGAATAGCAATTTAGCAGCAAAAACTGTTGTGTTCAGGTTTTGATCTTGAAAAGCATTTTATGTTATTTCAGTTTGCAAAATCTTTAGCTCCTAAAAAAAGACATTCTTATCAGTATAGCTTGCCAAAATAGCTCAGTTGTGAGAGCAATAGACTGAAGACCTTAAAATCCCTAGTACGATCGTGGGTTTCCACATGTTTGGGTGTTTGCAGTTTGTTACTGAGTAGCAATTCAGCAAAAAGAAATTTAGCAGCAGAAACTTTCATTTTCAGGTTTCGCCCTCTAGGACACTTGATGTTCTTTCAGTTTGCCTTATCTTAAACACCAAAAAAGACTTTCTAAACGTCAGACTTACACGCAATAGCTCTTTTGTGAGAGCATTAAACTGAAGATCTAAAGGTCCTGGGTTCGATCCCAGGATTCGGCATGTTTAGTTGCTGTATTTTTGTTACAGAATAGCAATTTACCAGCAGAATCTTTCATTATAAGGTGTTGCTCTTCAAGAACACTTGATGCTCTTTTTTTCCCAACCTAAAACCCCAAATACTACTTCGCATCTGTCACAATTAGCCGAAATAGCTCAGTTGGGAGAGCGTTAGACTGAAGATCAAAAGGTCCCTGGTTTGATCCCGGGTTTCGGCATATTTAGTTGCTGTTTTTTTTGTTACAGAATAGCAATTTAGCAGCAGAAACTGCCGTGTTCAGGTTCTGGTCTTCAAGAACATTTCATGTTATTACAGTTTGCATTATTATTAGCCCCAATAAAATAATTTCTTATTAGTAGAGCTTGGCGAAATAGCTCAGTTGTGACAACATTAGACTGAAGATCTAAGGGTGTCTTGTTCAATCCTGGGGTTTAGCATGGTTGGGTGTTTGCTTTTGCTACTGAATAGCAATTTAGCAGCAAAAACTGTTGTTTTCAGTTTTTGATCTTGAAAAACATTTTATGTTATTTCAGTTTGCAAAATCTTTAGCTCCAAAAAAAGACATTCTTATCAGTATAGCTTGCCAAAATAGCTCAGTTGTGAGAGCAATAGACTGAAGACCTTAAAATTCCTAGTACGATCGTGGGTTTCCACATGTTTGGGTGTTTGCAGTTTGTTACTGAGTAGCAATTCAGCAAAAAGAAATTTAGCAGCTGAAACTTTCATTTTCAATTTTCGCCCTCTAGGACACTTGATGTTCTTTCAGTTTGCCTTATCTTAAACACCAAAAAAGACTTTCCAAATGTCAGACATAGCTGCAATAGCTAATTTGGGAGAGCATTAGACTGAAGATCTATAAGTCCCTGGTTCGATCCCGGGTTTCGGCATGTTTAGTAGCTGTATTTTTGTTACAGAATAGCAATTTACCAGCAGAATCTTTCATTATAAGGTGTTGCTCTTCAAGAACACTTGATGCTCTTTTTTTCCCAACCTAAAACCCCAAATACGACTTTGCATCTATCACAATTAGCCAAAATAGCTCAGTTGGGAGAGCGTTAGACTGAAGATCTAAAGGTCCCTGGTTCGGTCCTGGGTTTCGGCATGTTTAGTTGCTGTTTTTTTTTGTTACAGAATAGCAATTTAGCAGCAGAAACTGCCGTGTTCAGGTTCTGGTCTTCAAGAACATTTCATGTTATTACAGTTTGCATTATTATTAGCCCCAATAAAATAATTTCTTATTAGTAGAGCTTGGCGAAATAGCTCAGTTGTGACAACATTAGACTGAAGATCTAAGGGTGTCTTGTTCAATCCTGGGGTTTAGCATGGTTGGGTGTTTGCTTTTGCTACTGAATAGCAATTTAGCAGCAAAAACTGTTGTGTTCAGGTTTTGATCTTGAAAAGCATTTTATGTTATTTCAGTTTGCAAAATCTTTAGCTCCTAAAAAAAGACATTCTTATCAGTATAGCTTGCCAAAATAGCTCAGTTGTGAGAGCAATAGACTGAAGACCTTAAAATCCCTAGTACGATCGTGGGTTTCCACATGTTTGGGTGTTTGCAGTTTGTTACTGAGTAGCAATTCAGCAAAAAGAAATTTAGCAGCAGAAACTTTCATTTTCAGGTTTCGCCCTCTAGGACACTTGATGTTCTTTCAGTTTGCCTTATCTTAAACACCAAAAAAGACTTTCTAAACGTCAGACTTACACGCAATAACTCTTTTGTGAGAACATTAAACTGAAGATCTAAAGGTCCTGGGTTCGATCCCAGGATTCGGCATGTTTAGTTGCTGTATTTTTGTTACAGAATCGCAATTTACCAGCAGAATCTTTCATTATCAGGTGTTGTTCATCAAGAACACTTAATGCTCTTTTTTTCCCCAGCCTAAAACCCCAAATATGGCTTGACATCTTTCACAATTAGCTGAAATAGCTCAGTTGGGAGAGCGTTAGACCGAAGATCTAAAGGTCCCTGGTTCGATCCTGGGTTTCGGCATATTTAGTTGCTGTTTTTTTGTTACAGAATAGCAATTTAGCAGCAGAAACTGCCGTGTTCAGGTTCTGGTCTTCAAGATCATTTCATGTTATTACAGTTTGCATTATTATTAGCCCCAATAAAAGAATTTCTTATTAGTAGAGCTTGGCGAAATAGCTCAGTTGTGAGAACATTAGACTGAAGATCTAAGGGTGTCTTGTTCAATCCTGGGGTTTAGCATGGTTGGGTGTTTGCTTTTGCTACTGAATAGCAATTTAGCAGCAAAAACTGTTGTTTTCAGTTTTTGATCTTGAAAAACATTTTATGTTATTTCAGTTTGCAAAATCTTTAGCTCCAAAAAAAGACATTCTTATCAGTATAGCTTGCCAAAATAGCTCAGTTGTGAGAGCAATAGACTGAAGACCTTAAAATCCCTAGTACGATCGTGGGTTTCCACATGTTTGGGTGTTTGCAGTTTGTTACTGAGTAGCAATTCAGCAAAAAGAAATTTAGCAGCTGAAACTTTCATTTTCAGGTTTCGCCCTCTAGGACACTTGATGTTCTTTCAGTTTGCCTTATCTTAAACACCAAAAAAGACTTTCCAAATGTCAGACATAGCTGCAAAAGCTAATTTGGGAGAGCATTAGACTGAAGATCTATAAGTCCCTGGTTTGATCCCGGGTTTCGGCATGTTTAGTAGCTGTATTTTTGTTACAGAATAGCAATTTACCAGCAGAATCTTTCATTATAAGGTGTTGCTCTTCAAGAACACTTGATGCTCTTTTTTTCCCAACCTAAAACCCCAAATACGACTTTGCATCTGTCACAATTAGCCAAAATAGCTCAGTTGAGAGAGCGTTAGACTGAAAATCTAAAGGTCCCTGGTTCGGTCCTGGGTTTCGGCATATTTAGTTGCTGTTTTTTTTTGTTACAGAATAGCAATTTAGCAGCAGAAACTGCCGTGTTCAGGTTCTGGTCTTCAAGATCATTTCATGTTATTACAGTTTGCATTATTATTAGCCCCAATAAAATAATTTCTTATTAGTAGAGCTTGGCGAAATAGCTCAGTTGTGACAACATTAGACTGAAGATCTAAGGGTGTCTTGTTCAATCCTGGGGTTTAGCATGGTTGGGTGTTTGCTTTTGCTACTGAATAGCAATTTAGCAGCAAAAACTGTTGTGTTCAGGTTTTGATCTTGAAAAGCATTTTATGTTATTTCAGTTTGCAAAATCTTTAGCTCCAAAAAAAAGACATTCTTATCAGTATAGCTTGCCAAAATAGCTCAGTTGTGAGAGCAATAGATTGAAGACCTTAAAATCCCTAGTACGATCGTGGGTTTCCACATGTTTGGGTGTTTGCAGTTTGTTACTGAGTAGCAATTCAGCAAAAAGAAATTTAGCAGCAGAAACTTTCATTTTCAGGTTTCGCCCTCTAGGACACTTGATGTTCTTTCAGTTTGCCTTATCTTAAACACCAAAAAAGACTTTCTAAACGTCAGACTTACACGCAATAACTCTTTTGTGAGAGCATTAAACTGAAGATCTAAAGGTCCTGGGTTCGATCCCAGGATTCGGCATGTTTAGTTGCTGTATTTTTGTTACAGAATAGCAATTTACCAGCAGAATCTTTCATTATCAAGTGTTGTTCATCAAGAACACTTAATGCTCTTTTTTTTCCCAGCCTAAAATCCCAAATATGGCTTGACATCTTTCACAATTAGCTGAAATAGCTCAGTTGGGAGAGCGTTAGACTGAAGATCTAAAGGTCCCTGGTTCGATCCCGGGTTTCGGCATATTTAGTTGCTGTTTTTTTGTTACAGAATAGCAATTTAGCAGCAGAAACTGCCGTGTTCAGGTTCTGGTCTTCAAGATCATTTCATGTTATTACAGTTTGCATTATTATTAGCCCCAATAAAAGAATTTCTTATTAGTAGAGCTTGGCGAAATAGCTCAGTTGTGAGAACATTAGACTGAAGATCTAAGGGTGTCTTGTTCAATCCTGGGGTTTAGCATGGTTGGGTGTTTGCTTTTGCTACTGAATAGCAATTTAGCAGCAAAAACTGTTGTTTTCAGTTTTTGATCTTGAAAAACATTTTATGTTATTTCAGTTTGCAAAATCTTTAGCTCCAAAAAAAGACATTCTTATCAGTATAGCTTGCCAAAATAGCTCAGTTGTGAGAGCAATAGACTGAAGACTTTAAAATCCCTAGTACGATCGTGGGTTTCCACATGTTTGGGTGTTTGCAGTTTGTTACTGAGTAGCAATTCAGCAAAAAGAAATTTAGCAGCTGAAACTTTCATTTTCAGGTTTCGCCCTCTAGAACACTTGATGTTCTTTCAGTTTGCCTTATCTTAAACACCAAAAAAGACTTTCCAAATGTCAGACGTAGCTGCAATAGCTCAATTGGGAGAGCATTAGACTGAAGATCTATAAGTCCCTGGTTCGATCCCGGGTTTCGGCATGTTTAGTAGCTGTATTTTTGTTACAGAATAGCAATTTACCAGCAAAATCTTTCATTATAAGGTGTTGCTCTTCAAGAACACTTGATGCTCTTTTTTTCCAAACCTAAAACCCCAAATACGACTTAGCATCTCTCACAATTAGCCGAAATAGCTCAGTTGGTAGAGCGTTAGACTGAAGATCTAAAGGTCCCTGGTTCGATCCTGGGTTTCGGCATATTTAGTTGCTGTTTTTTTTGTTACAGAATAGCAATTTAGCAGCAGAAACTGCCGTGTTCAGGTCCTGGTCTTCAAGAACATTTCATGTTATTACAGTTTGCATTATTATTAGCCCCAATAAAAGAATTTCTTATTAGTAGAGCTTGGCGAAGTAGCTCAGTTGTGACAACATTAGACTGAAGATCTAAGGGTGTCTTGTTCAATCCAGGGGTTTAGCATGGTTGGGTGTTTGCTTTTGCTACTGAATAGCAATTTAGCAGCAAAATCTGTTGTGTTCAGGTTTTGATCTTGAAAAGCATTTTATGTTATTTCAGTTTGCAAAATCTTTAGCTCCTAAAAAAAGACATTCTTATCAGTATAGCTTGCCAAAATAGCTCAGTTGTGAGAGCAATAGACTGAAGACCTTAAAATCCCTAGTACGATCGTGGGTTTCCACATGTTTGGGTGTTTGCAGTTTGTTACTGAGTAGCAATTCAGCAAAAAGAAATTTAGCAGCAGAAACTTTCATTTTCAGGTTTCGCCCTCTAGGACACTTGATGTTCTTTCAGTTTGCCTTATCTTAAACACCAAAAAAGACTTTCTAAACGTCAGATTTACACGCAATAGCTCTTTTGTGAGAGCATTAAACTGAAGATCTAAAGGTCCTGGGTTCGATCCCAGGATTCGGCATGTTTAGTTGCTGTATTTTTGTTACAGAATAGCAATTTACCAGCAGAATCTTTCATTATCAGGTGTTGTTCATCAAGAACACTTAATGCTCTTTTTTTTCCCAGCCTAAAACCCCAAATACGGCTTGACATCTTTTACAATAAGCCGAAATAGCTCAGTTGGGAGAGCGTTAGACTGAAGATCTAAAGGTCCCTGGTTCGATCCCGGGTTTCGGCATATTTAGTTGCTGTTTTTTTGTTACAGAATAGCAATTTAGCAGCAGAAACTGCCGTGTACAGGTTCTGGTCTTCAAGATCATTTCATGTTATTACAGTTTGCATTATTATTAGCCCCAATAAAAGAATTTCTCATTAGTAGAGCTTGGCAAAATAGCTCAGTTGTGAGAACATTAGACTGAAGATCTAAGGGTGTCTTGTTCAATCCTGGGGTTTAGCATGGTTGGGTGTTTGCTTTTGCTACTGAATAGCAATTTAGCAGCAAAAACTGTTGTTTTCAGTTTTTGATCTTGAAAAACATTTTATGTTATTTCAGTTTGCAAAATCTTTAGCTCCAAAAAAAGACATTCTTATCAGTATAGCTTGCCAAAATAGCTCTGTTGTGAGAGCAATAGACTGAAGACCTTAAAATCCCTAGTACGATCGTGGGTTTCCACATGTTTGGGTGTTTGCAGTTTGTTACTGAGTAGCAATTCAGCAAAAAGAAATTTAGCAGCTGAAACTTTCATTTTCAGGTTTCGCCCTCTAGGACACTTGATGTTCTTTCAGTTTGCCTTATCTTAAACACCAAAAAAGACTTGCCAAATGTCAGATGTAGCTGCAATAGCTCATTTGGGAGAGCATTAGACTGAAGATCTATAAGTCCCTGGTTCGATCCCAGGTTTCGTCATGTTTAGTAGCTGTATTTTTGTTACAGAATAGCAATTTACCAGCAGAATCTTTCATTATAAGGTGTTGCTCTTCAAGAACACTTGATGCTCTTTTTTTCCCAACCTAAAACCCCAAATACGACTTCACATCTGTCACAATTAGCCGAAATAGATCAGTTGGGAGAGCGTTAGACTGAAGATCTAAAGGTCCCTGGTTCGATCACGGGTTTCTGCATATTTAGTTGCTGTTTTTTTTGTTACAGAATAGCAATTTAGCAGCAGAAACTGCCGTGTTCAGGTTCTGGTCTTCAAGAACATTTCATGTTATTACAGTTTGCATTATTATTAGCTCCAATAAAAGAATTTCTTATTAGTAGAGCTTGGCGAAATAGCTCAGTTGTGACAACATTAGACTGAAGATCTAAGGGTGTCTTGTTCAATCCTGGGGTTTAGCATGGTTGGGTGTTTGCTTTTGCTACTGAATAGCAATTTAGCAGCAAAAACTGTTGTGTTCAGGTTTTGATCTTGAAAAGCATTTTATGTTATTTCAGTTTGCAAAATCTTTAGCTCCTAAAAAAAGACATTCTTATCAGTATAGCTTGCCAAAATAGCTCAGTTGTGAGAGCAATAGACTGAAGACCTTAAAATCCCTAGTACGATCGTGGGTTTCCACATGTTTGGGTGTTTGCAGTTTGTTACTGAGTAGCAATTCAGCAAAAAGAAATTTAGCAGCAGAAACTTTCATTTTCAGGTTTCGCCCTCTAGGACACTTGATGTTCTTTCAGTTTGCCTTATCTTAAACACCAAAAAAGACTTTCTAAACGTCAGACTTACACGCAATATCTCTTTTGTGAGAGCATCAAACTGTAGATCTAAAAGTTCCTGGGTTCGATCCCAGGATTCGGCATGTTTAGTTGCTGTATTTTTGTTACAGAATAGCAATTTACCAGCAGAATCTTTCATTATCAGGTGTTGTTCATCAAGAACACTTAATGCTCTTTTTTTTCCCAGCCTAAAACCCCAAATACGGCTTTACATCTTTCACAATTAGCCGAAATAGCTCAGTTGGGAGAGCGTTAGACTGAAGATCTAAAGATCCCGGGTTTCGGCATATTTAGTTGCTGTTTTTTTGTTAAAGAATAGCAATTTAGCAGCAGAAACTGCCGTGTTCAGGTTCTGGTCTTCAAGATCATTTCATGTTATTACAGTTTGCATTATTATTAGCCCCAATAAAAGAATTTCTTATTAGTAAAGCTTGGCGAAATAGCTCAGTTGTGAGAACATTAGACTGAAAATCTAAGGGTGTCTTGTTCAATCCTGGGGTTTAGCATGGTTGGGTGTTTGCTTTTGCTACTGAATAGCAATTTAGCAGCAAAAACTGTTGTGTTCAGTTTTTGATCTTGAAAAACATTTTATGTTATTTCAGTTTGCAAAATCTTTAGCTCCAAAAAAAGACATTCTTATCAGTATAGCTTGCCAAAATAGCTCAGTTGTGAGAGCAATAGACTGAAGACCTTAAAATCCCTAGTACGATCGTGGCTTTCCACATGTTTGGGTGTTTGCATTTTGTTACTGAGTAGCAATTCAGCAAAAAGAAATTTAGCAGCAGAAACTTTTATTTTCAGGTTTCGCCCTCTAGGACACTTGATGTTCTTTCAGTTTGCCTTATCTTAAACACCAAAAAAGACTTTCCAAATGTCAGACGTAGCTGCAATAGCTCATTTGGGAGAGCATTAGACTGAAGATCTATAAGTCCCTGGTTCGATCCCGGGCTTCGGCATGTTTAGTAGCTGTATTTTTGTTAAGAATAGCAATTTACCAGCAGAATCTTTCATTATAAGGTGTTGCATTCCAAGAACACTTGATGCTCTTTTTTTCCCAACCTAAAACCCCAAATACGACTACACATCTTTCACAATTAGCCGAAATATCTCAGTTGGGAGAGCGTTAGACTGAAGATCTAAAGGTCCCTGGTTCGATCCCGGGTTTCGGCATATTTAGTTGCTGTGTTTTTTGTTACAGAATAGCAATTTAGCAGCAGAAACTGCCGTGTTCAGGTTCTGGTCTTCAAGAACATTTCATGTTATTACAGTTTGCATTATTATTAGCCCCAATAAAAGAATTTCTTATTAGTAGAGCTTTGCGCAATAGCTCAGTTGTGACAACATTAGACTGAAGATCTAAGGGTGTCTTGTTCAATCCTGGGGTTTAGCATGGTTGGGTGTTTGCTTTTGCTACTGAATAGCAATTTAGCAGCAAAAACTGTTGTGTTCAGGTTTTGATCTTGAAAAGCATTTTATGTTATTTCAGTTTGCAAAATCTTTAGCTCCTAAAAAAAGACATTCTTATCAGTATAGCTTGCCAAAATAGCTCAGTTGTGAGAGCAATAGACTGAAGACCTTAAAATCCCTAGTACGATTGTGGGTTTCCACATGTTTGGGTGTTTGCAGTTTGTTACTGAGTAGCAATTCAGCAAAAAGAAATTTAGCAGCAGAAACTTTCATTTTCAGGTTTCGCCCTCTAGGACACTTGATGTTCTTTCAGTTTGCCTTATCTTAAACACCAAAAAAGACTTTCTAAACGTCAGACTTACACGCAATAGCTCTTTTGTGAGAGCATTAAACTGAAGATCTAAAGGTCCTGGGTTCGATCCCAGGATTCGGCATGTTTAGTTGCTGTATTTTTGTTACAGAATAGCAATTTACCAGCAGAATCTTTCATTATAAGGTGTTGCTCTTCAAGAACACTTGATGCTCTTTTTTTCCCAACCTAAAACCCCAAATACTACTTCGCATCTGTCACAATTAGCCGAAATAGCTCAGTTGGGAGAGCGTTAGACTGAAGATCAAAAGGTCCCTGGTTTGATCCCGGGTTTCGGCATATTTAGTTGCTGTTTTTTTTGTTACAGAATAGCAATTTAGCAGCAGAAACTGCCGTGTTCAGGTTCTGGTCTTCAAGAACATTTCATGTTATTACAGTTTGCATTATTATTAGCCCCAATAAAAGAATTTCTTATTAGTAGAGCTTGGCGAAATAGCTCAGTTGTGACAACATTAGACTGAAGATCTAAGGGTGTCTTGTTCAATCCTGGGGTTTAGCATGGTTGGGTGTTTGCTTTTGCTACTGAATAGCAATTTAGCAGCAAAAACTGTTGTGTTCAGGTTTTGATCTTGAAAAGCATTTTATGTTATTTCAGTTTCCAAAATCTTTAGCTCCTAAAAAAAGACATTCTTATCAGTATAGCTTGCCAAAATAGCTCAGTTGTGAGAGCAATAGACTGAAGACCTTAAAATCCCTAGTACGATCGTGGGTTTCCACATGTTTGGGTGTTTGCAGTTTGTTACTGAGTAGCAATTCAGCAAAAAGAAATTTAGCAGCTGAAACTTTCATTTTCAGGTTTCGCCCTCTAGGACACTTGATGTTCTTTCAGTTTGCCTTATCTTAAACACCAAAAAAGACTTTCTAAATGTCAGACTTACACGCAATAGCTCTTTTGTGAGAGCATTAAACTGAAGATCTAAAGGTCCTGGGTTCGATCCCAGGTTTCGGCATGTTTAGTTGCTGTGTTTTTGTTACAGAATAGCAATTTAACAGCAGAATCTTTCATTATCAGGTGTTGTTCATCAAGAACACTTAATGCTCTTTTTTTCCCCAGCCTAAAACCCCAAATACGGCTTTACATCTTTCACAATTAGCCGAAATAGCTCAGTTGGGAGAGCGTTAGACTGAAGATCTAAAGATCCCGGGTTTCGGCTGTCAAAGTCAGAAAAATATCATGATGCACACTGCCATATTTGCACCTCATATGTGTCCCCACTGCGCATGCGTACGCTCTCCCGTGCGTGCGCATACTCGCTGTTATGTGCACCCGCAGGCGCACGGTATGCGCATTTACGGTAGAGTTTATGTGCGCCTAGCGTGCGACTCAATCATTACATATTTTCACCATATAATGTAGTTTGTAGATTATGGTCCCTTTGATAGAATCTGAAAGTTTAGTTAATGTAGCATGTTCATAGACAAAGAGATCCCTCTTTGTTTGATACGAAGGGTCAGACAAGGGTTATACAGTGGTGTTTAGTATCCATCGGAAGAGTATTTAATTAGCAATATTCCGGTGTTGGTTTGAAGCGGATAACTCGCTCGTGCGAATAGTTATGGACATAAGAAGTTTATGGACTTTTACTATATTTGCACTTTATTATCCATGCGGCGGGAAACCTAGTTTCCCACCCACCTGAGCAGTTGGAAATAGTCCCTGCCCACCTGTATGAATCAACCTATGACCTTTTGTTATAATGCGAAGAGGAATTCCTGTGTCCAATGAACAATAAGAATATAGGACCATTGTACTGTATTATGTGTAGGGTATAAAAGGACAAGCCGACCTGATCCAGCTCTCTATTCTCTTCAACGGTTCTCATTGCTGATAATCGGGAGCTGGATATCCAGAGGCGCATGCGATTGTTTCCCTTGAGCGTAAGTTTTCTCCGCAATCATATTGTCTTTCTTGTTATTGTGAGCCATATATCTCTCTCTCTCTCTCTCTTCTCCTCTTTTTCTCTCTTTCTCTTAAGTGTTATTGTACTGCTATTGTATTTCATGTGTAGTTATCTGGTTAGGTAGTCTATGTTATATTGGTAGTGTATGACTTGTATTGTTTTATTCTTTTTGAACATTCATTCATTTCCTTAAAAGGCGTTAGACCCTTAGACCGGTATTGTGTGTGTGTTCATTATATTGCAGTGGGTAATAGGAGCGTCTCTATCGCTCAAACAGCTTTAGTGTAAACCATCTTACACTGTGTTGCATTTTCACCTTATCACTGCACAAGGGTTTACAGTATAAGTACATTGTTTATGGTATAGTTATAAAGGTTTAACATTGTGAGCGTCTGCGCCGCTGGTGATCTCTTCGTGGTCCCGAGCGTCCGCTACGCTAATAGCGTATCATTACGTTAGTCGGCAGCCTATAGAGGGCCTGCCTGTGATCTCTTGGCCGTAAGCGAACGTGACGCTCGAGCGTCTCGACTACGGCTAAGCGATTGTTACGCAACGTGCGTACCCTTACGGTATACCATACGCCAATAGCGTACTGTGTTCTTCCACCTTTTAGAGGGTTTTAAGTAAGATAAATATTCAGCTTTATCAATTGGGGGCTCACCCGTCCTTCACATATCTGCACTAGGTAATTTCAGCAGACATTATCCATCAGCAAAGGGCGGGAGGTCATATTCCTCGTAGTGCTGTCTGGATAAGCGTCTGCTTCGCTTAGTAAAGGGTGCTGAAGGAATCCGGAACCGGAGGTAGGAACAATACGCTAGTGTCTTTTAAAACTGTTTATTTCTGTCTTGCGTACGCACGCACGCATATATCTGCATTTCTTTCCATTCGTGTATTTTCATATCACTCTCCTGTTTGCCATTTCACAATTGTTAACGGGCTAAGAAAGATTTGTTGCTATCAGTAGTTAAAGAGTAAAGTGGTGAGTGAGTGTTTGCATATATAAGTTTCTACAATTTTTTGGGATTGAACCACAGAAATCATCGAGTTCTCGTGAATTACATTCGTGTAAGTGACATGCACGGTTGCTAGGGAGGCATCCCTTGTTAAATATATAAAGAGCATTAGAGTGTAGCAGACCAGGAGGTCATACTGTAGCAGACCAGGAGGTCAGGAATACAGACCAGGACGTCTAGGTACAGCAGACAAATATTATCAATATTAACCCGTGCAAGTTGTACCCTGTTCTAAACTTTCCCCAGGAGTGTGATCAAGAGGACGAATCGACAACAATATCAGCGTTCTCTCTAGCAGCCACCATATCAGAAACAGCAGTGGGCACAGCCCAACCCGTAAGATTAGTATCAAAGGCCCCTAGCGGAGGGACAGGTGAGGTCGTATCAACGGGTAAGTACGGCACCATACACTATGCTGAAACCATTTCACCACAAGCTGTAGAATCTATTCAGAAGGATGTTAGTAGACTTAATCCCGTTAGGGTAATAGCAGTGCCAAATGGGAAAACTGACACTACAGGAATCACTCCTGTCAGGAACATTGAAATGCACTGTCCGTTTTCCCGAATGGAATTAAGAACCATAGTGTCTGAATTCCCTGATCCTAGAAAAGATCTAGTTGCAAGTCAGAAATACATCAGAGACCTAGGGAACACCGTAGAGCCCAATAACAAAGACTGGCAGATATTGCTGAGGGCATGTTTACCCTCCAATGTCGACTCAGCTCAATTTTTAGCTGACTGTGGATTGGATCAGGATGTACCCCTTACGGATGTGTACAACCAAGACAATGTAAAAAGAATAAATTTACAATTGAAAGAGTATTTTCCAGCTGTAGTTAAATGGAACAAAATTTTCTCCATTAAACAAAAAGAGTCAGAGACAGCTTCAGAATATTTCCACAGGGCATTACTAGAAATGGCTAAATACACAGGCATAGAAGACATTAAAACAAACATAAATCATAGAGAAGTAGCAGTATCTGTGCTAATGGATGGTTTAAAAGAAGCATTAAAGACAAGGGTACAGACCACGCAACCATGTTGGCGAGGTCTGTCGGTGGCTACTTTGAGAGAGGCAGCTGTTGATCATGATCGGTATATCACCAGACACAGGGAATTACAAAGTGATAAGTTAATGTCCGTAAGTATACAGGCCCTGACCACAAGGCAACCTTTGTATAAATCACCAAACCCTGTGGGTAAGTCAAATGTGGTAACTTGTTATTTTTGTCATAGACAGGGACACATGGCACGAGACTGCAGAGCGAAAAACACACAAATATCATATCAACCCCCTAGACAACGACACGACACACGAAATTGGGATCAGGGTCCGCAGAAATGGAGTTATGAGCCACATGCAGGGGAAACAAAAAGATATCCCCCGAACAGAGACTGGCAAGCCTCTGGTAGTTCCCAGTTAATCCCCTCTCAAGTAGTTGCTGCCAGCGGGATTCAGGGAGGTCACCATACCCAATAGGGGTGTGGCCATACCTGTAATCTGCACCCAGTGAAATTGATTGCAAGCCTTGGAAGTGAACCCGAGGTCACAATTGATGTAGCTGGTAAATCATTAAACTTTCTTGTAGATACGGAGGCGGCCAAATCAGTGATAAATTCGACAGTGGGCATGAGAACCACTGGTAAGACAATTCCAGCCATGGGAGTAACGGGAGTAGTCCTGCACTACCCTGTTAGCAAACCAGCCGAGGTTACAGTAGGGCCTTTGCACACCAAGCATTCCTTTTTGCTGGCTGCATCGGCACCGACTAATCTCCTGGGAAGAGATTTATTGTGTAAAATGGGGTGTGTCATTTATTGTACTCCTGAAAGTGTATTCTTAGACATACCTGAGAATAACGCTCAGGAAGTGCGAGACATGTTAGACTCCCCATCAAAATTAATGTCCCACACTGTTATGTTAAATAGGAATCCATCCCAGGTAGAAGAAATGACATCCCAAATATCAGAGTCACTGTGGACTAAAGATGGACAAGACACTGGATTAATGGCAAACGTAGCTCCAGTAGTTGTGCAAGTAAAAGATGGTAGGATAGCTCCAAAAATCCCACAATACCCTCTGAAGCCAGAGGTGGAGTTAGGAGTATATTCCGTAATAGAGCGCTTGCTACAACAGGGCATTTTGGTAAGAACATCCAGCACTGCCAATAGTCCCATCTTCCCTGTGAAAAAGAGTGGGGGGAGGGGTTACCGGCTAGTGCAGGATCTAAGGGGGATTAACAAAATAGTTGAGAGTCAGTTCCCCGTAGTGCCAAATCCAGCTGTCATCCTTATGCAGATCCCTCCCACTGCGAAATTTTTCACTGTTATTGACCTCTGCTCCGCCTTTTTCTCGGTACCTCTGCATCCTGACAGCCAATATTTGTTTGCATTTACATACAGAGGAGTCCAATACACCTGGACTCGATTACCACAAGGTTTCATAGACAGTCCAAGCATATTTTCCCAGGCTTTGCATGATTGTTTACAGTCTTTCCAACCAGAGAGTGGATCAATATTGATACAGTACGTGGATGATTTACTACTGTGTTCAGATTCATTGGAAGCGTCCCTGAAGGATACGAAACAGCTCCTGTTTCATCTATCAGACACAGGACACAAGGTTTCCAAAGACAAGTTGCAATTATGCCAAACGAAAGTAAAATATCTAGGACACTGTCTAACACAAGGACTGAGACACCTGACCGCTGATAGAATTCAAGCAATTAGAGACATGACTCTGCCACAAACCCAGCAACAGATCAGAACGTTTTTAGGAATGTGTGGGTATTGCCGTAACTGGATCCCAGGATTTTCCATTCTAGCATTACCTTTGCAGGAGATGGTCTCATCAAACAAACCTGATCGGATTTCGCATACAGACGAATCCGAGATGGCATTTGAGAGACTTAAACAGTGCCTAACGCAGGCGCCAGCATTAGGTATGCCAGACTATGGGAAACCCTTTGAGCTGTACGGAACAGAAAGTGCTGGTTGCGCGGCAGGCGTCCTAACCCAGAAGCACGGTGATGCCAGCAGGCCGGTAGCATACTACAGCGCTCAGCTAGATACGGTAGCGCGATCCCTCCCCACATGCTTGCGAAGTGTCGCTGCGATAGCATTGCTAGTTACAAAAAGCGAAGATGTAGTGCTAGGACACAACCTCACAATTCATACGCCACATGCAGTGTCAGCCTTGTTGAATTCTGCCCAAACCAGGCACGTCTCATCAGCACGGTTTACAAGATGGGAATTGGCACTAATGGCCCCCGTAAACATCACCATAAGGAGATGCAGTGCATTAAATCCTGCAACATATCTCCCAGGTGTGCCTACACAGGCACAAAGGGTGGAGGATGAGAGCTATGGGGAAGGAGGATTTAATACAAAGGATGACATGCATGATTGTATGGAATATTTGACCCAAAATTTCACGGCAAGGCCTGACATCAGTGACAACCCACTGGAAGATGTAAATCTTACTTTCTACACTGACGGTAGTTGTCACAGACAGTCGGACTCGGGAGACTTGTGTACTGGATACGCAGTCGTAGATGACCAAGGCACCATAGAAGCAGAACCGCTAGGCCCACCTCACTCAGCCCAGGTTGCTGAACTGGTTGCCCTAACCAGAGCATGTGAATTGGCTAAGGGCAAGTCAGCCAATATCTACACCGATTCTAGATACGCCTTCGGGGTAGTCCATGATTTCTGAGCCCTATGGCGCCTCAGAAATTTCATGACGGCAGCTGGTACACCGGTAGCGCATGCAGCTCACATCAAAAGGCTTCTAACAGCGATACAGGAACCCGACAGAGTGGCTGTTATCAAGTGTAAAGCACACACATATAGCCAGGACCCAGTATCGCTTGGTAACAGCCGAGCAGACGAAGCTGCTAAGATAGCAGCTAGTACCCCCAGACAGACAGACACCACACAACTGATGGTATTTAATACCATCAACACACAGAAGTTGTGTGAAATGCAAAATTTGTGTTCCACACAGGAAAAGGCAGTCTGGAAGGCAAAAGGATATGGCCAGGAGTCCTCAGGACTCTGAACAGATGGACAGGGTAAACCAGTGGCCCCCAGAGCATATCTTCCATGTTTAGCTGAGGCAGCACACGGGCTGACTCATCTGGGCAAGGAGGGAATGTGTAAGTTGGTAAGAGCATATTGGTGCGCCCCAGGATTTTCATCTCATGCAGGTAAGAGAGCAATGTCATGCCTTACCTGTTTGAGGAAGAATATCGGAAAGGCAATACCAACAGAACCATCTCATATCCCACCTACAGGCGGCCCTATTCAGGTAATACAGATTGACTTTATACAATTACCCCCTTGTCAAAATTTGAAATATGTACTTGTTTGTATAGATGTATTCTCAAATTGGGTCGAAGCATTTCCGGCGGCCACAAATACCGCTATGTTTACTGCTAAGAAAATTGTGCAGGAATTTGTGTGTAGATATGGTATCCCTAGAATAATTGAAAGTGATAGGGGTACCCATTTTACATGTGATGTCTTTCAAGGAATGTGTAAGTTGATGGGAATTGATAGTAAGCTGCACACTCCATATCGCCCCCAGGCGAGTGCGAAGGTGGAAAGAGTGAACAGCACTATTAAAAATAAATTGAGCAGGCGTGGCTTGGTCAGCAAGAGGAGAGGACGTCTTGGCTAAGAGCTCCTGCTAAAAAGCTATATTTAGTGCCCATTTACTGTGCCATTGGGACTCTCCACCACCCCCATTAGCCCTAGGGATTACCCCTCACTGTCACCGACTGGGGGACTGTGGCTACGGAGCCGGGGGACCCTTTTAAGGGTCTCTGCGGGTTGTGGCCTTCCCCCCAGTGTAAAGCAGGGGACTGTAGTGGCACTCTCTCCCCCGGATCGGACGCCGCGGTGTCCCTTCATCTTGTGGACTCCCAAGACGCCGGCCCCTGAGACGCGCTGGGAAGAGGCGCCCGGGGCTGTCTCCTCAGTGGACCAGTGGCTTCGTGAGGATCGCGGGCCTAGCGGCGGCTCCGGGCGGCCGACGGATTCCCTCCCTGCAGGCTTCCCCCGAGTGCCCGGGAGACCATCACCGCAGCACCTCCGCCTCAGACTCCGTGCACGGCTGTGCACAGCTCGCTGGGCGGCGCGGGGAGACGGAGCGGCTCCCTACTTACCCGGACAGCAGCGGCTCCCTCTTAGTATCTGAGGCCTCCGTCAGGACCTAAAGCCGGGACCTCGGGTTGGGGGTCTCCCCGGGGACGGGCTCTGAAGCCGGGACTGGACCGGAGGCTGCCGTTGTCTCGCTGGCTGCCGGGACTTTTTTCACAAGTCTTCTCCCTCCTGCCTTGGACCATCGGGCACGGCCTGGAGCGGGTGGGCTCTCTCTCTGCCCCCTGCAGCCGCATCTGTTCTCTGTGCTGGCCCCAGCCTAGGCTCTTACAGGCGGCCATCTTGGGGCACACAAAACTGTAAGTAGCTGCAGCTGTTCCACACTGGGACCCCGCTCTAGAGCCCTCATCCTCATCCTCCTGCGGTGCCTCCTGCCTACCTCCTACCCTGCTAGAGTGCCATCTCCCCTGTGACCCTTTCTGACCGCACACGCTGCCTGCGACCTTCCCCGGCTGCAGTAACACCTGCCTGCGGCACCTACCACCGGGGGATACAGTGTTGGGGGGCTCTGCAGACCTCAAGATCTACGCTCAGTAGCGCATAAGTCCCTTAATCGGGTCCTGCCGCGGTGCGACTGGTCACTGGCTGGACCGTGACCAGACGAGCGTGCCCCTCCCCTTTTTCTCCCACCTGGCTGCCGGGATGGATACTAATGGGATCTACCTACCTCGCTTGGCAATCTTGATGATGCCGCACACTTGATTACTACTTATTTCACCCGCTACAACATGAGGATCATATGATCTCTGCTTTATACTAAATCATTCCGCGACCAGGGCGTGATCAGGTTCTTACGCCTCATAATACTCATAAAATCTCGGGAAGCTGATCCCAACCTGTCCCGTGACTGCGTCAACAGCTTAATTGAGCCGACAATAATACTGGACATCTTTCAGCTTTTTTCATTGCGCCATGTCACAAAAGAACCGCAAAACACCTGCTCAAGCTAAGCCTAGTATTCTCCGAGCATGGGAGAAAGCAGGAGTTACGCCACGGGGCTCCCCCTCTGTGGATCCCCAGTCGGATGCCGATGACGATCCTTCATCAAAATCAGGTCTTACGACCCAAGATGTAGTGGCAATCGTCACTAAGACTATCCAAACGGAAATGAGATCGATCCTGACTGAATTCAGAACTGAACTAGCTGATCTCGGCACTCGCACGGATTCCCTGGAACGTAAAGTCGATGAAGTCTGCCAGTACCAGGTGGTGGTCGAACAGGAGTTAGCTGAGATCCGGGCGGAAATAGCCCAGCAAGAGGATCACTTAGAAGATTTGGACAACCGGAATCGCCGGAACAATGTTCGGATCCGTAACATTCCGGAGAGCGTCGCTATGGAGAGCCTCCCGACTTTTCTGGAGGGCCTTCTGCAAACCATGATTCCGGAGGTTCCGAAAGACTTCCTCCTACTCGATAGAGCGCATCGAGCTTTGCGCCCGCGCCCACCACCGACCCAACCCCCAAGAGATGTCATTTTACGATTTCACTTTTACAAAACGAAAGAGAGATTTATGATGGCGGCCCGGGATCATCAAACGGTTCTCTACTCTGGAGCCCAATTGCAGATCTTCCAGGACTTGGCCCCCTCCACGCTTAGAAAACGCAAGGACCTGACCGTCATCACTAAAGTCCTTCGAGATAACTCCATCAAGTATAAATGGGGGTTCCCGTTCCAGCTGCATGTCACGAAAGATGGCTCTCACCACTCAATAAAAACGCCCTCCCAGGGATATGATTTCCTCAAAACCTTGGGCTTATTTGAGTCTCTTCCTGATGAGATCCGAAAGCAACTACCTGTCACCTCCCCTAAGAGGCCTGGGGCTCCTGCCCCTGAATGGTCTACTAAATGAGCGAGCGGACTTCCTTCATCGGATCAGCAATAATACTGGTTATTGTTTATAGTCTCCTCCCACATTTGCTGCATAGCGACTTACTGATATATTATTTTACATGTTGGGCCTCTGTGGTTTGGCGAGTTCAATACTTTAAGTTGCCTTATCTGTTTATTGCAAGGCGCTGCATGGCGCCTCTGTCCTGGGGATGATTGATCGCGCCCTCTGGGATGGACGGGCTCTCGGCCTGCTCAGACCCGGAGGACAGCGTGCCCCCCCGGACCCGGTTTGCCTATTTCTAGGGTACGGTTATTTTGCTACTAAATATCTTCTTGATCTAATTAATATGTTACGTTAGTTTCTCATATCTCAGTTTATACAATGTTATTTACCATATCTGTTTTTGGCGGCTAGATTGATTAGACGCAGCTTGAGCCTCCTGCTTCTCGGTTCATAGTGGTCCCTCTTATCTTTGCTGGTTTCGTGCCTTGAAATGGTAAGGCTAATCTGCTACTAGATTCAGGGGGGCCGCTCGGATACCGACTATAGATGTGACAATTATAGGTATTATGGTGGTCAGCTGCTGCCATCGATCTTCTATACAATGTTGTACAGTACATTGAGAATGTATCTTAGGATGCCTTGGTTGATTTCATGTAAATGAGCACTGTTATTGTTAATATGAATGATGATAAAGGTTTCCTCTTCTTTCTACCTACCCTTACTTACTCCCTGATCTGAACCCCCCCCCCCCCCCCGCTCCCCCTCTGTTCTGTCCTGGTCTGCGGAATGTTTCTCCTTTTTCTTATACCCTCCCATGTGTTCCTCATCTTCCTTGTTATGTGTTATTACAGACACGACCCCACACCCCGAAGGGGCTGCCCGCTCGGCGCCCGCCCCTTCCTTTCTAGACCCAACCCGTTTTTAGGAAAGGGTCTAGCCCTACAGTTCGTACTTACGATCTCTTTTACCTGTTTCTACTTTCTTTATTTTCCCTCGTTCACACCCCCTGGCCGGCCATGTCCAGAGCTACCTTTTCTATTGAGCTGTGCTGACTTTCAACCCCCATGACTCTGAAAGTTTTATCCATTAACGTCAATGGCCTTAACTCCCCAACCAAGCGATCCATGGCGTTTCAGTTTTTTGCCAGACAAAAGGTGGATATCATATTCTTACAGGAAACCTATTTTAAGACCCCTCACCCCTCCTTAAGTTCCAAACGCTATCCTCATGCCTTCTATGCTACAATGTCTGCTAAACGCAGAGGCACTGCCATATTGGTTCATCGTGATCTCCCTTTAGTTGTTCAGGACACAATTCAGGATGACCATGGCAGATTTGTGATTCTCTCCGGCTCCCTTAATCAAGCTCCCATTACTTTGGCATCGGTTTATGCTCCGAACATGCAGCAGGGTTCCTTCTTTAGGACGTTCTCGGACCACCTTTCTAAATTCTCAAATCCCTGGGTTATTGTGGCCGGTGATTGTAACGCTACAATGGATCCCCATGTTGATAGATCCCGCCCGGGTGTTGAGCCCTCTCCTCATGCCAAATTGTCTAAACTCCTCCAGACCTGTGTCACTGCACATAATTTATATGACTCCTGGAAAACGCTCTACCCCTCCGCTAAGGGCTATACACACTTCTCCCCACAACACGATATATACACTCGTATTGACTACATTTTTGTAGATAGGGACTCCACCCAATCCCTGTTGGGAGCCCAGGTGATCCCGACCACTTGGTCTGATCACTATGCGATTCTCCTTGATCTTGCCTGCTCCCATAAACCTCCGACATTCCGCAAATGGCGCCTTAATGAGTCCCTATTCCTTAAGCCTGATAATGTGACCCGAATAGAGGAGGCGATTCATCACTTCCTAAATGATAACGTCTCCCCTGACATATCGCCGACAATACTATGGGAAGCACACAAAGCGACCTTGCGGGGGCTCCTGATTAGCCTTACGTCGACACAAAGGAAGATTGAGTCTAAGCGGATCACGGACCTAGAGACTGAATTAACGGCCCTGACACTCCGTCATCAGCGATTCCCCAAACGTAAATTATATTTAAAAATACTTGCCCTGAAAGGGCAATTATCCCAAATACTCACAAAGAAAACGATCAAGTCACTGTTGTGGATCCGCCAAAAATTCTATGAAAAGTCGGATAAGGCAGATACATTACTAGTCCAGCGATTACGTGAGAAACGTACGCTCAATCGTATTCTGGCTTTGCGATGCCCTGACGGATCCGCAACAAGTGACCCTAAAATGATGGCTTCCCTTTTCCAGGAATATTATGCTTCTCTTTATAACCTTCCCTCAGAGGCCGTTACTGACCCACATTATACCGCAACTACCCAACATTACCTTACCTCTTGTCAATTACCGCAATTATCCACAGAGGACCTTAAGTTACTCAATGATCCCATCACACACGAGGAAATTCTTCTCACAATCGGCCAGCTCCGTCGCTCCTCCGCACCGGGTCCGGACGGATATACTGCCATATATTATAAGAAATTCTCCCAAGCCCTTCTCCCTATGTTACATTCACTTTTTAACTCGCTGATGGAGGGGAGCTCGCTTGATGCAGCGACCACCAAAGCCAATATTATAGTTATTGCCAAACCTGATCGGGATCCTATGGAACTAAAAAACTATAGACCCATTTCGTTATTAAACACGGATTTAAAGTTATTCGCTAAAATCCTGGCAAATCGACTCGCCCCCCATCTCCCTACACTGATACACCCAGATCAAGTAGGCTTCATCCCCAATCGCCAGGCTGCTGATAATACTAGGCGCCTTATAGATCTTATTCACCTCTCCCATCGGGATGCTACCCCAACGTTGGTGGTGGCACTTGACGCGGAGAAGGCCTTTGATAGGGTAGCATGGCCCTTCATACAACAAGCCCTTCAGGCAGTAGGTATTCAAGGCCCATTTTATAATGCCGTCACCTCGCTATATATTAACCCTTCAGCGTCAATCCTGGTTAATGGCCTCACCTCCTCGCCCTTGTCTATCAAAAATGGCACCCGACAGGGATGCCCACTTTCCCCATTACTCTTTGCCCTAGTGATGGAGCCACTGGCGGCGAAAATCCGTCTGAACCCCAATATTTCGGGTATTCGGGTGGATAACCATGAATATAAAATCGCATTATATGCAGATGATGTCATTCTCACATTGACCGACCCACACATATCCTTACAACAGCTCTTTCAGGAGATCCACGCATATAGCTCCATTTCAAATTATAAACTTAATGCAGACAAAACAGAGATTCTGGACCTACATATCCCCCCACAGGATCTCAGTATTTTACGTTCTTCCTATGCCTTTAAATGGCAAACTACAAAACTTAAATACTTAGGCATTTACCTAACCAAATCTTATTCATCGCTATATGCTGCTAACTTCCCACGGTTGATATCTCAATTTAAAACAGACCTTGCTACTTGGAACAAATTCTTTATCTCCTGGTTTGGTCGCATAGCAGCAGTCAAAATGAACTTACTGCCACGGATATTGTACCTGTGGCAAACCCTGCCTATTCATATCCCAGTCAAAATTTTAAAGAACCTACAGCGAGATATATCTAACTTTATTTGGGCTGGGAAGAAACCCAGGGTTAAGATACGGCTGCTGCAACAACACCGCTCGGAAGGCGGTCTTGGCGTTCCAGACCTTACTCGTTACTATCGAGCCACACACCTGGCCTCTTGTGTCCTTTGGCACTCACCTCCGGCACAGAGAACGTGGACCTGCATTGAGGCACAATCTCTTCGGATGTTCTCACCTTCAACCTTACTATGGTGCCCAGCCCGTTCTCGACCTGTTTCTAGTCTTCTCTTGCCAACGGTGCGCTTTTCCTTGTCAATATGGGATTTCTGCACTCGCTTCTATCAACTTCGTTCCCACAATCCCTACCTAACTCCTCTATGGAACAATCCGCACTTCCCACCAGGTAATGCCCACTCTGCATTTCATCATTGGACATCACACAATATTCTCTTCCTTCAAGACATTGCCCCTCTTTCCTCATTCCCATCTTTTGAAAATTTACAATCCCGCTACTCGCTCCCTCACTCGGTATTTTACCAATTTCTACAAATTAGACACTTCTACGGAACATTCCCTAAACCCACCCACCCCATCATGGCTACCCCTCTGGAAATATGGTGTTGCGGCTCCCGCTCAACGAAAGGACTCCTTTCACGCATCTACCGAGTGTTACTATCACATAATATCCCCCCCAAGGAGAGTCACGAGCTGGCATGGGAGAGGGAGGTAGGAGAGACCTTAACTATAGAGGAATGGGAGGATATTAGACAGGAAATCGCCAAAAGCTCTATTTCAGTTCGTATAGCCGAAAACTCATATAAATTGTATTATCGCTGGTATCTGGTCCCGACTAGATTACATTCTATCTATCCAACGTGCTCGGACGAGTGCTGGAGATTGTGTGGTTGCAGGGGAACCCTGTTGCATGTTTGGTGGTCTTGTCCAAAAATTAGCCAGTATTGGGGACAAATTCATAAATTGGTTTTAGAAGTCACGCACTTAACCTTGCCGGACTCACCCTTTTACTCACTGCTCTCCCGCCCCATCCCTGACACCTCGCACCACCAACGAGCCCTAATTAAACACATTCTGAACACAGCCAAATGCCTAATAGCATCTAATTGGAAATCTGTGGCCCCTCCCACCATGGCCGCTACTATTAACGCAATTTGGTACACATATAAGTTAGAACGAATCACGGCTTCTCTCCGAGACTCCCCTACCTCCTTTATTGAGACATGGACACCATGGACCTCGCATTTTAACGCTGAACCACCATTGACAACCATTTAACATTTAATACTCAGTGTTTCATTCTATATGTTTGACTCTGAATATTTGAGACATCAATCAGACCTTATTTTCACCTGAATCTGGCTTATATAGGTGGCTCGGACTGGCCGACCCTTCTTCTCTCTTCCTCCCTCCCCCCCCCCCTCTCCCTCTTCATGCTCTTTCTCTCTTTCACCCCCTCTACTAACTTTAAAGAATAGTTGTAGCAACTAGGTAATTCGGCTATTTGGAGGCAAGCGTCACAACTACTTATAGATATGTCTATTGTGTGCCCCTCCATCCTGATTATTATTTCTCACTAGTTCCTTATATGCCTTCTATTGTTACAACGATGTATCTATCTGTTTATATGCTTATATAACCAATAAAACGTTATTTCAAAAAAAAAAAAAAAATTGAGCAAAGTTATGGCAGAAACAGGATTAACATGGCCTGAAGCTTTACCCATTGTACTATACAGCATCAGAACCACTCCCAGGTCCCCTCTTAATCTGTCCTCCTTTGAAATCTTGTTTGGTCGACAACCGCATGTTATGATTAACCCTCAGGATGATTTGAAGTGTAACAATGAAGTGACTGTAAAATATCTGGTTAACATGAGTAAACAGCTAAGGAATCAAAATGACAATCTGAAGTTAGTGATTCCTGATTTGCCAGATAGTAATTGTCATGACATTGAACCTGGGGATTATGTAATGATACGTAATTTTCTACGCTCAGGTTGCCTTATTGACAGATGGGAAGGACCATACCAAGTCTTATTGATTAGCACGACAGCATTGAAGGTTGCCGAGAGAGAGACTTGGGTTCATTCGTCCCATTGTAAGAAGGTTGCTGATCCAGAGAGGTCTCGTGATAAAGAACAGACGGTAGAGGAAGTTGTATCACTGGAGTGTCTGTTTCAGGAGAACTGTGACGGCACCTGAGCATTGAAAATAATAAGATCGGAGGCAGTTGTCGATCCCCTGTTCCCTTTTATTGTTTTTCTCCACTTCCCATCCCATCTCCCTCAAGTATTTCTTTCCCCCTTCTCATTCTTCTCCATTTCCTCCTATAAGATGGACTTGCCCCAAGAGACGGTGATCCGGATTTTTCTGTTGACCATGATGTTGACCAGAGCAGTCTGTTCCGGCGAGAGTACCATGGAGGTCGAGAGAGGTTCTGGAATGGGTTCTGATGACAGAGATGGAGGCGTAGATTTCCAAGAACAACATAATCAACAAGCAAAGGCGAGTATCAGAAAACGATCCGATAGCATTGACAATAGAAGGAATTGTGAAGGATTGTTAGCTGAAGAAAACTGTATCTGTAGGCTCTGTGACAATGTAGTTGAGGATGGGTGTATCAAGAAATGTCAGTCCAGTTTTAATATCCACATGGACCGGCATCCATTGAGTGACTATCACTCCTTAGTGGGTAATGTGTTAAATCAGACAGATTGTTGGGTATGCTCTCAAGTACCTCAAGGCCATAGCAAATCAGGATTAGTGCCCTTCCCTTTAACTATAGGGGAGGTACTTGAGCTAAGTGGTGGGAGGCCGGTGGACAGGAGGTTTAATATCTCCAGTCCTCCTAGTTTGAAGCTCCACCAATATCATGTGGATAGATCCCTAGTATGTTTTAACATTTCCAATCCCCGAAAGCCGGGAAATTGGGAAGTGTCATGGAATAACCAAACCATGACCTTTTCATACAGAGCCGATAGAATGCCAACAGATACAGAACTTATACGCCACATAGCTGGTAGTGGAAAATATTTCTGATATAGGTATACCCTAGGAAGTAGGTCCATGAGAGTTGGAGAGGTATCACCAGGATACTGTGCACATATCATACAAACAGATACGTGTACTAGACAGATGGGAGAATTAGGGTTAGGAGATTTCACATGGAAGATGTGTAATATGGTTATGTCCTACTCCGTCCCATATGTTCTCCCCGATGATGCATATTTCATATGCGGGAGGAAGGCGTATAAGTGGCTTGCCCCAAACTCTGAAGGATTGTGTTATATTGGAAAGGTACTGCCTGAGGTAATGACTGTATCACATACTAAAATGAAAGATATTCACCGCAGTGCCCAAGCTCCTTATACTCACACTCATTACGAGCACATCGTTAAACGGCACCTGATAGAGAGAACAGAGCATCCGGCCTCTGACCTGATCAGTGAATCCACCGGGATTCAATTCCTAATTGCGTTAGATTTCACTCGCACCGCTAGAGGAGTGCTGAACTATAGATATATATCTGCGCTTGCAAATTTATTAGACAATATCACAGAAATGTATGATGACACGTTCAGGTATACTGGAAGGGAGCTCCAAGCTTATAAAACAGAACTGGTTCAGCATAGGATGATTCTCAATTATCTCACAGCTGTGACGGGCGGATATTGTGTCACCCTGGCAACTCAGTATGGAATAAAGTGCTGCAGTTATATTACGAATAGCACCGAGGACCCGGTCGAGGTCATAGACCAAAAGATGGACGACATTCTCCAATTAAAGTGGGAATTCCGCAGGAGACACAATCTCACCCTTGCTGCTGTGGGTAATGAGCTGACCAGTTGGGTGTCATGGTTGAACCCGCGAAATTGGTTCTCTGGTTTCGGAGAATGGGCTCAAGGAGTCATAATGGATGTAGGGAAGTTTCTTCTATGTATCTTGGGTGTTGTCATATCGATTGGCTTGATATTTAGATGCGGTCAGGCTTTAACGAAGTGCAAACGTAGTACCAGGGTAATGAGTCTAAGGAGTGAGGAAATTGTAATTCCAATGGATTTGATTTATGACCCAACGATAGAGACAATGATGTGATGAAAATGTGATTCTACGGTCCGTTTCTTTCACCTGTTTCTCCTTTTCTCCAAGATAAAAAGACCCGCTTGGAAGAGGAATTTGATGACCTTATATACAGACAACAGATGGATTAAAGAAGAAGTTTGACGACCTTGTACACAAACAACAGATGGACTATGCCATAGACCCCCAGTTTCCCTAGAAATTTTAAATTTACGCTAGCCCAACTTTTTTTGTAAGTCTATGGACATTGACAAGGCTTTTTGCATACCGTTAATAGCAAAAGCCCAAAGGAGACTTCAAACAAGACTTCAGACAAGACTTAAACCAACAAATGCATATTAACCTCACATAGAATATCAATGCATTTACAATAAGTGTTCTTTATCTTCATCTCTACAACCTTCAGGTAATGACACACATAGTCGATAGGGAATACAGACACAGATATCAGCACTCACATATTCCCCTATTCATGTATCATCAACTAAAATGTGCTCCCCCATTTTGTTGCAACCAAAAGCCGAAAAGAGCTCGGTAAAGTTTGACAGCCCATCCACAGACCCTTAATACGGGATAAGAAGGAATTCAAATGTATACTTCGCAATACCTCGAAGCTTGATTTAAAACATGTACGGCACGATGATACATGACCCCCCAAACATGGATTCATACACACATGCTTCTGCTATCTCACTAGGTCATACCCTTTCCTACCTTCTCCTCTCCTCCCCTACCCAATCATAGAAATGTATTTACACATGACATATATTTTTCTCTTTTTGAAATGTTTTAGAAAGTGGCAGTTATTGTTGACTGCCAAAGGGTGGACTGTCAAAGTCAGAAAAATATCATGATGCACACTGCCATATTTGCACCTCATATGTGTCCCCGCTGCGCATGCGTACGCTCTCCCGTGCGTGCGCATACTCGCTGTTATGTGCACCCGCAGGCGCACGGTATGCGCATTTACGGTAGAGTTTATGTGCGCCTAGCGTGCGACTCAATCATTACATATTTTCACCATATAATGTATTTTGTAGATTATGGTCCCTTTGATAGAATCTGAAAGTTTAGTTAATGTAGCATGTTCATAGACAAAGAGATCCCTCTTTGTTTGATACGAAGGGTCAGACAAGGGTTATACAGTGGTGTTTAGTATCCATCGGAAGAGTATTTAATTAGCAATATTCCGGTGTTGGTTTGAAGCGGATAACTCGCTCGTGCGAATAGTTATGGACATAAGAAGTTTATGGACTTTTACTATATTTGCACTTTATTATCCATGCGGCGGGAAACCTAGTTTCCCACCCACCTGAGCAGTTGGAAATAGTCCCAGCCCACCTGTATGAATCAACCTATGACCTTTTGTTATAATGCGAAGAGGAATTCCTGTGTCCAATGAACAATAAGAATATAGGACCATTGTACTGTATTATGTGTAGGGTATAAAAGGACAAGCCGACCTGATCCAGCTCTCTATTCTCTTCAACGGTTCTCATTGCTGATAATCGGGAGCTGGATATCCAGAGGCGCATGCGATTGTTTCCCTTGAGCGTAAGTTTTCTCCGCAATCATATTGTCTTTCTTGTTATTGTGAGCCATATATCTCTCTCTCTCTCTTCTCCTCTTTTTCTCTCTTTCTCTTAATTGTTATTGTACTGCTATTGTATTTCATGTGTAGTTATCTGGTTAGGTAGTCTATGTTATATTGGTAGTGTATGACTTGTATTGTTTTATTCTTTTTGAACATTCATTCATTTCCTTAAAAGGCGTTAGACCCTTAGACCGGTATTGTGTGTGTGTTCATTATATTGCAGTGGGTAATAGGAGCGTCTCTATCGCTCAAACAGCTTTCGTGTAAACCATCTTACACTGTGTTGCATTTTCACCTTATCACTGCACAAGGGTTTACAGTATAAGTACATTGTTTATGGTATAGTTATAAAGGTTTAACATTGTGAGCGTCTGCGCCGCTGGTGATCTCTTCGTGGTCCCGAGCGTCCGCTACGCTAATAGCGTATCATTACGTTAGTCGGCAGCCTATAGCGTGCCTGCCTGTGATCTCTTGGCCGTAAGCGAACGTGACGCTCGAGCGTCTCGACTACGGCTAAGCGATTGTTACGCAACGTGCGTACCCTTACGGTATACCATACGCCAATAGCGTACTGTGTTCTTCCACCTTTTAGAGGGTTTTAAGTAAGATAAATATTCAGCTTTATCACTGCATATTTAGTTGCTGTTTTTTTGTTAAAGAATAGCAATTTAGCAGCAGAAACTGCCGTGTTCAGGTTCTGGTCTTCAAGATCATTTCATGTTATTACAGTTTGCATTATTATTAGCCCCAATAAAAGAATTTCTTATTAGTAGAGCTTGGCGAAATAGCTCAGTTGTGAGAACATTAGACTGAAGATCTAAGGGTGTCTTGTTCAATCCTGGGGTTTAGCATGGTTGGGTGTTTGCTTTTGCTACTGAATAGCAATTTAGCAGCAAAAACTGTTGTTTTCAGTTTTTGATCTTGAAAAACATTTTATGTTATTTCAGTTTGCAATATCTTTAGCTTCAAAAAAGACATTCTTATCAGTATAGCTTGCCAAAATAGCTCAGTTGTGAGAGCAATAGACTGAAGACCTTAAAATCCCTAGTACGATCGTGGCTTTCCACATGTTTGGGTGTTTGCATTTTGTTACTGAGTAGCAATTCAGCAAAAAGAAATTTAGCAGCAGAAACGTTTATTTTCAGGTTTCGCCCTCTAGGACACTTGATGTTCTTTCAGTTTGCCTTATCTTAAACACCAAAAAAGACTTTCCAAATGTCAGACGTAGCTGCAGTAGCTCATTTGGGAGAGCATTAGACTGAAGATCTATAAGTCCCTTGTTCGATCCTGGGTTTCGGCATGTTTAGTAGCTGTATTTTTGTTACAGAATAGCAATTTACCAGCAGAATCTTTCATTATAAGGTGTTGCTCTTCAAGAACACTTGATGCTCTTTTTTTCCCAACCTAAAACCCCAAATACGACTTCACATCTGTCACAATTAGCCGAAATAGCTCAGTTGGGAGAGCGTTAGACTGAAGATCGTTAGACCCTTGGACCGGTATTGTGTGTGTGTTCATTATATTGCAGTGGGTAATAGGAGCGTCTCTATCGCTCAAACAGCTTTAGTGTAAACCATCTTACACTGTGTTGCATTTTCACCTTATCACTGCACAAGGGTTTACAGTATAAGTACATTGTTTATGGTATAGTTATAAAGGTTCGATCCCGGGTTTCGGCATATTTAGTTGCTGTTTTTTTTTGTTACAGAATAGCAATTTAGCAGCAGAAACTGCCGTGTTCAGGTTCTGGTCTTCAAGAACATTTCATGTTATTACAGTTTGCATTATTAATAGCTCCAATAAAAGAATTTCTTATTAGTAGAGCTTTGCGAAATAGATCAGTTGTGACAACATTAGACTGAAGATCTAAGGGTGTCTTGTTCAATCCTGGGGTTTAGCATGGTTGGGTGTTTGCTTTTGCTACTGAATAGCAATTTAGCAGCAAAAACTGTTGTGTTCAGGTTTTGATCTTGAAAAGCATTTTATGTTATTTCAGTTTGCAAAATCTTTAGCTCCTAAAAAAAGACATTCTTATCAGTATAGCTTGCCAAAATAGCTCAGTTGTGAGAGCAATAGACTGAAGACCTTAAAATCCCTAGTACGATCGTGGGTTTCCACATGTTTGGGTGTTTGCAGTTTGTTACTGAGTAGCAATTCAGCAAAAAGAAATTTAGCAGCTGAAACTTTCATTTTCAGGTTTCGCCCTCTAGGACGCTTGATGTTCTTTCAGTTTGCCTTATCTTAAACACCAAAAAAGACTTTCCAAATGTCAGACTTACCCGCAATATCTCTTTTGTGAGAGCATTAGACTGAAGATCTAAAGGTCCCTGGTTCGATCCCAGGTTTTGGCATGTTTAGTTGCTGTATTTTTGTTACAGAATAGCAATTTACCAGCAGAATCTTTCATTATCAGGTGTTGTTCATCAAGAACACTTAATGCTCTTTTTTTCCCCAACCTAAAACCCTAAATACGGCTTGACATCTTTCACAATTAGCCGAAATAGCTCAGTTGGGAGAGCGTTAGACTGAAGATCTAAAGGTCCCTGGTTCGATCCCGGGTTTTGGCATATTTAGTTGCTGTTTTTTGTTACAGAATAGCATTTTAGCAGCAGAAACTGCCGTGTTCAGGTTCTGGTTTTCAAGAACATTTCATGTTATTACAGTTTGCATTATTATTAGCCCCAATAAAAGAATTTCTTATTAGTAGAGCTTGGCGAAATAGCTCAGTTGTGACAACATTAGACTGAAGATCTAAGGGTGTCTTGTTCATTCCTGAGGTTTAGCATGGTTGGGTGTTTGCTTTTGCTACTGAATAGCAATTTAGCAGCAAAAACTGTTGTGTTCAGGTTTTGATCTTGAAAAGCATTTTATGTTATTTCAGTTTGCAAAATCTTTAGCTCCTAAAAACAGACATTCTTATCAGTATAGCTTGCCAAAATAGCTCAGTTGTGAGAGCAATAGACTGAAGACCTTAAAATCCCTAGTACGATCGTGGGTTTCCACATGTTTGGGTGTTTGCAGTTTGTTACTGAGTAGCAATTCAGCAAAAATAAATTTAGCAGCAGAAACTTTTATTTTCAGGTTTCGCCCTCTAGGACACTTGATGTTCTTTCAGTTTGCCTTATCTTAAACACCAAAAAAGACTTTCCAAATGTCAGACGTAGCTGCAATAGCTCATTTGGGAGAGCATTAGACTGAAGATCTATAAGTCCCTGGTTAGATCCCGGGTTTCGGCATGTTTAGTTGCTGTATTTTTGTTACAGAATAGCAATTTACCAGTAGAATCTTTCATTATAAGGTGTTGCGCTTCAAGAACACTTGATGCTCTTTTTTTCCTAACCTAAAACCCCAAATACGACTTCGCATCTTTCACAATTAGCCGAAATAGCTCAGTTGGGAGAGCGTTAGACTGAAGATCTAAAGGTCCCTGGTTCGATTCTGGGTTTTGGCATATTTAGTTGCTGTTTTTTTGTTACAGAATATCAATTTAGCAGCAGAAACTGCCGTGTTCAGGTTCTGGTTTTCAAGAACATTTCATGTTATTACAGTTTGCATTATTATTAGCCCCAATAAAATAATTTCTTATTAGTAGAGCTTGGCAAAATAGCTCAGTTGTGACAACATTAGACTGAAGATCTAAGGGTGTCTTGTTCAATCCTGGGGTTTAGCATGGTTGGGTGTTTGCTTTTGCTACTGAATAGCAATTTAGCAGCAAAAACTGTTGTGTTCAGGTTTTGATCTTGAAAAGCATTTTATGTTATTTCAGTTTGCAAAATCTTTAGCTCCTAAAAAAAGACATTCTTATCAGTATAGCTTGCCAAAATAGCTCAGTTGTGAGAGCAATAGACTGAAGACCTTAAAATCCCTAGTACGATCGTGGGTTTCCACATGTTTGGGTGTTTGCAGTTTGTTACTGAGTAGCAATTCAGCAAAAAGAAATTTAGCAGCAGAAACTTTTATTTTCAGGTTTCGCCCTCTAGGACACTTGATGTTCTTTCAGTTTGCCTTATCTTAAACACCAAAAAAGACTTTCCAAATGTCAGACGTAGCTGCAATAGCTCATTTGGGAGAGCATTAGACTGAAGATCTATAAGTCCCTGGTTAGATCCCGGGTTTCGGCATGTTTAGTTGCTGTATTTTTGTTACAGAATAGCAATTTACCAGTAGAATCTTTCATTATAAGGTGTTGCGCTTCAAGAACACTTGATGCTCTTTTTTTCCCAACCTAAAACCCCACATACGACTTCACATCTTTCACAATTAGCCGAAATAGCTCAGTTGGGAGAGCGTTAGACTGAAGATCTAA
This sequence comes from Pseudophryne corroboree, assembly GCF_028390025.1. Lineage (NCBI taxonomy): Eukaryota > Metazoa > Chordata > Amphibia > Anura > Myobatrachidae > Pseudophryne > Pseudophryne corroboree. The sequence continues at coordinate 197,081,268 of NC_086447.1, read as the reverse complement.
AGGTCCCTGGTTCGATCCCGGGTTTCGGCATATTTAGTTGCTGGTTTTTTTGTTACAGAATAGCAATTTAGCAGCAGAAACTGCCGTGTTCAGGTTCTGGTTTTCAAGAACATTTCATGTTATTACAGTTTGCATTATTATTAGCCCCAATAAAAGAATTTCTCATTAGTAGAGCTTGGCGAAATAGCTCAGTTGTGACAACATTAGACTGAAGATCTAAGGGTGTCTTGTTCAATCCTGGGGTTTAGCATGGTTGGGTGTTTGCTTTTGCTACTGAATAGCAATTTAGCAGCAAAAACTGTTGTGTTCAGGTTTTGATCTTGAAAAGCATTTTATGTTATTTCAGTTTGCAAAATCTTTAGCTCCTAAAAAAAGACATTCTTATCAGTATAGCTTGCCAAAATAGCTCAGTTGTGAGAGCAATAGACTGAAGACCTTAAAATCCCTAGTACGATCGTGGGTTTCCACATGTTTGGGTGTTTGCAGTTTGTTACTGAGTAGCAATTCAGCAAAAAGAAATTTAGCAGCAGAAACTTTCATTTTCAGGTTTCGCCCTCTAGGACACTTGATGTTCTTTCAGTTTGCCTTATCTTAAACACCAAAAAAGACTTTCCAAATGTCAGACGTAGCTGCAATAGCTCATTTGGGAGAGCATTAGACTGAAGATTTATAAGTTCCTGGTTCGATCCCAGGTTTCGGCATGTTTAGTTGCTGTATTTTTGTTACAGAATAGCAATTTACCAGCAGAATCTTTCATTATAAGGTGTTGCTCTTCAAGAACACTTGATGCTCTATTTTTCCCCAACCTAAAACCCCAAATACGACTTTATATCTTTCACAATTAGCCGAAATAGCTTAGTTGGGAGAGCGTTAGACTGAAGATCTAAAGGTCCCTGGTTCGATCCCGGGTTTCGGCACATTTAGTTGCTGTTTTTTTGTTACAGAATAGCAATTTAGCAGCAGAAACTGCCGTGTTCAGGTTCTGGTCTTCAAGATCATTTCATGTTATTACAGTTTGCATTATTATTAGCCCCAATAAAATAATTTCTTATTAGTAGAGCTTGGCAAAATAGCTCAGTTGTGAGAACATTAGACTGAAGATCTAAGGGTGTCTTGTTCAATCCTGGGGTTTAGCATGGTTGGGTGTTTGCTTTTGCTACTGAATAGCAATTTAGCAGCAAAAACTGTTGTGTTCAGTTTTTGATCTTGAAAAACATTTTATGTTATTTCAGTTTGCAAAATCTTTAGCTTCAAAAATAGACATTCTTATCAGTATAGCTTGCCAAAATAGCTCAGTTGTGAGAGCAATAGACTGAAGACCTTAAAATCCCTAGTACGATCGTGGGTTTCCACATGTTTGGGTGTTTGCATTTTGTTACTGAGTAGCAATTCAGCAAAAAGAAATTTAGCAGCAGAAACTTTTATTTTCAGGTTTCTCCCTCTAGGACACTTGATGTTCTTTCAGTTTGCCTTATCTTAAACACCAAAAAAGACTTTCCAAATGTCAGACGTAGCTGCAATAGCTCATTTGGGAGAGCATTAGACTGAAGATCTATAAGTCCCTGGTTAGATCCCGGGTTTCGGCATGTTTAGTTGCTGTATTTTTGTTAAAGAATAGCAATTTACCAGCAGAATCTTTCATTATAAGGTGTTGCTCTTCAAGAACACTTGATGCTCTATTTTTCCCAACCTAAAACCCCAAATACGACTTCACATATTTCACAATTAGCCGAAATAGCTCAGTTGGGAGAGCGTTATACTGAAGATCTAAAGGTCCCGTGTTCGATCCCTGGTTTTGGCATAGTTAGTTGCTGTTTTTTTTGTTACAGAATAGCAATTTAGCAGCAGAAACTGCCGTACTCAGGTTCTGGTCTTCAAGAACATTTCATATTATTACAGTTTGCATTATTATTAGCCCCAATAAAAGAATTTCTTATTAGTAGAGCTTGGCGAAATAGCTCAGTTGTGACAACATTAGACTGAAGATCTAAGGGTGTCTTGTTCAATCCAGGGGTTTAGCATGGTTGGGTGTTTGCTTTTGCTACTGAATAGCAATTTAGCAGCAAAAACTGTTGTGTTCAGGTTTTGATCTTGAAAAGCATTTTATGTTATTTCAGTTTGCAAAATCTTTAGCTCCTAAAAAAAGACATTCTTATCAGTATAGCTTGCCAAAATAGCTCAGTTGTGAGAGCAATAGACTGAAGACCTTAAAATCCCTAGTACGATCGTGGGTTTCCACATGTTTGGGTGTTTGCAGTTTGTTACTGAGTAGCAATTCAGCAAAAAGAAATTTAGCAGCATAAACTTTCATTTTCAGGTTTCGCCCTCTAGGACACTTGATGTTCTTTCAGTTTGCCTTATCTTAAACACCAAAAAAGACTTTCCAAATGTCAGACTTACCCGCAATATCTCTTTTGTGAGAGCATTAGACTGAAGAGCTAAAGGTCCCTGGTTCGATCCCAGGTTTTGGCATGTTTAGTTGCTGTATTTTTGTTACAGAATAGCAATTTACCAGCAGAATCTTTCATTATCAGGTGTTGTTCATCAAGAACACTTAATGCTCTTTTTTTCCCCAACCTAAAACCCTAAATACGACTTTATATCTTTCACAATTAGCCGAAATAGCTTAGTTGGGAGAGCGTTAGACTGAAGATCTAAAGGTCCCTGGTTCGATCCCGGGTTTCGGCATATTTAGTTGCTGTTTTTTTGTTACAGAATAGCAATTTAGCAGCAGAAACTGCCGTGTTCAGGTTCTGGTCTTCAAGATCATTTCATGTTATTACAGTTTGCATTATTATTAGCCCCAATAAAAGAATTTCTTATTAGTAGAGCTTGGCAAAATAGCTCAGTTGTGAGAACATTAGACTGAAGATCTAAGGGTGTCTTGTTCAATCCTGGGGTTTAGCATGGTTGGGTGTTTGCTTTTGCTACTGAATAGCAATTTAGCAGCAAAAACTGTTGTGTTCAGTTTTTGATCTTGAAAAACATTTTATGTTATTTCAGTTTGCAAAATCTTTAGCTTCAAAAATAGACATTCTTATCAGTATAGCTTGCCAAAATAGCTCAGTTGTGAGAGCAATAGACTGAAGACCTTAAAATCCCTAGTACGATCGTGGGTTTCCACATGTTTGGGTGTTTGCATTTTGTTACTGAGTAGCAATTCAGCAAAAAGAAATTTAGCAGCAGAAACTTTTATTTTCAGGTTTCTCCCTCTAGGACACTTGATGTTCTTTCAGTTTGCCTTATCTTAAACACCAAAAAAGACTTTCCAAATGTCAGACGTAGCTGCAATAGCTCATTTGGGAGAGCATTAGACTGAAGATCTATAAGTCCCTGGTTAGATCCCGGGTTTCGGCATGTTTAGTTGCTGTATTTTTGTTAAAGAATAGCAATTTACCAGCAGAATCTTTCATTATAAGGTGTTGCTCTTCAAGAACACTTGATGCTCTTTTTTTCCTAACCTAAAACCCCAAATACGACTTCGCATCTTTCACAATTAGCCGAAATAGCTCAGTTGGGAGAGCGTTAGACTGAAGATCTAAAGGTCCCTGGTTCGATCCCGGGTTTCGGCATATTTAGTTGCTGTTTTTTTGTTACAGAATAGCAATTTAGCAGCAGAAACTGCCGTGTTCAGGTTCTGGTCTTCAAGATCATTTCATGTTATTACAGTTTGCATTATTATTAGCCCCAATAAAAGAATTTCTTATTAGTAGAGCTTGGCGAAATAGCTCAGTTGTGAGAACATTAGACTGAAGATCTAAGGGTGTCTTGTTCAATCCTGGGGTTTAGCATGGTTGGGTGTTTGCATTTGCTACTGAATAGCAATTTAGCAGCAAAAACTGTTGTGTTCAGGTTTTGATCTTGAAAAGCATTTTATGTTATTTCAGTTTGCAAAATCTTTAGCTCCTAAAAACAGACATTCTTATCAGTATAGCTTGCCAAAATAGCTCAGTTGTGAGAGCAATAGACTGAAGACCTTAAAATGCCTAGTACGATCGTGGGTTTCCACATGTTTGGGTGTTTGCAGTTTGTTACTGAGTAGCAATTCAGCAAAAAGAAATTTAGCAGCAGAAACTTTTATTTTCAGGTTTCGCCCTCTAGGACACTTGATGTTCTTTCAGTTTGCCTTATCTTAAACACCAAAAAAGACTTTCCAAATGTCAGACGTAGCTGCAATAGCTCATTTGGGAGAGCATTAGACTGAAGATCTATAAGTCCCTGGTTAGATCCCGGGTTTCGGCATGTTTAGTTGCTGTATTTTTGTTACAGAATAGCAATTTACCAGTAGAATCTTTCATTATAAGGTGTTGCGCTTCAAGAACACTTGATGCTCTTTTTTTCCCAACCTAAAACCCCACATACGACTTCACATCTTTCACAATTAGCCGAAATAGCTCAGTTGGGAGAGCGTTAGACTGAAGATCTAAAGGTCCCTGGTTCGATCCCGGGTTTCGGCATATTTAGTTGCTGTTTTTTTTGTTACAGAATAGCAATTTAGCAGCAGAAACTGCCGTGTTCAGGTTCTGGTTTTCAAGAACATTTCATGTTATTACAGTTTGCATTATTATTAGCCCCAATAAAAGAATTTCTTATTAGTAGAGCTTGGCGAAATAGCTCAGTTGTGACAACATTAGACTGAAGATCTAAGGGTGTCTTGTTCAATCCTGGGGTTTAGCATGGTTGGGTGTTTGCTTTTGCTACTGAATAGCAATTTAGCAGCAAAAACTGTTGTGTTCAGGTTTTGATCTTGAAAAGCATTTTATGTTATTTCAGTTTGCAAAATCTTTAGCTCCTAAAAAAAGACATTCTTATCAGTATAGCTTGCCAAAATAGCTCAGTTGTGAGAGCAATAGACTGAAGACCTTAAAATCCCTAGTACGATCGTGGGTTTCCACATGTTTGGGTGTTTGCAGTTTGTTACTGAGTAGCAATTCAGCAAAAAGAAATTTAGCAGCAGAAACTTTCATTTTCAGGTTTCGCCCTCTAGGACACTTGATGTTCTTTCAGTTTGCCTTATCTTAAACACCAAAAAAGACTTTCCAAATGTCAGACGTAGCTGCAATAGCTCATTTGGGAGAGCATTAGACTGAAGATTTATAAGTTCCTGGTTCGATCCCAGGTTTCGGCATGTTTAGTTGCTGTATTTTTGTTACAGAATAGCAATTTACCAGCAGAATCTTTCATTATAAGGTGTTGCTCTTCAAGAACACTTGATGCTCTATTTTTCCCCAACCTAAAACCCCAAATACGACTTTATATCTTTCACAATTAGCCGAAATAGCTTAGTTGGGAGAGCGTTAGACTGAAGATCTAAAGGTCCCTGGTTCGATCCCGGGTTTCGGCATATTTAGTTGCTGTTTTTTTGTTACAGAATAGCAATTTAGCAGCAGAAACTGCCGTGTTCAGGTTCTGGTCTTCAAGATCATTTCATGTTATTACAGTTTGCATTATTATTAGCCCCAATAAAATAATTTCTTATTAGTAGAGCTTGGCAAAATAGCTCAGTTGTGAGAACATTAGACTGAAGATCTAAGGGTGTCTTGTTCAATCCTGGGGTTTAGCATGGTTGGGTGTTTTCTTTTGCTACTGAATAGCAATTTAGCAGCAAAAACTGTTGTGTTCAGTTTTTGATCTTGAAAAACATTTTATGTTATTTCAGTTTGCAAAATATTTAGCTTCAAAAATAGACATTCTTATCAGTATAGCTTGCCAATATAGCTCAGTTGTGAGAGCAATAGACTGAAGACCTTAAAATCCCTAGTACGATCGTGGGTTTCCACATGTTTGGGTGTTTGCATTTTGTTACTGAGTAGCAATTCAGCAAAAAGAAATTTAGCAGCAGAAACTTTTATTTTCAGGTTTCTCCCTCTAGGACACTTGATGTTCTTTCAGTTTGCCTTATCTTAAACACCAAAAAAGACTTTCCAAATGTCAGACGTAGCTGCAATAGCTCATTTGGGAGAGCATTAGACTGAAGATCTATAAGTCCCTGGTTAGATCCCGGGTTTCGGCATGTTTAGTTGCTGTATTTTTGTTAAAGAATAGCAATTTACCAGCAGAATCTTTCATTATAAGGTGTTGCTCTTCAAGAACACTTGATGCTCTATTTTTCCCAACCTAAAACCCCAAATACGACTTCACATATTTCGCAATTAGCCGAAATAGCTCAGTTGGGAGAGCGTTATACTGAAGATCTAAAGGTCCCTGGTTCGATCCCTGGTTTTGGCATAGTTAGTTGCTGTTTTTTTTGTTACAGAATAGCAATTTAGCAGCAGAAACTGCCGTACTCAGGTTCTGGTCTTCAAGAACATTTCATATTATTACAGTTTGCATTATTATTAGCCCCAATAAAAGAATTTCTTATTAGTAGAGCTTGGCGAAATAGCTCAGTTGTGACAACATTAGACTGAAGATCTAAGGGTGTCTTGTTCAATCCAGGGGTTTAGCATGGTTGGGTGTTTGCTTTTGCTACTGAATAGCAATTTAGCAGCAAAAACTGTTGTGTTCAGGTTTTGATCTTGAAAAGCATTTTATGTTATTTCAGTTTGCAAAATCTTTAGCTCCTAAAAAAAGACATTCTTATCAGTATAGCTTGCCAAAATAGCTCAGTTGTGAGAGCAATAGACTGAAGACCTTAAAATCCCTAGTACGATCGTGGGTTTCCACATGTTTGGGTGTTTGCAGTTTGTTACTGAGTAGCAATTCAGCAAAAAGAAATTTAGCAGCATAAACTTTCATTTTCAGGTTTCGCCCTCTAGGACACTTGATGTTCTTTCAGTTTGCCTTATCTTAAACACCAAAAAAGACTTTCCAAATGTCAGACTTACCCGCAATATCTCTTTTGTGAGAGCATTAGACTGAAGATCTAAAGGTCCCTGGTTCGATCCCAGGTTTTGGCATGTTTAGTTGCTGTATTTTTGTTACAGAATAGCAATTTACCAGCAGAATCTTTCATTATCAGGTGTTGTTCATCAAGAACACTTAATGCTCTTTTTTTCCCCAACCTAAAACCCTAAATACGACTTTATATCTTTCACAATTAGCCGAAATAGCTTAGTTGGGAGAGCGTTAGACTGAAGATCTAAAGGTCCCTGGTTCGATCCCGGGTTTCGGCATATTTAGTTGCTGTTTTTTTTGTTACAGAATAGCAATTTAGCAGCAGAAACTGCCATGTTCAGGTTCTGGTTTTCAAGAACATTTCATGTTATTACAGTTTGCATTATTATTAGCCCCAATAAAAGAATTTCTTATTAGTAGAGCTTGGCGAAATAGCTCAGTTGTGACAACATTAGACTGAAGATCTAAGGATGTCTTGTTCAATCCTGGGGTTTAGAATGGTTGGGTGTTTGCTTTTGCTACTGAATAGCAATTTAGCAGCAAAAACTGTTGTGTTCAGGTTTTGATCTTGAAAAGCATTTTATGTTATTTCAGTTTGCAAAATCTTTAGCTCCTTAAAAAAGACATTCTTATCAGTATAGCTTGCCAAAACAGCTCAGTTGTGAGAGCAATAGACTGAAGACCTTAAAATCCCTAGTACGATCGTGGGTTTCCACATGTTTGGGTGTTTGCAGTTTGTTACTGAGTAGCAATTCAGCAAAAAGAAATTTAGCAGCAGAAACTTTCATTTTCAGGTTTCGCCCTCTAGGACACTTGATGTTCTTTCAGTTTGCCTTATCTTAAACACCAAAAAAGACTTTCCAAATGTCAGACGTAGCTGCAATAGCTCATTTGGGAGAGCATTAGACTGAAATTCTATAAGTCCCTGGTTTGATCCCAGGTTTTGGCATGTTTAGTTGCTGTATTTTTGTTACAGAATAGCAATTTACCAGCAGAATCTTTCATTATCAGGTGTTGTTCATCAAGAACACTTAATGCTCTTTTTTTCCCCAACCTAAAACCCTAAATACGGATTTACATCTTTCACAATTAGCCGAAATAGCTCAGTTGGGAGAGCGTTAGACTGAAGATCTAAAGGTCCCGGGTTTTGGCATATTAAGTTGCTGTTTTTTTGTTACAGAATATCAATTTAGCAGCAGAAACTGCCGTGTTCAGGTTCTGGTTTTCAAGAACATTTCATGTTATTACAGTTTGCATTATTATTAGCCCCAATAAAATAATTTCTTATTAGTAGAGCTTGGCGAAATAGCTCAGTTGTGACATCATTAAACTGAAGATCTAAGGGTGTCTTGTTCAATCCTGGGGTTTAGCATGGTTGGGTGTTTGCTTTTGCTACTGAATAGCAATTTAGCAGCAAAAACTGTTGTGTTCAGGTTTTGATCTTGAAAAGCATTTTATGTCATTTCAGTTTGCAAAATCTTTAGCTCCTAAAAAAAGACATTCTTATCAGTATAGCTTGCCAAAATAGCTCAGTTGTGAGAGCAATAGACTGAAGACCTTAAAATCCCTAGTACGATCGTGGGTTTCCACATGTTTGGGTGTTTGCAGTTTGTTACTGAGTAGCAATTCAGCAAAAAGAAATTTAGCAGCAGAAACTTTTATTTTCAGGTTTCGCCCTCTAGGACACTTGATGTTCTTTCAGTTTGCCTTATCTTAAACACCAAAAAAAGACTTTCCAAATGTCAGACGTAGCTGCAATAGCTCATTTGGGAGAGCATTAAACTGAAGATCTATAAGTCCCTGGTTCGATCCTGGGTTTCGGCATGTTTAGTTGCTGTATATTTGTTACAGAATAGCAATTTACCTGCAGAATCTTTCATTATAAGGTGTTGCTCTTCAAGAACACTTGATGCTCTATTTTTCCCAACCTAAAACCCCAAATACGACATCACATCTTTCACAATTAGCCGAAATAGCTCAGTTGGGAGAGCGTTATACTGAAGATCTAAAGGTCCTTGGTTCGATCCCTGGTTTTGGCATAGTTAGTTGCTGTTTTTTTTTGTTACAGAATAGCAATTTAGCAGCAGAAACTGCCGTACTCAGGTTCTGGTCTTCAATAACATTTCATATTATTACAGTTTGCATTATTATTAGCCCCAATAAAAGAATTTCTTATTAGTAGAGCTTGGCGAAATAGCTCAGTTGTGACAACATTAGACTGAAGATCTAAGGGTGTCTTGTTCAATCCTGGGGTTTAGCATGGTTGGGTGTTTGCTTTTGCTACTGAATAGCAATTTAGCAGCAAAAACTGTTGTGTTCAGGTTTTGATCTTGAAAAGCATTTTATGTTATTTCAGTTTGCAAAATCTTTAGCTCCTAAAAAAAGACATTCTTATCAGTATAGCTTGCCAAAATAGCTCAGTTGTGAGAGCAATAGACTGAAGACCTTAAAATCCCTAGTACGATCGTGGGTTTCCACATGTTTGGGTGTTTGCAGTTTGTTACTGAGTAGCAATTCAGCAAAAAGAAATTAAGCAGCATAAACTTTCATTTTCAGGTTTCGCCCTCTAGGACACTTGATGTTCTTTCAGTTTGCCTTATCTTAAACACCAAAAAAGACTTTCCAAATGTCAGACGTAGCTGCAATAGCTCATTTGGGAGAGCATTAGACTGAAGATCTATAAGTCCCTGGTTAGATCCCGGGTTTCGGCATGTTTAGTTGCTGTATTTTTGTTACAGAATAGCAATTTACCAGTAGAATCTTTCATTATAAGGTGTTGCGCTTCAAGAACACTTGATGCTCTTTTTTTCCTAACCTAAAACCCCAAATACGACTTCACATCTTTCACAATTAGCCGAAATAGCTCAGTTGGGAGAGCGTTAGACTGAAGATTTAAAGGTCCCTGGTTCGATCCCGGGTTTTGGCATATTTAGTTGCTGTTTTTTTTGTAACAGAATAGCAATTTAGCAGCAGAAACTGCCATGTTCAGGTTCTGGTTTTCAAGAACATTTCATGTTATTACAGTTTGCATTATTATTAGCCCCAATAAAAGAATTTCTTATTAGTAGAGCTTGGCAAAATAGCTCAGTTGTGACAACATTAGACTGAAGATCTAAGAGTGTCTTGTTCAATCCTGGAGTTTAGCATGGTTGGGTGTTTGCTTTTGCTACTGAATAGCAATTTAGCAGCAAAAACTGTTGTGTTCAGGTTTTGATCTTGAAAAGCATTTTATGTTATTTCAGTTTGCAAAATCTTTAGCTCCTAAAAAAAGACATTCTTATCAGTATAGCTTGCCAAAATAGCTCAGTTGTGAGAGCATTAGACTGAAGACCTTAAAATCCCTAGTACGATCGTGGGTTTCCACATGTTTGGGTGTTTGCAGTTTGTTACTGAGTAGCAATTCAGCAAAAAGAAATTTAGCAGCATAAACTTTCATTTTCAGGTTTCGCCCTCTAGGACACTTGATGTTCTTTCAGTTTGCCTTATCTTAAACACCAAAAAAGACTTTCCAAATGTCAGACTTACCCGCAATATCTCTTTTGTGAGAGCATTAGACTGAAGATCTAAAGGTCCCTGGCTCGATCCCAGGTTTTGGCATGTTTAGTTGCTGTATTTTTGTTACAGAATAGCAATTTACCAGCAGAATCTTTCATTATCAGGTGTTGTTCATCAAGAACACTTAATGCTCTTTTTTTCCCCAACCTAAAACCCTAAATTCGGCTTGACATCTTTCACAATTAGCCGAAATAGCTCAGTTGGGAGAGCGGTAGACTGAAGATCGAAAGGTCCCTGGTTCGATCCCGGGTTTTGGCATATTTAGTTGCTGTTTTTTTGTTACAGAATAGCAATTTAGCAGCATAAACTGCAGTGTTCAGGTTCTGGTTTTCAAGAACATTTCATGTTATTACAGTTTGCATTATTATTAGCCCCAATAAAAGAATTTCTTATTAGTAGAGCTTGGCGAAATAGCTTAGTTGTGACAACATTAGACTGAAGATCTAAGGGTGTCTTGTTCATTCCTGGGGTTTAGCATGGTTGGGTGTTTGCTTTTGCTACTGAATAGCAATTTAGCAGCAAAAACTGTTGTGTTCAGGTTTTGATCTTGAAAAGCATTTTATGTTATTTCAGTTTGCAAAATCTTTAGCTCCTAAAAACAGACATTCTTATCAGTATAGCTTGCCAAAATAGCTCAGTTGTGAGAGCAATAGACTGAAGACCTTAAAATTCCTAGTACAATCGTGGGTTTCCACATGTTTGGGTGTTTGCAGTTTGTTACTGAGTAGCAATTCAGCAAAAATAAATTTAGCAGCAGAAACTTTTATTTTCAGGTTTCGCCCTCTAGGACACTTGATGTTCTTTCAGTTTGCCTTATCTTAAACACCAAAAAAGACTTTCCAAATGTCAGACGTAGCTGCAATAGCTCATTTGGGAGAGCATTAGACTGAAGATCTATAAGTCCCTGGTTAGATCCCGGGTTTCGGCATGTTTAGTTGCTGTATTTTTGTTACAGAATAGCAATTTACCAGTAGAATCTTTCATTATAAGGTGTTGCGCTTCAAGAACACTTGATGCTCTTTTTTTCCTAACCTAAAACCCCAAATACGACTTCACATCTTTCACAATTAGCCGAAATAGCTCAGTTGGGAGAGCGTTAGACTGAAGATTTAAAGGTCCCTGGTTCGATCCCGGGTTTTGGCATATTTAGTTGCTGTATTTTTTTGTTACAGAATAGCAATTTAGCAGCAGAAACTGCCATGTTCAGGTTCTGGTTTTCAAGAACATTTCATGTTATTACAGTTTGCATTATTATTAGCCCCAATAAAAGAATTTCTTATTAGTAGAGCTTGGCAAAATAGCTCAGTTGTGACAACATTAGACTGAAGATCTAAGAGTGTCTTGTTCAATCCTGGGGTTTAGCATGGTTGGGTGTTTGCATTTGCTACTGAATAGCAATTTAGCAGCAAAAACTGTTGTGTTCAGGTTTTGATCTTGAAAAGCATTTTATGTTATTTCAGTTTGCAAAATCTTTAGCTCCTAAAAAAAGACATTTTTATCAGTATAGCTTGCCAAAATAGCTCAGTTGTGAGAGCAATAGACTGAAGACCTTAAAATCCCTAGTACGATCGTGGGTTTCCACATGTTTGGGTGTTTGCAGTTTGTTACTGAGTAGCAATTCAGCAAAAAGAAATTTAGCAGCAGAAACTTTTATTTTCAGGTTTCGCCCTCTAGGACACTTGATGTTCTTTCATTTTTCCTTATCTTAAACACCAAAAAAGACTTTTCAAATGTCAGACGTAGCTGCAATAGCTCATTTGGGAGAGCATTAGACTGAAATTCTATAAGTCCCTGGTTTGATCCCAGGTTTCGGCATGTTTAGTTGCTGTATTTTTGTTACAGAATAGCAATTTACCAGCAGAATCTTTCATTATAAGGTGTTGCTCTTCAAGAACACTTGATGCTCTATTTTTCCCCAACCTAAAACCCCAAATACGACTTTACATCTTTCACAATTAGCCAAAATAGCTCAGTTGGGAGAGCGTTAGACTGAAGATCTAAAGGTCCCTGGTTCGATCCTGGGTTTCGGCATATTTAGTTGCTGTTTTTTTGTTACAGAATAGCAATTTAGCAGCAGAAACTGCCGTGTTCAGGTTCTGGTTTTCAAGAACATTTCATGTTATTACAGTTTGCATTATTATTAGCCCCAATAAAAGAATTTCTTATTAGTAGAGCTTGGCAAAATAGCTCAGTTGTGACAACATTAGACTGAAGATCTAAGAGTGTCTTGTTCAATCCTGGGGTTTAGCATGGTTGGGTGTTTGCATTTGCTACTGAATAGCAATTTAGCAGCAAAAACTGTTGTGTTCAGGTTTTGATCTTGAAAAGCATTTTATGTTATTTCAGTTTGCAAAATCTTTAGCTCCTAAAAAAAGACATTCTTATCAGTATAGCTTGCCAAAATAGCTCAGTTGTGAGAGCAATAGACTGAAGACCTTAAAATTCCTAGTACGATCGTGGGTTTCCACATGTTTGGGTGTTTGCAGTTTGTTACTGAGTAGCAATTCAGCAAAAAGAAATTTAGCAGCAGAAACTTTTATTTTCAGGTTTCGCCCTCTAGGACACTTGATGTTCTTTCAGTTTGCCTTATCTTAAACACCAAAAAAGACTTTCCAAATGTCAGATGTAGCTGCAATAGCTCATTTGGGAGAGCATTAGACTGAAATTCTATAAGTCCCTGGTTTGATCCCAGGTTTCGGCATGTTTAGTTGCTGTATTTTTGTTACAGAATAGCAATTTACCAGCAGAATCTTTCATTATAAGGTGTTGCTCTTCAAGAACACTTGATGCTCTATTTTTCCCCAACCTAAAACCCCAAATACGACTTTACACCTTTCACAATTAGCCGAAATAGCTCAGTTGGGAGAGCGTTAGACTGAAGATCTAAAGGTCCCTGGTTTGATCCCGGGTTTCGGCATATTTAGTTGCTGTTTTTTTGTTACAGAATAGCAATTTAGCAGCAGAAACTGCCGTGTTCAGGTTCTGGTCTTCAAGATCATTTCATGTTATTACAGTTTGCATTATTATTAGCCCCAATAAAAGAATTTCTTATTAGTAGAGCTTGGCGAAATAGCTCAGTTGTGAGAACATTAGACTGAAGATCTAAGGGTGTCTTGTTCAATCCTGGGGTTTAGCATGGTTGGGTGTTTGCATTTGCTACTGAATAGCAATTTAGCAGCAAAAACTGTTGTGTTCAGGTTTTGATCTTGAAAAGCATTTTATGTTATTTCAGTTTGCAAAATCTTTAGCTCCTAAAAAAAGACATTCTTATCAGTATAGCTTGCCAAAATAGCTCAGTTGTGAGAGCAATAGACTGAAGACCTTAAAATCCCTAGTACGATCGTGGGTTTCCACATGTTTGGGTGTTTGCAGTTTGTTACTGAGTAGCAATTCAGCAAAAAGAAATTTAGCAGCAGAAACTTTTATTTTCAGGTTTCGCCCTCTAGGACACTTGATGTTCTTTCAGTTTGCCTTATCTTAAACACCAAAAAAGACTTTCCAAATGTCAGACGTAGCTGCAATAGCTCATTTGGGAGAGCATTAGACTGAAATTCTATAAGTCCCTGGTTTGATCCCAGGTTTCGGCATGTTTAGTTGCTGTATTTTTGTTACAGAATAGCAATTTACCAGCAGAATCTTTCATTATAAGGTGTTGCTCTTCAAGAACACTTGATGCTCTATTTTTCCCCAACCTAAAACCCCAAATACGACTTTACATCTTTCACAATTAGCCGAAATAGCTCAGTTGGGAGAGCGTTAGACTGAAGATCTAAAGGTCCGTGGTTCGATCCCGGGTTTCGGCATATTTAGTTGCTGTTTTTTTGTTACAGAATAGCAATTTAGCAGCAGAAACTGCCGTGTTCAGGTTCTGGTCTTCAAGATCATTTCATGTTATTACAGTTTGCATTATTATTAGCCCCAATAAAAGAATTTCTTATTAGTAGAGCTTGGCGAAATAGCTCAGTTGTGAGAACATTAGACTGAAGATCTAAGGGTGTCTTGTTCAATCCTGGGGTTTAGCATGGTTGGGTGTTTGCTTTTGCTACTGAATAGCAATTTAGCAGCAAAAACTGTTGTGTTCAGGTTTTGATCTTGAAAAGCATTTTATGTTATTTCAGTTTGCAAAATCTTTAGCTCCTAAAAACAGACATTCTTATCAGTATAGCTTGCCAAAATAGCTCAGTTGTGAGAGCAATAGACTGAAGACCTTAAAATCCCTAGTACAATCGTGGGTTTCCACATGTTTGGGTGTTTGCAGTTTGTTACTGAGTAGCAATTCAGCAAAAAGAAATTTAGCAGCAGAAACTTTTATTTTCAGGTTTCGCCCTCTAGGACACTTGATGTTCTTTCAGTTTGCCTTATCTTAAACACCAAAAAAGACTTTCCAAATGTCAGACGTAGCTGCAATAGCTCATTTGGGAGAGCATTAGACTGAAGATCTATAAGTCCCTGGATAGATCCCGGGTTTCGGCATGTTTAGTTCCTGTATTTTTGTTACAGAATAGCAATTTACCAGTAGAATCTTTCATTATAAGGTGTTGCGCTTCAAGAACACTTGATGCTCTTTTTTTCCTAACCTAAAACCCCAAATACGACTTCACATCTTTCACAATTAGCCGAAATAGCTCAGTTGGGAGACCGTTAGACTGAAGATTTAAAGGTCCCTGGTTCGATCCCAGGTTTTGGCATATTTAGTTGCTGTTTTTTTTGTTACAGAATAGCAATTTAGCAGCAGAAACTGCCATGTTCAGGTTCTGGTTTTCAAGAACATTTCATGTTATTACAGTTTGCATTATTATTAGCCCCAATAAAATAATTTCTTATTAGTAGAGCTTGGCAAAATAGCTCAGTTGTGAGAACATTAGACTGAAGATCTAAGGGTGTCTTGTTCAATCCTGGGGTTTAGCATGGTTGGGTGTTTGCATTTGCTACTGAATAGCAATTTAGCAGCAAAAACTGTTGTGTTCAGGTTTTGATCTTGAAAAGCATTTTATGTTATTTCAGTTTGCAAAATCTTTAGCTCCTAAAAAAAGACATTCTTATCAGTATAGCTTGCCAAAATAGCTCAGTTGTGAGAGCAATAGACTGAAGACCTTAAAATCCCTAGTACGATCGTGGGTTTCCACATGTTTGGGTGTTTGCATTTTGTTACTGAGTAGCAATTCAGCAAAAAGAAATTTAGCAGCAGAAACTTTCATTTTCAGGTTTCGCCCTCTAGGACACTTGATGTTCTTTCAGTTTGCCTTATCTTAAACACCAAAAAAGACTTTCCAAATGTCAGACGTAGCTGCAATAGCTCATTTGGGAGAGCATTAGACTGAAGATCTATAAGTCCCTGGTTAGATCCCGGGTTTCGGCATGTTTAGTTGCTGTATTTTTGTTACAGAATAGCAATTTACCAGTAGAATCTTTCATTATAAGGTGTTGCGCTTCAAGAACACTTGATGCTCTTTTTTTCCTAACCTAAAACCCCAAATACGACTTCACATCTTTCACAATTAGCCTTAATAGCTCAGTTGGGAGAGCGTTAGACTGAAGATTTAAAGGTCCCTGGTTCGATCCCGGGTTTTGGCATATTTAGTTGCTGTTTTTTTTGTTACAGAATAGCAATTTAGCAGCAGAAACTGCCATGTTCAGGTTCTGGTTTTCAAGAACATTTCATGTTATTACAGTTTGCATTATTATTAGCCCCAATAAAAGAATTTCTTATTAGTAGAGCTTGGCAAAATAGCTCAGTTGTGACAACATTAGACTGAAGATCTAAGAGTTTCTTGTTCAATCCTGGGGTTTAGCATGGTTGGGTGTTTGCTTTTGCTACTGAATAGCAATTTAGCAGCAAAAACTGTTGTGTTCAGGTTTTGATCTTGAAAAGCATTTTATGTTATTTCAGTTTGCAAAATCTTTAGCTCCTAAAAAAAGACATTCTTATCAGTATAGCTTGCCAAAATAGCTCAGTTGTGAGAGCAATAGACTGAAGACCTTAAAATCCCTAGTACGATCGTGGGTTTCCACATGTTTGGGTGTTTGCAGTTTGTTACTGAGTAGTAATTCAGCAAAAAGAAATTTAGCAGCATAAACTTTCATTTTCAGGTTTCGCCCTCTAGGACACTTGATGTTCTTTCAGTTTGCCTTATCTTAAACACCAAAAAAGACTTTCCAAATGTCAGACTTACCCGCAATATCTCTTTTGTGAGAGCATTAGACTGAAGATCTAAAGGTCCCTGGTTCGATCCCAGGTTTTGGCATATTTAGTTGCTGTATTTTTGTTACAGAATAGCAATTTACCAGCAGAATCTTTCATTATCAGGTGTTGTTCATCAAGAACACTTAATGCTCTTTTTTTCCCCAACCTAAAACCCTAAATTCGGCTTGACATCTTTCACAATTAGCCGAAATAGCTCAGTTGGGAGAGCGGTAGACTGAAGATCTAAAGGTCCCTGGTTCGATCCCGGGTTTTGGCATATTTAGTTGCTGTTTTTTTGTTACAGAATAGCAATTTAGCAGCATAAACTGCAGTGTTCAGGTTCTGGTTTTCAAGAACATTTCATGTTATTACAGTTTGCATTATTATTAGCCCCAATTTAAGAATTTCTTATTAGTAGAGCTTGGCGAAATAGCTTAGTTGTGACAACATTAGACTGAAGATCTAAGGGTGTCTTGTTCATTCCTGGGGTTTAGCATGGTTGGGTGTTTGCTTTTGCTACTGAATAGCAATTTAGCAGCAAAAACTGTTGTGTTCAGGTTTTGATCTTGTAAAGCATTTTATGTTATTTCAGTTTGCAAAATCTTTAGCTCCTAAAAAAAGACATTTTTATCAGTATAGCTTGCCAAAATAGCTCAGTTGTGAGAGCAATAGACTGAAGACCTTAAAATCCCTAGTACGATCGTGGGTTTCCACATGTTTGGGTGTTTGCAGTTTGTTACTGAGTAGCAATTCAGCAAAAAGAAATTTAGCAGCAGAAACTTTTATTTTCAGGTTTCGCCCTCTAGGACACTTGATGTTCTTTCAGTTTGCCTTATCTTAAACACCAAAAAAGACTTTTCAAATGTCAGACGTAGCTGCAATAGCTCATTTGGGAGAGCATTAGACTGAAATTCTATAAGTCCCTGGTTTGATCCCAGGTTTCGGCATGTTTAGTTGCTGTATTTTTGTTACAGAATAGCAATTTACCAGCAGAATCTTTCATTATAAGGTGTTGCTCTTCAAGAACACTTGATGCTCTATTTTTCCCCAACCTAAAACCCCAAATACGACTTTACATCTTTCACAATTAGCCAAAATAGTTCAGTTGGGAGAGCGTTAGACTGAAGATCTAAAGGTCCCTGGTTCGATCCTGGGTTTCGGCATATTTAGTTGCTGTTTTTTTGTTACAGAATAGCAATTTAGCAGCAGAAACTGCCGTGTTCAGGTTCTGGTCTTCAAGATCATTTCATGTTATTACAGTTTGCATTATTATTAGCCCCAATAAAAGAATTTCTTATTAGTAGAGCTTGGCGAAATAGCTCAGTTGTGAGAAAATTAGACTGAAGATCTAAGGGTGTCTTGTTCAATCCTGGGGTTTAGCATGGTTGGGTGTTTGCTTTTGCTACTGAATAGCAATTTAGCAGCAAAAACTGTTGTGTTCAGGTTTTGATCTTGAAAAGCATTTTATGTTATTTCAGTTTGCAAAATCTTTAGCTCCTAAAAACAGACATTCTTATCAGTATAGCTTGCCAAAATAGCTCAGTTGTGAGAGCAATAGACTGAAGACCTTAAAATCCCTAGTACAATCGTGGGTTTCCACATGTTTGGGTGTTTGCAGTTTGTTACTGAGTAGCAATTCAGCAAAAAGAAATTTAGCAGCAGAAACTTTTATTTTCAGGTTTCGCCCTCTAGGACACTTGATGTTCTTTCAGTTTGCCTTATCTTAAACACCAAAAAAGACTTTCCAAATGTCAGACGTAGCTGCAATAGCTCATTTGGGTGAGCATTAGACTGAAGATCTATAAGTCCCTGGTTAGATCCCGGGTTTCGGCATGTTTAGTTGCTGTATTTTTGTTACAGAATAGCAATTTACCAGTAGAATCTTTCATTATAAGGTGTTGCGCTTCAAGAACACTTGATGCTCTTTTTTTCCTAACCTAAAACCCCAAATACGACTTCACATCTTTCACAATTAGCCGAAATAGCTCAGTTGGGAGAGCATTAGACTGAAGATCTAAAGGTCCCTGGTTCGATCCCGGGTTTCGGCATATTTAGTTGCTGTTTTTTTGTTACAGAATAGCAATTTAGCAGCAGAAACTGCCGTGTTCAGGTTCTGGTCTTCAAGATCATTTCATGTTATTACAGTTTGCATTATTATTAGCCCCAATAAAAGCATTTCTTATTAGTAGAGCTTGGCGAAATAGCTCAGTTGTGAGAACATTAGACTGAAGATCTAAGGGTGTCTTGTTCAATCCTGGGGTTTAGCATGGTTGGGTGTTTGCATTTGCTACTGAATAGCAATTTAGCAGCAAAAACTGTTGTGTTCAGGTTTTGATCTTGAAAAGCATTTTATGTTATTTCAGTTTGCAAAATCTTTAGCTCCTAAAAAAAGACATTCTTATCAGTATAGCTTGCCAAAATAGCTCAGTTGTGAGAGCAATAGACTGAAGACCTTAAAATTCCTAGTACGATCGTGGGTTTCCACATGTTTGGGTGTTTGCAGTTTCTTACTGAGTAGCAATTCAGCAAAAAGAAATTTAGCAGCAGAAACTTTTATTTTCAGGTTTCGCCCTCTAGGACACTTGATGTTCTTTCAGTTTGCCTTATCTTAAACACCAAAAAAGACTTTCCAAATGTCAGATGTAGCTGCAATAGCTCATTTGGGAGAGCATTAGACTGAAATTCTATAAGTCCCTGGTTTGATCCCAGGTTTCGGCATGTTTAGTTGCTGTATTTTTGTTACAGAATAGCAATTTACCAGCAGAATCTTTCATTATAAGGTGTTGCTCTTCAAGAACACTTGATGCTCTATTTTTCCCCAACCTAAAACCCCAAATACGACTTTACACCTTTCACAATTAGCCGAAATAGCTCAGTTGGGAGAGCGTTAGACTGAAGATCTAAAGGTCCCTGGTTCGATCCCGGGTTTCGGCATATTTAGTTGCTGTTTTTTTGTTACAGAATAGCAATTTAGCAGCAGAAACTGCCGTGTTCAGGTTCTGGTCTTCAAGATCATTTCATGTTATTACAGTTTGCATTATTATTAGCCCCAATAAAAGAATTTCTTATTAGTAGAGCTTGGCGAAATAGCTCAGTTGTGAGAACATTAGACTGAAGATCTAAGGGTGTCTTGTTCAATCCTGGGGTTTAGCATGGTTGGGTGTTTGCATTTGCTACTGAATAGCAATTTAGCAGCAAAAACTGTTGTGTTCAGGTTTTGATCTTGAAAAGCATTTTATGTTATTTCAGTTTGCAAAATCTTTAGCTCCTAAAAAAAGACATTCTTATCAGTATAGCTTGCCAAAATAGCTCAGTTGTGAGAGCAATAGACTGAAGACCTTAAAATCCCTAGTACGATCGTGGGTTTCCACATGTTTGGGTGTTTGCAGTTTGTTACTGAGTAGCAATTCAGCAAAAAGAAATTTAGCAGCAGAAACTTTTATTTTCAGGTTTCGCCCTCTAGGACACTTGTTGTTCTTTCAGTTTGCCTTATCTTAAACACCAAAAAAGACTTTCCAAATGTCAGACGTAGCTGCAATAGCTCATTTGGGAGAGCATTAGACTGAAATTCTATAAGTCCCTGGTTTGATCCCAGGTTTCGGCATGTTTAGTTGCTGTATTTTTGTTACAGAATAGCAATTTACCAGCAGAATCTTTCATTATAAGGTGTTGCTCTTCAAGAACACTTGATGCTCTATTTTTCCCCAACCTAAAACCCCAAATACGACTTTACATCTTTCACAATTAGCCGAAATAGCTCAGTTGGGAGAGCGTTAGACTGAAGATCTAAAGGTCCGTGGTTCGATCCCGGGTTTCGGCATATTTAGTTGCTGTTTTTTTGTTACAGAATAGCAATTTAGCAGCAGAAACTGCCGTGTTCAGGTTCTGGTCTTCAAGATCATTTCATGTTATTACAGTTTGCATTATTATTAGCCCCAATAAAAGAATTTCTTATTAGTAGAGCTTGGCGAAATAGCTCAGTTGTGAGAACATTAGACTGAAGATCTAAGGGTGTCTTGTTCAATCCTGGGGTTTAGCATGGTTGGGTGTTTGCTTTTGCTACTGAATAGCAATTTAGCAGCAAAAACTGTTGTGTTCAGGTTTTGATCTTGAAAAGCATTTTATGTTATTTCAGTTTGCAAAATCTTTAGCTCCTAAAAACAGACATTCTTATCAGTATAGCTTGCCAAAATAGCTCAGTTGTGAGAGCAATAGACTGAAGACCTTAAAATCCCTAGTACAATCGTGGGTTTCCACATGTTTGGGTGTTTGCAGTTTGTTACTGAGTAGCAATTCAGCAAAAAGAAATTTAGCAGCAGAAACTTTTATTTTCAGGTTTCGCCCTCTAGGACACTTGATGTTCTTTCAGTTTGCCTTATCTTAAACACCAAAAAAGACTTTCCAAATGTCAGACGTAGCTGCAATAGCTCATTTGGGAGAGCATTAGACTGAAGATCTATAAGTCCCTGGATAGATCCCGGGTTTCGGCATGTTTAGTTCCTGTATTTTTGTTACAGAATAGCAATTTACCAGTAGAATCTTTCATTATAAGGTGTTGCGCTTCAAGAACACTTGATGCTCTTTTTTTCCTAACCTAAAACCCCAAATACGACTTCACATCTTTCACAATTAGCCGAAATAGCTCAGTTGGGAGAGCGTTAGACTGAAGATTTAAAGGTCCCTGGTTCGATCCCAGGTTTTGGCATATTTAGTTGCTGTTTTTTTTGTTACAGAATAGCAATTTAGCAGCAGAAACTGCCATGTTCAGGTTCTGGTTTTCAAGAACATTTCATGTTATTACAGTTTGCATTATTATTAGCCCCAATAAAATAATTTCTTATTAGTAGAGCTTGGCAAAATAGCTCAGTTGTGAGAACATTAGACTGAAGATCTAAGGGTGTCTTGTTCAATCCTGGGGTTTAGCATGGTAGGGTGTTTGCATTTGCTACTGAATAGCAATTTAGCAGCAAAAACTGTTGTGTTCAGGTTTTGATCTTGAAAAGCATTTTATGTTATTTCAGTTTGCAAAATCTTTAGCTCCTAAAAAAAGACATTCTTATCAGTATAGCTTGCCAAAATAGCTCAGTTGTGAGAGCAATAGACTGAAGACCTTAAAATCCCTAGTACGATCGTGGGTTTCCACATGTTTGGGTGTTTGCATTTTGTTACTGAGTAGCAATTCAGCAAAAAGAAATTTAGCAGCAGAAACTTTCATTTTCAGGTTTCGCCCTCTAGGACACTTGATGTTCTTTCAGTTTGCCTTATCTTAAACACCAAAAAAGACTTTCCAAATGTCAGACGTAGCTGCAATAGCTCATTTGGGAGAGCATTAGACTGAAGATCTATAAGTCCCTGGTTAGATCCCGGGTTTCGGCATGTTTAGTTGC
Source organism: Pseudophryne corroboree (assembly GCF_028390025.1). Taxonomy (NCBI): domain Eukaryota; kingdom Metazoa; phylum Chordata; class Amphibia; order Anura; family Myobatrachidae; genus Pseudophryne; species Pseudophryne corroboree. The sequence continues at coordinate 197,059,305 of NC_086447.1, read as the reverse complement.
TGTATTTTTGTTACAGAATAGCAATTTACCAGTAGAATCTTTCATTATAAGGTGTTGCGCTTCAAGAACACTTGATGCTCTTTTTTTCCTAACCTAAAACCCCAAATACGACTTCACATCTTTCACAATTAGCCGAAATAGCTCAGTTGGGAGAGCGTTAGACTGAAGATTTAAAGGTCCCTGGTTCGATCCCGGGTTTTGGCATATTTAGTTGCTGTTTTTTTTGTTACAGAATAGCAATTTAGCAGCAGAAACTGCCATGTTCAGGTTCTGGTTTTCAAGAACATTTCATGTTATTACAGTTTGCATTATTATTAGCCCCAATAAAAGAATTTCTTATTAGTAGAGCTTGGCAAAATAGCTCAGTTGTGACAACATTAGACTGAAGATCTAAGAGTGTCTTGTTCAATCCTGGGGTTTAGCATGGTTGGGTGTTTGCATTTGCTACTGAATAGCAATTTAGCAGCAAAAACTGTTGTGTTCAGGTTTTGATCTTGAAAAGCATTTTATGTTATTTCAGTTTGCAAAATCTTTAGCTCCTAAAAAAAGACATTTTTATCAGTATAGCTTGCCAAAATAGCTCAGTTGTGAGAGCAATAGACTGAAGACCTTAAAATCCCTAGTACGATCGTGGGTTTCCACATGTTTGGGTGTTTGCAGTTTGTTACTGAGTAGCAATTCAGCAAAAAGAAATTTAGCAGCAGAAACTTTTATTTTCAGGTTTCGCCCTCTAGGACACTTGATGTTCTTTCATTTTTCCTTATCTTAAACACCAAAAAAGACTTTTCAAATGTCAGACGTAGCTGCAATAGCTCATTTGGGAGAGCATTAGACTGAAATTCTATAAGTCCCTGGTTTGATCCCAGGTTTCGGCATGTTTAGTTGCTGTATTTTTGTTACAGAATAGCAATTTACCAGCAGAATCTTTCATTATAAGGTGTTGCTCTTCAAGAACACTTGATGCTCTATTTTTCCCCAACCTAAAACCCCAAATACGACTTTACATCTTTCACAATTAGCCAAAATAGCTCAGTTGGGAGAGCGTTAGACTGAAGATCTAAAGGTCCCTGGTTCGATCCTGGGTTTCGGCATATTTAGTTGCTGTTTTTTTGTTACAGAATAGCAATTTAGCAGCAGAAACTGCCGTGTTCAGGTTCTGGTCTTCAAGATCATTTCATGTTATTACAGTTTGCATTATTATTAGCCCCAATAAAAGAATTTCTTATTAGTAGAGCTTGGCGAAATAGCTCAGTTGTGAGAAAATTAGACTGAAGATCTAAGGGTGTCTTGTTCAATCCTGGGGTTTAGCATGGTTGGGTGTTTGCTTTTGCTACTGAATAGCAATTTAGCAGCAAAAACTGTTGTGTTCAGGTTTTGATCTTGAAAAGCATTTTATGTTATTTCAGTTTGCAAAATCTTTAGCTCCTAAAAACAGACATTCTTATCAGTATAGCTTGCCAAAATAGCTCAGTTGTGAGAGCAATAGACTGAAGACCTTAAAATCCCTAGTACAATCGTGGGTTTCCACATGTTTGGGTGTTTGCAGTTTGTTACTGAGTAGCAATTCAGCAAAAAGAAATTTAGCAGCAGAAACTTTTATTTTCAGGTTTCGCCCTCTAGGACACTTGATGTTCTTTCAGTTTGCCTTATCTTAAACACCAAAAAAGACTTTCCAAATGTCAGACGTAGCTGCAATAGCTCATTTGGGAGAGCATTAGACTGAAGATCTATAAGTCCCTGGTTAGATCCCGGGTTTCGGCATGTTTAGTTGCTGTATTTTTGTTACAGAATAGCAATTTACCAGTAGAATCTTTCATTATAAGGTGTTGCGCTTCAAGAACACTTGATGCTCTTTTTTTCCTAACCTAAAACCCCAAATACGACTTCACATCTTTCACAATTAGCCGAAATAGCTCAGTTGGGAGAGCGTTAGACTGAAGATTTAAAAGGTCCCTGGTTCGATCCCGGGTTTTGGCATATTTAGTTGCTGTTTTTTTTGTTACAGAATAGCAATTTAGCAGCAGAAACTGCCATGTTCAGGTTCTGGTTTTCAAGAACATTTCATGTTATTACAGTTTGCATTATTATTAGCCCCAATAAAAGAATTTCTTATTAGTAGAGCTTGGCAAAATAGCTCAGTTGTGACAACATTAGACTGAAGATCTAAGAGTGTCTTGTTCAATCCTGGGGTTTAGCATGGTTGGGTGTTTGCATTTGCTACTGAATAGCAATTTAGCAGCAAAAACTGTTGTGTTCAGGTTTTGATCTTGAAAAGCATTTTATGTTATTTCAGTTTGCAAAATCTTTAGCTCCTAAAAAAAGACATTCTTATCAGTATAGCTTGCCAAAATAGCTCAGTTGTGAGAGCAATAGACTGAAGACCTTAAAATTCCTAGTACGATCGTGGGTTTCCACATGTTTGGGTGTTTGCAGTTTGTTACTGAGTAGCAATTCAGCAAAAAGAAATTTAGCAGCAGAAACTTTTATTTTCAGGTTTCGCCCTCTAGGACACTTGATGTTCTTTCAGTTTGCCTTATCTTAAACACCAAAAAAGACTTTCCAAATGTCAGATGTAGCTGCAATAGCTCATTTGGGAGAGCATTAGACTGAAATTCTATAAGTCCCTGGTTTGATCCCAGGTTTCGGCATGTTTAGTTGCTGTATTTTTGTTACAGAATAGCAATTTACCAGCAGAATCTTTCATTATAAGGTGTTGCTCTTCAAGAACACTTGATGCTCTATTTTTCCCCAACCTAAAACCCCAAATACGACTTTACACCTTTCACAATTAGCCGAAATAGCTCAGTTGGGAGAGCGTTAGACTGAAGATCTAAAGGTCCCTGGTTTGATCCCGGGTTTCGGCATATTTAGTTGCTGTTTTTTTGTTACAGAATAGCAATTTAGCAGCAGAAACTGCCGTGTTCAGGTTCTGGTCTTCAAGATCATTTCATGTTATTACAGTTTGCATTATTATTAGCCCCAATAAAAGAATTTCTTATTAGTAGAGCTTGGCGAAATAGCTCAGTTGTGAGAACATTAGACTGAAGATCTAAGGGTGTCTTGTTCAATCCTGGGGTTTAGCATGGTTGGGTGTTTGCATTTGCTACTGAATAGCAATTTAGCAGCAAAAACTGTTGTGTTCAGGTTTTGATCTTGAAAAGCATTTTATGTTATTTCAGTTTGCAAAATCTTTAGCTCCTAAAAAAAGACATTCTTATCAGTATAGCTTGCCAAAATAGCTCAGTTGTGAGAGCAATAGACTGAAGACCTTAAAATCCCTAGTACGATCGTGGGTTTCCACATGTTTGGGTGTTTGCAGTTTGTTACTGAGTAGCAATTCAGCAAAAAGAAATTTAGCAGCAGAAACTTTTATTTTCAGGTTTCGCCCTCTAGGACACTTGATGTTCTTTCAGTTTGCCTTATCTTAAACACCAAAAAAGACTTTCCAAATGTCAGACGTAGCTGCAATAGCTCATTTGGGAGAGCATTAGACTGAAATTCTATAAGTCCCTGGTTTGATCCCAGGTTTCGGCATGTTTAGTTGCTGTATTTTTGTTACAGAATAGCAATTTACCAGCAGAATCTTTCATTATAAGGTGTTGCTCTTCAAGAACACTTGATGCTCTATTTTTCCCCAACCTAAAACCCCAAATACGACTTTACATCTTTCACAATTAGCCGAAATAGCTCAGTTGGGAGAGCGTTAGACTGAAGATCTAAAGGTCTGTGGTTCGATCCCGGGTTTCGGCATATTTAGTTGCTGTTTTTTTGTTACAGAATAGCAATTTAGCAGCAGAAACTGCCGTGTTCAGGTTCTGGTCTTCAAGATCATTTCATGTTATTACAGTTTGCATTATTATTAGCCCCAATAAAAGAATTTCTTATTAGTAGAGCTTGGCGAAATAGCTCAGTTGTGAGAACATTAGACTGAAGATCTAAGGGTGTCTTGTTCAATCCTGGGGTTTAGCATGGTTGGGTGTTTGCTTTTGCTACTGAATAGCAATTTAGCAGCAAAAACTGTTGTGTTCAGGTTTTGATCTTGAAAAGCATTTTATGTTATTTCAGTTTGCAAAATCTTTAGCTCCTAAAAACAGACATTCTTATCAGTATAGCTTGCCAAAATAGCTCAGTTGTGAGAGCAATAGACTGAAGACCTTAAAATCCCTAGTACAATCGTGGGTTTCCACATGTTTGGGTGTTTGCAGTTTGTTACTGAGTAGCAATTCAGCAAAAAGAAATTTAGCAGCAGAAACTTTTATTTTCAGGTTTCGCCCTCTAGGACACTTGATGTTCTTTCAGTTTGCCTTATCTTAAACACCAAAAAAGACTTTCCAAATGTCAGACGTAGCTGCAATAGCTCATTTGGGAGAGCATTAGACTGAAGATCTATAAGTCCCTGGATAGATCCCGGGTTTCGGCATGTTTAGTTCCTGTATTTTTGTTACAGAATAGCAATTTACCAGTAGAATCTTTCATTATAAGGTGTTGCGCTTCAAGAACACTTGATGCTCTTTTTTTCCTAACCTAAAACCCCAAATACGACTTCACATCTTTCACAATTAGCCGAAATAGCTCAGTTGGGAGAGCGTTAGACTGAAGATTTAAAGGTCCCTGGTTCGATCCCAGGTTTTGGCATATTTAGTTGCTGTTTTTTTTGTTACAGAATAGCAATTTAGCAGCAGAAACTGCCATGTTCAGGTTCTGGTTTTCAAGAACATTTCATGTTATTACAGTTTGCATTATTATTAGCCCCAATAAAATAATTTCTTATTAGTAGAGCTTGGCAAAATAGCTCAGTTGTGAGAACATTAGACTGAAGATCTAAGGGTGTCTTGTTCAATCCTGGGGTTTAGCATGGTTGGGTGTTTGCATTTGCTACTGAATAGCAATTTAGCAGCAAAAACTGTTGTGTTCAGGTTTTGATCTTGAAAAGCATTTTATGTTATTTCAGTTTGCAAAATCTTTAGCTCCTAAAAAAAGACATTCTTATCAGTATAGCTTGCCAAAATAGCTCAGTTGTGAGAGCAATAGACTGAAGACCTTAAAATCCCTAGTACGATCGTGGGTTTCCACATGTTTGGGTGTTTGCATTTTGTTACTGAGTAGCAATTCAGCAAAAAGAAATTTAGCAGCAGAAACTTTCATTTTCAGGTTTCGCCCTCTAGGACACTTGATGTTCTTTCAGTTTGCCTTATCTTAAACACCAAAAAAGACTTTCCAAATGTCAGACGTAGCTGCAATAGCTCATTTGGGAGAGCATTAGACTGAAGATCTATAAGTCCCTGGTTAGATCCCGGGTTTCGGCATGTTTAGTTGCTGTATTTTTGTTACAGAATAGCAATTTACCAGTAGAATCTTTCATTATAAGGTGTTGCGCTTCAAGAACACTTGATGCTCTTTTTTTCCTAACCTAAAACCCCAAATACGACTTCACATCTTTCACAATTAGCCTTAATAGCTCAGTTGGGAGAGCGTTAGACTGAAGATTTAAAGGTCCCTGGTTCGATCCTGGGTTTTGGCATATTTAGTTGCTGTTTTTTTTGTTACAGAATAGCAATTTAGCAGCAGAAACTGCCATGTTCAGGTTCTGGTTTTCAAGAACATTTCATGTTATTACAGTTTGCATTATTATTAGCCCCAATAAAAGAATTTCTTATTAGTAGAGCTTGGCAAAATAGCTCAGTTGTGACAACATTAGACTGAAGATCTAAGAGTTTCTTGTTCAATCCTGGGGTTTAGCATGGTTGGGTGTTTGCTTTTGCTACTGAATAGCAATTTAGCAGCAAAAACTGTTGTGTTCAGGTTTTGATCTTGAAAAGCATTTTATGTTATTTCAGTTTGCAAAATCTTTAGCTCCTAAAAAAAGACATTCTTATCAGTATAGCTTGCCAAAATAGCTCAGTTGTGAGAGCAATAGACTGAAGACCTTAAAATCCCTAGTACGATCGTGGGTTTCCACATGTTTGGGTGTTTGCAGTTTGTTACTGAGTAGCAATTCAGCAAAAAGAAATTTAGCAGCATAAACTTTCATTTTCAGGTTTCGCCCTCTAGGACACTTGATGTTCTTTCAGTTTGCCTTATCTTAAACACCAAAAAAGACTTTCCAAATGTCAGACTTACCCGCAATATCTCTTTTGTGAGAGCATTAGACTGAAGATCTAAAGGTCCCTGGTTCGATCCCAGGTTTTGGCATATTTAGTTGCTGTATTTTTGTTACAGAATAGCAATTTACCAGCAGAATCTTTCATTATCAGGTGTTGTTCATCAAGAACACTTAATGCTCTTTTTTTCCCCAACCTAAAACCCTAAATTCGGCTTGACATCTTTCACAATTAGCCGAAATAGCTCAGTTGGGAGAGCGGTAGACTGAAGATCTAAAGGTCCCTGGTTCGATCCCGGGTTTTGGCATATTTAGTTGCTGTTTTTTTGTTACAGAATAGCAATTTAGCAGCATAAACTGCAGTGTTCAGGTTCTGGTTTTCAAGAACATTTCATGTTATTACAGTTTGCATTATTATTAGCCCCAATTTAAGAATTTCTTATTAGTAGAGCTTGGCGAAATAGCTTAGTTGTGACAACATTAGACTGAAGATCTAAGGGTGTCTTGTTCATTCCTGGGGTTTAGCATGGTTGGGTGTTTGCTTTTGCTACTGAATAGCAATTTAGCAGCAAAAACTGTTGTGTTCAGGTTTTGATCTTGAAAAGCATTTTATGTTATTTCAGTTTGCAAAATCTTTAGCTCCTAAAAAAAGACATTTTTATCAGTATAGCTTGCCAAAATAGCTCAGTTGTGAGAGCAATAGACTGAAGACCTTAAAATCCCTAGTACGATCGTGGGTTTCCACATGTTTGGGTGTTTGCAGTTTGTTACTGAGTAGCAATTCAGCAAAAAGAAATTTAGCAGCAGAAACTTTTATTTTCAGGTTTCGCCCTCTAGGACACTTGATGTTCTTTCAGTTTGCCTTATCTTAAACACCAAAAAAGACTTTTCAAATGTCAGACGTAGCTGCAATAGCTCATTTGGGAGAGCATTAGACTGAAATTCTATAAGTCCATGGTTTGATCCCAGGTTTCGGCATGTTTAGTTGCTGTATTTTTGTTACAGAATAGCAATTTACCAGCAGAATCTTTCATTATAAGGTGTTGCTCTTCAAGAACACTTGATGCTCTATTTTTCCCCAACCTAAAACCCCAAATACGACTTTACATCTTTCACAATTTGCCAAAATAGTTCAGTTGGGAGAGCGTTAGACTGACGATCTAAAGGTCCCTGGTTCGATCCTGGGTTTCGGCATATTTAGTTGCTGTTTTTTTGTTACAGAATAGCAATTTAGCAGCAGAAACTGCCGTGTTCAGGTTCTGGTCTTCAAGATCATTTCATGTTATTACAGTTTGCATTATTATTAGCCCCAATAAAAGAATTTCTTATTAGTAGAGCTTGGCGAAATAGCTCAGTTGTGAGAAAATTAGACTGAAGATCTAAGGGTGTCTTGTTCAATCCTGGGGTTTAGCATGGTTGGGTGTTTGCTTTTGCTACTGAATAGCAATTTAGCAGCAAAAACTGTTGTGTTCAGGTTTTGATCTTGAAAAGCATTTTATGTTATTTCAGTTTGCAAAATCTTTAGCTCCTAAAAACAGACATTCTTATCAGTATAGCTTGCCAAAATAGCTCAGTTGTGAGAGCAATAGACTGAAGACCTTAAAATCCCTAGTACAATCGTGGGTTTCCACATGTTTGGGTGTTTGCAGTTTGTTACTGAGTAGCAATTCAGCAAAAAGAAATTTAGCAGCAGAAACTTTTATTTTCAGGTTTCGCCCTCTAGGACACTTGATGTTCTTTCAGTTTGCCTTATCTTAAACACCAAAAAAGACTTTCCAAATGTCAGACGTAGCTGCAATAGCTCATTTGGGTGAGCATTAGACTGAAGATCTATAAGTCCCTGGTTAGATCCCGGGTTTCGGCATGTTTAGTTGCTGTATTTTTGTTACAGAATAGCAATTTACCAGTAGAATCTTTCATTATAAGGTGTTGCGCTTCAAGAACACTTGATGCTCTTTTTTTCCTAACCTAAAACCCCAAATACGACTTCACATCTTTCACAATTAGCCGAAATAGCTCAGTTGGGAGAGCATTAGACTGAAGATCTAAAGGTCCCTGGTTCGATCCCGGGTTTCGGCATATTTAGTTGCTGTTTTTTTGTTACAGAATAGCAATTTAGCAGCAGAAACTGCCGTGTTCAGGTTCTGGTCTTCAAGATCATTTCATGTTATTACAGTTTGCATTATTATTAGCCCCAATAAAAGCATTTCTTATTAGTAGAGCTTGGCGAAATAGCTCAGTTGTGAGAACATTAGACTGAAGATCTAAGGGTGTCTTGTTCAATCCTGGGGTTTAGCATGGTTGGGTGTTTGCATTTGCTACTGAATAGCAATTTAGCAGCAAAAACTGTTGTGTTCAGGTTTTGATCTTGAAAAGCATTTTATGTTATTTCAGTTTGCAAAATCTTTAGCTCCTAAAAAAAGACATTCTTATCAGTATAGCTTGCCAAAATAGCTCAGTTGTGAGAGCAATAGACTGAAGACCTTAAAATTCCTAGTACGATCGTGGGTTTCCACATGTTTGGGTGTTTGCAGTTTGTTACTGAGTAGCAATTCAGCAAAAAGAAATTTAGCAGCAGAAACTTTTATTTTCAGGTTTCGCCCTCTAGGACACTTGATGTTCTTTCAGTTTGCCTTATCTTAAACACCAAAAAAGACTTTCCAAATGTCAGATGTAGCTGCAATAGCTCATTTGGGAGAGCATTAGACTGAAATTCTATAAGTCCCTGGTTTGATCCCAGGTTTCGGCATGTTTAGTTGCTGTATTTTTGTTACAGAATAGCAATTTACCAGCAGAATCTTTCATTATAAGGTGTTGCTCTTCAAGAACACTTGATGCTCTATTTTTCCCCAACCTAAAACCCCAAATACGACTTTACACCTTTCACAATTAGCCGAAATAGCTCAGTTGGGAGAGCGTTAGACTGAAGATCTAAAGGTCCCTGGTTCGATCCCGGGTTTCGGCATATTTAGTTGCTGTTTTTTTGTTACAGAATAGCAATTTAGCAGCAGAAACTGCCGTGTTCAGGTTCTGGTCTTCAAGATCATTTCATGTTATTACAGTTTGCATTATTATTAGCCCCAATAAAAGAATTTCTTATTAGTAGAGCTTGGCGAAATAGCTCAGTTGTGAGAACATTAGACTGAAGATCTAAGGGTGTCTTGTTCAATCCTGGGGTTTAGCATGGTTGGGTGTTTGCATTTGCTACTGAATAGCAATTTAGCAGCAAAAACTGTTGTGTTCAGGTTTTGATCTTGAAAAGCATTTTATGTTATTTCAGTTTGCAAAATCTTTAGCTCCTAAAAAAAGACATTCTTATCAGTATAGCTTGCCAAAATAGCTCAGTTGTGAGAGCAATAGACTGAAGACCTTAAAATCCCTAGTACGATCGTGGGTTTCCACATGTTTGGGTGTTTGCAGTTTGTTACTGAGTAGCAATTCAGCAAAAAGAAATTTAGCAGCAGAAACTTTTATTTTCAGGTTTCGCCCTCTAGGACACTTGTTGTTCTTTCAGTTTGCCTTATCTTAAACACCAAAAAAGACTTTCCAAATGTCAGACGTAGCTGCAATAGCTCATTTGGGAGAGCATTAGACTGAAATTCTATAAGTCCCTGGTTTGATCCCAGGTTTCGGCATGTTTAGTTGCTGTATTTTTGTTACAGAATAGCAATTTACCAGCAGAATCTTTCATTATAAGGTGTTGCTCTTCAAGAACACTTGATGCTCTATTTTTCCCCAACCTAAAACCCCAAATACGACTTTACATCTTTCACAATTAGCCGAAATAGCTCAGTTGGGAGAGCGTTAGACTGAAGATCTAAAGGTCCGTGGTTCGATCCCGGGTTTCGGCATATTTAGTTGCTGTTTTTTTGTTACAGAATAGCAATTTAGCAGCAGAAACTGCCGTGTTCAGGTTCTGGTCTTCAAGATCATTTCATGTTATTACAGTTTGCATTATTATTAGCCCCAATAAAAGAATTTCTTATTAGTAGAGCTTGGCGAAATAGCTCAGTTGTGAGAACATTAGACTGAAGATCTAAGGGTGTCTTGTTCAATCCTGGGGTTTAGCATGGTTGGGTGTTTGCTTTTGCTACTGAATAGCAATTTAGCAGCAAAAACTGTTGTGTTCAGGTTTTGATCTTGAAAAGCATTTTATGTTATTTCAGTTTGCAAAATCTTTAGCTCCTAAAAACAGACATTCTTATCAGTATAGCTTGCCAAAATAGCTCAGTTGTGAGAGCAATAGACTGAAGACCTTAAAATCCCTAGTACAATCGTGGGTTTCCACATGTTTGGGTGTTTGCAGTTTGTTACTGAGTAGCAATTCAGCAAAAAGAAATTTAGCAGCAGAAACTTTTATTTTCAGGTTTCGCCCTCTAGGACACTTGATGTTCTTTCAGTTTGCCTTATCTTAAACACCAAAAAAGACTTTCCAAATGTCAGACGTAGCTGCAATAGCTCATTTGGGAGAGCATTAGACTGAAGATCTATAAGTCCCTGGATAGATCCCGGGTTTCGGCATGTTTAGTTCCTGTATTTTTGTTACAGAATAGCAATTTACCAGTAGAATCTTTCATTATAAGGTGTTGCGCTTCAAGAACACTTGATGCTCTTTTTTTCCTAACCTAAAACCCCAAATACGACTTCACATCTTTCACAATTAGCCGAAATAGCTCAGTTGGGAGAGCGTTAGACTGAAGATTTAAAGGTCCCTGGTTCGATCCCAGGTTTTGGCATATTTAGTTGCTGTTTTTTTTGTTACAGAATAGCAATTTAGCAGCAGAAACTGCCATGTTCAGGTTCTGGTTTTCAAGAACATTTCATGTTATTACAGTTTGCATTATTATTAGCCCCAATAAAATAATTTCTTATTAGTAGAGCTTGGCAAAATAGCTCAGTTGTGAGAACATTAGACTGAAGATCTAAGGGTGTCTTGTTCAATCCTGGGGTTTAGCATGGTAGGGTGTTTGCATTTGCTACTGAATAGCAATTTAGCAGCAAAAACTGTTGTGTTCAGGTTTTGATCTTGAAAAGCATTTTATGTTATTTCAGTTTGCAAAATCTTTAGCTCCTAAAAAAAGACATTCTTATCAGTATAGCTTGCCAAAATAGCTCAGTTGTGAGAGCAATAGACTGAAGACCTTAAAATCCCTAGTACGATCGTGGGTTTCCACATGTTTGGGTGTTTGCATTTTGTTACTGAGTAGCAATTCAGCAAAATGAAATTTAGCAGCAGAAACTTTCATTTTCAGGTTTCGCCCTCTAGGACACTTGATGTTCTTTCAGTTTGCCTTATCTTAAACACCAAAAAAGACTTTCCAAATGTCAGACGTAGCTGCAATAGCTCATTTGGGAGAGCATTAGACTGAAGATCTATAAGTCCCTGGTTAGATCCCGGGTTTCGGCATGTTTAGTTGCTGTATTTTTGTTACAGAATAGCAATTTACCAGCAGAATCTTTCATTATCAGGTGTTGTTCATCAAGAACACTTAATGCTCTTTTTTTCCCCAACCTAAAACCCTAAATTCGGCTTGACATCTTTCACAATTAGCCGAAATAGCTCAGTTGGGAGAGCAGTAGACTGAAGATCTAAAGGTCCCTGGTTCGATCCCGGGTTTTGGCATATTTAGTTGCTGTTTTTTTGTTACAGAATAGCAATTTAGCAGCATAAACTGCAGTGTTCAGGTTCTGGTTTTCAAGAACATTTCATGTTATTACAGTTTGCATTATTATTAGCCCCAATTTAAGAATTTCTTATTAGTAGAGCTTGGCGAAATAGCTTAGTTGTGACAACATTAGACTGAAGATCTAAGGGTGTCTTGTTCATTCCTGGGGTTTAGCATGGTTGGGTGTTTGCTTTTGCTACTGAATAGCAATTTAGCAGCAAAAACTGTTGTGTTCAGGTTTTGATCTTGAAAAGCATTTTATGTTAATTCAGTTTGCAAAATCTTTAGCTCCTAAAAACAGACATTCTTATCAGTATAGCTTGCCAAAATAGCTCAGTTGTGAGAGCAATAGACTGAAGACCTTAAAATCCCTAGTACAATCGTGGGTTTCCACATGTTTGGGTGTTTGCAGTTTGTTACTGAGTAGCAATTCAGCAAAAATAAATTTAGCAGCAGAAACTTTTATTTTCAGGTTTCGCCCTCTAGGACACTTGATGTTCTTTCAGTTTGCCTTATCTTAAACACCAAAAAAGACTTTCCAAATGTCAGACGTAGCTGCAATAGCTCATTTGGGAGAGCATTAGACTGAAGATCTATAAGTCCCTGGTTAGATCCCGGGTTTCGGCATGTTTAGTTGCTGTATTTTTGTTACAGAATAGCAATTTACCAGTAGAATCTTTCATTATAAGGTGTTGCGCTTCAAGAACACTTGATGCTCTTTTTTTCCTAACCTAAAACCCCAAATACGACTTCACATCTTTCACAATTAGCCGAAATAGCTCAGTTGGGAGAGCGTTAGACTGAAGATTTAAAGGTCCCTGGTTCGATCCCGGGTTTTGGCATATTTAGTTGCTGTATTTTTTTGTTACAGAATAGCAATTTAGCAGCAGAAACTGCCATGTTCAGGTTCTGGTTTTCAAGAACATTTCATGTTATTACAGTTTGCATTATTATTAGCCCCAATAAAAGAATTTCTTATTAGTAGAGCTTGGCAAAATAGCTCAGTTGTGACAACATTAGACTGAAGATCTAAGAGTGTCTTGTTCAATCCTGGGGTTTAGCATGGTTGGGTGTTTGCATTTGCTACTGAATAGCAATTTAGCAGCAAAAACTGTTGTGTTCAGGTTTTGATCTTGAAAAGCATTTTATGTTATTTCAGTTTGCAAAATCTTTAGCTCCTAAAAAAAGACATTTTTATCAGTATAGCTTGCCAAAATAGCTCAGTTGTGAGAGCAATAGACTGAAGACCTTAAAATCCCTAGTACGATCGTGGGTTTCCACATGTTTGGGTGTTTGCAGTTTGTTACTGAGTAGCAATTCAGCAAAAAGAAATTTAGCAGCAGAAACTTTTATTTTCAGGTTTCGCCCTCTAGGACACTTGATGTTCTTTCAGTTTGCCTTATCTTAAACACCAAAAAAGACTTTTCAAATGTCAGACGTAGCTGCAATAGCTCATTTGGGAGAGCATTAGACTGAAATTCTATAAGTCCCTGGTTTGATCCCAGGTTTCGGCATGTTTAGTTGCTGTATTTTTGTTACAGAATAGCAATTTACCAGCAGAATCTTTCATTATAAGGTGTTGCTCTTCAAGAACACTTGATGCTCTATTTTTCCCCAACCTAAAACCCCAAATACGACTTTACATCTTTCACAATTAGCCAAAATAGTTCAGTTGGGAGAGCGTTAGACTGAAGATCTAAAGGTCCCTGGTTCGATCCTGGGTTTCGGCATATTTAGTTGCTGTTTTTTTGTTACAGAATAGCAATTTAGCAGCAGAAACTGCCGTGTTCAGGTTCTGGTCTTCAAGATCATTTCATGTTATTACAGTTTGCATTATTATTAGCCCCAATAAAAGAATTTCTTATTAGTAGAGCTTGGCGAAATAGCTCAGTTGTGAGAAAATTAGACTGAAGATCTAAGGGTGTCTTGTTCAATCCTGGGGTTTAGCATGGTTGGGTGTTTGCTTTTGCTACTGAATAGCAATTTAGCAGCAAAAACTGTTGTGTTCAGGTTTTGATCTTGAAAAGCATTTTATGTTATTTCAGTTTGCAAAATCTTTAGCTCCTAAAAACAGACATTCTTATCAGTATAGCTTGCCAAAATAGCTCAGTTGTGAGAGCAATAGACTGAAGACCTTAAAATCCCTAGTACAATCGTGGGTTTCCACATGTTTGGGTGTTTGCAGTTTGTTACTGAGTAGCAATTCAGCAAAAAGAAATTTAGCAGCAGAAACTTTTATTTTCAGGTTTCGCCCTCTAGGACACTTGATGTTCTTTCAGTTTGCCTTATCTTAAACACCAAAAAAGACTTTCCAAATGTCAGACGTAGCTGCAATAGCTCATTTGGGTGAGCATTAGACTGAAGATCTATAAGTCCCTGGTTAGATCCCGGGTTTCGGCATGTTTAGTTGCTGTATTTTTGTTACAGAATAGCAATTTACCAGTAGAATCTTTCATTATAAGGTGTTGCGCTTCAAGAACACTTGATGCTCTTTTTTTCCTAACCTAAAACCCCAAATACGACTTCACATCTTTCACAATTAGCCGAAATAGCTCAGTTGGGAGAGCGTTAGACTGAAGATCTAAAGGTCCCTGGTTCGATCCCGGGTTTCGGCATATTTAGTTGCTGTTTTTTTGTTACAGAATAGCAATTTAGCAGCAGAAACTGCCGTGTTCAGGTTCTGGTCTTCAAGATCATTTCATGTTATTACAGTTTGCATTATTATTAGCCCCAATAAAAGCATTTCTTATTAGTAGAGCTTGGCGAAATAGCTCAGTTGTGAGAACATTAGACTGAAGATCTAAGGGTGTCTTGTTCAATCCTGGGGTTTAGCATGGTTGGGTGTTTGCATTTGCTACTGAATAGCAATTTAGCAGCAAAAACTGTTGTGTTCAGGTTTTGATCTTGAAAAGCATTTTATGTTATTTCAGTTTGCAAAATCTTTAGCTCCTAAAAAAAGACATTCTTATCAGTATAGCTTGCCAAAATAGCTCAGTTGTGAGAGCAATAGACTGAAGACCTTAAAATCCCTAGTACGATCGTGGGTTTCCACATGTTTGGGTGTTTGCAGTTTGTTACTGAGTAGCAATTCAGCAAAAAGAAATTTAGCAGCAGAAACTTTTATTTTCAGGTTTCGCCCTCTAGGACACTTGATGTTCTTTCAGTTTGCCTTATCTTAAACACCAAAAAAAGACTTTCCAAATGTCAGACGTAGCTGCAATAGCTCATTTGGGAGAGCATTAAACTGAAGATCTATAAGTCCCTTGTTCGATCCTGGGTTTCGGCATGTTTAGTTGCTGTATATTTGTTACAGAATAGCAATTTACCAGCAGAATCTTTCATTATAAGGTGTTGCTCTTCAAGAACACTTGATGCTCTATTTTTCCCAACCTAAAACCCCAAATACGACATCACATCTTTCACAATTAGCCGAAATAGCTCAGTTGGGAGAGCGTTATACTGAAGATCTAAAGGTCCTTGGTTCGATCCGTTGTTTTGGCATAGTTAGTTGCTGTTTTTTTTTGTTACAGAATAGCAATTTAGCAGCAGAAACTGCCGTACTCAGGTTCTGGTCTTCAATAACATTTCATATTATTACAGTTTGCATTATTATTAGCCCCAATAAAAGAATTTCTTATTAGTAGAGCTTGGCGAAATAGCTCAGTTGTGAGAACATTAGACTGAAGATCTAAGGGTGTCTTGTTCAATCCTGGGGTTTAGCATGGTTGGGTGTTTGCTTTTGCTACTGAATAGCAATTTAGCAGCAAAAACTGTTGTGTTCAGGTTTTGATCTTGAAAAGCATTTTATGTTATTTCAGTTTGCAAAATCTTTAGCTCCTAAAAACAGACATTCTTATCAGTATAGCTTGCCAAAATAGCTCAGTTGTGAGAGCAATAGACTGAAGACCTTAAAATCCCTAGTACAATCGTGGGTTTCCACATGTTTGGGTGTTTGCAGTTTGTTACTGAGTAGCAATTCAGCAAAAAGAAATTTAGCAGCAGAAACTTTTATTTTCAGGTTTCGCCCTCTAGGACACTTGATGTTCTTTCAGTTTGCCTTATCTTAAACACCAAAAAAGACTTTCCAAATGTCAGACGTAGCTGCAATAGCTCATTTGGGAGAGCATTAGACTGAAGATCTATAAGTCCCTGGTTAGATCCCGGGTTTCGGCATGTTTAGTTCCTGTATTTTTGTTACAGAATAGCAATTTACCAGTAGAATCTTTCATTATAAGGTGTTGCGCTTCAAGAACACTTGATGCTCTTTTTTTCCTAACCTAAAACCCCAAATACGACTTCACATCTTTCACAATAAGCCGAAATAGCTCAGTTGGGAGAGCGTTAGACTGAAGATTTAAAGGTCCCTGGTTCGATCCCAGGTTTTGCAATATTTAGTTGCTGTTTTTTTTGTTACAGAATAGCAATTTAGCAGCAGAAACTGCCATGTTCAGGTTCTGGTTTTCAAGAACATTTCATGTTATTACAGTTTGCATTATTATTAGCCCCAATAAAATAATTTCTTATTAGTAGAGCTTGGCAAAATAGCTCAGTTGTGACAACATTAGACTGAAGATCTAAGAGTGTCTTGTTCAATCCTGGGGTTTAGCATGGTTGGGTGTTTGCATTTGCTACTGAATAGCAATTTAGCAGCAAAAACTGTTGTGTTCAGGTTTTGATCTTGAAAAGCATTTTATGTTATTTCAGTTTGCAAAATCTTTAGCTCCTAAAAAAAGACATTCTTATCAGTATAGCTTGCCAAAATAGCTCAGTTGTGAGAGCAATAGACTGAAGACCTTAAAATCCCTAGTACGATCGTGGGTTTCCACATGTTTGGGTGTTTGCAGTTTGTTACTGAGTAGCAATTCAGCAAAAAGAAATTTAGCAGCAGAAACTTTTATTTTCAGGTTTCGCCCTCTAGGACACTTGATGTTCTTTCAGTTTGCCTTATCTTAAACACCAAAAAAGACTTTCCAAATGTCAGACGTAGCTGCAATAGCTCATTTGGGAGAGCATTAGACTGAAATTCTATAAGTCCCTGGTTTGATCCCAGGTTTCGGCATGTTTAGTTGCTGTATTTTTGTTACAGAATAGCAATTTACCAGCAGAATCTTTCATTATAAGGTGTTGCTCTTCAAGAACACTTGATGCTCTATTTTTCCCCAACCTAAAACCCCAAATACGACTTCACATCTTTCACAATTAGCCGAAATAGCTCAGTTGGGAGAGCGTTAGACTGAAGATCTAAAGGTCCCTGGTTCGATCCCGGGTTTCGGCATATTTAGTTGCTGTTTTTTTGTTACAGAATAGCAATTTAGCAGCAGAAACTGCCGTGTTCAGGTTCTGGTCTTCAAGATCATTTCATGTTATTACAGTTTGCATTATTATTAGCCCCAATAAAAGAATTTCTTATTAGTAGAGCTTGGCGAAATAGCTCAGTTGTGAGAACATTAGACTGAAGATCTAAGGGTGTCTTGTTCAATCCTGGGGTTTAGCATGGTTGGGTGTTTGCTTTTGCTACTGAATAGCAATTTAGCAGCAAAAACTGTTGTGTTCAGGTTTTGATCTTGAAAAGCATTTTATGTTATTTCAGTTTGCAAAATCTTTAGCTCCTAAAAAAAGACATTCTTATCAGTATAGCTTGCCAAAATAGCTCAGTTGTGAGAGCAATAGACTGAAGACCTTAAAATCCCTAGTACGATCGTGGGTTTCCACATGTTTGGGTGTTTGCAGTTTGTTACTGAGTAGCAATTCAGCAAAAAGAAATTTAGCAGCAGAAACTTTCATTTTCAGGTTTCGCCCTCTAGGACACTTGATGTTCTTTCAGTTTGCCTTATCTTAAACACCAAAAAAGACTTTCCAAATGTCAGACGTAGCTGCAATAGCTCATTTGGGAGAGCATTAGACTGAAGATCTATAAGTCCCTGGTTCGATCCCGGGTTTCGGCATGTTTAGTTGCTGTATATTTGTTACAGAATAGCAATTTACCAGCAGAATCTTTCATTATAAGGTGTTGCTCTTCAAGAACATTTGATGCTCTATTTTTCCCAACCTAAAACCCCAAATACGACATCACATTTTTCACAATTAGCCGAAATAGCTCAGTTGGGAGAGCGTTAGACTGAAGATCTAAAGGTCCCTGGTTCGATCCCGAGATTCGGCATATTTAGTTGCTGTTTTTTTGTTACAGAATAGCAATTTAGCAGCAGAAACTGCCGTGTTCAGGTTCTGGTCTTCAAGATCATTTCATGTTATTACAGTTTGCATTATTATTAGCCCCAATAAAATAATTTCTTATTAGTAGAGCTTGGCAAAATAGCTCAGTTGTGAGAACATTAGACTGAAGATCTAAGGGTGTCTTGTTCAATCCTGGGGTTTAGCATGGTTGGGTGTTTGCATTTGCTACTGAATAGCAATTTAGCAGCAAAAACTGTTGTGTTCAGGTTTTGATCTTGAAAAGCATTTTATGTTATTTCAGTTTGCAAAATCTTTAGCTCCTAAAAAAAGACATTCTTATCAGTATAGCTTGCCAAAATAGCTCAGTTGTGAGAGCAATAGACTGAAGACCTTAAAATCCCTAGTACGATCGTGGGTTTCCACATGTTTGGGTGTTTGCATTTTGTTACTGAGTAGCAATTCAGCAAAAAGAAATTTAGCAGCAGAAACTTTTATTTTCAGGTTTCGCCCTCTAGGACACTTGATGTTCTTTCAGTTTGCCTTATCTTAAACACCAAAAAAGACTTTCCAAAAGTCAGACGTAGCTGCAATAGCTCATTTGGGAGAGCATTAGACTGAAGATCTATAAGTCCCTTGTTAGATCCCGGGTTTCGACATGTTTAGTTGCTGTATTTTTGTTACAGAATAGCAGTTTACCTGTAGAATCTTTAATTATAAGGTGTTGCGCTTCAAGAACACTTGATGCTCTTTTTTTCCTAACCTTAAACCCCAAATACGACTTCACATCTTTCACAATTAGCCGAAATAGCTCAGTTGGGAGAGCGTTAGACTGAAGATCTAAAAGTCCCTGGTTCGATCCTGGGTTTCGGCATATTTAGTTGCTGTTTTTTTTGTTACAGAATAGCAATTTAGCAGCAGAAACTGCCATGTTCAGGTTCTGGTTTTCAAGAACATTTCATGTTATTACAGTTTGCATTATTATTAGCCCCAATAAAAGAATTTCTTATTAGTAGAGCTTGGCAAAATAGCTCAGTTGTGACAACATTAGACTGAAGATCTAAGAGTTTCTTGTTCAATCCTGGGGTTTAGCATGGTTGGGTGTTTGCTTTTGCTACTGAATAGCAATTTAGCAGCAAAAACTGTTGTGTTCAGGTTTTGATCTTGAAAAGCATTTTATGTTATTTCAGTTTGCAAAATCTTTAGCTCCTAAAAAAAGACATTCTTATCAGTATAGCTTGCCAAAATAGCTCAGTTGTGAGAGCAATAGACTGAAGACCTTAAAATCCCTAGTACGATCGTGGGTTTCCACATGTTTGGGTGTTTGCAGTTTGTTACTGAGTAGCAATTCAGCAAAAATAAATTTAGCAGCATAAACTTTCATTTTCAGGTTTCGCCCTCTAGGACACTTGATGTTCTTTCAGTTTGCCTTATCTTAAACACCAAAAAAGACTTTCCAAATGTCAGACTTACCCGCAATATCTCTTTTGTGAGAGCATTAGACTGAAGATCTAAAGGTCCCTGGTTCGATCCCAGGTTTTGGCATGTTTAGTTGCTGTATTTTTGTTACAGAATAGCAATTTACCAGCAGAATCTTTCATTATCAGGTGTTGTTCATCAAGAACACTTAATGCTCTTTTTTTCCCCAACCTAAAACCCTAAATTCGGCTTGACATCTTTCACAATTAGCCGAAATAGCTCAGTTGGGAGAGCGGTAGACTGAAGATCTAAAGGTCCCTGGTTCGATCCCGGGTTTTGGCATATTTAGTTGCTGTTTTTTTGTTACAGAATAGCAATTTAGCAGCATAAACTGCAGTGTTCAGGTTCTGGTTTTCAAGAACATTTCATGTTATTACAGTTTGCATTATTATTAGCCCCAATTTAAGAATTTCTTATTAGTAGAGCTTGGCGAAATAGCTTAGTTGTGACAACATTAGACTGAAGATCTAAGGGTGTCTTGTTCATTCCTGGGGTTTAGCATGGTTGGGTGTTTGCTTTTGCTACTGAATAGCAATTTAGCAGCAAAAACTGTTGTGTTCAGGTTTTGATCTTGAAAAGCATTTTATGTTATTTCAGTTTGCAAAATCTTTAGCTCCTAAAAACAGACATTCTTATCAGTATAGCTTGCCAAAATAGCTCAGTTGTGAGAGCAATAGACTGAAGACCTTAAAATCCCTAGTACAATCGTGGGTTTCCACATGTTTGGGTGTTTGCAGTTTGTTACTGAGTAGCAATTCAGCAAAAAGAAATTTAGCAGCAGAAACTTTTATTTTCAGGTTTCGCCCTCTAGGACACTTGATGTTCTTTCAGTTTGCCTTATCTTAAACACCAAAAAAGACTTTCCAAATGTCAGACGTAGCTGCAATAGCTCATTTGGGAGAGCATTAGACTGAAGATCTATAAGTCCCTGGTTAGATCCCGGGTTTCGGCATGTTTAGTTGCTGTATTTTTGTTACAGAATAGCAATTTACCAGTAGAATCTTTCATTATAAGGTGTTGCGCTTCAAGAACACTTGATGCTCTTTTTTTCCTAACCTAAAACCCCAAATACGACTTCACATCTTTCACAATTAGCCGAAGTAGCTCAGTTGGGAGAGCGTTAGACTGAAGATTTAAAGGTCCCTGGTTCGATCCTGGGTTTTGGCATATTTAGTTGCTGTATTTTTTTGTTACAGAATAGCAATTTAGCAGCAGAAACTGCCATGTTCAGGTTCTGGTTTTCAAGAACATTTCATGTTATTACAGTTTGCATTATTATTAGCCCCAATAAAAGAATTTCTTATTAGTAGAGCTTGGCAAAATAGCTCAGTTGTGACAACATTAGACTGAAGATCTAAGAGTGTCTTGTTCAATCCTGGGGTTTAGCATGGTTGGGTGTTTGCATTTGCTACTGAATAGCAATTTAGCAGCAAAAACTGTTGTGTTCAGGTTTTGATCTTGAAAAGCATTTTATGTTATTTCAGTTTGCAAAATCTTTAGCTCCTAAAAAAAGACATTTTTATCAGTAAAGCTTGCCAAAATAGCTCAGTTGTGAGAGCAATAGACTGAAGACCTTAAAATCCCTAGTACGATCGTGGGTTTCCACATGTTTGGGTGTTTGCAGTTTGTTACTGAGTAGCAATTCAGCAAAAAGAAATTTAGCAGCAGAAACTTTTATTTTCAGGTTTCGCCCTCTAGGACACTTGATGTTCTTTCAGTTTGCCTTATCTTAAACACCAAAAAAGACTTTTCAAATGTCAGACGTAGCTGCAATAGCTCATTTGGGAGAGCATTAGACTGAAATTCTATAAGTCCCTGGTTTGATCCCAGGTTTCGGCATGTTTAGTTGCTGTATTTTTGTTACAGAATAGCAATTTACCAGCAGAATCTTTCATTATAAGGTGTTGCTCTTCAAGAACACTTGATGCTCTATTTTTCCCCAACCTAAAACCCCAAATACGACTTTACATCTTTCACAATTAGCCAAAATAGCTCAGTTGGGAGAGCGTTAGACTGAAGATCTAAAGGTCCCTGGTTCGATCCTGGGTTTCGGCATATTTAGTTGATGTTTTTTTGTTACAGAATAGCAATTTAGCAGCAGAAACTGCCGTGTTCAGGTTCTGGTCTTCAAGATCATTTCATGTTATTACAGTTTGCATTATTATTAGCCCCAATAAAAGAATTTCTTATTAGTAGAGCTTGGCGAAATAGCTCAGTTGTGAGAAAATTAGACTGAAGATCTAAGGGTGTCTTGTTCAATCCTGGGGTTTAGCATGGTTGGGTGTTTGCTTTTGCTACTGAATAGCAATTTAGCAGCAAAAACTGTTGTGTTCAGGTTTTGATCTTGAAAAGCATTTTATGTTATTTCAGTTTGCAAAATCTTTAGCTCCTAAAAAAAGACATTCTTATCAGTATAGCTTGCCAAAATAGCTCAGTTGTGAGAGCAATAGACTGAAGACCTTAAAATCCCTAGTACGATCGTGGGTTTCCACATGTTTGGGTGTTTGCATTTTGTTACTGAGTAGCAATTCAGCAAAAAGAAATTTAGCAGCAGAAACTTTTATTTTCAGGTTTCGCCCTCTAGGACACTTGATGTTCTTTCAGTTTGCCTTATCTTAAACACCAAAAAAGACTTTCCAAAAGTCAGACGTAGCTGCAATAGCTCATTTGGGAGAGCATTAGACTGAAGATCTATAAGTCCCTTGTTAGATCCCGGGTTTCGACATGTTTAGTTGCTGTATTTTTGTTACAGAATAGCAGTTTACCTGTAGAATCTTTAATTATAAGGTGTTGCGCTTCAAGAACACTTGATGCTCTTTTTTTCCTAACCTTAAACCCCAAATACGACTTCACATCTTTCACAATTAGCCGAAATAGCTCAGTTGGGAGAGCGTTAGACTGAAGATCTAAAAGTCCCTGGTTCGATCCTGGGTTTCGGCATATTTAGTTGCTGTTTTTTTTGTTACAGAATAGCAATTTAGCAGCAGAAACTGCCATGTTCAGGTTCTGGTTTTCAAGAACATTTCATGTTATTACAGTTTGCATTATTATTAGCCCCAATAAAAGAATTTCTTATTAGTAGAGCTTGGCAAAATAGCTCAGTTGTGACAACATTAGACTGAAGATCTAAGAGTTTCTTGTTCAATCCTGGGGTTTAGCATGGTTGGGTGTTTGCTTTTGCTACTGAATAGCAATTTAGCAGCAAAAACTGTTGTGTTCAGGTTTTGATCTTGAAAAGCATTTTATGTTATTTCAGTTTGCAAAATCTTTAGCTCCTAAAAAAAGACATTCTTATCAGTATAGCTTGCCAAAATAGCTCAGTTGTGAGAGCAATAGACTGAAGACCTTAAAATCCCTAGTACGATCGTGGGTTTCCACATGTTTGGGTGTTTGCAGTTTGTTACTGAGTAGCAATTCAGCAAAAAGAAATTTAGCAGCATAAACTTTCATTTTCAGGTTTCGCCCTCTAGGACACTTGATGTTCTTTCAGTTTGCCTTATCTTAAACACCAAAAAAGACTTTCCAAATGTCAGACTTACCCGCAATATCTCTTTTGTGAGAGCATTAGACTGAAGATCTAAAGGTCCCTGGTTCGATCCCAGGTTTTGGCATGTTTAGTTGCTGTATTTTTGTTACAGAATAGCAATTTACCAGCAGAATCTTTCATTATCAGGTGTTGTTCATCAAGAACACTTAATGCTCTTTTTTTCCCCAACCTAAAACCCTAAATTCGGCTTGACATCTTTCACAATTAGCCGAAATAGCTCAGTTGGGAGAGCGGTAGACTGAAGATCTAAAGGTCCCTGGTTCGATCCCGGGTTTTGGCATATTTAGTTGCTGTTTTTTTGTTACAGAATAGCAATTTAGCAGCATAAACTGCAGTGTTCAGGTTCTGGTTTTCAAGAACATTTCATGTTATTACAGTTTGCATTATTATTAGCCCCAATAAAAGAATTTCTTATTAGTAGAGCTTGGCGAAATAGCTTAGTTGTGACAACATTAGACTGAAGATCTAAGGGTGTCTTGTTCATTCCTGGGGTTTAGCATGGTTGGGTGTTTGCTTTTGCTACTGAATAGCAATTTAGCAGCAAAAACTGTTGTGTTCAGGTTTTGATCTTGAAAAGCATTTTATGTTATTTCAGTTTGCAAAATCTTTAGCTCCTAAAAACAGACATTCTTATCAGTATAGCTTGCCAAAATAGCTCAGTTGTGAGAGCAATAGACTGAAGACCTTAAAATCCCTAGTACAATCGTGGGTTTCCACATGTTTGGGTGTTTGCAGTTTGTTACTGAGTAGCAATTCAGCAAAAAGAAATTTAGCAGCAGAAACTTTTATTTTCAGGTTTCGCCCTCTAGGACACTTGATGTTCTTTCAGTTTGCCTTATCTTAAACACCAAAAAAGACTTTCCAAATGTCAGACGTAGCTGCAATAGCTCATTTGGGAGAGCATTAGACTGAAGATCTATAAGTCCCTGGTTAGATCCCGGGTTTCGGCATGTTTAGTTGCTGTATTTTTGTTACAGAATAGCAATTTACCAGTAGAATCTTTCATTATAAGGTGTTGCGCTTCAAGAACACTTGATGCTCTTTTTTTCCTAACCTAAAACCCCAAATTCGACTTCACATCTTTCACAATTAGCCGAAATAGCTCAGTTGGGAGAGCGTTAGACTGAAGATTTAAAGGTCCCTGGTTCGATCCTGGGTTTTGGCATATTTAGTTGCTGTATTTTTTTGTTACAGAATAGCAATTTAGCAGCAGAAACTGCCATGTTCAGGTTCTGGTTTTCAAGAACATTTCATGTTATTACAGTTTGCATTATTATTAGCCCCAATAAAAGAATTTCTTATTAGTAGAGCTTGGCAAAATAGCTCAGTTGTGACAACATTAGACTGAAGATCTAAGAGTGTCTTGTTCAATCCTGGGGTTTAGCATGGTTGGGTGTTTGCATTTGCTACTGAATAGCAATTTAGCAGCAAAAACTGTTGTGTTCAGGTTTTGATCTTGAAAAGCATTTTATGTTATTTCAGTTTGCAAAATCTTTAGCTCCTAAAAAAAGACATTTTTATCAGTAAAGCTTGCCAAAATAGCTCAGTTGTGAGAGCAATAGACTGAAGACCTTAAAATCCCTAGTACGATCGTGGGTTTCCACATGTTTGGGTGTTTGCAGTTTGTTACTGAGTAGCAATTCAGCAAAAAGAAATTTAGCAGCAGAAACTTTTATTTTCAGGTTTCGCCCTCTAGGACACTTGATGTTCTTTCAGTTTGCCTTATCTTAAACACCAAAAAAGACTTTTCAAATGTCAGACGTAGCTGCAATAGCTCATTTGGGAGAGCATTAGACTGAAATTCTATAAGTCCCTGGTTTGATCCCAGGTTTCGGCATGTTTAGTTGCTGTATTTTTGTTACAGAATAGCAATTTACCAGCAGAATCTTTCATTATAAGGTGTTGCTCTTCAAGAACACTTGATGCTCTATTTTTCCCCAACCTAAAACCCCAAATACGACTTTACATCTTTCACAATTAGCCAAAATAGCTCAGTTGGGAGAGCGTTAGACTGAAGATCTAAAGGTCCCTGGTTCGATCCTGGGTTTCGGCATATTTAGTTGATGTTTTTTTGTTACAGAATAGCAATTTAGCAGCAGAAACTGCCGTGTTCAGGTTCTGGTCTTCAAGATCATTTCATGTTATTACAGTTTGCATTATTATTAGCCCCAATAAAAGAATTTCTTATTAGTAGAGCTTGGCGAAATAGCTCAGTTGTGAGAAAATTAGACTGAAGATCTAAGGGTGTCTTGTTCAATCCTGGGGTTTAGCATGGTTGGGTGTTTGCTTTTGCTACTGAATAGCAATTTAGCAGCAAAAACTGTTGTGTTCAGGTTTTGATCTTGAAAAGCATTTTATGTTATTTCAGTTTGCAAAATCTTTAGCTCCTAAAAACAGACATTCTTATCAGTATAGCTTGCCAAAATAGCTCAGTTGTGAGAGCAATAGACTGAAGACCTTAAAATCCCTAGTACAATCGTGGGTTTCCACATGTTTGGGTGTTTGCAGTTTGTTACTGAGTAGCAATTCAGCAAAAAGAAATTTAGCAGCAGAAACTTTTATTTTCAGGTTTCGCCCTCTAGGACACTTGATGTTCTTTCAGTTTGCCTTATCTTAAACACCAAAAAAGACTTTCCAAATGTCAGACGTAGCTGCAATAGCTCATTTGGGAGAGCATTAGACTGAAATTCTATAAGTCCCTGGTTTGATCCCAGGTTTCGGCATGTTTAGTTGCTGTATTTTTGTTACAGAATAGCAATTTACCAGCAGAATCTTTCATTATAAGGTGTTGCTCTTCAAGAACACTTGATGCTCTATTTTTCCCCAACCTAAAACCCCAAATACGACTTTACATCTTTCACAATTAGCCGAAATAGCTCAGTTGGGAGAGCGTTAGACTGAAGATCTAAAGGTCTCTGGTTCGATCCCGGGTTTCGGCATATTTAGTTGCTGTTTTTTTGTTACAGAATAGCAATTTAGCAGCAGAAACTGCCGTGTTCAGGTTCTGGTCTTCAAGATCATTTCATGTTATTACAGTTTGCATTATTATTAGCCCCAATAAAAGAATTTCTTATTAGTAGAGCTTGGCGAAATAGCTCAGTTGTGAGAAAATTAGACTGAAGATCTAAGGGTGTCTTGTTCAATCCTGGGGTTTAGCATGGTTGGGTGTTTGCTTTTGCTACTGAATAGCAATTTAGCAGCAAAAACTGTTGTGTTCAGGTTTTGATCTTGAAAAGCATTTTATGTTATTTCAGTTTGCAAAATCTTTAGCTCCTAAAAAAAGACATTCTTATCAGTATAGCTTGCCAAAATAGCTCAGTTGTGAGAGCAATAGACTGAAGACCTTAAAATCCCTAGTACGATCGTGGGTTTCCACATGTTTGGGTGTTTGCATTTTGTTACTGAGTAGCAATTCAGCAAAAAGAAATTTAGCAGCAGAAACTTTTATTTTCAGGTTTCGCCCTCTAGGACACTTGATGTTCTTTCAGTTTGCCTTATCTTAAACACCAAAAAAGACTTTCCAAAAGTCAGACGTAGCTGCAATAGCTCATTTGGGAGAGCATTAGACTGAAGATCTATAAGTCCCTTGTTAGATCCCGGGTTTCGACATGTTTAGTTGCTGTATTTTTGTTACAGAATAGCAGTTTACCTGTAGAATCTTTAATTATAAGGTGTTGCGCTTCAAGAACACTTGATGCTCTTTTTTTCCTAACCTTAAACCCCAAATACGACTTCACATCTTTCACAATTAGCCGAAATAGCTCAGTTGGGAGAGCGTTAGACTGAAGATCTAAAAGTCCCTGGTTCGATCCTGGGTTTCGGCATATTTAGTTGCTGTTTTTTTTGTTACAGAATAGCAATTTAGCAGCAGAAACTGCCATGTTCAGGTTCTGGTTTTCAAGAACATTTCATGTTATTACAGTTTGCATTATTATTAGCCCCAATAAAAGAATTTCTTATTAGTAGAGCTTGGCAAAATAGCTCAGTTGTGACAACATTAGACTGAAGATCTAAGAGTGTCTTGTTCAATCCTGGGGTTTAGCATGGTTGGGTGTTTGCATTTGCTACTGAATAGCAATTTAGCAGCAAAAACTGTTGTGTTCAGGTTTTGATCTTGAAAAGCATTTTATGTTATTTCAGTTTGCAAAATCTTTAGCTCCTAAAAAAAGACATTCTTATCAGTATAGCTTGCCAAAATAGCTCAGTTGTGAGAGCAATAGACTGAAGACCTTAAAATCCCTAGTACGATCGTGGGTTTCCACATGTTTGGGTGTTTGCAGTTTGTTACTGAGTAGCAATTCAGCAAAAAGAAATTTAGCAGCAGAAACTTTTATTTTCAGGTTTCGCCCTCTAGGACACTTGATGTTCTTTCAGTTTGCCTTATCTTAAACACCAAAAAAGACTTTCCAAATGTCAGACGTAGCTGCAATAGCTCATTTGGGAGAGCATTAGACTGAAATTCTATAAGTACCTGGTTTGATCCCAGGTTTCGGCATGTTTAGTTGCTGTATTTTTGTTACAGAATAGCAATTTACCAGCAGAATCTTTCATTATAAGGTGTTGCTCTTCAAGAACACTTGATGCTCTATTTTTCCCCAACCTAAAACCCCAAATACGACTTTACATCTTTCACAATTAGCCGAAATAGCTCAGTTGGGAGAGCGTTAGACTGAAGATCTAAAGGTCCCTGGTTCGATCCCGGGTTTTGGCATATTTAGTTGCTGTTTTTTTGTTACAGAATAGCAATTTAGCAGCAGAAACTGCCGTGTTCAGGTTCTGGTCTTCAAGATCATTTCATGTTATTACAGTTTGCATTATTATTAGCCCCAATAAAAGAATTTCTTATTAGTAGAGCTTGGCGAAATAGCTCAGTTGTGAGAACATTAGACTGAAGATCTAAGGGTGTCTTGTTCAATCCTGGGGTTTAGCATGGTTGGGTGTTTGCTTTTGCTACTGAATAGCAATTTAGCAGCAAAAACTGTTGTGTTCAGGTTTTGATCTTGAAAAGCATTTTATGTTATTTCAGTTTGCAAAATCTTTAGCTCCTAAAAAAAGACATTCTTATCAGTATAGCTTGCCAAAATAGCTCAGTTGTGAGAGCAATAGACTGAAGACCTTAAAATCCCTAGTACGATCGTGGGTTTCCACATGTTTGGGTGTTTGCAGTTTGTTACTGAGTAGCAATTCAGCAAAAAGAAATTTAGCAGCAGAAACTTTCATTTTCAGGTTTCGCCCTCTAGGACACTTGATGTTCTTTCAGTTTGCCTTATCTTAAACACCAAAAAAGACTTTCCAAAAGTCAGACGTAGCTGCAATAGCTCATTTGGGAGAGCATTAGACTGAAGATCTATAAGTCCCTTGTTAGATCCCGGGTTTCGACATGTTTAGTTGCTGTATTTTTGTTACAGAATAGCAGTTTACCTGTAGAATCTTTAATTATAAGGTGTTGCGCTTCAAGAACACTTGATGCTCTTTTTTTCCTAACCTTAAACCCCAAATACGACTTCACATCTTTCACAATTAGCCGAAATAGCTCAGTTGGGAGAGCGTTAGACTGAAGATCTAAAAGTCCCTGGTTCGATCCCGGGTTTCGGCATATTTAGTTGCTGGTTTTTTTGTTACAGAATAGCAATTTAGCAGCAGAAACTGCCATGTTCAGGTTCTGGTTTTCAAGAACATTTCATGTTATTACAGTTTGCATTATTATTAGCCCCAATAAAAGAATTTCTTATTAGTAGAGCTTGGCAAAATAGCTCAGTTGTGACAACATTAGACTGAAGATCTAAGAGTTTCTTGTTCAATCCTGGGGTTTAGCATGGTTGGGTGTTTGCTTTTGCTACTGAATAGCAATTTAGCAGCAAAAACTGTTGTGTTCAGGTTTTGATCTTGAAAAGCATTTTATGTTATTTCAGTTTGCAAAATCTTTAGCTCCTAAAAAAAGACATTCTTATCAGTATAGCTTGCCAAAATAGCTCAGTTGTGAGAGCAATAGACTGAAGACCTTAAAATCCCTAGTACGATCGTGGGTTTCCACATGTTTGGGTGTTTGCAGTTTGTTACTGAGTAGCAATTCAGCAAAAAGAAATTTAGCAGCATAAACTTTCATTTTCAGGTTTCGCCCTCTAGGACACTTGATGTTCTTTCAGTTTGCCTTATCTTAAACACCAAAAAAGACTTTCCAAATGTCAGACTTACCCGCAATATCTCTTTTGTGAGAGCATTAGACTGAAGATCTAAAGGTCCCTGGTTCGATCCCAGGTTTTGGCATGTTTAGTTGCTGTATTTTTGTTACAGAATAGCAATTTACCAGCAGAATCTTTCATTATCAGGTGTTGTTCATCAAGAACACTTAATGCTCTTTTTTTCCCCAACCTAAAACCCTAAATTCGGCTTGACATCTTTCACAATTAGCCGAAATAGCTCAGTTGGGAGAGCGGTAGACTGAAGATCTAAAGGTCCCTGGTTCGATCCCGGGTTTTGGCATATTTAGTTGCTGTTTTTTTGTTACAGAATAGCAATTTAGCAGCATAAACTGCAGTGTTCAGGTTCTGGTTTTCAAGAACATTTCATGTTATTACAGTTTGCATTATTATTAGCCCCAATTTAAGAATTTCTTATTAGTAGAGCTTGGCGAAATAGCTTAGTTGTGTCAACATTAGACTGAAGATCTAAGGGTGTCTTGTTCATTCCTGGGGTTTAGCATGGTTGGGTGTTTGCTTTTGCTACTGAATAGCAATTTAGCAGCAAAAACTGTTGTGTTCAGGTTTTGATCTTGAAAAGCATTTTATGTTATTTCAGTTTGCAAAATCTTTAGCTCCTAAAAACAGACATTCTTATCAGTATAGCTTGCCAAAATAGCTCAGTTGTGAGAGCAATAGACTGAAGACCTTAAAATCCCTAGTACAATCGTGGGTTTCCACATGTT